>NC_066582.1:298135983-298775150 GCF_024323335.1 Lathyrus oleraceus
ATTCCATATAAATCCATAACTACAAATCAAGAATTTTGTTAAAAAACTTTGAGTTACATGGGCTACACTTGGGATCGTACAACACGATTATACAAGACCCGTAAACCAGTTCCAGGTACTAATGCTCGGCCTATGAAAGAATATGATGATGATGATGATGATAAGGATGAAGATGGTGAAGACGAGGAAGAAAATAATAAAGACACCTCTCAACCTATGGAGCACGATCAACAAGTCACTGACCATGGTGATTGGCTTGGTCCTACTCCTAGACAACATCCATCCTATAACCAAGGCTAGGGAGAATGGCAACACACCGGATGGACCAACAACCGTTCATCCTATATGCCTACACCCTCTTCTCAACCTGAAAATTCTAAAGTGATGGATATGTTGAGAAACATGCAAATACAGAAGCAAAATCTTGTTACACTTCAAGAAGAGGTTCACGGCCTTACAGGACCAGCTTCAGATTCAAGGTGACAACTTTGCATCTTTTGCTTCCATCCAAGAGGAACGGTATTCGGACCTAAGAATTCAAATCCAAACCCACAGTGACGACTTCAACTCTTTTTCCTCCACCATCTTGCAAAGGATTGATAGCATTCACCACGCTCTCGCAGGAGCCATAAACACGCTTAACGCGAATGTCATTGAATTAACCAACCTCTATGAAGAAGACAGACCTTCGCGTCAACCTTACGGCTATAGAGGCAGAAATGACCCGTCCCGAGGACGACGACCTTAGATGATTGTTTAATTTAATGCATTTCTATTTCCCTATGTTTGCATGTTATTGTAGTTACTTATTTGTCTTAAAGTTTTTGTTTAACTATTATTGTAATCTTATTTACTTATTCTGTTTTACTCCGTGAAATATTTATGCTTATACTTCTTCCATTGACTTCATGTTATGTGCATGGTTGTTGATGTATATATGTTGCAAAGTCGTTGACTAAGTGATTCTGAATATCTTTACTTCATGTTAACCGTTTCATTGTTTCTTTTTTATTTTGACAAAAGGGGAGAAGCAATGGAAAGAAACACAATAGCTGATTTAGCAGATGGATAATAGCAGAATGTTTAAAGGCATGCATAAAATCAGGGGGAAAATGTCTATCAAAGTACGAGTTTGTGCCACGGTTTGCCATCATCAAAAAGGGGGAGTATGTGAGGGAAAATATGCCCAGTTCTTATTTTAATGATGTCAAACCTTTCTAATCACCCACAACGTGTCTTTGGGCAGTATCATTATAGTATAGAATGCATTCATCCCCTAACATGTTCAAAATATAGGTTCAATGTGTTTGAGCATATAGGAGCATATCATAGATGTGAATCATGCACTTAATCATAGTAAATATCCCAGGTTCATAGGAGATCAGTTTAAATTGGTCAAAATACATCTCAAAACTCATTTTTGGGAGTTTAAGTACTGTGAGTCGACTCATGACTCGGAGAAAAAATCTCGGGTCTGAATAGGTCGAGTCACAGGTCGACTCAATCCTGGGAAACCTAAATGAGTCGACTCATCCACTTCTTACGTCGACTCATTACCTATTTTCATTTGAACCATGTAGCCACAGGTCCAAACAGGTCGAGTCATAGGTCGACTCAACCCTGAAATAAACTTTGTTTGAGTCGACTCATCCCCTGTTTGAGTCAACTCATCACCTGTTTCACTTAATTTTCTGTTGTGTAACTTTGCAAAATATTTCTATTATATTTGTTATTTGGTTCATGCATCATATAAATATTCATGTGTCTCTTCTTCAGCAAAATAACAAGAAAAGTGAAAGATATACACCAAAGTGTTCATCATCTTTATTCTTCAATGCATTTCTCAATAATCACACATAATAATCTTTGTTGAGCATTGTGCATTATTGTTGTGATAACGTCCAAATAAGATTGGTTTATCTTAGTTTGGGTTGAGGCTTTGTGTGAGTTTTCTTGAATAAAACCATTGGGGTTTTGTCCTCCAAGAATTAGGATTTTTTGCACTAACATTTGCTTCGCAGATTTAGCCGAGTGAAAAGTTTGAAGAACAGAAGGTTCGGTCAAACAAGTAACGGTAACCGGAGGATTGTGAAGAAAGCTTAGGGTTCAAGAGACTTGCGTTCGAAATCAGCCGAGCTGAAGTTTTGGAGAACATGGCGTTCTTGCAATAAGGTAGCGGTACCTGGAGGTTTGTTCGAAGCGCTTGAAGGACTTGGTTCAACTCGAATCAATGGGAGAGAATAGAATAGGATCTGCAACAACTCTAGGGGTTGATTGGTGGTGATCATTTATTCTCTTGTATTGACTTTGCAACGTGTTAATAAAAAACATCTCAATTCTAGATTTAGAATTGAGGGCAGACATACCCTAAGCGAGGACGATAGGGGAACTGCCTCAACAAATTCGATCTTGTTCTCTCTTTCTCTTAACTCTTTAAATTCTGCATTAATTACGCTTTGTGTGAAATTAATAGTAAAATCAATATCGCTTGATTGTTATGCATAGTAATTGTTCGATAAATTGTTGCAATCACTTTGATTACAACTGAGTAAAATTCTGCACATTCAATTTGAATGAAATTGAAACTTGGTGTGGAGTGCACATCAAGTGTTCAATAAAATTAATCTCACACAAACTTAGTAATATTATACTTGATCTATTATTATGTTTAAGCATCATTAGAGGTAAAGATGTCAAGGATTATAGTGGTTAATTGATTGATCTGTATAGTGGTTGATAATCTCTATCTTAAGTAATTCCGTTCGGTTTCACGCGTATCCGATCTTTCCATTAACAAATCGTTTAGACGATTACAATCTAGGATGCTTCCGCAACCGTTGAAAACATTTTTAAAAAGCTCTAAATTTCGAAACTGATCTATTCAAGCGCCCTTCTAGATCAGTACTCTCATCTAACAGTTTAATTATTGTAGTTGTTTGTGTTGTTGTTTAAATTATTGTTTAGTTGTTGTTTTCAAGTTATTGTAACTGAATGTTATGATATTTATGAAATGAAAGTTGCTTTTAATATAAAGAAAAAAGGTTACATTTAAAATTATGTTGTTGTGTTTGGTCCAACACTGGGACAGTTTGTACGATTATGTTCGGGTTGGCGACATGAACTATATAATCTTACCATTTTGTCCGCCGTATCCATTTTGGTTTGAATACGGGGGCTGTTTGGGCGACCTTTTTTCTTTCTTCGCATTATTTCATTGTGTCAGAGTATGTCCCCTTGATATGCAGGCCAATAACCCTCTTTTGCTACCACCAAAAAGCTAATGTTGTAAACATTGCATAGGTTTATGACTTTATAAACAGTGGATAGTAAGTTGGAAGGATCCTGTCGAACCTTTGAACATGCCTCTGTGACATGGGAGTAGGGTATACGAAAGGATTGGAACTTTCCACAGTCGCACCAACCTTTATCTAGTTCCACTCGATAGTGCCCCCTCGACCTCCCTTTATTGTGATCTATTAACTCAGTAACACTGAGCCAACCTTTAGTACGGTTAAACATTGTGACTACATGTATGTTAGCTTTGGCAGCTTCCTCCTTAATGAATTTCATTGAAGCATCACTGAACAACTACCTCGATCGTAACATTAAATTCCATTTGGAACGTCTAATCTCAAACAACGCCACTAGCCTAAAATAGGTTGCTCGTGTCGCATCTCGAAAAATAAGATTCCTCGCGATGGTCTGGAAAATATTTAATGTTCGAACAGAGTCGCCACCGAACTTTATTTATCCCAATAAAGGGATAGGAAAATATCGATAAAACCTTTAGGAAATAGAATAATGGTCGTCGCAACCATATTCAGGTTCGAGAGTGGATTACGTAAGGGGAAGGTATTAGCACCCCTTACGTCCGTTGTACTCAACGGGAACCTTTTAGTTCTGATTTGCGTTTCGAGTGTGAATTTATGTTTGTTTGTTATCTTTGGGTTATAAAATATTAAAAATAGAAATGGATGAGAACCTCAGAAAGGGAAAGGGGACGTTTTTTATTAGTGTGCTCGCGAAGATACATCAATCTCCTGCCTACGTATCCTTATGGTATAATAAGGAAATCAGAGCATTCGTAGTTCGGGGAACTACGGTTGGTTGGTGTCTTTTACCGAACAGCTATTTAGATCGCGTTCTAAAGGCTAAACATTGGCTTGTCTACTCTCGGCGGAGGCTTAATAACTAGTTTGTTGTGCGCATTAGAAAGGAGTAAACAGTGTTCTTTCTGAAAAGAGTTTTGATCACACGAGGGTGACAAGTTGGATTAATATGTTGGATGTTTTGTTTGATTGGTTTCGATCGCACGAGGGCGAGAAAGGATAAACTTGATAGGTTAAGATATTTTTGGTTGGATGACGATTACTCGGATAGTCGAGTAAGACAACTCGTATCCTAACAGTCGAGAAAGGGAATAGAAGACTCTAGACCACTTTCCTTTTCATCCTTAATTATAGGAAGGATTTGGTAATAATTAAGGTGTTTTGAATGGATGACGAATACTCGGATAACCGAGTAAGACAACTCGTATCCTAATAATCGGGAAAGGGAATAGAAGGCTCTAGACCACTTTCTCTTTCATCTGAGTGGTTATGAAAATAAGTTTACGTATGGTTGATGTATTTTTAGAATAGACGACCAGTACTTGAACGACTGAGTAAAACGACTCATATCCAAGCATTTGAGAAGAGGAGTTGAAAGCTCAAAACCATCTCCTTTTTCGTATAGTTTGTTAAGAAAATGATTTAATTAAGTTATATGTTTGTGGAAAAAATGACAATTATTCGACTGACCGAGTAAGAGAACTCGTATTCGTCCAATTGAGGAGTGAAGTTGAAAACTCAAAGTCAACTCCCTTTTCATTTAGCTTATTGTGAAAATATTTTGATTTAATCGGGTTTGGAGAGGAACGACAATTGTTTGACTAACCAAGTAAGAGAACTTGTATTCGAATAGTCGAGGAGAAAAAATTGAAGACTCAAAGTCATCTCCCTTTTTATTTCTTATTGTAAAAGAATTTGATTTATCTGTGTTTAGGTAGATTAGGAATGACGATTGTTCGATTAATTGAGTACAAGAGTTAGTGTTTAAATAATCGAGGAGAGGAGTTGAAAACTCAAAACCATTTTCTCTTTTATCCTTAAGTGAAATAGTATTTGATTGTGATTATGTATTTTAACTCTTAATAAAGAATACTCGATGTCGGATCGAGGTTTTAAAATTTGTATTTTGTGAATAAATTGAATTTATTTAGTGAGTAGTTCATCTAATCGATTAATTAAAATCGAATAGGTCTCATTGTAAGAAGGCCCAAGAGTAAGCCATGTGAGGTTGATGGCGATGCTTTTGCAAGTGGTCGACTTACAAAGGTGTTTGAAAATGGGCTCGACTTTGAATCGAGAAATACGTGATTTATTTTTGAAATTGATTTGAATGATTTTAAATCGATGAAATCGACATGATCTTCTCACAATTATAACATGTCATCAATATGCACTCAAGACTCAGTATAAATAAATAAATATAAAATAATCATGCACATACACTCCACAAAATAAACAATTATCTAAATTATAAGTGATATTAATAATATAATTAATTAATTAAATATTTAATAGATTATTTGATTAAATAATAAGTAATTAAATAATAATAATATAAACACATAATTAAATAACTACCATTAGGTGTTAATAATAATAATAACAATATATATATAATTTTGAAAGAATAGAAAATAAATAGAAATAAATGAAATGAAAGTAAATAAAATATTTAAATATTGCAAAATAATTAAACAACTATCATTAGGAATTAAACTATTTAATATATATATATATATATATATATATATATATATATATATGTAAAAAAATATAAATAAAAAAAGAAAGAATAAGTCAAAAAATAAAGAAAATGAGCTGGTAGTGGGGAAGGCCCAACTCTGGGTGCTGCTGGAAACAGAGGGGGTTTCAAATAGCAAAAATGGTCTTTGGGCCCAACCTGGGTTGGCCCAAAACGAGTCAGCAAGGCCCTTAAGGCCTGGTCAACAATGACCTCCTATGGAGGTGTCTGGGCCATTGGATTGGGAGACTTTGACCCAGTCAACGAATCAAGAGGTAGGGATTGAACGGGTGTGTAAGACCCCAATTTTGTCTCTAAGATCCCTCATGGCATCATATCAGATCATTGCATGGCCTCAAGGATCATTGTGCACCTTGCTTCCTTCCCTGTGGGTGGGTTATCTTTTTGAGAGTGGTTCTTGATCACCAAGCATTGTTTGCATTTGTATGTCATTGTTTTTCTTTTTAATCACTAACCAAAAGTACAAAAATATGTCATCTAACCTTTGTCTTGCAGATGAAGCAATCAACAGGTCAAGACAATCAAAGGCATTCATTGAGCAATAGGTGGTGGCCATTCTTGAGAATTTAGACCCCACAATCATTCACAAGAGTTCATATGAGCTATGATGTTATGTTGAAGCAAAATCCCAAGTGGTAGAGGCTTGAATTTCATCAGGACATTTCCAGGTCATCTGAAGACCCAGAAAGTCAACTACAAAGTCAACTGTGGATTTGGAGGTGGGAAGTGATTAGAAATACTTCATTCATGTTCAAACAAGTCTCATTTGACATTTCAAACACTCACATTGAAGAATTTAAAGTCAGGTCAAAACTTTCCAAAAATAGAAAGTGACCTATAATTTGAATTTGCCAAAAATGGAAAGGTTTTAACCTAACTTCAACTTCAAATTACATCATCAAGAAGGCTTCAAATGAAACGTTTTTAAACATGAAAGTTGTAGATCTTTCTCTTCCATTTCCAAAAAGTCCAAGATCATCAATTTCTCATGTATGGTTAAGGAGATATGATCAAAACATGGCAAAGTGTGCATGGAACTTCAAATGGACATAACTTCTCAACCAAAGCTCCAAAATGGGTGGCTCTTTTTGCATTATTCTTCTCTTGACCTCTATTTTCCAAATCATGCATCACATTACATAAATTGTCATCACATGATCATTTGGTAATTCATTAGTTTTTTGGAGGGAAATTTTAAAATTCAAAATTGGTGCATTATTTGAACATTTTGCTATTGCCATTAGCTCCAAAATGGGATTTTAAGTGAAATTAAAAGGATTTCGTGCACTGTTCACACATGCATTTCATGCATAAGGGTGAAAGACCAATTTGCACCTACACCTCATTTTTGGTTAATTTCATTAACAATTGGCTTAAGCATGATTAGAACATGATTAGCATTGCATATATAAACTAAAACCTAACTGTTTTCAGCATTAACAACAACTTTCAGATCTAGATCCAAAACTCTCAAAAAAATTTCTCTCAAATTTTCTTCAAATTTCTTCACATCAAAGCCATTTCCATTGCTTGATTCTTGATCCTGAGGTATTATTGAGCAACTTTGCACGTGGAACCAAGAGAAGCAGTGCAAGATTGAAGCATACACAAAGCTTGAAGCAACAATGGTGATTCCAAATTTTGGCAGATTCGAGCACAATTGAGCTTCAATCTTTCTTCCAATCACCTGTACAAGCATCATAGAAGAGCTTTGGAGCATCACAAGGCCTGGATAACACGATTCAACAGTTCTGCTCTTCAAGAGGTTACAAAATCGATCCTCTTAATTCTCAAAATTATTGTGATGTTATTGTAGATCTCTTTATGCTGATCACTCTGAGCTTTGAATCATAAAATTCCATGCATTTTTGAGTTAGTTAGGGTTGATTAAAGTTTCATGTATGAATGTTCTTGTGTTCGATTTGCTCTCCTCATGTGGAATTAGGTTTAGTTGTTTATGGATTTGTGATCTACATTGAATATGCTACATGATGATGGCTTTGATTTTGATTTCTGGAGATTTTGTTCTTGATGCATTCACTGTTCATGAGTGGCACGATGAAGAAGACGATGTTCTTGCTTTGGCCACGGTTTTGATTCATTTGGAAACAGTTTCCTGCGTCTGCATGTGTTAGTCTAGGGTTCATGTGTGATTGGTCCACGTCCTCGCTTGTTTGGCAATATAATTGGTTCACACGCGTTTGACTGGAACACGTCAGCTTTGACCTTGCCACTGGGATTAATGGAACGATGTGTTTCAATCCCTGGCGCGCCAACTATTTGAATTCGCCTGTGGTTCGATTCCCAGCTGTGGCGAAATTTCAAATGCTTCATTCTTTTTCTTCTTTTCCCTCCATATATTTCATATGCCATGCTTCACATGCTTTTTATTTTTTTCTCATCTTTAAAAAATCATAACAATTTGAAAAATAATCCAAAAATTACCAGGTTTTTTGCGTTGTGATCCTGATTCTCTCTAGTTTTTTATCATCAGATTTTCACAAGTTGTGCTTGGCTGAATAATTTTTGGTGCTAGAATGTTTGAACATGTATGCTTATTTGACCTTGCCATGCTTATACCTTTGTGAAATGCTGGTCTTTGATCTAATGATTCTGAAATTTTGCATGATGAAACTAGACACATTGATTGACATTTTGGTGTTGATTTGGTATTTTTATCAATTGTCATTTCTGTTTTATGATTGTTCTAAGTTGGTGTGACAATTTGTGTCACACCTTTGCTTGTTCAACTTGTGTGATGTGTTTGCCATGCCAATTGATATCCAATTACTCTGATTTTTTGTGTGATGCATGTTATGGATGTTGTGAATGAGCATGAATTTTGTTAGAATTGTTTGAATCATTTCTGATTTATTTGAGATTTTTCATTCTGGTTGATCACATTTGAGCTTTAAAATTGCTTTGAACTTCAATTGATCATGAAATGCTTTTGGTTAATGATATTGATGTGAGACCTTTTGGAATGTTTCAAGGTGTGTTTGAAGTTGATTCCTGTTAAATTTCAGCTTCTGTTTTGAATTTTTTCTTCACCTTTGACCCTAGGCTTTGACCTAGTGGTTGGTTGCTTATCTTTGAGCTTTGATTTCAGGTTGAACATCCAAGTTCCATAGTTGTTGATGCTTCATCATTTGAGCATTGATGTTTGCCTTTGATTACTAACATTTGTGTGTTTTGTAGGTTGATGTTAACTCATTTGAGTTTGACTTTTGGTTTACACCTTTTGTACATTGGGATTGTTTGTTTCTCATTGACTGTTGTTTGGTTGTCTGAGTCTTGTACTGATTTGTTTGATGTTTCCGCAGGTACATAAGTTGCTTTAAGTTCACTTGAACTTTGCTTTTGCTTGGTTTCTTAACCACTTAGGTATAACCTCTAATCTTCATGTAGTCTGGAAGACCTGTCCTGTTATGTGGGCAGGCACTTGTCTGAAGTCCTCCTTAAGAGGCAATGCTTGTGTTTGTTTATCTTTGTGCCAAGCAGGAAAAGTCCTCTTATGAGGCAATTTGCAGATAAAAGAGATGTGTAATACATCTCCTGCTACTCAGTGTGTCATCCACTTTGCTCACACAATGTGTTAATGCATTGTGGATAATAACCCAAGATCTTATAGAGTCTACTTGTGGAGAAGAGTTCCTACTTTCTGAACTCCCACACTTTCCATTGTTTAAAGCTCTCCCTGACCAGGGATAAGAGCTATGAGGCACACCCCTCATCTCCATTTCATCTACTTCACCCTAACTCTCAATGTTAGGGTTAAGAGCTCAAATTACCCCATTCCAGTTGGCTGTAAAGCCTAACCTTGCTTGAGCCTAATTGATTGTATATAGTGTGTGCTAATTGACTTGTTTGTCTGCTTACTTGATTCATCTGTGCATATTTGCTTGAGTGTGCCTTGGTGCATTTATCATTATCACTTGTATATCATTTCATGACTTTGCTTTGTAGCATTTTGCTTTGTCCATGGAGGAGACAAACATAAGTCCATTAATTGGCAGTTGTTTCCCATGATATGGTAGGAGACTAGTATAAGTCCATTGATTGGTATCTGGTATCCATGTTTCTTTTTGTTTTAGGAGATTGGAATAAGTCCATTGATTGGCATCCGGTATCCATTTTGTTTTGTGAGATTAGTGTAAGTCCATTGATTGGCATCTGGTATCATTGTTTCTTTGTTTTAGGAGATTGGTGTAAGTCCATTGGTTGGCATCCGGTATCCATGTTTTGTTTTGTTTTAGGAGATTGGAATAAGTCCATTGATTGGCATCCGGTATCCATTTACTTTGTGTATCTGTTATTTGCATTGTTGCCTATTCCAAAGGAATCACTTGGATCATCTACATATGATCTCAAGAGGTGAACATCTAAGAAGTTTTACTTCCTCACCCTCCCACCTTTTGTTTCTTTAAACCTCCATTTGCATGCTAACCAAAACTTGAAAACTATTGTGCAAACATTTTCATTTCTTTTCAAATTAGAAACCTAGGCTTTAGGCCTCTGATTTTTCAAACTTCATTTTCATAATACTTCCTTTGAATTGAATTCTAATCATACTTTGACCATCTTTTGTGAATAAATTCCAATTGATTAATTCCACTCATTCAATGATTTTGTGGCTTTGTCCATTCTTGATAAGTTTTCATACATTAGCCATAGGTTTGATTTATCCTAGTTGGTTGATGTTAATCTCACCCTTTGTCCTTAGTGATTGAATTGTAAGACTTCCTTGCTTATTATAGGGTTAACCCCTCACTAGCAAGTTGAAGCTTTTCTCACATGGTGGACTTGTTGTTTGTATAAGGTTGAGTTTTCTCCCGTGGATAACGAAAGACCTTAGGGCTTTTGTTTAAAATGAATCCACTCATGTTTTGGAAATCTTTTAGCCGAACTACGGCGTTTTGATCCTTACCTTCCATGGAAAGGTACGTAGGCAACGGGTTCATCCGTTCAAACACAAAAATAATAACTTGTATATTCTTTTCTCATCTCTTCAATCATGTTTGCACAATAAATATTTCATAAACAAATAACATTTCATACAACAAGTTGTGAAAAGGGCTCCCTAGGAGTACCTAGGACGTTTTGGGTGCCTAACACCTTCCCATTGCGTAATTAACCCCTTACCCAGATCTCTGATATTTTCATTAGTTTTCTATGTGTAAAACTTCTTAGGCTTTTGTTCGCTTTTTAGCCATTCCTTTGGATAAATAAAAGTGCGGTGGCGACTCGATTCTTTGTATGCTTTGCTTTTGATTTAATCAATAAATCATAAAGTGACGAATACACCGCTACAGAAAAGTGGCGACTCTGCTGGGGATACAATTTCTCCTTGGTGGTTTTGCCTACTTTTCACCCTTGTTGTATGATATTGTTTATTCTTTATATGACATATTTTTGTACAATGTGGGATAACTGTATTGATTGTAATGATTGAATTGCTTGATATACAATTGTTGTTTGCTTGGTGATCTCTATGAGATAAGTTCTATACCCAAACTCAAGTGCACCTTAGGATAGGAGAATGGCATAGTCTTGGCGACTTGTGTGGAGTATTCCTTAACAAGTTGACTTGCGAGTCCATTCACTTGGTGGATGTCATGTTGGATTAATAATGTCACACAAGTTATTTGTGGTTAGGCATTATTCTTTTAACATGTGCCTTAGAAGCCAAGGACCTTAGTTTACCAAGCCCATCTTGGCCTATTTTTAGGACGTAGTGCGGAGGTCGTTCAAATGTAAGATCTGATGCGATTGTTACGCGATACTACACTCATAAGAGTCTCTTTTGAGAATATTTTTGGAATACGAGTATTCGTTCCTCCGATAATATTCGAAAGATGGGATGATGACTATGGGAACCTCTGGTAGAACATGTTCGGTAGGTTTAAACCCTAGTACACTCCCTTTGGGTGGTTCTTAACCGAGACTCCATGCTCGTGACTCTCAACAAACCCGTGATTCGTGGTTGAGTCGTTCAGACATCCTTAATATCAATGGAACTTGGGTGTCGATAAGGTGTAAACTATAATCCACCAAAATGGATGATTGATATTAAGGATGATTGAGCCGGTTCATGTATTGTTAATATCAATGAAACTTGGGTGTTGATAAGGTGAAAACCATAATCCACCAAAATTGATGATTGATATTAAGGATGCTATGAGCTTTCCCATGACCTTTGTCTAGTGTGTCTTGCGTGATCCTTGAGTGTGATTGTTGCATTCATTCAACCATGCATTCATCCGCATTCATGTCATCAGAAAAAAAGAAAATTTTCAAGGAACTTAAAGGGTTTATTTGCAAAATTTTCAGACATGGAAAGACCAAAAAGGCATACAAAGAAGTACAGCTTTAGACAGCCCGATATGAAAGAGTTAAGGAATCTGACATCTTATGTATTAGATCCCTTGGGTTTCAAAGCTCGTTATGGGAAGCTTCTGCCTCTGTTGACTACTCAGGTTGATGAAGGATTGATGAGTACTTTGGCACAGTTCTATGATCCTCTGTATCACTGCTTCTCTTTTCCGGACTTTCAGTTGTTGCCTACGCTCGAGGAGTATGCTCATCTTGTGGGTATCCCTATTCTGGATCAGGTGCCGTTCAGTGGCTTAGAGAGTATTCCGACTTCTCGAGAGATCGCAGACTTGTTGCACATAGATGAATCCCTAATTGATGCGCATATGACCACCAAAGGTGGAATTCAGGGTCTTCCTTCTGATTTCCTCGTTGCTCAAGCTACCGTTTATGGGAAGGCCATGAGTGAGGATGCCTTTGAGGCTTTATTTGTGCTGCTCATCTATGGTTTGGTATTGCTCCCCAACATCGACAAACTTGTGGATGTGAATGCCATTAGGATCTTTTCTGTTCTTAATCCCGTTCCGACTCTGTTGGGTGATGCCTATGTCTCTTTGCATCTGAGGAATGCAAAGGGTGGAGGAGCTATTGTGTGCTGTTTGCCTCTGTTGTATAAGTGGTTTATTTCTCACTTACCGCAGACGGTCGCTTTCAAGGAGAACAAGGGATGTCTACGGTGGTCTACGAGACTTATGTCTCTCACTAATGATGATATCTCTTGGTATGATCGCGTGTATGATACAGTTCAGATCATTGATTATTGTGGTGAATTCCCTAATGTGCCTCTTCTTGGTACATGTGGTGGGATCAGCTACAATCCTATCTTAGCACGTCATCAGCTTGGGTTCCCCCTAAAGGATAAACCTCATAACATTCTGTTAGAAGGTGTGTTCTTTCAGGAGCGTAAAGATCCCCAAGGCCTGAAAGCCAGGATGGTCCGCGCTTGGCGCAAGATTCACAAGAAGGGTAGAAATGAGTTGGGTCCGAAGAACTGCATTGCTTTGGAACCGTATACTTCTTGGGTCAGACAGAGAGCTTCTGAGTATCTTATGCCATATGATTATCCGAGACCTACACCGTTGGTTGTGGCTGGCCCTTCAACCCTCCCTAACCAAGGCGTAGAGGAGTTGAGAGACGAAGACCTTTCACGTGCCTGGATCCGTGAAAGAGAAGAGTTGCTTCAGCAAATCAAGGAGAAGGATGCTCTGATCGAGTTTCTCGAGCATCAGGTGATAGATGATCCGAATGATACCTGGACTTCTCTGCTTCCTCAGTCTTCCAAATTCTGGAAGAGGAAGTATGATCGACTTGCTAAGGAGAAAGCGGATATGGAAGCAGCATATGAGAGAGAGATCAAGAAGCTTTGTGTATCTCGTCTTCCATCATCTCGAGCTTCTAGGGATCCATAAGATGTTCATTTTCCTTTTCCCTTGTAATAATAAAAAATGATGTACTTCTTTGTCCCGAATATATATTTGATGAGATATTTTTCCATATGCTATTAAATGATTAAATTTCAAAATTTGCAAATAGAACCCTAAAAGTTCCTTGAAATAAAAACAAAGCATATGCACGAGCATTGCATGCATCATCTCGCATAAGCAGGTGTTGTTCTGGTCTTCTTATCTGTGGCCTAACTCTGTGCTCTTCATTTATTTTGAAGACAAGCTGACTCATCGGTACTACACCCGAGCCAATTCTGCAAGAGTGACGAATCAACTTGAATAAGAGAACTGAGAGCTGAAAGAAGAGGTTGCTAGACTGAGTGCTCTGATGGAGCAATTCTTGGCTGCTCAGAATCAACCATCTCCACCTCCTGCAACTCCTCCCCAGAGGACTATTATTTCTGAAATTGTCTCCTCGACTGTGCCAGCTGCTAGTGCCCACTTCATGCCAGCCGGGTTTCCGTGGGGTATGCCTCCAGGTTTCATGCCTGATATTCCAGCTCCTACATTTGCTTCCATGCCGGCATCTAGCCCGGTCCTTGCGATGCCTCCTCCTGCCGTGCATACCACTCCCAGGGCAGACGACACCATCTATCATTCTGAGCCGTCTGAGGGCCCAAATGTTAATGAGAAGATGGAAGCTATGAACGACCAATTCCTCGAGCTCCGCAAGGAATTAAAGACCCTCCGAGGGAAAGATTTGTTCGGCAAGTCTGCTGCTGAACTATGCTTGGTTCCCGGTGTGAAGATACCTCTCAAATTCAAAGTCCCTGACTTTGAGAAGTATAAGGGGAACACCTGCCCGCTCAGTTACCTGGTTATGTATGCCAGGAAAATGTCTACTCAGACTGATAATGATCAACTGCTGATTCATTATTTTCAGGATAGTTTGTCTGGTGCAGCTCTTCGTTGGTATATGAGCCTTGATAGTGCAAACATCCGATCCTTCAACGATCTTGGCGAGGCCTTCGTCAAGCAATATAAGTATAATGTTGATATGGCGTCTGACCGTGATCAACTCAGGGCCATGTCCCAGAAGGATAAAGAGACATTTAAGGAGTACGCCCAGAGGTGGCGAGAGCTGGCAGCTCAAATTACTCCTCCGCTGGAAGAGAAGGAGATGACTGAGATCTTTTTGAAGACTCTTAGTTCATTTTATTACGAGCGGATGGTCGCTAGTGCTCCCTCTGATTTCACCGAAATGGTGAATATGGGGATGCGTTTGGAGGAAGGTATCCGGGAAGGACGGTTGACTAAAGATGAAGGCTCTTCTAAACGATATGGGGCGTTTAAGAAGAAAGATGGGGAGGCACATGTTGTGCAATCCCATGCTAAACCTAGAAGACCCTCTGATAAGAGGAAGCCATTGCGTCATCAGCACCAGGTGGCTAGTATAGTACCTGTCTTTAGAGACAATTATCAGCATCAGCAACATCAACATCAACAACAACCTCAGTATCAACAGCATCGTCCACAGCAACATGCTTACCAGCCTCGTGGCACCAGTAATCGGGCTAATTTGAATTATGATAGGAAGAAGATCACTTTTGATCCCATTCCTATGTCATACGCTGAGCTTTATCCCTCTTTAATAGAACGGAAACTGATTACCCCGAGGGATCCTCCGGCTGTGCCTGCTAACCCACAGTGGTGGTACAAGCCTGACCAGCATTGTGTTTATCATTCCGGTGCTCCGGGTCACAATATCGAGAACTGCTATCCATTGAAGACTAAGGTGCAAGACCTTATGAGATGCGGCATTCTGAGCTTTGAGGACTCAGGCCCCAATGTTACGAAGAACCCATTGCCCGAGCACGGGAAGTCGGTTAACATGGTCCAGGGTTGCCCTGGCAAATATAAAGTCAAATATGTGAGCCATATTCGACAGTCATTGGTCGAGTTGCATCGTCTGCTGTGTCATTACAGTCATATGGAGCACGACCATGACAGATGCCGTATCTACTCTGTTAATAGATTGGGTTGTCGCCAAGTGCGAAGAGAGCTTCAAGAGATGTTGGATGATGGTACCATTGAGATTCTTCAAAATAGAAATGTTGATGAAGATGAACCAGAAGTAAATGTGATTTCTCCTGTGTTCAAAATTCCTGAGCCTGTTGTCATCCGTTATGATGGTAGCAAGCCGAAGGTCTCTCCTTCTCTGGTCATCAAACCTGCAGGCCCTGTGCCTTATTCTTCGGATAAAGTTATTCCCTTCCGTTATAATCCAGTTGCTGTGGAAGATGGGAAGGAAGTTCCTTTGCCTTCATCCTCTGTTGTTAATATTGCGGATGTAAGCGGATTGACCCGGAGTGGTCGTGTATTTTTAGCGCCAAAGCCTCAGGCTAGAACTGGTGTTTCTGATTCTGTTGAGCGTCCGGTTGGGACTGCAGTGAATGTTCCGAATCCGGCACCTGTTGCCAAACCCTCCTCTGTACAAAAGACTCCTACTTCTTCTGTTGGCCCGAGTGGCATTGTGAATGAAGAATGTGATGAGATGCTGAGGCTCATCAAGAAGAGTGAGTACAATGTTGTAGACCAGCTTCTACAAACGCCGTCCAAGATCTCCGTGCTATCTCTGCTTCTGAATTCAGAACCCCATAGGGAGGCTCTGCAAAAAGTGTTGGACCGGGCTTATGTTGATCATGATGTCACTATTGAGCAGTTTGACAGTATAGTTGCAAACATCACTGCTTGCAACACTTTGAGTTTCTGTGACGTTGATCTCCCTGAGGAGGGAAGAGACCACAACATGGCTTTACATATTTCTATGAATTGCAAGACCGACGCCATGTCCAATGTACTGGTGGACACTGGGTCATCTTTGAATGTATTGCCGAAAACCACCCTTTCGAGATTGTCATATCAGGGGCCTCCCATGAGGCAGAGTGGTGTTGTTGTGAAAGCTTTCGATGGGTCGCGTAAGACTGTGATTAGGGAAGTTGATCTCCCAATCAAGATTGGACCAAGTGATTTCCAAGTTACCTATCAGGTTATGGATATCCACCCATCTTATAGCTGTCTCCTTGGTAGACCATGGATTCACGAGGCTGGCGCCGTGACATCCACCCTACACCAGAAGCTGAAATTCGTTAAGAACAAGAAACTGGTTGTGGTAGGGGGAGAAAAGGCTCTCCTGGTTAGCCACTTGTCTTCTTTCTCATACATTGATGCTGAGGATGAAGTTGGAATGCCTTTCCAAGCTTTATCTGTTGCTGAGCCAATTGAGAAGAAGTCTCCTTCATTTGCTTCCTATCGTGATGCGAAACTGGCCATTGAATGTGGTGCAGTTGCTGGTTTAGGGAAGATGATTGAGCTTGAAGATAACAAATCCCGGGCTGGCATTGGCTATTCTTCTGGGGCATTCAATGAGAGAGGGCTGTTCAAGAGTGGAGGTTTCATCCATGCTGATCAAGCTGAGGAAGCTGCTGCTATTCCGGAAGAGGATGTAGAGGATTTGAGCAACTTTGTTATCCCTGGCGGTATCTGCCACAATTGGGTCGCTGTGGATGTTCCTACGGTCATTCATAAGTCAGCGTAATTTGTTCACTTTGTTTCAAAACCCTTCTCCCATGCCAAAAGGAGAAGTGATGACATTGTTGGCAGCATTTATACAATGATATTTCATTCAATTAATGCATTGTTAAACATTTGTTTTTCCATTTGTTTTCACTTTTTGCTTTTGCATGAAATCGGTGATCACAAAAAACCCTAAAAACAAGAATAAAAGCAATCTTTTTCATCTGCATAATGATTTGCTTGTTTAAATTCTAAAGTTTTTATTAACCAAAATCATTATGCAGGTTGATTCTAAAACCCATTGAACATAATGATCCAACGCCATCTCCCAATTTTGAATTCCCTGTATTTGAGGCAGAAGAAGGTGATGTTGAAGGGATTCCTGACGAGATTACCCGTCTCCTTGAGCACGAGAAGAAGATCATTCAGCCGCATCTCGAAGATCTGGAAACAGTCAACTTGGGGTCTGAAGATTGTGTTCGTATGGTGAAGATTGGGGCACTTCTTGAAGAGTCTGTCAAGAAGGGGTTGATCAGTTTGCTACGAGAATATTCCGATATCTTTGCTTGGTCGTATGAAGACATGCCGGGTCTAGATACAGATATTGTGCAACATTTCCTGCCTTTGAAGCCTGAGTGCGTGCCTGTGAAGCAGAAGCTCAGAAGAACTCATCCAGATATGGCAGTGAAGATCAAAGAGGAAGTTTAGAAGCAAATTGATGCGGGGTTTCTGGTGACTTCTACATATCCTCAATGGGTGGCCAATATTGTGCCTGTGCCTAAGAAAGACGGAAAAGTCCGTATGTGTGTTGATTACAGAGATTTGAATAAAGCTAGTCCAAAAGATGATTTCCCTCTACCACACATTGACATGTTGGTAGACAATACAGCTAAATTCAAAGTCTTTTCCTTTATGGACGGATTTTGCGGATATAATCAAATCAAGATGGCACCCGAGGATATGGAGAAGACAACATTCATCACACCTTGGGGAACATTCTGTTATCGAGTGATGCCCTTCGGTTTGAAGAACGCCGGAGCCACGTATCAACGTGCTATGGCTACCTTGTTTCATGATATGATGCACAAGGAGATAGAGGTCTATGTTGATGATATGATTGCTAAGTCCCGAACGGAAGTTGAACATGTTGAACATTTGTTGAAGCTTTTTCAGCGTTTGAGGAAGTTCAGGCTTCGTCTCAATCCGAACAAATGTACCTTTGGAGTCTGTTCCGGTAAGTTGTTGGGTTTTGTTGTCAGCGAGAGAGGTATTGAGGTTGATCCTGCAAAGGTCAAAGCAATACAAGAGATGCCTGCACCCAAAACTGAGAAGCAAGTCCGAGGTTTTCTTGGCCGCTTTAACTACATTTCCAGATTTTTATCCCACATGACTGCCACATGTGCGCTGATATTCAAGCTCCTCCGGAAAGATCAATCTCATGATTGGACCGAGGATTGCCAGAAAGCTTTCGACAGTATCAAAGAATATCTGTCTGAACCTCCGATCTTGTCTCCGCCTGTAGAAGGAAGACATCTGATCATGTATCTGACTGTTCTTGAAGACTCGATGGGTTGTGTACTCGGTCAACAAGATGAATCAGGGAAGAAAGAATCTGCTATCTACTACCTCAGTAAGAAGTTTACTGATTGTGAGTCTCGATACTCTATGCTTGAGAAGACGTGCTGTGCTTTGGCTTGGGCTGCTAAGCGTTTGCGCCAGTACATGATAAATCATACAACTTGGTTGATATCCAGAATGGATCCAATCAAGTATATTTTCGAGAAGCCTTCTTTAACTGGGAGGATTGCCCGTTGGCAGATGTTGTTGTCTGAGTATGATATTGAGTATTGAGCTCAGAAAGCTATCAAAGGTAGTATCTTGGCTGACCATTTAGCACACCAGCCGATTGAAGATCATCAGTCTGTTCAGTACGACTTCCCAGATGAGGAGATTCTGTATTTGAAAATGAAAGATTGTGATGAGCCTACACTTGACGAAGGTCCAGAACCTGGTTCCAGATGGACGATGGTGTTTGATGGCGCTGTAAATCAGTACGGAAATGGTATTGGGGCAGTAATCATCACTCCTCATGGCACGCATATTCCGTTTACAGCAAGGCTAACTTTCAAATGCACGAATAATATGGCTGAGTATAAGGCCTGTATTATGGGACTGGAAGAATGTATTGATCTGAGAATCAAGCATCTTGATGTGTATGGTGATTCGGCCCTGGTTGTCAATCAGATCAAGGGTGAATGGGAGACGAATCAGCCTGGTCTCATTCCGTATAGAGATTATGCGAGGAGGATTTCAACATTCTTTACAGAAGTTGACTTTCATCATATCCCTCGGGAAGATAATCGGATGGCAGATGCGCTTGCTACGTTTGCTTCCATGATTGTGGTCAAGTATTGGAATGAAGTTCCCAACATTACCGTGATGCGCTTGGATAGACCAGCCCACGTATTTGCAGTTGAAGAAATAAATGATGACAAGCCTTGGTATTTTGATATCAAGAATTTCCTCCAGAACCAGGTCTACCCGCCTGGGGCATCTGTAAAAGACAGGAAAACTTTGAGAAGGTTGTTAGGCAGTTTCTACCTCAGTGGTGAAGTGTTGTACAAGAGAAATTTTGACATGGTTTTGCTCAGATGCGTGGATAGACACGAGGCAAACCTGTTGATGACTGAGGTCCATGAAGGTTCATTTGGTACTCATTCCAATGGACATGCCATGGCTAGAAAGATGCTGAGAGCAGGCTACTATTAGCTGACAATGGAGTCTGACTGCTGCAAATATGTGAAGAGATGCCACAAGTGTCAGATTTATGCGAATAAGATTCATATTCCTCCGACACTTCTGAATGTGATTTCATCACCATGGCCTTTCTCTATGTGGGGAATCGACATGATCGGCATGATTGAACCGAAAGTGTCCAACGGACACAGGTTTATTCTCGTAGCAATTGACTACTTCACCAAATGGGTTGAAGCCGCTTCGTACGCGAATGTGACCAGGCAAGTGGTTGTGAAGTTTATCAAGAATCAACTTATTTGCCGTTATGGTGTGCCAGATAAGATCATTACTGATAATGGATCTAATCTGAATAATAAGATGATGGAAGAGTTGTGCGCTGAGTTCAAGATTGCACACCATAACTCCTCTCCTTACAGACCAAAGATGAATGGGGCTGTTGAAGCTGCTAACAAGAATATTAAAAAGATTATCCAGAAGATGGTTGTTACGTACAAAGATTGGCATGAGATGCTGCCATTTGCTTTGCATGGATATCGTACATCTGTCCGCACTTCAACAGGGGCAACCCCTTTTTCTCTTGTTTACGACATGGAGGCTGTTCTCCCGGTAGAGGTGGAGATCCCATCAATGAGAGTCTTGATGGAAGCCAAGTTGACTGATGCTGAATGGATTCAGAGTCGTTACGACCAGCTGAATTTGATTGAAGAGAAGCGATTGACTGCCATGTGCCATGGTCAGTTATATTAGCAGAGAATGAAGAAAGCATTTGATAAGAAGGTCAAGCCTCGTGTGTTCCGGGAAGGTGACCTCGTGCTCAAGAAAGTTTTGTCTTTCGCGCCCGATTCCAGGGGCAAGTGGACTCCAAACTATGAAGGTCCGTATGTTGTTAAGAGAGCCTTTTCAGGCGGAACTTTGATGCTTACAACAATGGATGGGGAGGATGTCACTCGTCCTGTGAATTCAGATGCAGTCAAGAAATACTTTGCCTAAAAAAAAGTATATAAAAGAAAAACAGAATAGCTCGCTAAGTTAAAAACCCGAAAGGGCGGCTTAGGCAAAAATGAGCGTCTCGGTGGAGAACCCGAAAGGGCGATCCAGGCAAAAATTAGAGACATGAAAAAAAAAAGTGAATTTGCATCCCGCTAGATTGAGTACCTCACCCTGGGGCAATCTAGGCAAAAATTAGGGATTTGGCAAGTAACTGCATCCTGACAAGACCTTCTGTTCCGCAGCTGCCTATTCGTCAGAGATCCTCGATTCATCGTCAACTGAAGCTTCGAATACATCGAGATTCAAATTGGTAGAGAAAGGATCATTATGTTCAATGTAGCCCTCTTCCAATATATATCACTGATTTCAAATTTGTACAGATCTAGGGAGTCTTGCCCTTTGCAGGCTACTATTCCATCAAATCAATTTGAGCTTTTATCCAATTATTTGCACTCTTATTTGTTTCAATTCAACAAATGTTTTGCATGTTTTAATTGATAAAATGTCATTGTTTTAAACAAATAAATTTTTCAAATTGTTGTTTTAAACAAAGTGAACATTCACAATGATGAAAGGATACTCAAGAATTTCTCAGTGCTCTCCCAAGGGTGGCATGATTTCCCACAGGGTAAGACATTGGTTCAGATTCCTGGCATGGTTGTATCCTCTTTATCCAGATTGTTGGTGGGGTTGTTCCCCAAGCAGAGTTTTTGATGGGGTTGTTCCCCAAGCAGAGCTTCTGTTGAGATCTTGTTCCCTAAGCAGAGTGTTTGTTAGGACTTCACAGTCCTCTCCAACAATTTTCTCCCCTAGCATGGTTGCTTTCCTTTAGAAGATTCAGTAGTGGTTGGGTTGACATCCCGATACTTCATCACTTTCCTCAGCACAGTCGCTAGCAGAATTGTTGATATGATATACTTCATTTATGCTATATCTTTCCCCATCAGAGTGCTTGTTGAGGTTTTCATCTCTCATTCCTTCAGCAGAGCAGTGATTATTTCCTTCTCAGCGGTTTTTGGCTTCCTCTTGGAAAGTTCAGCATTTGGTGGTTGATCACCAAGTTCTCCTCCTCATCCCCATTGGAGCCACCAGTAGAATTGTGATATGATGGATCGTATCTGTGATGTTTCCCTACAGAATCCCCGCCAGAGCCAGTATCCCCAGTCGGGTCGGTTGGTGATCTTTCATCCATAGATTTGGGTGATTTCCTATTTGCTTTTGATCCCTAGTAGAGTGGCTTGTAGCAGAATCTACTTGTGAGATCTATTTTCCCTCAGTGGGCTTATCCCCCGATGGAGTGGCTGACATGTATTCCCAGTAGAGTTGCTTGTGCGGCTATATTCTACTTGTGTGTTCTGATCTCTTCAGCGTTTCTTGCTTGTACAACGAATGCTTGTTTCCCAGTTGATACTGAGGACCCCCTGCAGAAATCTCGGGATTTCTCCATTTCCCCAACAGATTTGCTTTTGTGGCAGCTTCTGCCTGTTGTGAGCTTCTGTTCCCCAGTTGGGTTGATTGTTGATCCATCACTCAGAGATTTTGTGATTTCTTTGACATCTCTGATCTTTTGCTCCATCGGATCTTTGCTTTTCAGCATGTAGATCTCCGGCAGATTGGCTCTCCAGTTGGACTTCTTTGGTCGTTTTCCTCTGGAAGTGTAGTACCGGGCGTTTGATTCCTGGGCCTGTTTGTGTTAGATATGTCTGTTTTGTCAGCATTCATCAAACATAAATCACGCATATTCATGCATGCTTTCAACATTTAGATATTCATGTTGCATTTTTGCTATATATCTTTTGTTTGTTGTCTCCTGCTAATGGTGATATAGATCTCCCCAATAGATCTCCCCAAGCAGATGTCAGATGTTTAATCTCTCAATATAGAGTCCGCCCCATAAGCAGAAAGTGTCTGTTGTTCCTTTTGCAGTTCCCCACTGAGATATATCCTCGTGGATGACGGTTTTTTCCGTTTCCTCCCAACACATATATTGGGATGAATCTTCCTATTGAGTTATATCCTCGTAGGACGAGTCTTGATTCAGTCTGTCTTTTCGGTTTGATCCTGAATTGGCATTTTGTCAACTGCTTCTTGTGTTTCCCTGTGGAATAAATGAATGAATTGCCCAGTAACCGACAATAATTCTTTTATCCCCAGCGGAGTTTGGGCCTCTACCCAGTAACCGGTAGTTGTAAGTCCTATGTTCCCTTTTCTTGGCGGAATTTATGGTTATATACCTTTTATTCCCCAAGAGAGATTGGTTTTCTACCCAGTAATCGGTAGTCGTAAAATCCTTTTTATTGCTCCTCAGCAGTTGGTGGTTTGTTATAAACCCTATTTTGTTTCCCTTGCGGAATTGTGATTTTTTCATTCCCCACACAGAGAATTGTTGGTTTTCTACCATGTGTTCGATAGTTATAAACCCTACCTTTATCCCCTAGCAGAGGTAACCTTTGTGGTTCATTCTGGGGGATGGTGGATTTTGTGGTCTTCTATCCCGTATTCGGTAGTTGTAAATCCTAATTTCTCCCCTTTACAGAGTTAACCTTGTTGTTCATCCTAACCGATGATGGTTACTCTTTGTGGTTATCTTCATCCAATATTCGATGTTGATATTTCCCCCTTTCTTCTGGGTAATTTCCGTATGCTAGCAATTGTATCCCCAGTAGATCTGTCCTTGTGGATAATTGCCGGATGCTAGCAATTTTATCCTCAGTGGGTCCTTTCACCGTATGCCAGTGATTTTGTTTCTCGGATCATTGATGTTTATCAATGTATCCCTAGTGAGTTCTCTTTCATTTACCCTTTTGCTTGGTAATGATTGTTGCTCCCTTTGATCGGTCATCTTTATATACCTAGTCTTGGTATCCCGATGCCTTTCTTTTCGGTTGATTTATCCTTTGTTAACCCAGTAACCGGTTATGGATAATCTTCCATGCGAGTATGTTATCCATGTTCTGACGGTAATGAATAATATATCTCATGCACTCTTCGGTCGAAGCCTGTTGTGTTTCCCCAGTCGAGTAAGATTTGTATTCCTTTGAGGAATCGAATAGTTGATATGTCTCTTGGATAAATTGTCGGATGCTTGCAATTTATCCCCTGTGAGTTATCTCTCGTTTACCCTGTTGTTGTTGGTATCGATTGTCTCTCTTTTTGGTTGGTCACCTATTATATACCCAGTAACCGGTATCTCTGGTGTCTCTTCCTTTTCGAGTATATTATTCACGTTCTGACGGTAATGAATAATATATCTCATTCGCTCTCTGGTTGGAATCCTTTGTTGATTTTCCCCAGCGGAGTAAGATTCGTATTCTTTGTAGAATCGAATACCCATCCTTTAACAAGTTTGTGTTTTGGATGATGAGTGTTTTGGCATATAAACCAATTCACGTGTTCGGTAGGTCACCTATTATATACCTAGTAACCGGTATCTCTGGTGTCTCTTCCTTTTCGAGTATATTATCTACGTTCTGACGGTAATAAATAATATATCTCATGCGAGTATACTATCCACGTTCTGACGGTAATGGGTATTATATCTCATGCGCTCTTTGGGTTTTTCCCCCCAAGCTGAGTAAGATTCGTTTTCCCGTTGCGGAGTCGAATGTCCATCCTGTAAGTCGATTTACTTTTTCAAGCCCTCCTTTTGGATGATGAGTGTTTTGGCATATATACCAATTCACGCTTCGGTTAGTCACCTATTATATACCCAGTAACCGGTATCCCTGGTGTTCCTTCCTTTCTGCTCCCTATTATGACCTTGGTCCCTTGCGGAGTCAGATTTTCCTGAGTTAATGTACCTTTTTCAGGTCTTTCTCAGATGTTTGGTTGATTGATATCTCTCACCCTTATACCGGTCTTAGATATTCATTCTTCCTGAGCCTGTTACCCTTATACCGGTAACACCTCATTTCTTTGTTTTTTCTCCAGGAGAGTCTCTTTGTTAGACATTCCCCAGTGGAGTTTCTGTTGTGATTTTACCCTTTTGCTGTATTGGCGTTTTCCCCAATATATGCAATTTTTCCCCGGCAGGGAGGTTCTTTGTGAATCCTTTTCCCCAGTCCGAGTCCGGATTTTCATCCGAAGCATCCTTCGTGGATAGTTTGAGTCAGCTTGAGTCTTTCCAATGGATGTGTCTTCCTTTGGAATTCTTCTTCTCCCCAGTGAGGTCTCTAGTCCAGTCGTGTCTTGTTCACGCAGTGTCAGTTTTTTCCCTAATTCAGAGTCGTGTCCTGCTCACGCATTCTCTTTCTTTTTTCTTATCCCCGTGAGAATCCTGTTAGAGTCTCTGTTCCTGGTAAGTATATTACTCCGATGGATCGTCTTTTCTTTGTGGACCAGTGTTCCCCATAGAGATAATTTGTTTTGCATGCATACATCTGCATCATGAGGTCTCTTAGGGACCAAAATTTGTCTCATTACTGTTATTTAAGCCCATTCTACCGCGTCGAGATGAAGATTTTAACCTTCACTTCTCCGGCTAGAATGACCTTAAATAGGCGCATCTGTAAGACCCCAATTTTGTCCCTAAGATCCCTCATGGCATCATATCATATCATTGCATGGCCTCAAGGATCATTGTGCACCTTGCTTCCTTCCCTGTGGGTGGGTTATCTTTTTGAGAGTGGTTCTTGATCACCAAGCATTGTTTGCATTTGTATGTCATTGTTTTTCTTTTTAATCACTAACCAAAAGTACAAAAATATGTCATCTAACCTTGGTCTTGCAGATGAAGCAATCAATAGGTCAAGACAATCAAAGGCATTCATTAAGCAATAGGTGGTGGCCATTCTTGAGAATTTGGACCCCACAATCATTCACAAGAGTTCATATGAGCTATGATGTTATGTTGAAGCAAAATCCCAAGTGGTAGAGGCTTGAATTTCATCAGGACATTTCCAGGTCATCTGAAGACCCAGAAAGTCAACTGCAAAGTCAACTGTGGATTTGGAGGTGGGAAGTGATTAGAAATACTTCATTCATGTTCAAACAAGTCTCATTTGACATTTCAAACACTCACATTGAAGAATTTAAAGTCAGGTCAAAACTTTCCAAAAATAGAAAGTGACCTATAATTTGAATTTGCCAAAAATGGAAAGGTTTTAACCTAACTTCAACTTCAAATTACATCATCAAGAAGGCTTCAAATGAAACTTTTTTAAACATGAAAGTTGTAGATCTTTCTCTTCCATTTCCAAAAAGTCCAATATCATCAATTTCTCATGTGTGGTTAAGGAGATATGATCAAAACATGGCAAAGTGTGCATGGAACTTCAAATGGACATAACTTCTCAACCAAAGCTCCAAAATGGGTGGCTCTTTTTGCATTATTCTTCTCTTGACCTCTATTTCCAAATCATGCATCACATTACATAAATTGTCATCACATGATCATTTGGTAATTCATTGGTTTTTTGGAGGGAAATTTTAAAATTCAAAATTGGTGCATTATTTGAACATTTTGCTATTGCCATTAGCTCCAAAATGGGATTTTAAGTGAAATTAAAAGGATTTCGTGCACTGTTCACACATGCATTTCATGCATAAGGGTGAAAGACCAATTTGCACCTACACCTCATTTTTGGTTAATTTCATTAACAATTGGCTTAAGCATGATTAGAACATGATTAGCATTGCATATATAAACTAAAACCTAACTGTTTTCAGCATTAACAACAACTTTCAGATCTAGATCCAAAACTCTCAAAAAAATTTCTCTCAAATTTTCTTCAAATTTCTTCACATCAAAGCCATTTCCATTGCTTGATTCTTGATCCTGAGGTATTATTGAGCAACTTTGCACGTGGAACCAAGAGAAGCAGTGCAAGATTGAAGCATACACAAAGCTTGAAGCAACAATGGTGATTCCAAATTTTGATAGATTCGAGCACAATTGAGCTTCAATCTTTCTTCCAATCACCTGTACAAGCATCATAGAAGAGCTTTGGAGCATCACAAGGCCTGGATAACACGATTCAACAGTTCTGCTCTTCAAGAGGTTACAAAATCGATCCTCTTAATTCTCAAATTATTGTGATGTTATTGTAGATCTCTTTATGCTGATCACTCTGAGCTTTGAATCATGAAATTCCATGCACTTTTGAGTTAGTTAGGGTTAATTAAAGTTTCATGTATGAATGTTCTTGTGTTCGATTTGCTCTCCTCATGTGGAATTAGGTTTAGTTGTTTATGGATTTGTGACCTACATTGAATATGCTACATGATGATGGCTTTGATTTTGATTTCTGGAGATTTTGTTCTTGATGCATTCACTGTTCATGAGTGGCACGATGAAGAAGACGATGTTCTTGCTTTGGCCACGGTTTTGATTCATTTGGAAACAGTTTCCTGCGTCTGCATGTGTTAGTCTAGGGTTCATGTGTTAGTCTAGAATGTTTGAACATGTATGCTTATTTGACCTTTCCATGCTTATACCTTTGTGAAATACTGGTCTTTGATCCAATGATTCTGAAATTTTGCATGATGAAACTAGACACATTGCTTGACATTTTGGTGTTGATTTGGTATTTTTATCAATTGTCATTTCTGTTTTATGATTGTTCTAAGTTGGTGTGACAATTTGTGTCACACCTTTGCTTGTTCAACTTGTGTGATGTGTTTGCCATGCCAATTGATCTCCAATTACTCTGATTTTTTGTGTGATGCATGTTATGGATGTTGTGAATGAGCATGAATTTTGTTAGAATTATTTGAATCATTTCTGATTTATTTGAGATTTTTCGTTCTGGTTGATCACATTTGAGCTTTAAAATTGCTTTGAACTTCAATTGATCATGAAATGCTTTTGGTTAATGATATTGATGTGAGACCTTTTGGAATGTTTCAAGATGTGTTTGAAGTTGATTCCTGTTAAATTTCAGCTTCTGTTTTGAATTTTTTCTTCACCTTTGACCCTAGGCTTTGACCTAGTGGTTGGTTGCTTATCTTTGAGCTTTGATTTCAGGTTGAACATCCAAGTTCCATAGTTGTTGATGCTTCATCATTTGAGCATTGATGTTTGCCTTTGATTACTAACATTTGTGTGTTTTGTAGGTTGATGTTAACTCATTTGAGTTTGACTTTTGGTTTACACCTTTTGTACATTGGGATTGTTTGTTGCTCATTGACTGTTGTTTGGTTGTCTGAGTCTTGTACTGATTTGTTTGATGTTTCCACAGGTACATAAGTTGCTTTAAGTTCACTTGAACTTTGCTTTTACTTGGTTGCTTAACCACTTAGGTATAACCTCTAATCTTCATGTAGTCTGGAAGACCTGTCCTGTTATGTGGGCAGGCACCTGTCTAAAGTCCTCCTTAAGAGGCAATGCTTGTGTTTGTTTATCTTTGTGCCAAGCAGGAAAAGTCCTCTTATGAGGAAATTGGCAGATAAAAGAGATGTGTAATACATCTCCTGCTACTCAGTGTGTCATCCACTTTGCTCACACAATGTGTTGATGCATTATGGATAATAACCCAAGATCTTATAGAGTCTACTTGTGGAGAAGAGTTCCTACTTTCTGAACTCCCACACTTTCCATTGTTTAAAGCTCTCCCTGACCAGGGATAAGAGATATGAGGCACACCCCTCATCTCCATTTCATCTGCTTCACCCTAACTCTCAATGTTAGGGTTAAGAGCTCAAATTACCCCATTCCAATTGGCTGTAAAGCCTAACCTTGCTTGAGCCTAATTGATTGTATATAGTGTGTGCTAATTGACTTGTTTGTCTGCTTACTTGATTCATCTGTGCATATTTGCTTGAGTGTGCCTTGGTGCATTTATCATCATCACTTGTATATCATTTCATGACTTTGCTTTGTAGCATTTTGCTTTGTCCATGGAGGAGACAAACATAAGTCCATTAATTGGCAGTTGTTTCCCATGATATGGTAGGAGACTAGTATAAGTCCATTGATTGGTATCTGGTATCCATGTTTCTTTTTGTTTTAGGAGATTGCAATAAGTCCATTGATTGGCATCCGGTATCCATTTTGTTTTGTGAGATTAGTGTAAGTCCATTGATTGGCATCTGGTATCATTGTTTCTTTGTTTTAGGAGATTGGTGTAAGTCCATTGGTTGGCATCCGGTATCCATGTTTTGTTTTGTTTTAGGAGATTGGAATAAGTCCATTGATTGGCATCCGGTATCCATTTACTTTGTGTATCTGTTATTTGCATTGTTGCCTATTCCAAAGGAATCACTTGGATCATCTACATATGATCTCAAGAGGTGAACATCTAAGAAGTTTTACTTCCTCACCCTCCCACCTTTTGTTTCTTTAAACCTCCATTTGCATGCTAACCAAAACTTGAAAACTATTGTGCAAACATTTTCATTTCTTTTCAAATTAGAAACCTAGGCTTTAGGCCTCTGATTTTTCAAACTTCATTTTCATAATACTTCCTTTGAATTGAATTCTAATCATACTTTGACCATCTTTTGTGAATAAATTCCAATTGATTAATTCCACTCATTCAATGATTTTGTGGCTTTGTCCATTCTTGATAAGTTTTCATACATTAGCCATAGGTTTGATTTATCCTAGTTGGTTGATGTTAATCTCACCTTTTGTCCTTAGTGATTGAATTGTAAGACTTCCTTGCTTATTATAGGGTTAACCCCTCACTAGCAAGTTGAAGCTTTTCTCACATGGTGGACTTGTTGTTTGTATAAGGTTGAGTTTTCTCCCGTGGATAACGAAAGACCTTAGGGCTTTTGTTTAAAATGAATCCACTCATGTTTTGGAAATCTTTTAGCCGAACTACGGAGTTTTGATCCTTACCTTCCATGGAAAGGTACGTAGGCAACGGGTTCATCCGTTCAAACACAAAAATAATAACTTGTATATTCTTTTCTCATCTCTTCAATCATGTTTGCACAATAAATATTTCATAAACAAATAACATTTCATACAACAAGTTGTGAAAAGGGCTCCCTAGGAGTACCTAGGACGTTTTGGGTGCCTAACACCTTCCCATTGCGTAATTAACCCCTTACCCAGATCTCTGATCTTTTCATTAGTTTTCTATGTGTAAAACTTCTTAGGCTTTTGTTCGCTTTTTAGCCATTCCTTTGGATAAATAAAAGTGCGGTGGCGACTCGATTCTTTGTATGCTTTGCTTTTGATTTAATAAATAAATCATAAAGTGACGAATACACCGCTACAGGGTGCACCAACATATGGTGGGGGGATCCACACAGGATCCCCTGGTTGACTCAGAAGTCAACTAAATATGGCGCCTCTTGGAGAGGCCACGTGGCACCCATGTAGCCATTCCAAACCCCATATAAAAACGGAAATTGAGAGAGAGAGAGCCTCATTTGCTCCTCTCATTCTCTCTCTTCACTCCTGAAACAAAGTTGCTCTGCAACTTCTTCTTCTCCGTCACTCTCCTCACGGCCAAACCTGTTGGAGAAGACGGTGGTGGCCGGCCAACCGCGGTGGCGCCGCCCCTTTCTCCGGCGACCTCCAACCCTAATCCTAAAAATTCAAACACATACCCCACCTTATTTTGGCCGGAGATTCCAAATTCGGCCTCAGTTTTTTCAAAATCCGCTTCAATCAACCGGATCGGCGGTAAGAAAATAAAAACCCTAAACCTAAATTTGTGATTCAACCTTCAATAGTCACGATTTGGAGAAATTAATATAGGGGTTTTGATTGTTTTGCAATGACGAACAAAAAGAGAATGGGTTTCAAGCAAGGAATTGAGGGAAAGGAATTACTTGGCTTGCATCGCCGGTGATGACGAGTTCCTCCACCATGCTTCAGATAAGTTTCTTTCTCTTTCTTAATGCTCTTCGTCTCTCTCTATTCTTTTTTTTTTGAATGCTGTCGTTCTGTTTTTGTTCCTTTGGGGTGTTATGCGTTTATTGTCAAAAAATTATTTTGATTTCTTCTTTTGATTCCAAAAAAATCGTGTTTGTTTTGTTGTTTAGGTTTTGAGTTTAATAGAAAAATATTTTGATTGTTTTCTCTTGGATTCTCCAAAATGTGTTATTGTTAATTTTTGTTCTGGGTATTTATATGATGAATTTTAGATCTTAAGATAACTTGTTAAGTTATCTCTTCCAGATTTTATGGAATGATTATTCTGTGGATTTAAGGTTGTTTGGATTAGTGCTTATTATGATCTCTTGTGCAAAACATTAATCTGAGCATTTCACCAATTATTTTTCAGTTTTCCATAAGTGCTTATTTGATAAGTCTTTTTTAATCTTCTGAATTGATTTTGCAGGTTTTACAAAAGTGAAGTGATGTTTGATTGAAAGAAGGCCCTGCACCAGTTTTGAAAAGTGGATTTGGGGCGCTGGACTTTCAACAGAAGTTTTGGAAAAGTCCTTGAAGAATTATTGTTCAACCTGCTGGGTTTACAACGTTTTCTACTTTTTTCAAATTCATTTTGGTGTAACAGAACTTTTGGATAAAGTGCATTTGGATTATGTATTGGCTGTTTGTAACATGTACATTTTTAATTTGAGACCACTTTTGGATAATTATGTAACCATTTTGGATTGTTATGTGAACCTCTTTTTGATTATGCATTGGCTCTTTTTTGGAATTATTTGTAACACTTGGATTAAAAAATTAATTATGCAATTAATCTTTTTTTAAACATTTTAAGCTTTATCTCAATATCTTATTTGTGTTGATCATTTAAAATGCTTAAACTCTAACTCAAATTGAAAATGGATTGGGCCAAGATAGAATACCAATTATTATTAGCTTAAATGAGCAACATGAAATGTGCATCATAAGCAATAAAAACAATTCCAAAATGAGCTTTAAAACCTTGTCCATCACCATAGTCTTTTCCCACAATCCACCTTAGCTTAAAACAAATACATGTTAAAAAATGCAACTTGAATTTAGATATTTATAAAGGATTGAGACTTTGGCATAAACATTTGGGATGTGGAAATGAGCTTAATAACATGTGATCATAGAAAATATCCATGACTCTTAATACTTACTGATAATCAAATGGACTTTGGATCAGTTGATGTAAAAAGATTTAAACCACACTTTGCAATATTAATCATGGACATGTATATGTGAATGGCCCTTCTCAGAATCAAGAGATCCTATGGATAAGCCAAAATAGGTCTTGTTAACCAAAATGCACATACTATCCCATGCTTCGGTAATGGCAATAAGAGACAAATGCAACAGATGTCTTCTTAAAGATCTCAACAGATGAAAATGTCACTGAAGATTTGATGTCACCAAAGGCTGAGACACCCTAAGATAGAACTTACGTTTTAAAATAAAATTTATGCCTTATAATATCTGGTAATGAATGATGGTGAAGGATTTTTCCTTACCCGGACAAAATTGGGGTATGACAGCTCGCACTAAAGCGGTGGTAGGTTTCAAATTCCTTTGAAGATAGAGTTCATTGATTCTAGGAGATTTGTTATCATCTGGATCCATCATTGACCGTTGTCGTATGCCCTAGTTCACTTCTCCAATGGAATATTGCCGATCCACCTTACTACATCTGCATTTGTCAATCTGATGTCTTCACAGAAGTGTTTGAAGGAAGGTTCTACTAATGCATACCCTGCATTGACAACCTTCTTCCACAACATCTTGTTTTTGATCTCCCGCACGAAATTTACATGATATGTCTAATGTAGTAGACATGCGTCGAAGAAGAATCCTGCTAGCCATTATTAATGTTTTTATAGGCACTTAAAATTGATGGATGTCTGTCTGAGATCAAACATAAGTTAGGCTGAGGATCAACGTGTAATCGGATATTTTTTAGGAAAAAACTACATCCACCAGCAGTTTCCCCTTAAACTAGTGCAAAGGCGATTGGAAAAATATTGTTGTTGTCATCTTGTGCCACTGCCATGAGTAGCGTTCCTTTATATTTTTCATACAACCATGTTCCATCAATTTGTATAATAGGTTTACATGAAGCAAAACCTTTGATGCATGGTTCATATGCCTAGAAGAGTCGGTGGAATATGCCATTTCCACTAACACGAGTCCTGTCTAGGGTATATGCTGGCAGGGTTTCCAAATTGACAATAGTCCTTGGAGCATAATGCTTAAGTGCCACCAAGTATTTTGGAAGTTCTTTGTACGACTCCTCCCAATTTTTGGACATTGTTTCAACTACCTTAGTCATAGTTATCCATGCCTTCCTGTATGATGGAGTATAGTTTTATTGTTTTACGATATGCAGGATTATTGTACTCACCTTTAACGACGGATTGTTTCTAATGACATACATAATTTCATCGCATATTAACTGAGAGTTGAGTTTGTGATGGTCCTGCATTGGGTTGGTGATTATGCAAGTGTGAATTGGACCCATAAAACCTATCTCCCAAGAATCACTCATCTTCCGATAAGATGCTGGCAACCGGAACAGGCAGAGCTCATTACGATAAAAGATCTTATACCTCATCACATTAGTTACATCAACCTTATAATCAGTTGATAATTCCATATGATACTTTTTAATGGCTCTGACACGTTCTTATTTTGTGCGAAATTTGTTTCCTTATTTTAATAATTTTTGAGTTTGCACATAAGGATTGTGAAATATATCTGATGAAGGTTCATCTGCACCCAAATTCAAGCTTGTCATGTGTTGAGGTGGATAATATACTCGACTAGCTGGTAATGGCTCTTGCTAGTGGTCGACAATTTCATCATTCACCATTTCATCAACCAATATATCGTCTTGTTCTTCTTCCTTGTCAACAACATTGACTTCAAATTGTTCATCATCGTCAGTTTCACAAAACACTTATGGCGGATCAATGAACTGAGACAACTGAGTTTGTTGTTGTAAAATATATAACTCAATATCGTTGAACCCAAAATGTTCATGAGTGAGAAACATATTATGAACATCGTCATCATCTCGAATCTTCAGCTGATAAAACTTAACTTTGTTGTCTGCAAAAAACACCGAATTTTTGTAGATGATTTGTCCTACCTGACTTCACTATAATTTCTTTTCTATTCTTTGTTTCAAATGTGAAAAATTTGATTGTCTATTTATTGTAAATTAAGTAACTTCTATATTACGAAAAATTAAAATTGGATAACTCACATTCAAATATCTCACCATTGATGTGAGCATTGATCATGTATTGTGGTGATGGAACCATTTTTGTAAAATGCAATATATTTTAGTGTAATGGTTATGATAATAGAGTGTGAGTTGCATCTTAGTTGTATCAGCACACAGTTAAATAAGGACGAGGATGGATTTCCAAAAAGCAAGGTATGCGCCACAAGGTATGGCGCGTGCTCTATTGTTTTAAATAAGGCGCCATTTGCAATTGCTTCTACCTTTGCATGCATGAGTCTATGGTTCAGACTACAAGGAATCTTGCATGTCTTACCCTATAACACAACCTACAAGGAATCTCTTCCATGATTCCCTGCATGATTCCCTTATAGGATTCCATGCATGATTTTCTCCCCTAAGAGGCGCCCTACCCAATTGTGCATGCTTTAAAAAGACAACATATGAGACATACCGAATATCGCATGCTTTAAAAATCACATGCAAAAAAACATCACGTGAATGCACCATTCCTATATATAAATACTGATGTATTTCTCAACATTTCCATCAAACACACTCAACCTATCTACCTTGTCTGCAACATACCCTCAACCTACCCACTTTGTCAACAACAGATACTCAAAAGCATTCAAAAAATTTCTCTACTAACCATGGATGATGAACATCGAGGAACTATCGACAATATTGCAACATGTGTAAGTTATTATTTATTAATATTGTAACCTATTAATATTCTTACTTAGTTCCTTACTTATCTTTTGTTAGGACCCAAAGAGATTTCAATGACGTGTACATGAATATGTATCACACGACCCTTTGATAGAACCGTATTTACGAGCAAGTGGTTTTGGTAATCTACTCAACATAGTCCCATACTCAGTTGATTACAAATTTATTCTTTCTTTGGTAGAAAGATGGAGACCCGAGATCCACACATTTCACCTTCCATTCGGTGAATGTACCGTCACACTAGAGGATGTCTACATGTTGTCGGGTCTACCTATCAATGGTAAGGCCGTAAATAGTAGATTTAACCAAGATAACTCTATATGAGAAGAATTGTTGGGGCCCCCTTTGTGTGAAGACATAACCATGGGATAAACTTCGGGTCAATCTAGGGGCCAAGGTATTAATTTAAAATGTCTTAAACAACATTATTCAAGTATAACATTAAATGAAGAATCGACTAAGTATGAAAAGATAATTAAAACTTGTTGTTATATTATGATTCTATTTGGTAATTTTTTATTTCCTGAAAGTACTGGTAATACGGTAAATATTATGTATTTGTCGTTGTTACGAAACATAAATAAAGTAGGCACATATAGTTGGGGTTCAACTATTTTGTCCCACCTATATAGTTTGTTGTGTAAAAATTCAAAATGCAAAAAAAATAATACTTGTACGTTTTATTTTTGCGCTTATTTGCTACAAGCATGAGGTTGGTCGAGAATGTCGTCACTCGCCCCGGTCAACGAGAAGTCATTCACATTTCCTTATGCAACAAAGTAAGTTTATCTTAAATCTTAGAATTTTTTAGACTTTATACTACAACTGACTATAACTAATATATTTTCAATCTTTTCGTTCTAGGTGCTCAAATATGGGGATGAACTACAATAGGTGTCCCAAACACGTTGTAGTAGTGTATCACAATATTTTAGACGATATTGGACCAAAAAATGTATTACTACTAAACAACTCTACTCTATTTTTGATTTTAAAAAATTATCAAATTACAAGTCCTTTAATCATGTAAATTTCTTATACAGTTTATCTGGAGGTCGTATCTGGGTCTTGATCATCAGGTTAACCACGATGCTGCTGCAATTTGGACAACAAAAACACTAATCATCAGGTTCACTACTGTGAAGATGCACTAGAGTGACCGTGTGAAAGTGTAGTTTGACATGCAACAACAAATTCCAGAACCTCCGACGTGTTTGGGAGATTGACAACAACAAAGAGTCAATGGCCAATGAGATTATTCAAACTGGAGAGACTTCGCTAAAGATATGTATCGTCATTTGAGGAATCAACGTCAACACATCTTAAATGAACCAATCATCCATGGTGCTAGACCAAATCAACATTATATGGTTTGGTTTATGTCAGTTATAACGCAACAGTTTGTGTCTGAGCCGAGGTATTTGATTGATCCATGCCAACGAGCTTCATCATCATACTTTCAACAATAAATCCCCAATCAACAACTAATCCTACACCATTACCAAGAACAATGTCAACCCACCCAAACCCAACGACCAACCTCACACCGTCACCACCATACCATATACATCCAACCTCATAACCAATACATGCCACACACTCAAACACAAAACCAAGAACCAAACTCATACCACCAACAACCACCACATCTTCCTATAGTCTCGACAATTCATACGATTCCACCTCATCCCACCATAACCCCCCCATCAATGAACATTCAAACATCCTACCGCCATAACACCCAACCATTATTTGACTTTCTTACACCATAGAAACCATTGGTTTGTTTCCAAAATGATTCAATGTCCTAATTCGGGCAACCATACCGTCAACTTACAACCCAACCACATCGACCCAACTACGACAACATGGACATCACATTCAATTACGACAACGCTGTTGGCGGTAACCCCCTAACTATTGGGGAGAAATGATGACAAATTTGTCAAATACCGTTGGACCTTCCGCAGGACCTTCACACCAACCACCATTGCAAAGACCCCAAACACCTCAGAAAAATCATGGGAGACCTCAAGGGCAAACTAATGCACCGGGATATGGAACACGGGAGCGTTTCGATCGGCCGTATCATTGATTTTTTTGTCAATTGTTTTGTATTTTAATTTTATAACATGATATTATTGATTATTTTCCAATTTCTTTTTTATTTCATTTTTTTTATAATTATAAGTTAAAAAAATTAAAAAAGATACCACTTACAATGACGCATACTCTTAATGGCATAATGTATGCGCCAATTGCATTGGCTTGAGGTGCATGCAGTAGCCATGCCTAATGACGCCTTAGTGTAACTACCAAATATATGCGCCATTTGGTATGGCGAATGCTTTAGACAAATATTTTTTTTGTTTGAAAAGTGGTTTTATTGATAATTAATTTGAAAAGTTTGTTATTTTAGTATTATTTTTGAAAATAGTGGTTATTTAAAAAAAATCAGAAGATATCAATTATCTATCTATTAAAATAAATTATCACCAAGTTTTATAAATATATCATTTTCTTTTAAAAAATTATACTAACAAAATGGCGTATTTATAATTTACAAATGTTAAAAAAATTAAAACTACATTCTTTTGTCACCTCATTCATTTCTCACTTTTTACTTTTAACTTTCACACTCTTTTTTTTTCTTAATTTAAATTTCAAATTTTAAATTTCCCCACATTTATTTTTCTTACACTTTCTCACTTTCATTTTAATTTTTTCTCTCTTCATTTTTTCTTCCTATTTTACTTTTTAAAGTTTAAATAACAAAATTTGAATATCTTTTAATTTAATGAAGAAGAACACAGAAAAATGTTGAGTTTTTAAAACACAAAATTTATCTAAAATAAAAATATATATATTTTATAATTATGCCTAATGACGCCTTAGTGTAACTACCAAACATATGCGCCATTTGGTATGGCGACTGTTTTAGACAAATATTTTTTTTGTTTGAAAAGTGGTTTTATTGATAATTAATTTGAAAAGTTTGTTATTTTAGTATTATTTTTGAAAATAGTGGTTATTTAAAAAAAATCAGAAGATATCAATTATCTATCTATTAAAATAAATTATCACCAAGTTTTATAAATATATCATTTTCTTTTAAAAAATTATACTAACAAAATGGCGTATTTATAATTTACAAATGTTAAAAAAATTAAAACTACATTCTTTTGTCACCTCATTCATTTCTCACTTTTTACTTTTAACTTTCACACTCTTTTTTTTTCTTAATTTAAATTTCAAATTTTAAATTTCCCCACATTTATTTTTCTTACACTTTCTCACTTTCATTTTAATTTTTTCTCTCTTCATTTTTTCTTCCTATTTTACTTTTTAAAGTTTAAATAACAAAATTTGAATATCTTTTAATTTAATGAAGAAGAACACAGAAAAATGTTGAATTTTTAAAACACAAAATTTATCTAAAATAAAAATATATATATTTTATAATTATTCTATATAAAAAATATTCATAATTAATATTATTATTGTTCATTTATAATTAAGTACCTCGTTTGAAATTGACATTTGTATCTAAACTAGTAAAGGACCCGTGCATTCGCACGGGTCGCGCAAGTGCAATAATTTATTTTTAAAAAATTAAAATATAATATATTTTTTTGTTTCTATATATATATATATATATATATATATATATATATATATATATATATATATATATATATATATATATATATATATATATATATATATATATATATATATATGGTTGGATCAACGTACACAAATTTATTGCATAAGAGTTTTTTTTTAATGTAATGGATGTTAAATGATCAATAAATGGGTTCAAAAAATTTCCACAAATAACTTTTTTCAGTTTGGGACATAATAAAGTAAAACATTATTAATTTATAGTAATATAATTTGCTTAATTTTTTTTATACTATATTAAGGAAATAATCAAAAACTATAATACAAAAATATTTTTACAATTTATTGATATATTGATATATAATAAACATTCCATTGTTAATGTTATGAATAAACATTCCATTTATCATTGAGATTTTGGACATAAGAAATAAAAATATATTTATTTAGTAATGGATGAAATTTTCCAATCTGTTACTAATTTGAGGTATAAAAGCGCAAATATTAACCTTCATAATAAATGATTATTTAACCAAAATACATAAACCATGTAAAAGAAATACCAGAACCTCATTTGTTTTAAAATATAGTAATGAATACTACCAAATGTTGAAATTAATTGCAATTGATACAGTAAGGTTTAATGCAACAAAAGATATTGAAACAAAAGATTCACAATTTTAGTTAAAATTGTGAGAAATAAGTCCAGCAACAAAAATGATTTAACTTCGTACAATTCTTTGGTCCTTAAAAAACTTGGTTTATACAAAACCTGCCCGCAACCTTTTAGGAAGTGATGATTCAAAACCTGCCTGCAACCTTAAAAAACTACAATAATAACTAATTTGATTTCAGGATATTGATTTCATTTTGGAATGATAAGATTGCAACAACAATAAAATAACGGTAATATTTTTTAGTAGTATAAATAGGTAATTTATTTTATCACATTTTTCACTCACATCTAGTCTAAATTTGACCAATTTATTTTATTTAATTTTAATTTTTTTGTGTACACATTTCATTTGAAAATGAACCTCAATCAACATAACACATGCTCGAATTTTATGCAAAATGATGGAAGTCCTCTTTGTATCCCAAATCAACAAAACACCCCATATTTTGGAAATCCACCTCTTATTCCAAATCCACACCATAATTCAAGATTTCAAAATTCTCTTTTTATCCCAAATCCATAAAATAATTCACCCATTGGAAATTACTCATATCATACATCACCTTACCCAATGAAAAACTCTCTTTTAATGTATTTTGATATATTTGAATCAATTTTTTAATTATATTTTATATAATATATAGTGGGATTTAGTGGGGTCCATTTTCTTAGCCCACTTCTATTATTTACAATCATTTTCTTGTACAACTAAATGTATAAAGAATTGATATTCTTATTGATTTATTACAAATCATGCATAACATTAATTAACTTACGGCTGAATTATTTTAATACTCCACTGACCTAGCCAATAGAAAGGAGGCAGCGGACATAATTATTCATTTCAACCCCCAACTATATTTTGACAAATAAATAATTTAAATATGTTGAGTTATAATACTATATATGATGACGTGAGATTGGTAAAAAGTATAGTTGCATGCTTAACTTAATCATTTCAAACAAACAATGTAGATTTTCCATTATCAATCAAAAGACAATTCACTGTATATGATAATTATACCTTGCTTTTTTTTATAAATCCTTAATTCAGTTGAATGCAAGATTCAAACATTGCTCCAACATTTCTGAACTACCTGCAATTTTAACATATGTATTAGACTTTGAAAAAAATTGTAAAAAAATGTGTTTCTATGTGTTTTCTATAATTAGTTTTGAAGGATTTCATAATAAATTTTTATGTAATTGTTTTTTTAATTTCTAACACCATTAGGCATGCTGAAACCAAACATGACATGCAATAATCTATTTATAATTTAGTCGTATACACATATTTCATAAGATGACAACGTATTTTGTTATCAATCTAAAATACTTATTAACATTTAAAGATATGATACTCATATAAATTTTGTAGTTGAAAGAACACACAAAACACAATGTTCAACATAACAACATAGGATTTTGAATAATTTCACACACATGAATTAAATACTCATTATCATCCTTTAAACCATACATGAAATATAAATGTCAATTGTAATCCCACAAAATAAACACTTCAAAAAAGTAAGAACACATCCTACAACCAAAACATATCATGTTCTTAATAACTTCATACTTAAACTCATTCTGGTGCTAAAAAGTTCATAAAATATATTTCAATATCAAATTTCCGAAAATTCTAATTAAGAAGATGGTTCTATCTTTAATTTCTTGGATGGTTTGGTGCCTGATAATTGCGTAACGCCAGACGCTTCAAAATCAACTTCTTCACCCTTGTCAGCAATTACAACATCCTTAGCCGGAGTCATTAGAATGATTGATTCTGGATCATTTTCACCAGATGCAGATAATGTTTGCTTGCAATATAAAAAATTAATTGTCAGATATAAAATGAATTATAATGATACAATATTTATCATAGAAAATTATTATGTTAACAAATGAAGATACTTACTGCGGAAGTTTCCAAATTTTCTTTGTTAGGGACCAACTTTGCATATTCAGTTTTAGACTGATTCTGCACATTGAAACATCGAATATTTATTATACTTGTTAAATGTTTAAATAATACATGAATTAAGTGAATATTATACGTCTTCTACTATGTAGTCATTTTCAATCTCTTTAACAAATGCTTCATCATCACAAAGCTTCCAAACAGACGCTTGGGAAAACGTTGGCTGCACCTTAACTCTAAAAGCCATTTTCTTATTCAACAGCATTTCAAGCTCATCAGGTCATACCTTCCACTGAATGATCACATACCTTCCACTGAAAATCATTGTTATAGACACTGCCATTGTTTATAATGCAGATCATATTCTCCTTAATGACCTCTTTCCATTTCAGTAAATGGTCATGACGAATAAGAACCTGAATCCGATCACCCTAACAAAATGAAAATAATCTTCTTTTTATATGTTATACAAAAAAGAATTTTGTTGTAATTACTAACTATCATACAAAAATCTATACTTCAAAAAAAGAAAAATAATTTACCAAAGAATCCATAACAATCATCTCCAAATGTTCAATACCCTTATTATTCACAACACTCCAAACATCCATTATTCGAACAGCAAGACGCCAAGTTTCTTTTGAGTCATTGATGTCTTTCACAGAATCAACCTTTCTACTCATTTTCACTGAAAAAAATTTCAAAAATTAATGTAACTGCAAATTTAGATGACTATAAAATTACAAACCTAATAACCTGGAAAAAAAAAGAGTATATAAATTTGATAGAGGTGTGTGGCAAAATGTTGAAAAGGATCCAACCTTTGATGTTACACATATATAACATCGTTTTGATTGTATAATTATATGTTATTAAATTATAACTTTAAATTAAAAATAACTATTTAATATAGTTGATTAATATTAATTGATTAATTTAATATTATTATTAATTTACCTACCAATTAATTATTATTATTGTTATTATTATTATTGATATTAATAAAATTTAAATAGTATATTTATTATTTGATTTGATTTGATTTAATTGAGATCCAAACTCTATAAATTAAAATCGGTTACTTATTAAAATCAGTTTTATTGCAAATTATAGTAAATACGTACATTCTGTATACCGAATTATAATAAAAATGTATAATTTGGAATGACCCTATATTATTGTTCATAATAAGTAACCGATTTTAATTTATAGAGTTTGGATCTCAATTAAATCAAATCAAATCAAATAATAAATATACTATTTAAATTTTAAAAATATTCTTATCATATATGGCGGGTAAATATCAATAATAATAATAACAATAATAATAATTAATTGGTAGGTAAATTAACAATAATATTAAATTACTCAATTAATATTAATCAACTATATTAAATAGTTATTTTTAATTTTAAAGTTATAATTTAATAACATATAATTATACAATTAAATATTCATTTTGTCATTTAAAGAAAATCAAGTAACGATAATATTTGGCAAAAAAACTACAATAATAATTAATTTGATTTCAGAATATTGATTTCATTTTGGAATGATAAGATTGCAACAACAATAAAATAGAGTTTAGTACGAAATTACTTATAGGAACATGAAAGTAGCTGTATTATGGATTGTAATTAGGGTAATTAAGTAATTATGGTGGTAATTAACTTTTATATATTAAAAGTAGATATATTTTATACTGTATCAAATTGGATAACACTCAATAATACTGCAGAGAATTAACTTTTCATTTCACGCGTCACTATTAGGATATTATCTAACTTTGTTTTAGATAAGATTTTTTATTTTTAAATGTGAATTTTTTTTCTTTCTCCATTTCACTATATGATTAGTTAATACAAGTGAATTTCTATGATCATTGTTCATTTTAAAATTAAATAACACATTATAAATTGACATGTGTATCTAAAAACATTTTATATAATATCAAATTGAATATCACTCAATAATGGTGCACACCATTAATTTTCTATTTCACGGGTCACTGTCAGGACAATATCTATTTTATTTTAACCAATAATTATCTTTAATTGAGAGATGAATTCTTTATTTTCAAATGTTAAAATTTTCTTTTTTTTCCAATTATTTTTCCATTTTAAATTTACACGTGTATCTAAATATATTTTATACCGTATTAAATAAATTTATCCGTGCGAACGCACAAGTATCTTGCTAGTTTAGAGTAAACACTAGTAAGAGACTCGTGTATCCCGTCGCATAATATTATATATTTTTGATAAATAGAAAATATATAGTTTAATAGAAATGTATTTTATTTGATAAAAAATATATAATATTTAGATAAATGTCTTTATTTTATTCTTAACCAATTTATTTAATTATAATGGAACATTTGATGTAAAAAATTTAAAATTTAAAGGAATAAGCTTTTTATTTAAAATTTATTTCAAAAATAATTGAATATTTAATTTTTGTAGAAATTTAATATTTAATAAAATTGATATTTTATTGATTGTACACAAGCTAATTTTGAGGAAGAAGTCCTTTAGACTAATCCTTTATAGTTAGAAAAAGATTTGGAGTTATTGAATTCTTCCTGAGCAAATATGGTAGAATTTCAAAATCAGAGGCTAGGAATAGGAGTCACAGATGATATTCAAAACAATCTGGATGATGAGGCTTTATAGGAAGTCAATTCCAGTGCACGAGTACAGTGGCTCTTTCAACCCTGTCAGAGGTCCAATGGAATATTTTGCCAGCTGAACAGATTCCAATAATTTGATCCATATCCCCACCATAGATGACAAATATACATGGTCTAATGGCAGAAGTAACGCTACACACACTTAAAAAAGACTGGACATGGGCATTTGTACTCAAGACTGGATAAATTTAAATGGCAAAAGTGGTGGAAGAAGCTTGTAACTCTAATGTAGTGGATTGTCCAAAGTATGTTATTTCTAAAAAAGCTTAAAATTCTTAAAGAAGAGCTCAAGGATTAGAATAAGAATAATTTTGGAGATGTGCAAGAGAATGTCAGGAAAACGGAAAAGGATCTTGGTAGTATATAGGATAAAATTGACATGGAAGGCTATTCTGATGCTCTGGGTGGTCAGGAGAGGGAAGTTAAGGCTAAGTTAGAAATAACCCTTCATTATGAAAAATTATTTTGGAAGGAAGATGCTAGAGTTAAGTGTCATGCAGAGGGGGATAGAAACACCAAAATTTTCACATGGTAACTAAAACTAGAAATGTCACTAAAGTCATCCACTCTCTGAAAGTTGGAGACACTCTCATCAAAAGTCATGAGCAGATAACATACCATGTAGTGAATCACTTGAAAAATTTATTTGACAATATTTATATTTTGCAGGATAACTCTCTTGTGGAGGATGTGATTCCTAAGCTGGTTACCGATCAAACTAATAATATGTTAATAATGGTGCCTATAGAAACTAATTATGTGATGTACCGTTTAACGATCGAAGTTTCTGGACGATGACGATTCTTTGTATACCATTTAAAGATCTCCATGTATCATTATAACGAATACATCCACCTTAAATAAACTGAACCACAAAATCTAATCTCCCTTACTAGATGAACAATTAAGTGAACCATAATGTCAAAAAATGATGGAGGGAAATACATTTCTAATTGACAAAAAATAGTTGCAGTCTCATGTTTCAACTCATCTAAATTTTTAGGATCAATGACTTTAATACATATAGAATTGAATAAAAGCACAATATCATTATATTTATCGTTACACTTTTTAGTAAAATGCCACAGATAGCCACCAGCAGAAGTTGTTGCATTAAGACATGACAATTATGAGATTTTAAGTCAACTAATTTAAGATCTTTCATTGACACAAGTTTCTTCATATTTGATGGGTACCCTTGGTAACTTTGATATCCCCAAACAATCACAAAAACTTTTTTTTTCTTTTTTAGACAAAGTGTGACATACTGGAGGAAAGTATGTTCCATTTCCTATTTCTTTTTGGGCCAACTCTTGTCGTATACCCATCGCCACCATGTCTAGACGGGATTCCATATTATCTTTTGTGTTGTCTTTAATGTTAAGAAGTGTTTCTATCAAACTTTCACATACATTTTTCTCCACATGCATCACATCACGACGACATCTTACATTGATACTAGACCAATATGGAAGATCAGAGAACACCAACCCCTTTTTCCAAATATTTTTCTCCACGAGACCTTTTTGGTTCTTTCCAAATACAACATTAATGTGTTGTTGTCTTTTATAACCATCCTTCCCGGTTAAGGGCTTTGGAGCGATATCAAACTCTTGCTCTCCATTAAAAGCGTTATGCATTCTACGATATGAATGATTAGGTCTTAGAATATTTTGATGCCCAAGGTAAACATTATTTTTCCATTTTGTAGTTGGTGGAAGCATGTACCATTTTCACATATAGGACACACTTTATGTCCATTGACGCTCTACTTAGAAAAGTTACCATATGCAGGAAAGTCATTGATTGTGTAATAACATGTAACACATCTTAAAGTTATCGCCTATATACGCATAATCAACATCAATGTCCGCCTTCCACAAAACTCTTAAATCTTCAATCACTGAAGTTAAATAAACATTTATGTCATTCCCTGGTTGTTTTGGACCCAAAATCATCATTGATAACATCATATATTTGTGCTTCATGTACAACCATTTTGATAATTTATAAATAATGATAAGAACTAGTCATGAAGTATGATTAGTACTCGTATTATCAAAAGGGTCAATTCCCTATGTGGCAAGTCCAAACCTAAAGTTCCCTGGCTCACTTACAAAACCTAGAAATATTGAATCAATTTTTTTCCATTGCAAAGAATCAGCTACATGTCAAAAATTTCCATCACATACTATTTCATTTGCATTCCATCTAATATTTTTTTACGTCATTTACATTAGCAAAGAGTCTCTTGAACCTTTGAATTATCGGTAGGTACCACATCACCATGACAGAAACACCTTTTCTAGTTACACCATCATTATTTCAACATCATTGTCCTTCAGTTTGTAGTGTGACTCTGAAGGAGAATTGCAGTCCAAAACGCAGCGGAAATTAAAATTTCTCCTTTAGAGATCCTTACGAATGGTCATGATCAGTGATAGAATATTTACCTCTTGTGACGGTTGAAACCTTTGGCGCAGATCTCTTGTGACGATCGAAACCTTTGATGCAGATCTACGGAGCGATCGCGAACGTTGAACGATGACAACGTCTCTACTCAGTCCACACGAACGGATTCCTTCAATCTCAGTGCTAGCTGGTACGAATGAAGGCTTTGAGTGAGAGAGAGAGAGAGAAAACAAAAATAATGCAACCGCAATGAATGCTTCTGCACAAGGGTTCTATTTATAGAACCACTTGTGTGGGCTTCAAGCTAAAAAGCCCACTTAAGTGTATTTTGGCCCATATCTTATAATATGCCCAAAATCACTTAAGCGTGTGGTACCTTACCATATTTCGTATTCTACTTAAGTACACCGTACCTTACGATGTTCTATAATTCACTTAAGTGCACCGTACCTTACGGTGTTCCTTAGTTACTCTATCTCTCATCAATCCGTCCTTTGTGTGTGACCCTGTAGGTTTTCGTGACGTTGACAATTATATTAAATCATGTATTTAACATAATAAACAATGAGCGGTATCTAGCAACACATCACTGCTACCCAAGACACGAAAATGTCATGTGATCTGACAAATCCTTCTGTGATAATACTTATGTGTAGAATTACCCTTTTGCCCTTATGTCTATATTGAACACAAGGCATAGACCGTGTCATCCTTGTCCAGTTCAATATTGGGCCCATAGACATTTATCCTGTTACGCAGGATGGGCAAATTCCATCTAGGTCACTCATGTCCCTCAGCATGCTTCGTGGAGTACCCATCAACTGTCTTTATGGTTATCCAGTTACGGACAACGTTTGATCAACAATAAAGCACTCGACTCTACATCTAGGGTCCATAGTGGTTTCAGGTCGAAGAGTGGTACACACCATTATCACCATGAGAATAACTTATGATACTTTGCATAACATTCTATATAGTATTCTCATAGCGGGTCAATCCGGTATAAATATTACTCTTAACATTCATACCTATGTTTAAGACTTGATAACTCCTTATCCATGATCCATGAGATGTGATCATCAGTCTATATACATAATAGTCTTAATGCTTTAATGTTATCCCACTTCACAATAAAGCTCGACTACGGATACTTTAAGAATAATGTCCTTATGTTTAATGTGATCTCATGATCAAGTCACACTTGATACATTAAACGGACTAGTTATTCTAGGGACTTTATTAAACAAACGTAATAAAGAAAAAGCCTTTAAATAATTCGATGCAAGTACCAAAAGTATTGGCCTCTAGGGCTTACACCAACAATCTCCCACTAGCACTAGAGCCAATCAGGCATACCCCTAATGCCCATTGATCTAGTATAGCCATCATGCTTCTGCTGCGCAAGAGGCTTTGTCAGTGGGTCAATAATATTGTCAAGTGTAGGTACTCTGCATATTTTCACATCTCCTCTATCTATTATCTCTCGATGAGGTGATAACGTCTAAGTATGTGTTTGGATCGTTGGTGAGATCCGGACTCCTTAGCTTGTGAGATAGCACCATTGTTATCATAATAGAGACCAATGGGATCCGCAATGCCAGGAACTATTCCAAGTTCACTAATGAACTTTTTGATCCAAACAACTTCCTTTGCTACACTTGAGGCAGCAATATACTCGGCCTCGGTTGTAGAATCAACAACTGTATCTTGCTTTGAACTTTTCCAGCTCACAGTGCCACCATTTAAGCAAAAACACATAACCATTGGAATCATGCATATTAAAGCGTCTCAGCACTTTGTCTATGTATGTGCTCTGACTTAGGCCAAGCAGTTTTTGTGATCTATCTCTATAGATTCTGATTCCTAATATATAGGCTGCTTCACCTAGGTCCTTCATAGAAAAGCATTTCCCCAACCAAGACTTTACTTGTTGTAGGGTAGGTGTCATACCCCGATTTTGGCCCTGAAAATTTCGAAACATCAATCATTCGTTTGCATTCTTCTTTTTCATGACCTTTTCATCTGGTCATGAGGATACTCACCTACATTCTTTGTGTGGACTCGTTATCAGATCCAGAGATTGGTTTCTTCGGTCACTTTCTTAAGAGCCTGGAGAGATTTTTAAATACCCATCTAAAAAAACATTAGGTTTGCTTATGGACTTAGGAGCTCTGAGTGTTATGAGAGAAATGGTATCAAAGACATAAACTTACCTCAGTTTTCATCTGCTGCTGTTTCTAAATGTGAGACGAAAAAGGAGGAACTACTTGGTGACGCAGGAATCTCAAGAATCCAGAGACTATTGTGAAGAAAATGTGGGAGTCATTAACCGATAGCAAAATTGATGATAAGTTATCCATTGAATACATACAACATAAACTTCATGAAAATTTAGCTGGTGAAAGACTGTCAAAGAGACTGGAAACAAGCAACCTCTACTTTTTGAATTGTTTGACTCTAGATGAATCTTGGAGTCTGTTAAAGAAAATGGCATTTAGGAATGAAATCAATGGAGTGGATCAAAAACTCGAATCAATTGGCAAACAAATAGCAGAAAAGTGCATGGGACTTCCACTAGTAATTAGAACACTGGGAGGCCTATTACAGAGTAAAAGTGAAGAAACTGAACGGATCGATGTCTTACAAGGCGTGTTTTTGGAATTAGGCGAAGCCAGAGAAAGCTTCGTACTACCAATCCTGAAAATGAGTTACCAAAGTTTGTCGCCTCGGTTAAGACAATGTTTTTCCTATTGCTCTTTATTTCCTAACGATTATGAAATCGAGAAGGATCTGTTGATTCAACTTTGGATGGCACAGGGTTATCTTCAATGCTCAGATGAAAAGCAACTCGTGGAAGACACTGGTGAAGAATTTGTGAAGTTTTTCTTGATGAGGTCATTTTACCAAGATGCAAAAGTGGGTGAAGATGGTGATATAGTTAGTTTCGAAATGCATGATTTAATGCATGATCTTGAAATGCAAGTAGCTGGCAATGTTTGTTGTTACTTAGACAGTGAGACAAAAAGTCGTGTACAAAAACTCATGCATGTATCATTGGAATCCAAGGCAATTCATTTGTTGGACTCATTAGATGGAAGTAGGCTGCGAACTTTGATTTTACTGTCTTCCAATGAGGAAGAATTCAATGAGGATGAATTGTCAATCATTTCAAAATTCAAACACTTGCGTGTCTTGAAGCTGACGGATTGTTCTTTAAGCAAGTTTTCTATATCAATTAGAAAATTGAAACATTTAAGATATCTTAACTTGTCCAACTGTAGAGAACTTGTCCAACTGTAGAGAACTGGGAAGTCTTTACAAATCCTTAAGCAGTTTTGTTACAAACACTAACATTGAAACCTAATGAAAAAGTGGAGCTTTCTACAAAGGTTGTATCAAAATTGATCACTTTGAGACACCTCCACATCTTTGACTAGGAAGCCTCCAGAGACAGAATACCATTTGGATTTGTAAAATTGAGCATTCTGCAGCGATTTGACTACAATATAACAACACGGTCGACCTTAGTCTTGGCACCAACGTGTCTATGACTTCTTCCGGCCGCCGCAACCCAAACTTCAAATTGGAATGTTTCTGCTACAACACCACCTGAAGTCGGTAAAGGGACTCAAGTTTTAAACTCATAAAAGCAAGCTTGCAATATACGATATAAGCCATGAAGATTTTGATCCGACCGTATGCATATTCGGGCCATTAAAGCGAGTCAAAGTTCAGACCAGTACTAACCTGATGAGCAGAAGCAGGTTCATCTGGAGCAAGTTGTTATCCTATCATGTGGCATGATAATCCTTCTAATGGCTCTACTGAGACTGAATGATATTCAGTTCCCAATTGTTTCACCCGTAAGAGTTACATCATGGGTGAGGGAACCTGAAATGATTTTCAAGGATTTGCAAGTACCAGCTGTATCTCCACATGTTGATTATCGGCAGATGTCAGTATCTTGTAGCCAAGGCCCCTGCAAAACGTAACAAACGCAACCAAACCCTGTGAATAACAAACCAAATCATGCAATATCACACACAAAGACATTTCAGTTTGCACTATAACAAACTCTTCTCTGCATCCATAATTAAATTCCCTTTCAAATGACCACCGAAGAACCCATCATCGCCGTTGAACCCGTGTCCGAACCAGCAACCGCCGAACCTCCGGACTTGGAGGAAGTTGATGAACCAAAGGCCGAAGCTGAGAAGATGAAGAAAGTCAAGGAAACCGAACCTAAGAAAGATTCCAAACCACGAAACCTTGCTTCGCATCCTACTTACGAAGAGATGATTAAGGATGCAATAGTGTCGTTGAAGGAGAAGAACGGTTTGAGCCAATACGCGATTGTGAAATTCATTAAAGAGAAACAGAAACAGCTTCCTGGAAACTTCAAGAAGCTATTGCTCCAAAATTTGAAGAAGAATGTTGCTTCTGGAAAGCTTGCTAAGGTTAAAGGTTCGTTCAAGCTTTCTGCAGCAGCTAAGAAGCCAACAGTTGCCAAGCCAAAGTCAAAACCAGGTTAATTCTAACCTGATACCAACAGAATGGGCGACATTGCAGTGATGCATTATCAGGCTCATGTTGTGAAGCGAATCGTCACGCTTATGGCAGCTCACCAAACTGCGCCATGACACAAGACCCTGCACAACATCAAACAACACGGTCATGAACTAATACAATCCCATTCCAATATTTCAAATAGCACATATCCCATTCTTGTTCAAGTGTGTCGAGTAAACTTGTAAGTAGTGGTTAATTTCTTACCAAGCAGCAAAAGGGTAAATGAGGAGTAGAGGAGGAGTCACAAGTTTGGGTGAGGACAAAAAGTCCCAGTTATTGTTAATTTCTCTCAGGATAAGTCGTGGCGTGTGCGTTACATGGTTGCAAATCAATTGTATGAGCTATGTGAAGCTGTAGGCCCTGAACCTACCAGGGCGGAGTTGGTCCCTGCCTATGTCCGATTGCTTCGAGATAATGAGGTTGAGGTACGCATAGCAGCTGCTGGGAAAGTGACCAAGTTTTGTCGGATTTTAAGTCCTGATCTTGCAATTCAGCATATTCTTCCTTGTATCAAGGAATTTTCATCGGATTCTTCACAACATGTCCGCTCAGCTCTGGCTTCAGTAATAATGGGAATGGCTCCAGTGTTAGGAAAGGAAGCAACAATTGAGCAGCTTCTTCCTATTTTCCTATCCCTTCTGAAGGATGAATTTCCTGATGTTCGCCTAAACATCATCAGCAAGCTTGATCAAGTGAATCAGGTGATTGGAATCAATCTGTTATCTCAATCATTAATACCCGCCATTGTTGAGCTTGCAGAGGATAGACATTGGAGGGTTCGGCTTGCAATTATAGAGTATATACCCTTGTTGGCAAGTCAATTGGGGGTTGGATTTTTTGACGATAAATTGGGTGCTCTTTGCATGCAATGGTTACAGGATAAGGTTCATTCAATTCGTGTCGGCTGCTTTGAAATAGAAGAGTTCTTCTATTGAAGGCATAGAGAAGTGGCCATATGAAGCTTCTGCCTGCCAAATTAAAATCAAGAAAGATCACTGGTAATGCAAAATTATATATTGAAAAGATACCGCTAATGATGATCGACACGTCGTATAACATTCTCCTGCAAAAAAGTGGTTTATCTCAAGTCAGCAAAGTAACACAAGACACAAATTGTAAAAGGACGTTCAAAGAGAAAAAGTAAGGGGAGTGTGGCAATGAATCGTTCTTGTTTCGTATTCGCTACTGCAATAAGAAACAGCAAAACAATAAGGTCATATCTAAGTAAATTCAGCAATTCCAAGTCCACAATTTTCAGAAAGTGAAAGGAACTTCCTTATGGAAACACTTGGAATGGATTCTCCATCCATCACCCATAGGATAATAGCTGAATAATCTCTAACGCCAAGGTATCTGCCTCTCCAACCTGAACCAATCTGCAATTCGGTCTTATGGCAGCATCAATCCAGCAGGGTTTGTCTCCAAATGAGCCATGTAGAAAGTGCAACAAATCCATAACGAATCACACCAAAGCCATGTGAAAGCCATACCAAATCATCATTTAATTTCCAAGCAGGACCCTGCAACAAGCTCCATTAGAATCAAAATCATGAAACTGTACAAAATCGCATAAGTCATTATCGAAACAAAATGTCAAACTTCTGTACAATCTCCATCGTGCTCAGCAAGTTATGAAGAAGTATGTTGATGCTAAATGAAGTTGGCGGAGTTCAGAGTTAGAGACATGGTCTTAGTCAAGCTACGACTCAATCAACCTTCAAGGTTAGGAAAGAGAAATTAGGTGACAGGATTACTGCCATTCACCAGCTCCATCTCGTTAGAAGCTTTTGGTTATATCAAGATTCCTTCAGACACGAATTGAGGCTCCTAGCTTACCATACTTGAGCAATGGACCTGGAAATGCAAGATAACCACATTTAGTTCAAGGAGATAAGAATTGTTTATCCTGGTCAGTTGCTACATAAAAATAGCTTGAAAGCAGCTGGAGAGTTGTCTCATGAAGAACCAAACAAGGACTTACAACGTTGGGCTGCTTCGCATCTATTTTCTGCTTGTTTGGTAGAGGAGGCCTTTGAGCTATCGACTGCATATCGCTTTCTCAACCCTTTGCCATTTGATGCTCCCTGCTCACGGATCACTAGATTTTTAAGATTCCTGCAGTTTGCTCTCACACTGATTGGACTTTTTCTCCCTGGTTGTTGACATAAACAACGACTTGAGCTAAAGTAATGTCAAAGAGGTAAATGATAATTGTTTGTTACGAAAGAAAGGTCACATAGAGAATGGGAAAAATATAGAGCCGGTGATGTTCTCGGCTGCAACTTATGATAAAGCATCTGAGGCCTGGACTGGATTATCGCCTAGTGCACTGGAGTTTAAAAGATTAGCGGCATATGCCCAAAGCAGTGCAATTTCGTTGAGAAAACTCACATTTCAGAAAGAGATTGGTCCAAATAGATGGGAGTGCTATTTACGAACTCTTTTTGAACAATCATGACGCAATCATTATTCTCCATAAGGACAAACTTGCGCTTCTCTTCTCATCGGACGTTGGCCATGGAACTCAAGTTGCTAGCATGTGCTTCCCACCCTTGTGCTCATAAACCCGACATGTCCTCCTGCAAGCATCAAACAACACAGTTACATTTTGATAATCCCAGGGAAAATGTATATTCTATTCAAGTGAAATACACTACAGTAAATAAGCTTCTTACCAACAGTAAAAATTCTTGGAGATGGAAAGGATTGAAGGAGGGACCACCTGTTGAAAGAAGACAAAAATTCCTCAGGAAACTCCGTACTATGAGACTACGAATTCACTCCTGTGGTCCCTGTTGTTCACGCATATAAGAGCACACAAACCCTAATTTTGAAGGAGGCGCGTCCACTGTTCACGAAAAGGAGAGAAAATTCTGCAAAATAACAAAAATTAAAAACCCTAAGAATCTTTGACGATGAGGAGACGAGAACATCAAAGCCCTAACAAAGTCAAAGAAAGAGACGAAGGAGATAAGCTAGAATCTCTACCTTTCCTCAGAGAAAACACGAAGGATTCATCGGAACGCCGCCGGAGGATTCACACGAGTTGAAGTTGAGCAGCCGAAACATCTAACGTTCTAAAGGGGAATCCAAAATCTCTCTTTACATCCGTCGGTCGACTTCGCTGCAACTAATTAGTTTCATTTACGAGTTTTGTTTCTAATCCATGCTTCGGTCTCGCTTTGCATCATTCTGAGGGAGTTATTTGCATGCCAGTTTGGTTTCCTTCAAGTTTCCACTTGGTTTAGCTTTACCGTCACCTACATGTGTTTGTGGAGTTATCTTGCTTTTGATTTTTTTAATGTTTTATTGTATGGTCAAAATGGAAAGAAAGATATCGCTGGATGGATGAAGATGAAAATGTTTATAAGAACCTGTTCCTGTTTTTAACTTTGTGCTTTATTTAAGAGTTTGGTTCATGTTTATCTTATGTATTAGTGCTTGAGATCATACAACAAGGATGTTTGTCTGGCGGAGTTGGTAAAGGGATGCTTTGGCAAGCCTTTGGTCCCGGGTTTAATACCCTTGTGTTTCACTTTGGTTTTAGTTTTTTTCACTTTATTCAATTTTTAATCTTTGATTGATTTAAGATTTATTTTATTATTAATCATTTTGTTTTATTTTATTCTCACTTTTCAACTTTAGTTTTTATTCTCTCGTCGTTATTTTATTTTTATTTGTTAAACATCGATTTTAATTCATGGGTTCAACAATTCCCATGTTGTTTATCCACGATTACCTTTATCGATACATTGATGGTATTTCGCCGCGTTCTGATTAATCACATATGACATTTCGATTGTTGTCAACATGTGTAAACCGGCTCTGAGCACATTATTTAGGTTTTGCGCGTCCCTCAATTTCCACCCGTGCAAATCCCGTTTTTACCTTTTTTAGATTTAATTTTTAAGTGTTTTGTAAATATAATTTGTTGTGTTATTTATTTTTTTCACATGGTTTACTCTTGGGCCTTCTTACAATGAGACAGTTCGCTTGCACTTACACTCATCCATCGCATTGTTTGTTGTTTGGGCCCGATTTGATTATTTCATTACTTTGAATCCCCATTTGACAAAATGTACCCCACTCCCCCGATTTGTAATAATTTTACTGCTTTTCATTTCTTTATTTGTTTGACTGTTTAGTTAGCTACTAACACAAGAATAAAATCAACCATTTCCAAAAGATTAAAAAAATAAGACTCGATCCAACGTCGAGTATTTTTCTCAATAAACAAATCAATTCATTTCTTCCTCCCATTCCATTCCATTTCTTTCAAACCTTTATCAAATACTTGATCCAACGTCAAGCCATTTCTCATAATAAAAACTCAAAAAATATTAATTCCTATCTAAACACTTTTCAATAAAGATGGAAATGGAACGTGGTGTATACCGCGCACTCCTGAGACTAGGATTCGAGATGGATATCTCTCCGATCCTAGCTCTCGCCATCATCCAAATTTATCTATTCTGTTTCTCTCAAACACTCATTCAAATCTTTCTCAATCGCTCATCAAATGCTTGATCTAATGTCAAGTCATTTTCATAACAAATACTCAAAAATACTTAATTCCATTATTAAACACTTTTCAATAAAGATGGAAATGGAACATGGTGTATACCATGCACTCCTGAGATTAAGATTCGAGGCGGATGCCTCGCCTATGTTAGCTCTCGCCATCATTTAAAATTATCAATGTGGTTTCTTTAAACCCTTTCTCAATCAAACCTCAAAAAACACTTAATGCTTATTAAACATTTTTGCAAATAAGATGGAAATGGAACGTGGTGTATACCACGCACTCCTGAGACTAGGATTCGAGATGGATATCTCGCTCATCCAAGTTCTCGCCATTATTCAAAACACATCAAACCAATCAATTTCTTTTTCTCTCCGCCGTGCGATTGACTCTCAAATTTTTTCTCAAACGAGAGGTACTTTGTTTCAAAACAATGCAAAGCAATGTTTTTCCACCTGTTTTGGGTAGTCCAACAATGTTTTCGTCGATTTGACACAAAGTAGCTTTCGCTAAAATCGACCAACAAACAAACATTTTTCTACCCAGAACTACGTAAGCCTTGATTTCTCTGTTGAGATACGTAGGAGCAGGATTTGTAAATCTTGTCAGGCCCACTAATAAAAAACTTAGGTCAGTCCTTCGTCAAAAATCCAAAAACATTTTCCTCTCTTTTACTCTTTCTTTCCCACCTAATAAATTGAAAAGCCTAACATTTCAAACTAACATTAATGCACACAAATAACCTAATGGTTCCCGTTGAGTATAACGGACGTGAGGGGTGCTAATACCTTCCTCTTGCGTAATCGACTCCCGAACCCTGATTTGGTTGCGACGACCATAATCATTGTCGTTTTGTCTTGGGTTTTATCGATATTTCCCCTTTCCTTTTTAGGAATAAATAAAGTTCGGTGGCGACTCTGTTCAGTCCATCATTGCGAGCGTGCGATCGCGCTTCGCTAAAGTCGTGTCACTCATTTTTTCATATGAGGTGCGACAGATGGCGACTCTGCTGGGGACTGTTGTTCCCTAAGCGAGTCAGGCCTAGTTAGGACGTTTGGGTGCCTTTGTTTGTTTAGTTGTGTGGCTTTTCCTTATTTATTGCTTTTTATTATCTTTATTATTATATTGATATATCTATTGTATATTATTTCTATTGTGATTGTTGGTATTTGGGTATTTGATTGCAAACCATGTGGGAAAGACTCTACACCCGAGTCTAGAGTGAAAAAAATATAAGATAGGACGATGGTTGAGTAGTATGGACTCCTGAGGTGAATACTTCGTAAGAGTCGGTACGAGAACCTCACTTAGAGTAATTCCTTTTGCAAATATTGTCGCCCGAGGTGTATACCTTGTAAGCTTCAATGTTTCAAAGGGGTCCATGACTCTAAGAGCCTTTTAGAACATTGAACCTTTGGCCAACTAGAAATGATGGTTGCGTAGTATGGATTCTCGAGGTGAATACTTCGTAAGAATCGATACGAGAACCTCACTCAGAATAGATTCTCTAGATGGAGTTGACGACCGGAAAGTATTTTCTGTAAGCGTCAAACAATCTTTTGAATCCATGACTCTGAGTACCCTGTCTAGAACCGAGTCGATGGTTGCGTAGTGCGGACTCCCGAGGTGAATACTTCGTAAGAGTCGGTACGAGAACCTCACCCAGAATAGATTCCCTTGATGGAGTTGACGACCGAAAAGTATTTCCCGTAAGCGTCAAACATTCTTGTGAATCAATGACTCTGGGGATCCTTTGTAACAAAGCCCTAAATCACACCCGGTGAGAACCCCGTTTTGGAAAGCAATCAAATTTATCCATACCTCGGACCTTTGAACCTATCCAAAAAAAACATTGCATCCATCCATTCATTGCATACGCATAAAAAGCAAAACTCTTAGTTTGTTTCGCATTATTTCAGGAATCCAAGACTTGTTAGCAAGATGAATCCTGAGAGAAGAGGCACTTTTCAGTTCAAATACAAGAATGTGGACCTTGTCAGCCTGCAGAAGTTGAGTGCCAAAGTAACACCAATCAAACTCAACAGCTTTGTGCAAAACTATGGAAGAATTCTGGACATCCTAAATGAGAAGATGGACATGATGACCGCAGTGACTATTGCTCAGTTCTATGATCCACCTCTACGTTGTTTCACGTTTTCTGACTTCCAGTTGGCTCCTACCTTGGAGGAGTTTGAGAGGATCATAGGCCGGAATTTGAAGGATCATAATCCATTTCCTAAGTTCGATGAAGATATTCCTCCCAAGAGGATAACTTTAGCTTTGGGTCTGAAAGTTTTTGAAGTCGTGGACAATTGGGATGTGAAAGGACCGTTCAATGGTTTTTCTAGGAAGTTCTTGGAAGATCAAGCTAAGAAGATGGAAAAAGAAGGGAATTGGGAAGCCTTATATGCTGTGTTAACCGTGTTGGTATATGGGATAGTTCTCTTCCCAAATATTGACCATTTTGTGGACCACCTGGCGGTGAGAATCTTCCTCTCTGGTAACCCTGTACCGTTCCTCTTGGCAGATCTCTACTACAGTCTCCACGATCGTCATGAGAAGAAGGGAGGAATCATCTTATGTTGTGCGCAGTTGTTGCATGCCTGGTTTAGATCCCATATGCCCGAAGAAGGTCCTTTTGTCTCAAGGGAACTCAAACCTTCCCAGAAGTTAGCTTCCCTCACCTCTAGTCATGTTAAATGGTATATCAGGGATTGGGAAACCGAGAATGTGATTGTCAGCATTGGAGACTTCCCCAATGTGCCGTTGATAGGAACCAATGGTTGCATTAACTATAACCCCATGTTATCTCTGAGGCAGCATGGGTACCCTATGAATGGCCCTCCAAAAACTGAAGCTCTAGAGCCGTTTGTCTTACACAGTGCTGAAGCAGATCATCCCATGGTGAAAAAGATCAAGAGGTCTTGGCAAGTAGTTATCAGAAAAGGTAAAAAGTTGGGTAAGAGAAATGTCATTACTCAAGAGCCTTACACTTGTTGGGTTAGAGAGAGGGTTCAGATGATTAAACTCCCTTTTCCATTTGATCCTTATATCTATCCATTGGTTCCTGAGCCAGAATCCATATTACCTGAAGATGTAGAGAAGCTCAATGCCCGTATCAAGGAGTTGGAGTTGGAAAATGCTGATTTAAGAATTAAGCTCGGCCGAGTCTCGATAGAGAATAGGAACTTGAAAGACGATCAACAAAAGAAGGACAAGGAGCTTGAAATCTCCAACAAAAGAGCTAGGGAGTCTGAAGCAAGGAGGGAAAAATTCGGACAAGCGCTCTACAACACTAAATCTGTGTTCAAGTCAAAAGAGGAAGAGTTGGATAAAGCTTTACTCCGGATTCAAAAACTCAACAAGACTCTGGAACTGACCCTTGAAATGAAAAGGGAAGCACGACTGATTTCTGAGATTCGCACTCGTGAACTGGAGAATACCATTCAGAAATACAAGGATACTCTGGAACGCGAGAAGCTGAAGACTGAAGAGTCAGAAAGAGTTTGCACACGGCTGAAATATCATTTGGAACGAGCCGATGCTAGAATCCAGGCACTCGAAGGTGGGGATCAGGATGCTGCCTATATGGTATTGCTAGGTGAGTGCAGATATTGGAGAAACCTCTATAGGGACATAGAGGTGACCAAGGCTGAAGACTTGCGCATCATTCAAGATCTCCACGGGCTTTATACTGAGTGGAAGGGCAAATTTCTGAGGCTGTCCGGATTTGCGAGTTCCATCATGTGAGAGCTTCTTGAGAAGCTGCAAGAAGCTGATTGGTGCATGTGTCCAGAGAACACCCGGCATCAAGTTTTTAATTTCATTAAGTTTTGTAAGGCAATGCTAGAAGGGTTGACTACCGACCTTGCTACGGTTCGGAAAGCCCATAAGCCATGAGCACGTTGTTTGTATTTGAACTTTGATATGAGATTAATGAAAAATCGCTTTTGAGATTCATTTTTATTGTGTTTCATTTCCTTATTACTTTAAATATTTGCGAACAAGTATTGTGGTATTTCTGAAATGAATGATTGAAACTAACCAAGAGTTTTGCAAACAAGATGCATCTATACATGCATTCATGCATTTTCAAAATAGAGTCTCACACCGCCCTTTCTTCCTCCAGTTTCACGCTGAATTTTCAACACCAGTATAATACTCTCGCTAGAGCAAGACAGAGAATGGCTGAACAAGAACAAAAGAGCGCCCGAGTTAGAGTTGAACTAGATGAAATCAAGGGAGGCATGTCCCAGATGCGAGAGATGCTGCAAGCTTTAACCTTCAGGTTTGAGATTCCACAAGCGACCGTGATTTCAGAGACCACGGGCCCGACAGTGGAAGTCCCACCTCAGAGGACGTTACCCTTAACCCTTCCTCCGTATGGGCTACCTTAAGACTTCGTCCCCCGAGCGGAGGTGGTGCACGACATGGGGCAATCTGTCTAACAAGCCGTGCCATTACCGGTTTACACTGACACACGTCCAGTCATCCATATTGTGGTTCCACCAGCTGCCTATGCTAGGCATGTTCCTCATTATGAAGATCAAAACCACATGTATCAGACTGTTGACTCAACAGTTGCTGGTGACGAAGTAAGGTTTGAGGACTTCAGGGAGGTAAAGGAGAACATGCAGCTCCTTGAGAAGAAATTCCGAGATTTAGAAGGAGACCACGTCTTTGGATCTGCTGCCAAAGAAATGTGCCTTGTATCCGGGTTGGTGATTCCGGCAAAATTCAAAACTCCGGACTTCGACAAATACAAGGGGCACACTTGTCCAAAAAGCCATCTCATCATGTATTACCGCAAAATGGCTGCACACGTGGAGGACGACAAGCTGATGATACATTGTTTTCAAGATAGCTTAAGTGGGGCTCCTTCCAAGTGGTATTTGAGTTTGGATCAGAACAGGATTAGGTGTTTCCAAGACCTGTCAGACGCGTTCATAAAACACTATAAATATAACATGGATATGGCGCCTGACAGAAGACAGTTGCAGAGCATGTTCCAACATGACAAAGAGTCCTTCAAAGAGTACGCTCAGAGATGGAGGGAGTTGGCTTCTCAGGTCGAACCACCTCTGGATGAGAAGGAATTGGCTGAACTGTTTATCGACACGGTTCAACCCCGAGAAGATGGTTGGAAGTGCTTCTTTGGGATTCTCCGAGCTTGTTGCTATAGGAGCTCGCGTCGAATATGGTGTAAGAAATGGAAAACTGGCGGCTGTAGCTGGGACTTCAAACGCTAATCAAAAGAAGTTCTCTGGAGGGTTTCCTAGGAAGAAGGAAGGGGAAACAAATGTTGTGACTGTTGGACAGGGAAGAGCTCTTCCAAGAAGGAGACCACAACAATATCCACCTCAGCAGTATGTTCAACAACCACTTCCCTATCAACAACCCATGTACCCCATCCAGTACGCCCCGCAACCATACGTAGCTGCTGTGATGCCTGCATTCAATCAATAACCTGCTCAGGCTTATCAAGCGCCTCCAGTTTATCGACCAGCTCCAGTTCAACAACGTGCTGCGGCTCCGCCAGCTTATCAACAAGCACCAACAACTCCTGCTTATCAACAACCGAGAGCTCCAGCGCCAAGGCAAAATGCTCAAAACCAAAATAGGAGGCAAGGGGAGAGGGCGACCTTCAATCCAATCCCAATGTCGTACACTGAGTTGTATCCCTCCCTATTGCAAAATGGGTTGGTGGTTCCCAGACCTTTGGGACCTCCACCTGACCGTCTTCCTCCATGGTACAACCCTAATGCACACTGTCCTTTCCATGAAGGTGCCCCCGGGGATGACCTAGAGGGTTGCTATGCTCTAAAGCACAGGGTTCGGGAACTGGTTGAGAGCAAGATCCTGTCTTTTAAGGACATGGGACCGAATGTGAAGAACAATCCTCTTCCTCCCCATGGAGATCCTGCGGTGAACGCCATTGGAGATGCATCTACTGTTGTTATGGTTGCGAAGGTGGAGGATGTTAAGACTCCTTTGGCAGCATTCCATGCCCGATTGGTGGAAGCTGGCATGATTAATGTTAATCATGAAAATTGTGAAGAGTGTGCCACATACCCAAAGGGATGTCAGGTGGTACGAGACAACATTCAACATTTAATGGATAAAGGAGTGCTTCAAATATCTAGTGTTGTGAAGAACGAAGACGTGTTGGTAATTGAACCTTGTTTCAATTTACCCGAACCAGTGGAAATCCCTTACTATAGCAGAAGGGTGGCACCTGAGAATAGTCATCCGTCGCCTGTTGAAATATGTATGCCCATGCCTTTTCCCTACGAGAGCACCAAGGTCGTGCCTTGGAAATATGAGATTACTGTTGTGGATAAGGTTGTTGAAGGAAGTTCAGACGCTGAGGTGACAGAAACTGTAAGTGAAGACGTCACCAATATTGCAGGGATGAGCAGAATGACCCGTAGTGGTCGAATCTATACGCCCGAATTCAATGTGACTCCTCAAGGTCCAAACAAGGAATCAACAGTTGTAGCTCCCACTATAGAACCCGAAGTGGTTCAATCCGAAGATGCTGTTGAATTCTTGAAGTTGATCAAGAAAAGTGACTACAAGGTTGTGGACCAGTTGCATCAAACACCGTCTAAGATCTCTATTCTGTCTCTGCTATTGAACTCCCAAGCCCATAGGGAGGCTTTGTTGAAGGTGCTTGCTCAAGCTCATGTAACACAAAGCATAACAGTAGACCAATTTGATGGAGTAGTGGCAAACATCACAGCTTGTAATACTTTGAGTTTTAGTGGAGAGGAATTACCCGAGGATGGACAAAATCACAATCGTGCTCTCCATATCTCGGTAAAATGCAAAGATGATGCTTTGGCAAGAGTGTTGGTTGATACCGGATCTTCTCTGAATGTTATGCCAAAGAAAACACTCGCCAAATTATCTTATCAAGGACCAGCTATGAAGCCTAGTGCCTTGGTAGTGAAAGCTTTTGATGGTTCCAGGAGAACCGTGATTGGAGAGGTGGAATTGCCCATATTGGTTGGCCCTCATGTATTCACGATTAATTTCCAAGTCATGGATATTAATCCAGCGTATAGCTGCTTGCTGGGATGTCCTTGGATTCATGCTGCAGGGGCAGTTACCTCCACCCTACGTCAGAAGATGAAGTTTGTAGTGGACAATCAACTAATCATCATTTTTGGAGAGGAGGACTTTGTGGTCAGTCACCTTTCATCCTTCAGGTATATTGAGGCTGATGAAGACGCTTTGGAAACTTCTTTCCAAGCTCTTGAAATAGCCAATGCCACTTTTGTGGAAATGAAGGACCCTGTTGGGAAAGCTTGTTCATCTTTCGCTTCTCTGAAGAGCGCAAAGTCTAGTATCGAAGGAGGAAACCCTGAAGGTTGGGGTCAAGTTATTGATATTCGTGAGAAGCATGATCGCTTTGGTCTGGGATATGTGCCTTCCGCTGTGAAAGGAGCCCGAGTCCCTGCAAAGGACAACACCCGAAGCATCCAGGAAGTGTTCCTTAGCACAGGATTCATCCATGGAGATCAGGTCGATGCAATTGAAGATAGCACTGCAAATGAAGATGAGCCATGTTTGGTTTACCGGTGTGAGACAGCTTTGAACAACTGGAAGGCAGTTGAGATCCCCGAAATTTTTCCTTTGTCAAAGTAATAATTGTCGTATTTTTCCTCTCAAATCCTTAGCTCTGCCCAAGGCTAATGGATCATGTTATAGGGCCCCTTTTCATTTTTAAATAATCATTATCAATGAATGAAATGCATTTTGTTAAACTCTTTTTATTCATTTAATTGGCTTTCTCTTAAGAAAATGGCAATCTTTTCAAAAACAAAAAACTTTTTCATTTATGCATCTTTTATTTTTACTTTTCTAAAAGAAATCAATCATTCAAACATGCAGAATAAATGATAACCCCGTTGAATCCAATGACTTTACTACCTCTCATAACTTTGACTCCCCTATCTACCAAGCGGAAGAAGAGGGTGAAGAAGATTGTTACATCCCCGACGAATTGGCAAGGCTGCTCGAGCACGAGTCCAAAGCCCTTCAGCCACATGAAGAACCGGTGGAAACAATCAACCTTGGCACAGAGGAAGAGAAGAAAGAAGTCAAAATCGGCACCACACTTGAAGCAAGCATCAAAGAGAGATTGGTTAAGCTGCTACAAGAATATGTGGATGTATTTGCATGGTCATACCAAGATATGCCAGGTCTAGACACTGACATCGTTGAGCACAAGCTCCCGCTTCAGCCAGAATGTCCGCCACTAAAACAAAAACTCCGAAGAACAAGACCAGATATGGCTCTGAAGATTCGTGAAGAAGTCAAAAGACAATTTGACGCTGGTTTTCTCGCAGTGGCGAAGTACCCATAATGGGTAGCTAACATTGTACCTGTGCCTACAAAGGATGGCAAGGTGAGGATGTGCGTTGACTATAGGGATCTGAGTAGAGCTAGTCCAAAGGACGATTTCCCTCTACCACACATTGATACTCTGGTAGACAATACTGCAGGTTTTGCTGTATTCTCCTTTATGGATGGTTTTTCTGGATACAATCAAATCAAGATGGCTCCAGATGACATGGAGAATACCACTTTTATTACCCCTTGGGGCACTTTTTGCTATAAGGTAATGCCTTTCGGTCTCAAAAATGCTGGGGCAACTTACCAGAGAGCTATGGTCACTTTTTTCCATGATATGATGCATAAGGAGATAGAGGTCTATGTTGACGACATGATCGCTAAATCTCAGAATGAAGAGGATCATATGAACCATCTGAAGAAGCTGTTTGAACGCCTCAGAAAGTTTAGATTACGATTAAACCCTGCAAAATGCACATTTGGTGTCCGTTCAGGAAAGTTGCTTGGTTTCATCGTTAGTCAACGAGGAATTGAGGTAGACCCTGACAAGGTCCTAGCTATACAAGAAATGCCTGCTCCACGCACCGAGCGAGAAGTTAGAGGTTTCCTGGGACGTTTGAATTACATCTCAAGGTTTATCTCACATATGACGGCCACATGTGAGCCTATCTTCAAATTGCTTCGAAAAGATCAAGTTGTTGAATGGAATTCTGATTGTCAAAATGCTTTTGAGAAGATTCGTCAATACTTACAAGAGCCTCCTATTTTGATTCCTCCTGTCCCAGGAAAGCCATTAATCATGTACATGACTGTGCTTGAAGGATCAATGGGATGCGTGCTGGGGCAACATGACGAAACTGGTCGGAAAGAACATGCTATTTACTATCTGAGTAAAAAGTTTACGGATTGTGAAAGTCGATATTCGCTTTTGGAGAAAACTTGTTGCGCGCTAGCATGGGTCGCTCGTCGTTTAAGGCAGTACATGATTTGCCATACTACTTTGTTGATCTCGAAGATGGATCCAATAAAGTACATCTTTGAGAAACCTGCCTTGACTGGAAGACTTGCCCGTTGGCAGATGCTTTTGTCAGAGTACGACATCCAGTACGTAACCCAGAAAGCAATCAAGGGAAGTGTGTTAGCAGAGTATCTTGCTCATCAACCAGATGAAGACTATCAGGCGTTGAAGTTTGATTTCCCCGATGAGGATATCATGGTGATAAAAGATTGTGAGATCCCAGGCCCAGATGAAGGACCAGAATCAGGATCTCGATGGAAGCTCGCGTTCGATGGTTCTTCCAATTACAGTGGTCATGGTGTGGGAGATGTTTTGATGAATCCCAATGGTGGCTTTACCCCTTTCACAGCAAGGTTGTGCTTTGATTGTACGAATAATGTCGCAGAATATGAAGCTTGTATCCTTGGTCTTGAAGCTGTAATTGATCTCCGAATCGAGATCCTTGAGGTGTATGGAGATTCAGCCTTGGTGATCTATCAAGTCAAAGGAGAACGGGAAACTCGCGATGCGAAGCTGATCCCGTATCGTGCTCATGTTGTGAAGATGATAGAATACTTCGACGATATCACTTTCCATCACATCCCAAGAGTAGAAAATCAAGTGGCTGACGCTTTGGCAACATTAGCACCAATGTACCAAGTCAGATTCCATAATGAAGCTCCACTTATTCGAATCGAGCGAAGAGATGAGCCTGCTTACTGTCAGCTGATTAAAGAAGAAATTGATGGTAAACCATGGTTTCATGACATCAAGCGATATCTTTTAAGTCAAGAGTATCCAGAAGAAGCTACATTGTTGGATAAGAAAACTCTGAGGAGGTTATCGTCCAAATTATTTTTGAGCAATGATGTGCTTTACAAGAGAAACCATGACATGGTTCTGCTCAGATGCGTGGATAGACACGAAGCAGACATGTTAATCAAGGAGATTCATGAAGGATCCTTTGGAACCCATGCTAATGGACATGCCATGGCCAAGAAGATTTTGAGAGCTGGCTATTACTGGTTGACCATGGAGTCCGATTGTTTCAGCTATGCAAGAAAATTTCATAAATGCCAAATTTATGCTGATAAGGTGCATGTACCGCCAACATTGTTGAATATTTTGACATCACCTTGGCCTTTCTCAATGTGGGGCATCGACATGATTGGTGCTATAGAGCCGAAGGCTTCCAATGGTCACCGCTTCATCCTGGTTGCCATCGATTACTTTACTAAATGGGTAGAGGCTGCTTCCTACACCAATGTGACGAGACATGTGGTTGCTCGCTTTATCAAGAAGGAGATTATTTGCCACTATGGAATCCCAAGCAAGATCATCACTGACAACGGTTGAAACTTGAACAATAAGACAATGACAGAATTATGTGAGAGTTTCAAGATTGACCACCATAATTCCTCTCCATACCGTCCAAAGATGAATGGTGCTGTTGAAGATGCCAACAAAAATATCAAGAAGATCCTGCAAAAGATGGTGAAAACTTATAAGGATTGGCACGAGATGCTCCCCTTTGCGTTGCATGGATACCGGACCTCAATCCGCACTTCAACAGGGGCAACCCCATTCTCCTTAGTGTATGGGATGGACGCAGTTCTCCCAGTCGAAGTAGAGATACCCTCCACGAGAATATTGATGGAGGCCAAGCTGGATGAAGTTGAATGGATCCAGAACAACTATGATCAACTTAACCTCATTGATGATAAGCGTATGACCGCTCTGTGCCATGGACAATTGTACCAGCAACGAATCAAGAAGGCATTTGACAAAAAGGTCCGTCCTCGAGAGTTCAAGGAAAGAGATCTCGTGCTCAAGAAGATCTTGCCAGTACACAAAGATTCACGTGGGAAGTGGACTCCCAACTATGAAGGCCCATACATTGTAAAGAGAGCATACTCTAGATGTGCTCTATTTCTCACAACTATGGATGGCGAAGAGCTAATTCACCCTGTGAACTTTGATGCAGTCAAAAGATACTATGCCTAACAAATCCCGGTGGACTGAAAACCCGAAAGGGCGGTCCAGGAAAAAGTTAGGGACAAAAAAAATGGTAGCTCGCTAAGTTGAAAACCTGAAAGGGCGACTTAGGCAAAAAGGAGCGTCCCGGTGGATTGAAAACCCGAAAGGGCGATCCATGCAAAAATTAGGGACAAAAGGCATAAACTGCATCGGTTCGTCACTGATCAACACATAAGAGCTAAAAATGGAAGGTCAATCTAGTTACTCCCTTCAGAAGCGAGGTCTCGTGGAGTCATTGTTATTAGGGATAGTAGTAGTCATTGCGATTCAATGTAAACCTTTCCCTATTGCCATTTTCAAATTTGTAACATTCCATGGAGCTACGCCATTTGTGTGCTACCATTCTTGAATAAATACAAGTTTGCCTATCAAATTCTATCATTTGCTGTTTTTCTCTGACTTTCTTTGTTATGCAAAATGTCATTTATTTGTTAATAATGAATTTTGAACTCAAAAAGAATTTTTCAACATATTGAGAAACACAATTTTGATTTAACATGTGGAAATATTAAAAGGAAATCTTTCGTCTTTCCCCGCAAGTCTCAAGTTGCAAGACTCCCCTTGGATGATCAACATCTATCTCCAGAGAGCACAAATTTATCATTCTCTGGAAGGGTTATTGGGCCAGTTGTGACTGTTCAGCTCGATAGATCCTCCTTTGATGCATTTGCTCACTCCTTCGGTTGAGTTATTGGTGTTGATGATTCAGTACCTCCATAAAGCTTTCCCTAATTTGCAGTCTGTATATTGTCAGCATTTGCATTTCATGATCATTCATACATCATGCATATAAGCAAAATCCAAATCATGCATAACCCGAAGTGCTTCGCGCTCATTTGCATAATCTCAGGTCTCGTTGTTGATTGTATTCCTTGACCTCTGAGACCAGTTGTTACTGGCATCGTCTGTTAAGTATGGTTGTCACCAGTGTCTTTGACCAAATCCAGTTGTAACTGGTATCCTTTAAGGTCGGGTTGTAACCAGCATTTATTTTAAACCCAATTGTCGTTGGCATTACTGTCAATCTGTTTGTAAATACATTTGTGATTGATATCTGAAGTTTGGTTGTCGCCAACATCATTTCAAGTCCAGTTGTTGCTGGCAAACTCCGTTGTAGCCGGTAATTGTTTACTAATGACTTTCATCAAGTCCAATTATTGTTGGCACGTACAGAGAGTTTGAATACCTTGTCTTTCCTGATGGTTCCATGAAAGTCATGTATGACTCACCATCTTGAGGAGTTCCCAGAAGCTTGGAGGTTTTTCGTGTTAGAAAACTCCAATGATGTTGGTTTTGTTTGATTTCTCTGTAAAGAATCATTGTAGCCTTTTGCATGGGTGATCTACTTATAAGAAGACTCATGTTTATCTTTGTTTTGCATAAATTCCCTGTTAGGAATCTCCAAAATCTGTGATTGGATGAATTTCTTGTGAGAAATCTCCAGAACCATCATATGTATTCTAAAGTGTCAGGTCATGTATAAACCTATTATTGAAACTTGCTTTGTATGTTTTCCAATATTCTCAGGTCATGTATGAACCTATTGATAAAACTCCCTTTGATTTTTCTCAAGTAATGTCAGGTCATGTATGAACCTATTAATTGAGCACTCTTTGAATGGTCAAGTGTTGTCAGGTCATGTATGAACCTGTTGTTGAAAATTCTTTGAATGTTCCTGTTTTGTCAGGTCATGTATGAACCTGTTAATTAAAATTCTTTGAATAGTCAAGTTTGTCAGGTCATGTATAAACCTGTTGTTGAAAGTTCTTTGAATGAACCTGTTAATTGAAATTCTTTGAATAGTCAAGTTTGTCAGGTCATGTATGAACCTGTTGTTGAAAATTCTTTGAATGTTCCAGCATTGTTAGGTCATGTATGAACCCGTTGCTGTTGAGCCTTTATTCCAGTATTACCAGGTCATGTATGAACCTGTGACTGAATCTTTTGTTCCAAGGTTGTCAAGTCATGTATGAACTTGTTGTGGAAATTTTCTCAAAATGTTCAAGTTGCTCATCAGGTCATGTATGAACTTGTTGATATACTCTTTTTGAATTTTTCTGAGTTTGTTAGGTCATGTCTGAACCTGCTGTCAGAACTTCTTGGTATTCCCCAGCATTATCAGGTCATGTATGAACCTGTGGTTGAGCTTTCATTCCAGTATTACCAGGTCATGTATGAACCTGTTTTGAAGTATCTTTCTCTATGTTTATTTCAGTGTTGTCAGGTCATGTATGAACTTGTTGATACACTCTTTTTGATTTTTCTGTTTGTTGTCAAGTCATGTTTGAACTTGCTGTCAAAACCGTTCTTGGTATTCCCCAGCATTGTCAGGTCATGTATGAACCTGCTGTTGAGCTTTTATTCCTGTGTTACCAGGTCATGTCTGAACCTATTTTGAAGAATCTTTTTCTTTGATTATTCCAGTATTGTCAGGTCATGTATGAACCTGTTGCTGAACCTTTTGTTCCAATGTTGTTAGGTCATGTATGAACCTGTTGTAGAAATTTTTCTTATTCGGGTTTAGTAAGTCATGTGTGAACTTACTGCCGAAATCTCTTGTATTCTAAGTGTCGTTCGTCGAATTTCACTTTGAGTACTCTCTAGTGTGTGTCTGATTCTCCAACATGATTGTTTTCCCCAGCGAGTTGGTTGTTACCATTTGTCTGTCTCCCTGTGGACCATCAGCATTCCCCACAGATTTGTCTGTCTAGTAGGTTCTCCGTATCCCTAACAGATAAATTCAAAAAAAAATAAAGAGTCTTGCATCCATGCATATTATATCATAGCATTTGCATTTTTTTCAGGATCAAAATCTAGGTCTCCATGGTATTTAACCATCCCCCACTGCGATCCGATGAAAAAGTGTTGTTTCATTTTCCTCTGGTGGAGGATGTTTAAATAGGGGCAACTGTCATACCCCGATTTTGGCCCTGAAAATTTCGACACATCAATCATTCGTTTGCATTCTTCTTTTTCATGACCTTTTCATCTGGTCATGAGGATACTCACCTACATTCTTTGTGTGGACTCGTTATCAGATCCAGAGATTGGTTTCTTCTGTCACTTTCTTAAGAGCCTGGAGAGATTTTTAAATACCCATCTAAAAAAACATTAGGTTTGCTTATGGACTTAGGAGCTCTGAGTGTTATGAGAGAAATGGTATCAAAGACATAAACTTACCTCAGTTTTCATCTGCTGCTGTTTCTAAATGTGAGAGGCAAAAGGAGGAACTACTTAGTGACGCAGGAATCTCAAGAATCCAGAGACTATTGTGAAGAAAATGCGGGAGTCATTAACCGATAGCAAAATTGATGATAAGTTATCCATTGAATACATACAACATAAACTTCATGAAAATTTAGCTGGTGAAAGACTGTCAAAGAGACTGGAAACAAGCAACCTCTACTTTTTGAATTGTTTGACTCTAGATGAATCTTGGAGTCTGTTAAAGAAAATGGCATTTAGGAATGAAATCAATGGAGTGGATCAAAAACTCGAATCAATTGGCAAACAAATAGCAGAATAGTGCATGGGACTTCCACTAGTAATTAGAACACTGGGAGGCCTATTACAGAGTAAAAGTGAAGAAACTGAACGGATCGATGTCTTACAAGGCGTGTTTTTGGAATTAGGCGAAGCCAGAGAAAGCTTCGTACTACCAATCCTGAAAATAAGTTACCAAAGTTTGTCGCCTCGGTTAAGACAATGTTTTTCCTATTGCTCTTTATTTCCTAACGATTGTGAAATCGAGAAGGATCTGTTGATTCAACTTTGGATGGCACAGGGTTATCTTCAATGCTCAGATGAAAAGCAACTCGTGGAAGACACTGGTGAAGAATTTGTGAAGTTTTTCTTGATGAGGTCATTTTTCCAAGATGCAAAAGTGGGTGAAGATGGTGATATAGTTAGTTTCGAAATGCATGATTTAATGCATGATCTTGAAATGCAAGTAGCTGGCAATGTTTGTTGTTACTTAGACAGTGAGACAAAAAGCCGTGTACAAAAACTCATGCATGTATCATTGGAATCCAAGGCAATTCATTTGTTGGACTCATTAGATGGAAGTAGGCTGCGAACTTTGATTTTATTGTCTTCCAATGAGGAAGAATTCAATGAGGATGAATTGTTAATCATTTCAAAATTCAAACACTTGCGTGTCTTGAAGCTGACGGATTGTTCTTTAAGCAAGTTTTCTAGATCAATTAGAAAATTGAAACATTTAAGATATCTTAACTTGTCCAACTGTAGAGAACTGGGAAGTCTTTACAAATCCTTAAGCAGTTTTGTTACAAACACTAACATTGAAACCTAATGAAAAAGTGGAGCTTTCTACAAAGGTTGTATCAAAATTGATCACTTTGAGACACCTCCACATCTTTGATTAGGAAGCCTCCAGAGACAGAATACCATTTGGATTTGTAAAATTGAGCATTCTGCAGCGATTTGACTACAATATAACAACACGGTCGACCTTAGTCTTGGCACCAACGTGTCTATGACTTCTTCCGGCCGCCGCAACCCAAACTTCAAATTGGAATGTTTCTGCTACAACACCACCTGAAATCGATAAAGGGACTCAAGTTTTAAACTCATAAAAGCAAGCTTGCAATATACGATGTAAGCCATGAAGATTTTGATCCGACCGTATGCATATTCTGGCCATTAAAGCGAGTCAAAGTTCAGACCAGTACTAACCTGATGAGCAGAAGCAGGTTCATCTGGAGCAAGCTGTTATCCTATCATGTGGCATGATAATCCTTCTAATGGCTCTACTGAGACTGAATGATATTCAGTTCCCAATTGTTTCATCCATAAGAGTTACATCATGGGTGAGGGAACCTGAAATTATTTTCAAGGATTTGCAAGTACCAGCCGTATCTCCACATGTTGATTGTCGGCAGATGTCAGTATCTTGTAGCCAAGGCCCTTGCAAAACGTAACAAACGCAACCAAACCCTGTGAATAACAAACCAAATCATGCAATATCACACACAAAGACATTTCAGTTTGCACTATAACAAACTCTTCTCTGCATCCATAATTCAATTCCCTTTCAAATGACCACCGAAGAACCCATCATCTCCGTTGAACCCGTGTCCGAACCAGGAACCGCCGAACCTCCGGACTTGGAGGAAGTTGATGAACCAAAGGCCGAAACTGAGAAGATGAAGAAAGTCAAGGAAACCGAACCTAAGAAAGATTCCAAACCACGAAACCTTGCTTCCCATCCTACTTACGAAGAGATGATTAAGGATGCAATAGTGTCGTTAAAGGAGAAGAACGGTTCGAGCCAATACGCGATTGTGAAATTCATTAAAGAGAAACAGAAACAGCTTCCTGGAAACTTCAAGAAGCTATTTCTCCAAAATTTGAAGAAGAATGTTGCTTTTGGAAAGCTTGCTAAGGTTAAAGGTTCGTTCAAGCTTTCTGCAGCAGCTAAGAAGCCAGCAGTTGCCAAGCCAAAGTCAAAACCAGGTTAATGCTAACCTGATACCAACAGAATGGGCGACATTGTAGTGATGCATTATCAGGCTCATGTTGTGAGGCGAACCGTCACGCTTATGGCAGCTCACCAAACTGCGCCATGACACAAGACCCTGCACAACATCAAACAACACGGTCATGAACTAATACAATCCCATTCCAATATTTCAAATAACACATATCCCATTCTTGTTCAAGTGTGTCGAGTAAACTTGTAAGTAGTGGTTAATTTCTTACCAAGCAGTAAAAGGGTAAATGAGGAGTAGAGGAGGAGTCACAAGTTTGGGTGAGGACAAAAAGTCCCAGTTATTGTTAATTTCTCTCAGGATAAGTCGTGGCGTGTGCGTTACATGGTTGCAAATCAATTGTATGAGCTATGTGAAGCTGTAGGCCCTGAACCTACCAGGGCGGAGTTGGTCCCTGCCTATGTCCGATTGCTTCGAGATAATGAGGTTGAGGTACGTGTAGCGGTGTATTCGTCGCTATATGATTTATTGATTAAACCATAAGCAAAGCATACAATGAATCGAGTCGCCACCGCACTTTTATTTATCCTAAGGACTGGTTAAAAAGCGAACAAAAACCTAAGAAGTTTTACACGTAGAAAACTAATGAAAAGATCAGAGAATCTGGGTAAGGGGTAAATTACGCAATGGGAAGGTGTTAGGCACCCATCACGTCCTAGGTACTCCTAGGGAGCCCTTTTCACACTTGTTGTATAAAATGTTTATTTGTTTTTGACATATTGTGCAAACACGAATGGGATGATGAGAAAAGAATGTACAAGTTAGTTATTTTGTGTTTGAACGGATGAACCCGTTTCCTACGTACCTTCCATCAAAGGTAAGGATCAAAACGCCGTAGTTCGGCTAAAAGATTTCCAAAAATTAGTGAGTTCATTTTAAAACACAAGCACTAAGGCTTTTCATTACCAATGGGAGAAAACTCAACCCGAATCAACAATCCACCATGTGAGGACGGCTTCAACATACTAGTGAGGGGTTAACCCTATAATAAGCATGGAAGACTTACAATCAACTCACTACGGATAAGGTAAGATTTACATCAACCACTATGGTAATTGAAACCTAAGGCTAATGCATGAAAACATATTAACAATGGACAAAGCCAAAACAATTGAATGGGTGAAGTTAATTGATTATGATTATTCACAAAATATGGTCAAGGTATGATTAAGATTGATTCAAAGAAGTGTTATGAAATGGAGTTTGACAAATCAAGGACTTATGGTCCAAGTTTCTAATTTGAAAAGACATGAGGATGTTTGCACAACAAATCAAAGTTTTTTTGAAAGCAAAGTGTGAAAAGGTTTAGGACAAAGAGGGTATGGATAGTGGAATGTAAAACTCCTTAGAAAGGTTCACCTCTTGAAATCATATAGAAGATGATTCAAGTGTGTCCTTAGGAATAGGCAACAAAGCAAGTAAAAATAAAAGCAAGGTGATACCGGATGCCATCAATGGTCTTATACCAATCTCACAAACAAAAGCGGATATCGGATACCAATAAACGGGTTTACACCAATCTCACAAAGCAAAAGCGGATATCGGATACCAATAAATGGGTTTACACCAATCTCCTAAAGTAAAATAAAACTTGGATGTCAGGTGCCAATCTATCTGGACTTATACCAACCTCCAAAGGATGATCATGGGAGTACAAATGCCAACAACATGGTCTTACAATTGCATCCTCACATACAACAAACAAACAATGCACTAAGCAATGGATATGAGTGACCAAGTGAAATGGTCTTACACTCTGTCCCTTCCAAATCCTAGGAACAATGGCCAAAGAACATGGTCTTACAATTGTCCTCAATGGGTAAACTCAAACAAACCACAAGAGTATGCAATGATGATCATGCAATAATGAACAATCAATGATGATAAGTGCACAAAGGCAAGCAAGCATGTACAAATGCAACAAGCAATCAATCAAACAAAGTCATTTAGCACCCACTATAACCAAACAATTAGGCTCAATCAAAGGGTTAGACTATGAAGTCAACTGGAATAGGGTAAATGGTGCTCTTAACCTTGACATTGTGAGCCAAGGTGAAGCAGATGAAAGGATATGAGGGGTGTGCCTCATCACTCTTATCCCTGGTCAGGGAGAGCATTGAATATCAGAAGGTGTGGGAGTTCAGAAAGATGGAACTCTCTCCACAAGTTAGACTCGATAGATCTTGGGTTTTTACTCACTATGCATCAACACATGTGGTGTGAGCAAGGTGAGTGACTCACAGAATAGTAGGAGATAGGCTACATATCTCTTTTGTCTACCAATTGCCTCATATGAGGTCTTTACCTGCTTGGGGACAAAGTTAAACAATCACAAACATTGCCTCTTAAGGAGGACTTCAGACAGTTGTCTGGCTAAATAACAAGCCAGGTCTTCCAGACTACATGGAGACAAGAGAGTCTACCTCAATGCTTAAGCAAAGCAAAGCAATAGCAAGTTCTCAAAGGAACTAAAGCGACTATGGTACCTGAAATCAATCAAATATAATCAGTATCTCAATCACAAAGTCAAAACAGACAAATTATGAACCAACAGACAACACAATCAATCACATGTGCAAAGCACAAACTCAAACCAAATGAGTTAGCATCCTACAAAACAAACCAAGTTAGTTCATGATAATCAAATAAACCAAAATCAATCAACTTGAATTAAATTCCTTAAAGCAATTGCTTCTTTAACCTGAAAAAACAACTCAAATGTGAGAAGTAAGACCACTAGGACAAGCCTAGGGTCAAAAGGAGGTGAAAAATGCAAAACAGCAAGTGAAAATTGATCAAAATCAAGATTTATCAATTAAGAATAACTTCCAGTTGGTCCCACATCAAAACTATGCACCAAGTCTATCTCATAAGCTAAACATGTCAAACTATGCACTTTGGAATCGCATTGGAGCAAACAGAATGATCACAATCAAACAAATACCAAAATAGCTCAATAAATTCCCAGAAAATTCCAGCTTAAACAGAACACATTCGATGAGCAACATATCAAATTTCATGCTATTTGGACCAGAGGAAGTATGGGAATTAAATCATGAAGTCATGGTATGCAAAAATGAGCTCAAACTAGGCCACAAATGATGTATCAACTTTAGGCAAGTGTAAAAAAGAAATGACATAAGATAAATGAGTCACTCCAATGCCAAAATGAAGTTAAACATGCTAAGGATCAATCCACAAAATTTCAGCTTCATATGATAAGGCATGAGAATTTCACAACCTATGTAAAATGATCACTCAAGAAGATCCCAAAAATGACTAAACAGCAAATAAAATCCCAATCAAATAGGAAATTGATCAACAAATCCTACAAAAAATCATGCTCAAACTAGACATACAGAAGTAATCACATGCAAAAAATCAGAGTAATTGGCATAACCTAAGCATGGAAACAAAATTCAAGAAGTTGAACAAAACCTAGTATGTACACATTGTCACACTCATGAAGATCACATCATATCTACCAATCCAGAAACTCAAAAATAGCAAACTATACATCAAAATCACCAGGAAAGAGTCTAGATCATGCATATAAAATTTCAAGCATTTTGGATAAGGCATCATTATTTTATGAATGAAATGGCAAACATATACACAAAGGATACATGATCAAAGTCATTAGGCAAAATTAAAAATCAATCAGGCACAACTTGAGTTATCATGCTCATAAGAAACTAGAGAAAAAATGGAGATCAATGCAAAAATCCCCATGCAATTTGGATGCTCCATGAATTATTTATGAATTTTTGAAATTGAATCACAAAATGAAATAAACATTTAAACAATTAAAATGAATTAAAGACTGCAATGGCATTTTTGTAGTTGTTGAGCACTAGCGTTGAAACGCAGCGTTTCATTAAACGCCGTGGCGCGCTCTGACTGGCTGGAACCCGCGGGAAACAAGAATTCAAACGAAAGCCAGGCGGAAACGGATCAAACAAGCATTTGGACGCGTTCTTGAGCGTATTCAAAGTGTTCATCATTCCAGAAATCAGCAAGAACATTTGTTCACGAAACTTAGCAAATCATATATCAACGGAATCGTCTAATCACGTACATCAACAATATCAACATGCTCTAGCCTAATTCTAAGTATCTAGCATGAATCGATCAAAAGAAGTTTCACATTCAAACCTTCAACTCCAAATTTCTCACTCAAAACCTAATGAAATTCAAAACCATAAGTTGCAGTGTATTCTAGGTTGCAAGATCTACCTAAACCACATGCCAATTTCATGAATTAGAAGTTTTGAATTTTTACCTTCTTGATGATGCAGTAATGAAATCGAGCGTTGCAGGACTTCAATGGTGAAAACATATCGCCTAGAGTGATGCAGGAGGTGTATGGAGGTGAAGATCCAGCTCAATAGTGCACGATGATGATGAATTTTCAAACTGCCATGGAAGCTCAAGGTCGCACAGTTGTGAATTCAGCACGATTCTTCCACGATTAACTTCAAACAGATCTTTAGTTCCACCTGCAATCGATGATTCACACAAGAGGAAACAGAAAAAGTGATGGATTCTTGATGAATGAGTGAAAAAAATGTGAGTGAAAATTGTGAGAATTGAGAGAATTTGTGAAATTTTGTGATTTGATCTGAAAATGTGATTGTTGATCCAGAATTTCTGTTATGATTAGGCTTTTATAGTTCCTGCTAATCACACTCCTTAATCATGCTTAGGCAAATTGGAAGGATTAGTGAATGAAGCTCATTATGTCATTTGGCCAAATTGCCCTTTTGAACTTGGAACCAATGGAACAGTGATTTTTCTTTTGCAGCACATCACAAATCATGTTTAGAAACCATTAGAATTGATTTGGCATGAAAAATGCATGTACTTTTGAAAATCACCATTTTTCCCACCAAATTTTAAATGGTTCACTTGAAAAATGACCTTTTTATGTGAAAGTTTTTGATGAAATGTAATGATGGATTTGGATAGTACACATCAAATGTGGTTTTCTCAAAAAAGAATCACCCAAATTGGCCAAATGGTTTGAAAGTTATGCCACTTTGAAATCCCAAAATTCTTGAAAATGATTTGATCATAACTTGCCAACCACACATGAGAAATGAGTGTTCTTGGACTTTTTGGAAAGGCAAGAGCAAGATCTTCAACTTTCATGTTGGACAAATTTTGATTTGAAGCTTGGTTCATGATGTAATTTTGAGGAGAATGACTTTCCATTTTGGGCAGGTGAGAATTACAGGTCATTACTATTTTGGGAAACTTTTTGTCTGACCTCCAATTCTTCAATGATGGTGTTTGAAATGTTAATTGAAGCTTATATGGACATGAATGAGACCTTTCCAACCATCTCACTCCTTCAAATCCCTAATTAAATGCACAGTTGACCCCAGTTGACTTTGCTAGGGTTTTGGTTGACCGAGCCATGTTCTGATGAATTCCAAGCCTCTTTCTCTTGAGATCTTGACTCCGAATGATATCACAACTCATATGAACTCTTGATGAATGATCATGGTGCCCAAATTCTTCAAGAATGGCCACCATCCATTGCTCAATGAATGATTTGACTGTTTTGACCTAGTTTGCTTCATCTGCAAGAAACAAGGTTAGATGACAATATCTTTATACTTTTGGTCAGTAAACAAATGAAAAGCAATGATATACAAATGCAAAACATGCTTGGTGATCAAGAACCACACTCACAAGACAACCCATCCACTAGGAGGCAAGCAAAGGTGCACAATGATCCTTGAGGCAATGAATGGTATGATATGATGCCTTGAGGGATCTTAGGGATGGGGTCTTACAGTACGCATAGAAGCTGTTGGGAAAGTGACCAAGTTTTGCCGGATTTTAAGTCCCGATCTTGCAATTCAGCATATTCTTCTTTGTGTCAAGGAATTGTCATCGGATTCTTCACAACATGTCCGCTCAGCTCTGGCTTCAGTAATAATGGGAATGGCTCCAGTGTTAGGAAGAAGCAACAATTGAGCAACTTCTTCCTATTTTCCTATCCCTTCTGAAGGATGAATTTCTTGATGTTCGCCTAAACATCATCAGCAAGCTTGATCAAGTGAATCGGGTGATTGGAATCAATCTGTTATCTCAATCATTAATACCCGCCATTATTGAGCTTGCAGAGGATAGACATTGGAGGGTTCGGCTTGCAATTATAGAGTATATACCCTTGTTGGCAAGTCAATTGGGGGTTGGATTTTTTGACGACAAATTGGGTGCTCTTTGCATGCAATGGTTACAGGATAAGGTTCATTCAATTCGTGTCGGCTGCTTTGAAATAGAAGAGTTCTTCTATTGAAGGCATAGAGAAGTGGCCATATGAAGCTTCTGCCTGCCAAATTAAAATCAAGAGACTGGTAATGCAAAATTGTATATTGAAAAGATACCGCTAATGATGATCGACACGTCGTATAACATTCTCCTGCAAAAAAGTGGTTTATCTCAAGTCAGCAAAGTAACACAAGACACAAATTGTAAAAGGACGTTCAAAGAGAAAAAGTAAGGGGAGCGTGGCAATGAATCTTTCTTGTTTCATATTCGCTACTCCAGTAAGAAACAGCAAAATAATCAGGTCATATCCAAGTAAATTCAGCAATTCCAAGTCCACAATTTTCAGAAAGTGAAAGGAACTTCCTTATGGAAACACTTGGAATGGATTCTCCATCCATCACCCATAGGATAATAGCTGAATAATCTCTGATGCCAAGGTATCCGCCTCTCCAACCTGAACCAATCTGCAATTCGGTCTTATGGCAGCATCAATCCAGCAGGGTTTGTCTCCAAATGAGCCATGTAGGAAGTGCAACAAATCCATAACGAATCGCACCAAAGCCATGTGAAAGCCATGCCAAATCATCATTTAATTTCCAAGCAGGACCCTGCAACAAGCTCCATTAGAATCAAAATCATGAAACTGTACAAAATCGCATAAGTCATTATCGAAACAAAATGTCAAACTTCTGTACAATCTCCATCGTGCTCAGCAAGTTATGAAGAAGTATGTTGATGCTAAATGAAGTTGGCGGAGTTCAGAGTTAGAGACATGGTCTTAGTCAAGCTACGACTCAATCAACCTTCAAGGTTAGGAAAGAGAAATTAGGTGACAGGATTACTGCCATTCACCAGCTCCATCTCGTTAGAAGCTTTTGGTTATATCAAGATTCCTTCAGACACGAATTGAGGCTCCTAGCTTACCATACTTGAGCAATGGACCTGGAAATGCAAGATAACCATATTTAGTTCAAGGAGATAAGAATTGTTTATCCTGGTCAGTTGCTACATAAAAATAGCTTGAAAGCAGCTGGAGAGTTGTCTCATGAAGAACCAAACAAGGACTTACAACGTTGGGCTGCTTCGCATCTATTTTCTGCTTGTTTGGTAGAGGAGGCCTTTGAGCTATCGACTGCATATCGCTTTCTCAACCCTTTGCCATTTGATGCTCCCTGCTCACGGATTACTAGATTTTTAAGATTCCTGCAGTTTGCTCTCACACTGATTGGACTTTTTCTCCCTGGTTGTTGACATAAACAACGACTTGAGCTAAGGTAATGTCAAAGAGGTAAATGATAATTGTTTGTTACGAAAGAAAGGTCACATAGAGAATGGGCAAAATATAGAGCCGATGATGTTCTCGGCTGCAACTTATGATAAAGCATCTGAGGCCTGGACTGGATTATCGCCTAGTGCACTGGAGTTTAAAAGATTAGCGGCATATGCCCAAAGCAGTGCAATTTCGTTGAGAAAACTCACATTTCAGAAAGAGATTGGTCCAAATAGATGGGAGTGCTATTTACGAACTCTTTTTGAACAATCATGACGCAATCATTATTCTCCACAAGGACAAACTTGCGTTTCTCTTCTCATCGGACGTTGGCCATGGAACTCAAGTTGCTAGCATGTGCTTCCCACCCTTGTGCTCATAAACCCGACATGTCCTCCTGCAAGCATCAAACAACACAGTTACATTTTGATAATCCCAGGGAAAATGTATATTCTATTCAAGTGAAATACACTATAGTAAATAAGCTTCTTACCAACAGTAAAAATTCTTGGAGATGGAAAGGATTGAAGGAGGGACCACCTATTGAAAGAAGACAAAAATTCCTCAGGAAACTCCGTACTATGAGACTACGAATTCACTCCTGTGGTCCCTGTTGTTCACGCATATAAGAGCACACAAACCCTAATTTTGAAGGAGGCGCGTCCACTGTTCACGAAAAGGAGAGAAAATTATGCAAAATAACAAAAATTAAAAACCCTAAGAATCTTTGACGATGAGGAGGCGAGAACATCAAAGCCCTAACAAAGTCAAAGAAAGAGACGAAGGAGATAAGCTAGAATCTCTACCTTTCCTCAGAGAAAACACGAAGGATTCATCGGAACACCGCCGGAGGATTCACACGAGTTGAAGTTGAGCAGCCGAAACATCTAACGTTCTAAAGGGGAATCCAAAATCTCTCTTTACATCCGTCGGTCGACTTCGCTGCAACTGATTAGTTTCATTTACAAGTTTTGTTTCTAATCCATGCTTCGGTCTCGCTTTGCATCATTCTGAGGGAGTTATTTGCATGCCAGTTTGGTTTCCTTCAAGTTTCCACTTGGTTTAGCTTTACCATCACCTACATGTGTTTGTGGAGTTATCTTGCTTTTGATTTTTTTAATGTTTTATTGTATGGTCAAAATGGAAAGAAAGATATCGCTGGATGGATGAAGATGAAAATGTTTATAAGAACATGTTCCTGTTTTTAACTTTGTGCTTTATTTAAGAGTTTGGTTCATGTTTATCTTATGTATTAGTGCTTGAGATCATACAACAAGGATGCTTGTCTGGCAGAGTTGGTAAAGGGATGCTTTGGCAAGCCTTTGGTCCCGGGTTCAATACCCTTGTGTTTCACTTTGGTTTTAGTTTTTTTCACTTTATTCAATTTTTAATCTTTGATAGATTTAAGATCTATTTTATTATTAATCATTTTGTTTTATTTTATTCTCACTTTTCAACTTTAGTTTTTATTCTCTCGTCGTTATTTTATTTTTATTTGTTAAACATCGATTTTAATTCATGGGTTCAACAATTCCCATGTTGTTTATCCACGATTACCTTTATCGATACATTGATGGTATTTCGCCGCGTTCTGATTAATCACATATGACATTTCGATTGTTGTCAACATGTGTAAACCGGCTCTGAGCACATTATTTAGGTTTTGCGCGTCCCTCAATTTCCACCCGTGAAAATCCCGTTTTTACCTTTTTTAGATTTAATTTTTAAGTGTTTTGTAAATATAATTTGTTGTGTTATTTATTTTTTTCACATGGTTTACTCTTGGGCCTTCTTACAATGAGACAGTTCGCGTGCACTTACACTCATCCATCGCATTGTTTGTTGTTTGGGCCCGATTTGATTATTTCATTACTTTGAATCCCCATTTGACAAAATGTACCCCACTCCCCCGATTTGTAATAATTTTACTGCTTTTCATTTCTTTATTTGTTTGACTGTTTAGTTAGCTACTAACACAAGAATAAAATCAACCATTTCCAAAAGATCAAAAAAATAAGACTCGATCCAACGTCGAGTATTTTTCTCAATAAACAAATCAATTCATTTCTTCCTCCCATTCCATTCCATTTCTTTCAAACCTTTATCAAATACTTGATCCAACGTCAAGCCATTTCTCATAATAAAAACTCAAAAAATATTAAATCCTATCTAAACACTTTTCAATAAAGATGGAAATGGAACGTGGTGTATACCGCGCACTCCTGAGACTAGGATTCGAGATGGATATCTCGCCGATCCTAGCTCTCGCCATCATCCAAATTTATCTATTTTGTTTCTCTCAAACACTCATTCAAATCTTTCTCAATCGCTCATCAAATGCTTGATCTAATGTCAAGTCATTTTCATAACAAAAACTCAAAAATACTTAATTCCGTTATTAAACACTTTTCAATAAAGATGGAAATGGGACATGGTGTATACCATGCACTCCTGAGATTAAGATTCGAGGCGGATGCCTCGCCTATCTTAGCTCTCGCCATCATTTAAAATTGTCAATGTGGTTTCTTTAAACCCTTTCTCAATCAAACCTCAAAAAACACTTAATGCTTATTAAACATTTTTGCAAATAAGATGGAAATGGAACGTGGTGTATACCACGCACTCCTGAGACTAGGATTCGAGATGGATATCTCGCTCATCCAAGTTCTCGCCATTATTCAAAACACATCAAACCAATCAATTTCTTTTTCTCGCCGCCGTGCGATTGACTCTCAAAATTTTTCTCAAATGAGAGGTACTTTGTTTCAAAATAATGCAAAGCAATGTTTTTCCACCTGTTTTGGGTAGTCCAACAATGTTTTCGTCGATTTGACACAAAGTAGCTTTCGCTAAAATCGACCAACAAACAAACATTTTTCTACCCAGAACTACGTAAGCCTTGATTTCTCTGTTGAGATACGTAGGAGCAGGATTTGTAAATCTTGTCAGGCCCACTAATAAAAAACTTAGGTCAGTCCTTCGTCAAAAATCCAAAAACATTTTCCTCTCTTTTACTCTTTCTTTCCCACCTAATAAATTGAAAATCCTAACATTTCAAACTAACATTAATGCACACAAATAACCTAATGGTTCCCGTTGAGTACAACGGACGTGAGGGGTGCTAATACCTTCCCCTTGCGTAATCGACTCCCGAACCCTGATTTGGTTGCGACGACCATAATCATTGTCGTTTTGTCTTGGGTTTTATCGATATTTCCCCTTTCCTTTTTAGGAATAAATAAAGTTCGGTGGCGACTCTGTTCAGTCCATCATTGCGAGCGTGCGATCGCGCTTCGCTAAAGTCGTGTCACTCATTTTTTCATATGAGGTACGACAGTAGGGATATCGTTTCCAAGGAGTAATATGTCATCTACATATAATACCAGGAAAACGATCATGCTCCCACTAACCTTCTTGTAGACACAAGGCTCATCTTCGTTCTTGATGAATCCATGAGTAATACATCACCTTGATCAGTTATGAGATATCCATATCTCTCAGGTAGGTGACGTATCCTGCTTGACATACGCTGGTCTTGTTCTACTTGAGCAGGTTGCTCTTACACAACTACTTGTGTTTCCTGCTCTAATTCCTCCATAGGTGTATCAATGCGTTGTGATTCTTGAATTTCTTCAAGCTCTACTTTCCTCCCACTGATTCCTTTGGAAATAAAAATCCTTTTCTAGGAATACTCTAGTTCGAGCGACAAACACTTTGCCCTCAGAAAGATTGTAGAAGTAATACCCTCTTGTTTCTCTAGGATACCCCACAAATAAGCATTTGTTAGATTTGAGCTCAAGCTTAGTTGAAACTTGTCGTTTCACGTAAACTTCACAACCCCAAATCTTCATGTAAGACATATGTGGTTTCTTACCACTCCATATCTCATATGGTGTCTTCTCAACCTTTTTGGATGAACACGGTTAAGTGTGTAAGTTGTTGTCAATAGTGCATGTCCCCTAAAGGAGTTTGGAAGATCGGCGTGACTCATCATGGATTGGACCATGTCTAACAGGGTTCGATTTCTTCTCCCAGATACACCATTCCATTGGGGTGTTCCAGGAGGAGTAAGTTGGGATAGGATCCCACACTCTTTCAGATGGTCATCAAACTCTAGGCTTAAATACTCACCACCTCGATCTGATCGAAGAGTTTTAATATTCTTACCTAGTTGGTTTTAACTCGTTAGGTTTCATCCTTTTAGTATTAATGTTATATATAGGCATATCGAGATCAAGGACATATAGTCCATTGCTCATTTGTGCAGTAGCATAGAATATATCATTCAAATAAATTGAGCAACAATTGTTCTTTATTATAAATGAAAAACCAGACTTGTCCAAACAAGAAATGGAAATAATATTCCTGCTAATTGCAGGTACATAATAACAGTTCTCTAACTGAATTATTAAACCACTAGGTAAAGTCAACACATAAGATCCTACGGCTAAAGTAGCAACCTTTGCTCCATTGCCAACTCGTAGATCAACTTCACCTTTTGCCAAATCTCTACTCCTTTTCAGCCCCTGCACATTTGTACAAATGTGAGAACCGCATCAGTATCTAATACCCATGATGCAGAAGTAGATAAATTTATTTTAATAACAAAAATACCTAAAGTTGAAGTCTCTACTCCATTCTTCGTATCTTCCAGGTACTTTGGGCAGTTTCTCTTCCAGTGTCCGGTCTTACCGCAATGGAAGCAGGTGCCTGCCTTTGTTATGCCTCCACTAGGCTTCAAAGCAGCAACAGTGGGTCTGGATTTGGCAACTTCCTTGCCTTTCCCTTTATCACCCTGCTTGGTGGGCCTTTTGTTCTGTCTCTTTCCATTTCCGATTATCAGAATGGACTTCGCTTTTGTCTTCAGATTCTGCTCAGCAGTTCTTAACATAGCTAGCAATTCAGGAAGAGATTTGTCCATATCATTCATATTGAAATTTAGGACAAATTGACTGAATCCATCTGGCAACGATTGCAAGATCACATCAGTCGCAAGTTCCTTTCCGAGGGGAAAACCCAACCTTTCAAGGTTTTCCACATACCCAATCATCTTGAGCACATGGGGACTTACAGGGGCTCCCTCAGCTAACTTGCTTTGAAAAAGGGCTTTTGAAACTTCAAACCTTTCATACCTTACTTGCTCTTGATAGAGCATCTTCAGGTGTTCGATCATATCGAACGCTGACATGTTCTCATGTTACTTTTGCAACTCTGAGTTTATGGTAGCTAGCATGAGACAAGCAGTTTCATTGGCATCATCGACATGCTTCTTATAAGCATCTCTTTCTTCCTTAGGTGCAGAACTAGGAGGTTCCTCTTCAGGAATGGGTTTCTCCAAGACATACAACTTTTTATCATGTTTTAGGACAATCCTCAGATTTCGGTGCCAATCCAGAAAATTTGTCCCAAACAATTTTTCCTTGTCAAGGATTGATCGCAAAATGTTGTTAGAGGTGTTTGTTGTCATGGTAATCTACATGAGAATTAATGAAAATATAAGTATCATTGACATATTTAATTAGGCCTTTAATTAAATATGCTCCCACTATTTTACTTAAAACAAATGACCCTCATCATTTGATTCGGAAAATCCCGTTGGAAGATTTTCTAGTGGGTCGAGATCCATATTTCATTTCGTTCTAAGTCCGTGTAGACGGATTACACAAAACTAGGTTATTTAGGTAGGAACTCCTTCCAATTGTATCACATACAACTCTCAAAAATTTCAGTTGGGTGAATAACTCCTTATTCCAATCCATCATATGGATCATTCCCAACTCTTGCTTCCAAACATATATAATATTATTATAATTAAGTTTGACCCATCGTTTTAGCAGTTGGATATTACAATTATCCCATTGCACCTTACAATTATATAACATGCACCTCGCGTAGGCGAAATCTACATTATCCGATACTAGTGTTGATGAGTGCTAAAACTTGGAAAGCAAACATATATAATGTTATTATAATTTGTTTAGTTAAGTTTGACCCATTGTCTTAGCAGTTGGATATTACAATTATCCCATCGCACCTTACTAATATAGAACATGCACCTCGCGTAGGCGAAACCTACATTATCCGATACTAGTCTTGATGAATGCTAAAACTTGGAAAGCATAAACTTAATATTTAGTTTGAGGGAATTGCAATTGTTCTGATCTCACCGGCTTATTTATCATATAAATCGTCTCTCACATGCATTAACATATATTCACATGCATCAACATACATACACATGCATCAACATACATAATGAAACAGTTATGGCCCCTAGCGCAATTGTTCTCCCAAGCCAAAGAGAGAACCTAAGCTAACCTAATAACGATCTAAGCTTCTCCAAGCAAGATCTTCAAGGTTGTCCTCCTTTGATCTTCAAGGTTGTCCTCCTTTGATATTGAAATCTTCTCTTTCTTCATAACATTGTCTTCTTCTCTTTCTTCATAACATTATATTACAGAAGAAACTCGTTTTACATACGAGAGATTGAGATGAGAAAAGAAGTTACATTAAGAGATTAAAAGGAGAGGCACGACACGCAGGTCGTATTTAAAAACCCAAAATAAAATAAAGGAAAACTAAGGCCATAACTGATCACAACAAGGCAACAATAATAAACACATTATTATTATTAATTTTAATTCTTTAATTAATTAAAACCAAATTAAATTTCGGCGACCGATCACACTATGCAGAGTTAGCCAAGGGTCCGCTGCCCGGTCAGCGGACGGTGGTTCCGCTGACCGTTCAGCGGACGGGGGTCAAGGGGGCAGCACCCCTGACCGAAAATTTTAATGAACAATTCATTTGAAATCGGTGTCATTTTGCATCGACACAACTCTTGCGCAGTCACAAAACAGAAACCCCGAGAATTCTGACTCTATGAGTGTGACGACCGTCACAAACATGTTACGACCGTCACAGGCCCACGACGAACGTCACGCGGCCAAAAACAGAAACGCCTAGAATTCTGGATCTGTGAATGTGACGACCGTCACAAAGCACGTGACAACCGTCACGTCCAACTTGTTACGATCGTCACAAGTCCATGACGATCGTCACGCGGCCAAAAACCAGCACTTTAAAACAGTCAATAGACGTGTTCCAACAAGCCCTTAATCCACAACTTCTTGACGGCACAACCCTTGCATTGTCACTAACCCTAATGCACCAGTTTCAGACCGTCAAACACATCTCGATTGTTGATTCAGTATGATTGATCAACAGGTCATTGCTTCACCATATTAATGTCGGATTCCGAAGCAAATGACCATTGATCGTTCATAGGAAAACAATCATTTAGTGTTTGAATGAACGAAACAGAAATAGTATATCATATATACCGTACTTTGCATTAGGATTACTTATATCATATATAAGTTTATCAGTCTCAATTGCGTAACCTATGGACGATCGATGTATCGCTGCTTCACCATACTAATGTCGGTTCCGAAGCATAGTCAACATCAATCATCCAACTAGTACACTCATGATGCCAAATTTAATTACCCGTTTAATTAATTGATTCATTCTGTCTTTTAATCATATTAATACAGAAAATAAACAGCTATCCGAGTCGTGGTTTCGTAAGTGGCTCTGATACCACTGAAGGAGAATTGCGGTCCAAAACGCAGCGGAAATTAAAATTTCTCCTTTAGAGATCCTTACGAGTGGTCATGATCAGTGATAGAATATTTACCTCTTGTGACGGTTGAAACCTTTGGCGCAGATCTCTTGTGACGATCGAAACCTTTGATGCAGATCTACGGAGCGATCACGAACGTTGAACGATGACAACGTCTCTACTCAGTCCACACGAACGGATTCCTTCAATCTCAGTGCTAGCTGGTACGAATGAAGGCTTTGAGTGTGAGAGAGAGAGAGAGAGAGAGAGAGAGAAAGCGAAAATAATGCAACCGCAATGAGTGCTTCTGCACAAGGGTTCTATTTATAGAACCACTTGTGTGGGCTTCAAGCTAAAAAGCCCACTTAAGTGTATTTTGGCCCATATCTTATAATATGCCTAAAATCACTTAAGCTTGTGGTACCTTACCATATTTCGTATTCTACTTAAGTACACCGTACCTTACGATGTTCTATAATTCACTTAAGTGCACCGTACCTTACGGTGTTCCTTAGTTACTCTATCTCTCATCAATCCGTCCTTTGTGTGTGATCCTGTAGGTTTTCGCGACGTTGGCAATTATATTAAATCATGTATTTAACATAATAAATAGTGAGCGGTATCTAGCAACACATCACTGCTACCCAAGACACGAAAATGTCATGTGATCTGACAAATCCTTCTGTGATAATACTTATGTAGAATTACCCTTTTTCCCTTATGTCTATATTGAACACAAGGCATAGACCGTGTCATCCTTGTCCAGTTCAATATTGGGCCCATAGACATTTATCCTGTTACGCAGGATGGGCAAATTCCATCTAGGTCACTCATGTCCCTCAGCATGCTTCGTGGAGTACCCATCAACTGTCTTTATGGTTATCCAGTTACGGACAATGTTTGATTAGCAATAAAGCACTCGACTCTACATCTAGGGTCCATAGTGGTTTCAGGTCGAAGAGTGGTATACACCATTATCACCATGAGAATAACTTATGACACTTTGCATAACATTCTATATAGTATTCTCATAGCGGGTCAATCCGGTATAAATATTACTCTTAACATTCATACCTATGTTTAAGACTTGATAACTCCTTATCCATGATCCATGAGATGTGATCATCAGTCTATATACATAATAGTCTTAATGCTTTAATGTTATCCCACTTCACAATAAAGCTCGACTACGTATACTTTAAGAATAGTGTCCTTATGTTTAATGTGATCTCATGATCAAGTCACACTTGATACATTAAACGGACTAGCTATTCTAGGGACTTTATTAAACAAACGTAATAAAGAAAAAGTCTTTAAATAATTCGATACAAGTACCAAAAGTATTGGCCTCTAGGGCTTACACCAGCAGACTCCCCACACCTCGGAAACTCCTTCAAGGATTCATACTTATTCATGTAAAATATGCAACCATTACAACATGTATGTATTTTGACATAGTCCAAACCCATTTGACAAAATATCTTTTTGGTCTTATAATTACAATTCAGCAACATCTTACCTTCTGAGAAGAATTTCTTGTAACAATTAAAACAATTCAATGAAACTTTATATCCATCCACTCACTTTTTTCCCTTAAGATTAAATAGCCTTAACACAACTGACAATCTTGTAAAAATTTTGCACTCCGGAAATAATGGTTCTTTCATGTCTCTTTGCAAATTATCTTTCACATGAGATTTCTTAAAAAATCTATTCCAATATCACATATCATATCTTCTAGAGTATCATTCATATATTCATCAACTTCAACTCTATGTGACGCAAGTCTTTTTTAATCACTTCACCACACCATACCTATTTCGTATAATTTTGAATAATTTCATCACAACCTAAATGAGTAAATATATCTTTTTTTGCAAGTTTTTGCGTATTGTAGCATTTCTTACAAGGACAATAAAAAATCTCATTATTGTTAGAAAGATTTTTCTGCACAAGTTCAAGAATTGAATTACTCCATTCTTATACTCTTTACTTAATTTATTGACTTTCACCCAACTACAATCCATAATCTTATACAACTTCTGAAAATAAAATAAATTTCGTACAAAACCAATAACAATGAACATTTCATCTCAATAAAACAACAATAACACTAAACAAAAACAACAACTATAAATACCTTAAAAACAAAACAACATTATACCATAAGTCTCAAAATCCATAACAACAACAACAACGAGATTACTGGTACAATCATGAAGAAATTTTTATATACCGGAAATCTGATGAGTGAGTTTTCTTATTCGAGATTCCTTCCTCCTTGAAGAAGATGAAGAATGGTGTTTTAGTTTGCTTGGTGGAGAATGAATGGCGTTTCTTTAGTTTGCTAGGGCGAGAAATAATAAAAAGTGAATGAGACTTAATATTTTGATGTTGTAATAAAATAATGTTAATACTCCCTCCGTCCCAAAATAACTTTCGCATCTTATAAAATTATTTGTCCAAAATAAATATCAGCTTTTAGTTTCCAATACAATTTTAATTTTTATCTTCCAATTATGCCATCTAATTAATACTCTTAATATATTATTCTCTCACCCTGCATTTATGATAATTCGAATACACCAATAGTAAACAAGAATAGTTTGATAAAAATACTATTCTCCCTCTTTCATTTATCATATTTTCTTAATCTCTATTAAATGACCAACTATGACACTTATTTTGAGACGAATAGAGTCATTTAAATCTCAGTTGGTAAAGAAACTCGAGGGAAAACAATTGACGTAAAAGACGAGTTTAATTTAACCAAATAAGTTATTAATTCAACATTGCATGCCGGTTTTCAGAAAAACCAAGGAAAAAAATGATTTATAAAATAGTGGCGCCTATTAGATTCTAAATAAATCATAAAATTGCAGGAGCTGGGAATAAAAACTCAATTCCCAAGCTATAGTTTATGTCATTTTTCTGAAAACCCGAGGGATAAGATTTAATTTTTATAAAAAAATATATTAAAATGACGCGTTCCAGATAATTTAACCTCGATTTTTTACTGACTAAGATAAAAACTTTGTTATAAAATGTATTATTTGTAATAATGCGTTAATATGCTCTTCAAGTTTTTTCCGCGTATTTAAGGTGTTCATGTTATCAACTGGACGAGTTTGTTTTAGGCCGACCTGCTTACTTTTGTCCAATGATTAATTCGTGTTCGAATTCTTACTCGACTCAATCGTTCCATGTTCCGTATGATACTCGGACCAGAGAGATCAAGAATGTACTAAGTCTCTCAAACATAAAATTCAAATAGAATAAAATACTTTAAAAGGGGAGACCGAAATCTACATTATCAAAATATATAATTTAAATATATGGTTAACATTTAAAAGTTGATCGACACATCATTCAGGTGAATTATCGATTTTTTTTAAACCAAAATAACCCTAATTTTCAAAAAAAATCCCAAAATAACCCTGATTTCAAAAAATTCCCAATCTACCCCTTTTACCCCACCTTTTAGAGGAGGCGCCAGACCAATTGGAGATAGCTCCTAAAGTTAGAGAGGAGGTTCCAATTGGATTGACTACAGTACATGGTGCTGCCAACCCAATTGGCGCCCATGTGTTAGTTTGAAGAGGAGGCGCCAATTGGTCAGGCGCCTCAGTGTAAAGTTCAATTTTTTGTGTTATAAATAAAGGTATTGTTTGAATCATTTTCCATATATTATTTCATCATTTTGCAAACATGTTTGGTGTTCGTCGGCACTACGGAAATGTGGTTTATTCGAGAAACAAACCTCCGATGTTGATGCTTTTCTAGAACATCACGAGTTTCGATCAACTGAAGGTGGAGTTGATTCGTTGGTTAGATGGAAAAATACCAGAAGGAGAAAAAATTAGAATTATTGAGAGACTCGATAGTATATTTGGTTGGATGCGAGTCAAAACTGATAAGGATGCTAGGGAAAGGATGTTTGGAAGAGATGACATCAATTTGATTGTTGTAATCAGTTAGGAATGTTCTGTTTTAAGTTTGGTTATGTTGTAGTGATGTTTGTTGTTGACCTTATTGTAACAAAAAGATAATGATATATAAAATCCAAGGTTACAAAATTTAAAAGGAAATACTATATTATGATGCAGATGTTGCTCCTATATTGAGACAATTGTTCTTATTGTGTCCTGGTTGATGATATATACTACATAATCTTATCATTTTATCAATTGCATTCATTTCTGTTCTAATACGCGTGTTGTTTGGCCGTCCTTTTTTCTTTCTTCTCATGTCATCATTGTGCCAAACTATGTCACCTTTGTATGGAGGCCAGTATTCCTTCATTGGTAGCACTGAGAAGCTTTTGTTATACACATTCATGACGGTAATGGCCTTGTAAACATATGATAGATGACTGTAAGCGTCATGGCGAGTATGTGCGCATGCCACAATGACATGGAAGCAAGGAATACGGAAGGCCTGAAATTTTCCACAATTGCACCAACTTTTGTTTAGTTTGACAACATAGGATAAATTTGGCCTCCCCTCATTATGATCCATTGTTTCCTGTACGTTGAATTTTTGCCTATGACGGTCAAAGACTGTTACCGCGTGTGTGCTAGCTTTGATACTCTCCTATTTCATCACTTTCATACAACATTCACTGAATATTTGACCCGATATTAACACTACACTCCATCTTTCATCTCTGGTTGCTAAGATAGAAGCTAACCTATAATATGTTGTTCTGACCAAAGCAGTTATTGGTAGATTTCTAATGCCTTTGAATATGCCGTTCATGCATTCCACAAGGTTTGTTGTCATGTGGCCCAATCGACAACCTCCGTCAAATTCCCTTGTCCACTGCTCTACTGGTATGTTATCCACCCTCTTTCTGCATCTGCATTAGACAGTCTAATTTCATCATGGTAATATTGAAATGACGGATGAGTTAGAGCATACCCAACATTCACCACTTTTTTGCGAAGGTTCTTATCTTTGATTGCACGCATGAAGTTTTGTGCGATATGTCTACTGCAATAGACATGGGTAGAAGGAGGATCATGCCATCCATTGTCACGGTTATTGTAAACACTCTCAATGGCATCATGTCTATCAGAAATCAAATAGAGATTGACTTGTGGAATTCTTTGGGATGCCACATGTCACACATGCAAGCCCTAGCGCCAATTGGATTGACGCTAGCTTGTAATGCTTGCACATGGGCGCCCGTCCAATTGGCGACACCATGTCTTGCATGCAGACCTCGTAACCAAGCATGTAGAGCCATGCATGCGCCAGTCTAGGTCAAGGTGTGTCATGCATGAGCCTAGGAAGGCACCAATTTGATTGACGCTGGCTTGTAGAAAATGCACATGGGCGTCAATTCATTTGGCTAGCACATGCAATCACAATTTTCCAAGCTTCCACACTTTTGCATGTCACACCTTATAAATAGACATCAAACTCTCACATTTTCCCACACCAACACTCACTTCTTCCTCAACAACATTAACTCTTTCATCTGTAATAACCTCTTTCATCTATAACAACCTCTTTCATCTCCGACAAAATATCTCTCCTCATAATGGGTGAATCGCACAGAGGAACCGTTGCAAACATATCAACTTATGTAAGCGTTTAATTCTTTTTTTATTTGTCTAGAATACCTTTTAGTAAATATACTTAATTTTTTGTTTATCTTTTATAAAGTAACATTTTTTGTTGTTTCTTTTATAGGATGTTTCAAGGTTTCGAACTCGGGTCCACGAATACGTACACATGGACCCGATGATTTAACCATATGTCAAACTCGCCGATTTTGGGCATATAAGCAAAATAATGTCTTGGTCGGTGGATAATAAATTCATTCTGGTGTTATGTGAAAGATGGCGTCCCGAGACACACATATTCTAGTTTTTAACTGGTGAGTGTACCGTGATGTTAGAAGACGTCTACATGCTATTTGGACTGCCTATCGAAGGTAAGGCGGTAAATGGAAAAACCAACTATACGAATTCAATTTGCATGGACCTCTTGGATGTTGATTTGTTAGATGATAACTGAAGAGGTCAAGGTATACTCCTTTCACGCCTTAAGGCATATTATAACAACTTACACTTAGATGAGAATTCGATCAAAGATGCTCGAATAATAAAAACTAGGTGTTACATTATGCTTTTAATTGGTTCATTTTTATTTCCTGAAGGTAGTGGTTCTAGTATGCATGTTATGTATTTACCTTTACTAAGACATGTAGATAGAATAGGAAGTTACAATTGAGGATCCGCTTGTCTGGCTTATCTTTATAGCTCTTTGTGTAAAAATTCACACAAAGACACATCCATCTTTTCTGGATGTGCTGTTTTGCTCCAAGCATGGGGTTGGTCCAGACTACCGTCCTAGCGCCCGTCAACAACAACTCTTTCACATTCCCGTATGCACTAAAGTAAATTCTTTAAAATGGACTATATTTACTTACTTTACCGATTATTATCTCTAAATAATATTTTTACCTTTATTGTGCAGATGGTCGACACGTGGTATGAGTTATAACAGATGTCCTAGACACTGTATTACCCAGTATCACAATCTCTTGGATCACCTCCGACCAAAAAATGTATGGATACTAACCTAATTATTTCGTAACAATTTGTTAATTTCTTCTACCAAATTTATAATCTAACATATGTTCACATTTCAGTTCATTTGACGTCCATACCTACATTTGGATCATGACCATGAAATCAACGGAGAAGACACATCCGTTTGGACTGCATGCACATCGATCATACGATTCACCACTGTGGAGATGCACAATAGTGACCGTGTTAAATTGCAGTTCGGTATGCTTTAACATATCCCAGATCCCCCAGCAAACCTAGGAGAATGGCATATACACAAAGTTAACGACCAATGGAACTTTAACCCATGGCAAATCTTCGATAGATCTGAGTGTCGCAAATGGAAGCACCGCCATGACCATGTCTTAACTGACGTTTTGATGCCAACTGAAGAAAAACCAAGTCGTAATTATATGGCTTGGTACATATCGGTTGATTTTGAGTTCATCTCCGAGGATATGTACCTATACGACCCACGACAGACAACTTACACACCAGAGGCCTTAACATCTAACCCCTAACAACATTGTCAGACCGACTACTCACAACCCCATATCCGTCAAACTTTCCATTCCACAAACATACAACCCTAACATGTCGTACACCCAACCACAATACCAAGAGCATACCTCGTACCACCACCAACAACTAGATCATCAACCAGAGACCCAACATCGCTTCGCACGCAACACATCACCCTCCCAAAACATTCAACGATCATTTAACATCAACCGTCCCTCCTTCTACCATAGCCAAGAAGGTCAAACATCTCAAAACTGAAACCTTCAACAACCATATGTCTACCAAACACCACAACAATCTTTCCAACCTTTCCTCGATGCATCATTCACACCAATGTCTCCCTTCAACCGTCCTGATCGCCCTCAAATAACTCAAACAAAACCCAACTACTCTGCCATGGGTCATGAACTTAGCTAGGAGGTACACCTTCGATACATACACAAGACTACGTTGATTTGTCTGACTATCTCAATAGACAATCTCATGAAGTTAGTAGTGATGTTCCTGGCCCATTGGATACTCAAACACCTAGGGTGAATCATCAACGTGGGTTAGAGCCAAGGGTTCGGGTAGCTAGGGGATGTGGGACCGGAGGTCGGTTAGGTGATCTCGGTCATCAACATTAGTTTTTTTTATGTAAATGAGATTTAATATTAATATGAGTTGGTCCAATTCGAATTTATCTACCGCATAGATTTTTTTAAAAAAAAAATCACAAAACACACAAAAGTGTCAATCCAATTTACGTCTCCCTTTAAGCTTTGCACATGAGCGCCAATTGGATTGGCAACACCAGGAGCCCTAGCCAATCTAATTGGCATCTCCTCTATAAATTTAAGAGGAGACACCAATTGGATTGACATCTTCTTTTAAAAATTGGATAGATTGAATTTTTTTTAAATCATGATTTTTTTTTTTTAAATTAGGATATTTTGATAAAAAAATCTGAATTATCCCCATTTTATGGAGGGATAGCAAAGAAAAAACATAAATAATATATTAATTTATACTACTATAAAAAATAAAATAAAAATAGTTAAAACCACCCTACTGTTGAAAGCAACTTTGACACAACACAGGCCACACAGAAAAGGAACAAGTTCCGTATCACTGACTCGCAAATAAATAACGCGGTTTGATAATTATGTATGTAAGACAAAATATTCTATACTTATTGTTCATGTAGATTATGCGTAGAATTTTGACTATTTTTTCCATCATTTTTCATTTCAAAAGTAACAAACAAGGTAGAGTAAAATATAGTTTTTGTCAACCATACGTTAAATGAGTAATCAACTGAATTTCATTGTGTTCATCAACGAAGTAGCCTAGAAATCCATATCTTCACGAGGCCCCATTTTCACTATATAGAAAGATACCTAAGTTTTTTCTTCATGGTTTGAAACAACACATATTTTCTTCCATCCGGTAACTAGCTAGCTCTGAAACACTCATGGCATCACTTAATCCTCCTCCATCTCTTACACCAAAAATCCCTCAACAAAACCACAACGTTTAGACGTATGGTGGAGTTTAATAACTCAAGTGCTTGGGATTATGGTAGGGCTACGTTTAGACGTATGGTGGAGTTTAATAACTTTGCTGACTTGGAGTTTAAACAAGCAAGGAGATGCATACATATAGTGAAAAGGATTTGGAGGATTTAAACACTAAAAGGAACCATGTGTTGCATGCTTTGTTCGATCGTGTCAATATTATAATATAAGGATGAATTTTAAATTTTTCTTAAGTCCAACATTGTTAAAAAATTATGTCATTTTTCTTAAGTCCAACATTGTTAAAAAATTATGTCATTTGTTGGATTAATTGAGAAAAATAAGTCTCACATTGTTGAGATTTTATATTTTAATAGTTTACTTCATTATTAATGTTTCATTCCAAAACATATAAAATTGCTTTTGAGTTTTTTCTTCCTCATTTTCTTTATTGAGTTTTCAAATTTTCAAAACACCAATTTCTTTATCTTTCTTTTTACTCGTTTAATTTTTAAGTATTTTTTGGAATTTCTTGAACTCTCTTTAGAGACTAATTTGAACTTCTCGTTCGAGAAATTATTTGGAGTGGTCAAACGATCATTATTGAATTCTCTTTTGTTGTAATTGTTGTCGTCAAGAACAAATCAAAATATGAGAAAGATAGATTTTCTTGAACAAACACAAGAAGCCTTATTAGATTTTACGAAAGAGAGAGAGAGAAGAAGGAATAAGAAGAATCAAGATTGGTTATAACTGTTTTACTATTCACTTTCTCTATTAGGATTCAAAGATTACAAGTGAATATCAACAACCAAACTCTTTCTCAACAACCTGAGAGAAATAATCTATTTATAGACTACTAAGCTAACTTAAATAATTAGACTAACAGACTGGTCCAATTCGACCTGCTAACTTAAACAACAAGCTAACATATTTCGATAGCATGCTATAACAGACTTCGACTACAACATGCACAATTTATGTCGAACCATAAAGCTAATCTTGTAGAGGCTAGAGTTCGATCCAAATACCACAAATCTTCACCTTGGAACAAACTCTACACTAACAAGGGAACAAACTAGCTTTCATCACGCAACTTTATCAACTGCATACAGTGGAAAAACTTGCTACTTGAAAATGTTTTGGTAGTCATTTAAACAACATTGTCATTAGTCGAAACCTTAAGTACTTGGACTTCTCCATGCTCGATTATGTCTCTGACGAAATGCAGCCTCACATCAATGTGTTTGGTACGCTCATGATAGACTGAATTCTTTGACAAGTGTATTGCACTTTGACTATCATAATTAACAGTGATAGCTCGACCTTGAAGTTTCAGCTTCTTAAAAAAACATTCAAGCCACAATGCTTCTTTAACAACTTCAACGAGGGAAATATACTCCACTTCAGTGGTTGATAAGGCAACAACAACCTTCTGAAGTGTTGCTTCCCAACTGATTGCCGTGGAAAACATGGTGAACACATATCCAGAAATAAATTTTCTAGAATCCATACAACCTGCATAATTACAGTTGACAAATTTTTTGATTTTGACTTTGCTATAATCACCACAGGCTCCACCATAAATCAAGACTCTTCTCATAGGCCCATTTATGTACCTTAGAATCCATTTTAATGCTTGTCAATGCGCCTTCCCAGGATTGGCCATATACCTGCTTACAAATCATGTCCATCATCATGATTTATGGAGTACCCATCAACCATCTTTATAATCATCATGTTATGGATAATGTTTGATTAGCAATAAAGTACTCAACTACACTCTAGAACCCATAGTGGTTTCAGGTCGAAGAATGATATACACCACTATCACTATGAGAATACCTTATGACACTTACGTAACATATTATGTACTATTCTCATGGTGGGTAATCTAGTATAAATATTACTCATAATATTTATACCTATGTGAAGACTTGATATCTCATATCAATGACCCGTGAGATACAACCATGAATATACTCACATAATAGTCTCTATGTATTATTGTTGTCCTATTTGATAATACAACTTGACTATAGATACTTTAAGAATAACATCATTATGTTTAATGAGGTCTCACAATTAAGTCACACTTAATCTATCATTAAACAGACTAATTATTTTAAGGACTTTGTTATGTCACATACAAGTAACATAATAAATACAAGGGCCCGCTGAGCGCCAAGAAGCCGCGCTGAGTGCCACCAGTGTTGGAAAATTACCCAGAAAGTGGATGTTAAGCGCAAAAACCAGTTCCATAACTGATAAAACACCATTTCCAAACTTTTATCCAATTTAAGCCATGTATAATCATCTCCTAACATGCCCAATCATCTCATACCATGAACTTCATCAGTTTACACCCCCAAACATCAATAAGACATGGATCACACAAAGTACACATGAAGAACAACAAGAACACCATGCCTCAAATAATAACAACATAGTTAACCATGTGAGCTTACCACATGAACATCAACCAAACAATTAACAACACAACTTCAAAATACATGACATGATTTCAACATAATAATATAACTCATGGTTCTATCATAACATTAACAATATCAACACAACATACAAACCTAACCCATCACAAATATCAAGAACAACATGGAAGCAACATCATCATGTTATGATCAACAACGACAACATCATAAAACCCTAGTTTCCATTCATGAAATTCTCCCACCCAAGACTAATTCTACCTATGGAACTCACCTTAGATTGATGAAGATGATGAAATTAAGATGAAGTTTGTGAAGAAGATGATGATATGGTGGTGAGCTTCCATGGGTCTTCTTATTCTCCCCATCTTCCTTTTCTCCCCCTCTTATCTTCTTTTCCTCTTTCTCTTTCTCTTTTTCTCTTTTCTTTTGTCTTTCCCCCCTCTTTTTCCCTCTTCCACGTTTTTCTTTCCCTCTTTACTGGTTTTTCCTTTTTCTTTTTCTTCCTTGTTCTTATCTCTTTCTCATCCACATATTCTTCTTCTACTCTTCCACCACATAAATATATGACATATAATAATATATATAATATTAAATATTGATGCAAAATATCTCAAATGATATTTTGTCTTCCAGTACCAATTGATCAATTATTATTGTTACTAAAATATCCCCTATTGTACTTATTAATAATTGTCATTCTCTTTTAATAATGATTGATCTCTTCAGAATCCATTGATTACTCTATTGGTCCCAAATGACAACATTTAGAGCACATATGAACGCAAATTGTTTCAACTGACAAAAGATAGAGTACTTAGAAACTCAGTTGGTCTCAACTAACAACCAATTGAACCTTTAAGGATATATGAGATATTATAAAGCCCTTACACAAATTCACAATGAATTCATGATGGTCTCACATACTTATTTAAGTTTTCCATCTTTTTTATTCTCATTATTAGGCTTGAAATCTTTCACTTTAACGTCCATCTTACATCTAGGTCTCATAACTTTTAAAATGTGATACTGATATAATAAAATAATAGATGTTGTATTTTTTTCATCAACATTGATAAGTGAATTTTTTTACTTCATACCCCTATGTTTAGACTCATACCCCAATAATTTTTTAAAAATACCAAATTTACCCTTAATTGGTTTTAACCAATTTACCATTTCATTTTTACCATTCAGTTGATACTTTCGAAAATTACACATTCCACCCTCGCACCGGAACTCCTGGAAAAAGACTTTCGGTATGTATTTTTTTCAAACCGGAAGACTAAACCAAAGACATCCGGAACACTACAAATAGTAAACCGGAAGACTTCAACAAAGAGTTCCGGTTCTTTAATAAAAAAAACGTTCCGGAACACTTATTGAAAGAGTTCCGGTAAACAAAGTGACATATATGTTGAAGTATTCTGGTATTATTTTTGTGTATTCTGGAACTCTTTCTTGGAAGACTTCCAGTTTGCATGTTTTTTTGGACTTTTTTTTTACATTTTTTTATTGTGCAGGAATGGAAAATCTTCCCCAAATAGGTGTAGATACTTCTAATGCGTTTTTAACGACTGAAAGATTTGGTACACGAGAAGAGGTGATCAGATGGATTACCGTTATTATCACTCGTTCAGATACTGAAACGGGCAAGAGAGGGAGAAGTAACAAATTAATATTTGGTTGTGATAAAGGTGGGAAACACAAGGATACTGATAGTGGAACCCAAAGTGCGTCGAAGAAATGTGGATGCCCATTTAAAATCAGGTTGACTACGGCGAAAGATGGGTCTGGTTGGAAGATTGATGTAAAATGTGGGTTCCATAATCATGGTTTACCTGATAGATTAGAAGGTCATTACTTTGTTGGTAGGTTGACCACAGATGAGAAGCAACATGTCGATGATTTGACAAAGAGACATGTACCCCCTAGACACATATTACTTTCCTTGCAAGACCGAGATCCTGAGAATGTCACTCGGATTACGCAAGTATACAAGCATAAGAGTGTGATACAAAAAGAGATAAGAGGTCCTAGAAGTGAGATACACCATTTGTTTAAGCTTATTGAGGATGCAAGCTATGCGTATTGGAGTAGAAAAAAGGACGACTCGGAAGTTGTGAGATATATATTTTAGGCCCATCCTGATTCAGTTAAGTTGTTGAATATTTTTCCTATTGTGTTAGTTATGGATAACACCTACAAGACAAACAAATATAGACAACCTTTGTTTGAAATTGTTGGCATGACATCAACCGAGTTGACTTTTACTGTTGCATTTGCGTATATGGAGTCTGAGCAGACAGAGAACTTTTGCTGGGTATTGGAGAAACTAAAAGAATTGTTTGTGAAGAAAGATTTGTGTCCACGAGTGATTTTGAGAGATAGAGATCTTGCTTTGATGAAAGCAATTGAAATTGTGTTTCCCAGGTTGATTAATTTGCTATGTAGATTTCACATTAACAAAAACGTTGGTGCAAAATGCAAACAACATGTGGTGAATGACTTGTAAAATACGATAGACACATTATGGATGGAAGTTGTTTGGGCTAGTGATGAGATTGAGTATGGTCAATGGTTGCATCAACTTGAGCAAGCATGTGTTGATTATAACAGATTTATTAATTATGTGAAAGACACATGGTTGACTCCATATAGACATAGATTTGTTGGAGCATGGATTAATCGAGTGCTACATTTGGGTAACACGACGACTAATCGGTACGTGTTATAATTTTTTCTACGTTATTTTTATATGTGATATTTTTTCTATGTGTTATTTTCAATATTTTTAGGGTTGAATCTGCTCATTGGAAGTTAAAGCAGATGTTAGGAAACAGTATAGATGACATGGTCAAATGTTGGGAAGCTATGAATAACAACTTGAGGTTACAACTGGGAAACATTAGAGCTTCTTTTCAAAAGAGTTTTTACGAAGTTGAGCACGCGCACATAAGTCCATTTTATGGTTATTTGCGTGGTTCAGTGTCTCGAGCTGCTTTGAGACGTATTGCTGAAGAGTCATTGAGAGTTGATTATCTTGGAACTAACAGACAAATATGTGATTATACTCTTAGAACATCTTATGGGTTACCTTGTGCTTGTGAGTTAGGAAGATACGCACTAGGTGGTATACCAATACCCATAGATCCTGTTAATGTTCATTGAAAGAAACTAATTATGGAAGTTGAGTTAGAGGTAGGTGCAGATGATGGATCAGAGGTGGATATGACTTGTGCAATAGATGAATTGTGGAAATGGTTTAGGTCATTAAATGTTATTGGGAAAATGACATTAAAGAGTAGGGTATGTGAACTTGCATACCCCACAATGACTCTATTGTGTCCACCACCCGAGAAATTAAAAACCAAAGGAAGAGTGAAGAAGAAAGGGAAAAAACCAACAAAATATGATGTTTATAGGGACCCTTCGTATCATGAGTATGTTGATAATGCATCTCAATCTTCATAAAGGCAATCTCAACCATCATAGACTTCGAAGAAGTTAAAATTATCAAAGAAGCAACCACAATCACAGAAACATTTCACTCTTCAATTTCCTAATCATATTAGGTCATACATTGAAGATGTAGTTAATGTTGAATCAAATGGTAATTGTGGATTTAGAGTCATTGCATCATTGCATGGATATGACGAGGATGGTTGGTCAATGGTTCGCAGAGACATGAGGTTGGAAATAATAGACAAGGATAGGTCAACTTTGTATGACAAGTTATTTTGTAATCGGTTGTCAGAAGTGAGAGAATCTTTGATGATAGAATCCTTTGGTTCACAGCCACCTGAAAAATGGTTGACTCTACCAGATATGGGTTACTTGATAGCGAATCGCTATAATGTTGTACTTGTCTATTTAGGGAATTCGTACATGACTTTCTTTCCTATGACAAGTTCACATTCACCAAATGTCTCCATTTATTGCATTGATTTTGTTAACCAAAATCATTGGGTTCAGGTACGTATTTGATTTTATATGACTTAATGTAAGCTTTGGTCTGTGTCCAACAAACCTTTAACTCTTTCTTCGGACCTCTTTCCTAAAAACAATTAAAACACATATTAGAAAACACAATATAAAATATTCAAATATTATTCATTTTCAAATATATTCCATTTATTTACCTCACCAAACCATAAATGGCGAGCAACATGATGCTCGTACTTTACCAAAAGAGACGTATCGTACGACCCTCCTGAATATCCAATCGGCTCTGCTGCAGATGAAGATGCGCTCCGACCTAAACTGCGGTCTGGAATCCTACCATCCGCGCCTCGTCTTCGAATCACTATAAAAAAATATTATAACAAAATAATTATAAAAAAAAATAAAAATAAAAATACACCGGAACACTTCTTAAAAGAGTTCCGGTGTGGAAAAAAAATTGGTTGACTATCGAAACACTTCTTAAAAGAGTTCCGGTTTAGTTCATGCAAACCGAAAGTCTTTAAGAAAGAGTTCCGGTATATACTCTTACAAACTGGAAGACTTTCTTAAAGAGTTCCGATTCAATGCCCAAAAAATGCAGCAAACCGAAAGTCTTTGAAGAAGTGTTCTGGTATACGTTTTGTGAACCGGAAGACTTACTCTCAGTGTTCTGGTTTACAATGCCAAAAAATGCTCTTCCGAAAGTCTTCAAACGCAACTGGAAAAAAATTCCATTTCTGAAAAATATACCCTATTTATATGAGGATATTTTGGTCCAAAAAAATTATTTGTAGGGGTATGGGTACAATTGTAGGGGTACGAGGTAAAACTTTCTGATAAATGCAATATAAGATCACTTAAAATTATCTTTGGCATATTATCTAGATTCTTAAAAACAATTGTGACACATATGTAACACCTAGTAATGCTTTCCTTTTTTTTCTTCAAAAACCATATAAGAAAATGCAATTGAATGTATAATATATGTAGAAGTTACACCTACAAACTTAAGCAGGATATTCAATATTTGTTGGTCTTATAAGTATAATCCATGAGGAGCAATGTGGAAAAAATGTTAAACATCTATATGTATTTTGAGTGGACCCAAAAAATATATTGGGTTTGAATCACCAAACATTTTATATCTTAAGACAGATCATTTATAAATTTCAATAATTGTTTCATTTATGTTCTTAAAACTTTTATATACTTGTTTTATCTATGACGTAGATTATAAACTTGCTTGATATTAGTCACATTGTTCGACCTTTGAATTTTTGAAGTCATATTTTTTGAAAGAACCATGTTCATTGTTATTTCACCGAAAAATTTCTTATCTTTTACATTTAAATGACCGACACCGGGAAGAGCTTTCAAATTTGGAGGAATATCATGATTGTCTATTCCAAACACAACAATAGTACTCCAAACATGTGCATACAAGAAATATCCATACAACCCGAATGGATACTCATATTTTCTTAATCCCGTGTCATTATGTTTCACTTTTCTATTTTTTATTTGTACACATTCCCCCTTTCATAACCCGATATATAAGAAATTGTTTTATTTAATTAGAACAAAAATCAAACCTAAAAATAACTATAACAAAACTTAACTTAACAACTTCACTATGAGATAAGTCCACTAAATTATATCATAAATTAAAAAAAAATTCAGTCATAAAGTATTTCCTAACACCCCCGTTTCACCACCAATGGTTTGAAAACACATTGTTTCACCATAACATAAACGAAATCATGACATGGAAACACATATTTAAAAGAAAAACAGAAAACACCTACCAAATAGACCTTTTCAAAATTTTGATTTTTATCGTACTAGAAGGATCATCTTGAAAGAATTATGCATTTCCATTTTCAAGTGGATACATTACTAGAAACAATGATAAGAGATTTATAATTTCATTACCTCTTCTTTGAGACAAAAATCAAGTTAACATAGTAAATATATCATTCCCTTCATTCCTTATTATAAACAAATTTTAGTTTTTTTAGATTTATTGAATAGCTAATGTATTTGGTCTATATATAAACCAAATGCATTAGTTATTCAATGAATCTAAAAAATCAAAAAAAATTTATAATAAAGAATGGAGGAAGTATATATTTTTTGTGAAAAATCAAATGTCATAATTTTTTTAAGTGGTATATATTGAACGGTAAATTAATGCTTATGCAATCAAGTACATATTTTGTAAAAAAAAACCCATAAGTGGTGAGTGGAACTATTGTATCCACGAACGTTGTCGTAATTTCCACGAGACTAAGAAAATCATACTTGAGTTTAAGAAAATAAATGATATAATGTAAATGAGGAGTACAAGCAAGTTGTCGTAATTTCCACGAGACTAAGAAAATCATACTTGAGTTAAAGAAAATAAATGATATAATGTAAATGAGGAGTACAAGCAAGGTAATTGATTTGATTTGTAAACTATGGTAAACGTGCTTAAAGTAGACTAATATGTAGAAAATTCTAATAGAGAAAGCAATTAGGTCCCCTTCAAATCCTTTGTCTTATCTTTGTGTGAATAATTCCGTCTGAGTTCATAATGATCTTTTAAGATATCACGGCTATTCTAACAAAATAGTTGCGCATAATGTCTTGCTACACAACCTTCTTCGTCATATTACAATCCCTCAATATCTTGAACAAAGTTGCAACTAACAAATGTTTGAACGAACATTAAAATACTCGTGTCACTACTAAGTATACCCCATGTATAACAATATAAATAGTCTTCCAATAGTATTTGATCCAATTGTATTATTTACGGTTAGTTCTCAAACACGATTTGATATCATTTCACTAATTCGCCAATGAACAAAAAACATTAAGAACAAATAACTATTGGATAATAAAAGAGTTTATCATAACAATGAATAATACCCAACTAATCATATTATTAACATAAATTTAGGGGAAATTCATCTAAGGGGTTTAATCAAATTAAACTAGCCAATCATTATTAGGAAAATCATGACAAAGCCAATTATTATTAGGTAAATCATGACAATAGAGATGAAAAGAGAGCAAAATAAAATTACAAATAAAAGGATGAAATCCTTCGTGAAAGATCTTAAACTCCTAGCTTCAAGCTCTAAAAATCAACTTAAGAAAGTGATAAAATCCAAAACCTTACAACTGAACGAGTTTGAGTATTTATAAAAAATGAGATCTCACAAAAACATGCAACAATGTTCTATTCGCGCGTCACGTTTAATCCGTTACACTAGCATGTCACTCTGCCTTGAGCTAATCTTATCGCACCACCATGTCTAGTAAGTAGGGGTGACAAACAGACATGTCCGTTCCATTTAGGTCCGCCCTGCAAAAATCTACAAAAAAAATAAGGAGAGACAATACAACCACGAGCGTTATGTAGGGCATGGGCTTTAACCTTGGCTCACTCGCAAAAAGTTATGTTAATGTCCACACTCGCAAAAATTGCAAAAAAAAGGCGGGACATGACGAGCGTTAAAGAGGGTGTGGTCTTAAAATCTTGACCCGACCTACGAAAAAATATGGACAAAATAGATATGTTCAATGGGCCGAACCCGTTTTTTCACCTGAAACACATTTTTTTCATGGAATTGTTTCACGAGATTTTGTCAATTTACTCATTTTTCTTCCCATTCTTATGTCCAAGTCCTATAGTGAAAATAAAGCATGATTTATTTAGTGAAAATCATTTTAATACAGATCTTTTCTATAATTTTTAAAAAATTACTAAAACTAAACTAAATAAAAAAGTAAAAACATTAAAAATGAAAGTACTCAAAATTAGTATTAAAAAAATCTAAAAGGATTATTCAAAATGGAGGATAGACCCATCCTTGAGAAACTCCAAGTTTTACTGAGTTGACAATGAATAAAAAAAAGAGAATAGAAGGAGAATCTCAATTATTTTTTCACATGATAATCGTTTGTTTTATTCTTTCAAAAATTTCCCATCATTATTATTTGTTGATTGCTTCCATGTCGGCATGTGTACACTCATCTTGGACAACTCTATAAATATCCATTCTTTTTCATCAAAACAAATCTATCCATCCATTTTTTAAATATTTATTTTGCTCAAAAAACCATCAACAATAATTTACTTTAAAAAGAAAAGAAAAGAAAATAAATCTCATCCCTCCTAATAACCAAATAAATAAATAAATTATTCTTTCTTGTCCACCGTTGCTGCAAGCTAACACCAACTAAAAGGTGTCTTGCAAAAGAAACCACCACCACCGTCACCGCCACCGTCACCGCCATATCATGAGCATCTCCACCACCGTTTTCTCTGAACCACTCTTCAACTTCAAACTCTCTCACTACCACAGAGTATCTTCCTTTCACCGTTTAAAACCAAATTCACACTCTCTCTCTTCCTCTTCATTATTCTCCTCCAATAACAAATATCACTCCTGTTCATCAACATTCAAGCCACCCCACAAGTTTCTTTCTCCAAAGTTTCAAACTTTTGCATCAAATACTGATACCCTTGAATCAATTCAGTCTTCTGATGTCATTTTCAATCAGACTCATCCCATCAACAGAATTGAACTGGTATCTTCTATCATCACCCTTTTGCCTTTCAATATTCTTGTGTTAATTATCATCACGTTTTCTGAGAATGTTAAACTTTCAAATAATTTAATGCTTGTACTTTCAAGTTCTATAAAAGAAAGTCACATGTGCATAAAAAAGGCAAAGATCTTTTTTGATTACTTTTTTATTTTTTTAGTTTTCTTACTTGAAATGGAATCTACAGGTGGAGGGAAAGGTCTTTGTTAGATTAGATCAGGGGGAGGATTCAAAGAATTTGGAGCTTATTGTTGGTTGCAATTTACCAGGAAAGTGGATTCTTCATTGGGGTGTTTCCCGTGTGGATGATGTTGGAAGGTACATCATGTTAAATAAGGTGTTTGAGTTCATGGTTATCAAATCATCATTCACTCAGATGAACTATTTTCTAAATTGTGATTCGAATTTTATCATGAATAGTAAGCTATATTGGTAATAGTTTTGTTAAGCTAACTCAGTTATAGTTGTGCATAGACATTATAGTGCACGGATGCGGGTTCGAACCTTCAATATCCCACTTATTCACCTTTAAGGGGTGGAATTCCAACCATTAGGCTAGTAATTGGACACACTAAGTTTAGGTAATGATTCATTAGGATTCATTATAGTGAATCATGTAGGATTCATCCTAAGCAATTTAGTTTGAAGATGAGATTCGTGTGCAAAAAAAAAACGCACTAGGGATTTGTATCAAATCAAGATACAACTCGTGTGTATTGTAAGATACTGATAATCATGTTCGGATTTAATTTTGTTTAATTTTGTGATATCTTATGAAAATGCACTTTATTTGGCATCATATCGAGAGCTATATCGTAATGATACAATGAAGATGCTTAAGATGTAAGCTTGAATGTGCAGTGAATGGGATCAACCTCCCCGAGATATGATACCTTCTGGATCTATTCCTATAAAGGTAGACAATGGTTTCATGACTTGTCTTGATCTCACATTTGACACATGTTGGTTATTTTTTTCATGTATAATGTTTGAGTATGAAGTGAAATTTTCAGGACTATGCAATAGAAACACCGTTGAAGAAACCATCTGAAGATGATACGTTTCATGAAGTCAGAATCGGTCTTAAAGCTAGCGATGACATTTCAGCCATTAATTTTGTTCTCAAGGTTTATGTCGTTACAGTTAGAAATTGGATATGTTAGGTCTAGTGTTGGATATGTAGTTGACCTAAGAACCTTTTGACAAAAAAAAATTCATTACTTTTTCGCTTCGTTCCAACTTGGGTGCTCTCTGTCGACGCAGGACGAGGAAACTGGTGCTTGGTATCAACACAAAGGAAGAGACTTCAAGGTTCCTCTGGTCAACAATATTAAGGACGATGCTAATATAATAGGACCTAAAACAAGCTTTAGTTTGGGGCAAGGTAATTTTGAAATCACTATGCATTACTTTTGCTTCTTCAGTAAATTCTATTTTGTCTCACTTAAATTTGAAATTTAACAATATGGTTGATCTTATTTGTCCTAAGAATGAAAGTTGCTTGGATCCTGACATTAAGTTGAATTTTAATCTTTGTGTTGATAAAAGCTTGGAATATTGAACCATTTGTCTTCTCAATTTTGAAACGATCATTCATCGAGCTTATATGTTAGGAACACTCCTTTTTCTTTTCATCGATTTTTTTATACCCTTTCGGTTGTGTCCTCACAACACTTTCTTTATGAGCTTGAACTGGCTTACATTTCACGTTTTTTCCTCACTCACAGGGGACATAGGGCAGCAGATATCTAACGCCCTCCTTAAGTCAGAAGCAACCGATGATAAAGTTCAAGATAACAACAGTGAATCCGAAAGTCCGAAACTGGAAAGTAGTCAAGTAGAAGGTTTCTCTGTAGAACTACCTTTAACCAAGGAAGTTACGGTCAATAACTCTATCAGTGTCTCAATTAGGAAATGCTCCGAAACAGGTAAAAATCTTTTAGATTTAGAAACAGATATTCAGGGAGATACTTTCCTTCATTGGGGAGTTTGTAGAGATGATTTAAGAAAGTGGGAAGCTCCACCTGCTCCTCATCCACCGGAAACCGTAGCATTTAAAGATACAGCTTTGAGAACTCGATTAAAGGTAGTCTTGTGATGAGTTGCGTCTTTTTTGTTTTCTTTCGTGTTCTATGACATATTAGCCTGTCCATTCTCTTATGTAGTCAAGAGGCAGTGGAGAGGGAAGTTCGGTACAAATCTCTCTGGGAGAAGAATTTTCAGGATTTCTTTTTGTTCTTAAGATAAATGGAAATACTTGGTTAAATAACAAGGGGAATGATTTTTACGTCCCTCTCTCAACTTCCGGAAGCTTAACTATTGGCAACATAGAGGATCAGTCGATAGCGGCGAAGAGTGAAGTGACCGAAGAGACAAGTGAAGAGGAATCTAATGCTGCGTTTACCAATGAAATAATCAATGAAATAAGGAGTTTGGTTACAGGCATTTCATCTGTGAAGAGACGAAAAACTAAATCCAAAGAGGCACAGGAAACCATTCTTCAAGAAATCGAAAGACTGGCCGCTGAAGCCTACAGTATCTTCAGAACCTCCATTCCAACTTTCTCGCCGGAAACTATTGTGGAATCCGAGGTTGCTTTGGAAGCTGAGTCACCGGAGTTGCCTCCAAAAGTAACGTCAGGAACAGGCACTGGGTATGAAATAGTGTGCCAAGGATTTAATTGGGAATCTCATAAATCTGGAAGATGGTACATGGAGCTTAAAGAGAAAGCTGCAGAATTATCGTCTCTTGGCTTCACTGTGATTTGGTTACCGCCACCTACGGACTCCGTTTCACCCGAAGGATACATGCCAAGGGATTTATATAACTTAGATTCTAGGTACTTTATTAAAGTCCCTTAAAGATCGAAAACCCTATCTTACTTTCCAATGTTGTTATCACTGATTCACTTTGGTAGTGTCCAATATTCTCTCACGTGGTGATTTATATTATGCATGAAATGAAGAGGGTAAATCTTTTTCAGCTACGAATAGGAACTTCTGATATTAACTGTTTTTTTATTTATTTTATTTTATATTTTTGTATATATTAGATATGGTAGCATTGATGAACTGAAGGATGTGGTGAAAACATTTCATAAAGTTGGAATCAAAGTTCTAGGAGATGCTGTTTTGAATCACCGATGTGCTGAGAAACAGAATCAAAATGGTATTTGGAACATATTTGGAGGTCGTCTCAACTGGGATGATCGTGCAGTTGTAGCCGATGATCCACATTTTCAGGTCTGTCTGTGACGGTTTTTATGTGTATTTTGCTCTTTCTTCTGCCTTTCCTATATTCTCAGCAACATGTCTAGTTCCTTTTTATGCTTGAAGATCAATCGATTTCAGTTGCATTTTTTTCCCTACCAGTGATTGAGAACCTTCAATTCAAAAATATGTCAAAACTTGTAACATGTTATTAGGTAATTGAATATATATTTTTTTTATACAGGGAAGGGGCAACAAGAGTAGTGGCGATAATTTTCATGCAGCTCCGAACATTGATCATTCACAGGACTTTGTGAGAAACGATATTAAAGAATGGTTATGCTGGTTAAGGTTTATATTCCAAATCCTCATTTTCATTACCCCATAATTTTCGTCATGGTTTCTTCGGTAATGTTGGAGAATTGATATGGTATCAGGTATCTGTAGGGACACTTTTCGAGCACCCTCACTCTTTCTCTTTTTCACATGCATTTCCTGTCCTTAGTGTGTTTTTCACTTCACTACTTCTACATTGTATCTTTTTCTAATTTTGTCATTTTCAGGGAAGAAATCGGATACGATGGGTGGAGGCTTGACTTTGTAAGAGGATTTTGGGGCGGTTATGTAAAGGACTACATGGATGCAACCAAACCTTACTTTTCCGTAGGAGAGTACTGGGATTCCCTCAGTTATACTTATGGTGAAATGGATCATAATCAAGATGCACACAGGCAGAGGATCGTTGACTGGATTAGTGCCGCCGGCGGTAGTGCTGGTGCATTTGATGTTACAACCAAAGGGATTCTTCACTCTGTAAGCACTCAACTTCGATGGTTTTAATAATTTCTCTTCAAATTTACTAGTATATAGAAATGTTATGGGCGAATATTGTATTCCACTTACTAGATGACATATCAATTGAATCCGGCTCCTTTGTAGGCATTGGATAGATGTGAATATTGGCGCTTGTCAGATCAGCAAGGAAAACCCCCTGGAGTTCTTGGATGGTGGCCGTCTCGCGCTGTTACTTTTATAGAAAACCACGACACTGGTTCTACACAGGTTTGGACATCCCCCACTTTCAAAAATAGCTCGGTAAAATTTTATTGGAATAATTTATTTTGAATACAATGCTTCACCTTTTTGAAGGGTCACTGGAGATTTCCCCACGAAAAAGAAATGCAAGGATATGCTTACACTCTTACTCACCCAGGAACTCCGTCAGTGTTCTTTGACCACATTTTCTCTCACTATAAAACCGAAATCGGGGCACTTCTCTCTATAAGGAAACGCAACGGGATCAGCTGCAGGAGCACTGTGAGTATCAAATTTTAAAGCATTGATATCGATATTATTGAAACACTCGCTTATTTTAAAGCATTGATATCGATATTATTGAAACACTCGCTTACCTTTCTTTCGTCATGTTCTAAGGTTAAAATTCACAAGTCAGAAAGGGATGTTTACGCTGCTATCATAGATGGAAAAGTTGCTATGAAGATCGGTCCCGGTCATTTTGAACCACCTAGTGATTCCCAAAAATGGAAATCAGCTTGGGAAGGAAGAGACTATAAAATTTGGGAGGAAGCATCATAATATTATTTCAAATCTTAGTATTATATAATATATTCGATTGGATAATGGTGTCAAGTGTGGTAAACTACAATTTAAGTGAGTTTCTTGCACAGAAGCATCATTATAGAGAAGGCTGCAGTCTGAAGGATTGAAATTGAGTTGTAACATATTTATTATGTTTACAATTTATGTTGTATTTAGATTCTTGTAACAAAAAATTTGTTGAATAAGTGGCAGTTATAGTACATAAGCCATCAAACGTTGAAGTAATTAATGGATTCATCTATAAGAAATGATTTGGTGTTATACTATTTTAGAGGTGTTGGCATGAATGGATCTTAGTTGAGACAGGTAGTCTTGAGTATATGTGTGTCTACTCGTTCTGGAAATATTCATTCCAGTTAAAGGCTTTTATAGCTAAGCCTAAATCCCTTTAAGGACTTTAACTAACCCAAATGAGTTTAGTTAGAATGAGATTCTTCACAGCACATCATGTCTTACTAATTTTCTATGGCAAAATTGTAGAAGCATGCTTCAATCCAAAAGAATTTTGATGAAGACAACATGTATCAATGCAAAAAGAGAAGAGCTTCAAGAGAATTCAAAGCATCAAATTGATCAAGTCACATATGCATAAGCAACATTTTGATCAAGCTTCTTTTTCAAGCCAACACTTGTGCAAATTTGTTGATTCACTTCTAAGGTATATCTAATTCACTCTTAAATTAGTATACAAGTGTTCAACAATCATGTTTTGCATTTCCATATTTAACCTAACCAATTTTTAACATGTTGAAATGAAAAACACATTTTTTTCCTAAACTATTTTTCTGCATTTCAACAGTGTTAGCCGGTTAACCATATGGATTAACCGGTTAACGGCCCTGTTTTTGAACTTCATTAGTTAACATTATATGCGTTAACCGGTTAACCCATTTGGTTAACCGGTTAACACTGTTCGTTTCAGTGAAAAATATTTTTCAAATGCTTATACCTTTTCACTAATTTTTATGAAGAAAATTATACCTCTTTGAAAAGGTGTTTTGTCAATATAAATTCTGGATTTTTTAAATGAAAATTCACCTCCAAGAACTTTCATAAAAACTCAAAATAATCACTCCTTCATATTTTCAATATCTCATAAAAGTGTTCATAACCAAATTTTTGAGAAGAAACTTTTTAAAACATTCTTGTTTCATCTCATTCCATTTATTGTTGAACACTTATATATTATTCATTGAGTGAATTATTTATCTAAGGAGAAGATCAATCAAGAGAAGATTGATAATACTACACTTTATTCAAATCACCAAAAAGATTTATTTCTGTTTGACTTGTGATCCAGGATTGTTGGACACAAGGGTTGGTGTTGCAAGAGGATTGTTCTTGCACACTTGATTATCTATAGGTTAGATAGTAAGCATCGCCATTGGTGTGAGTAGGCTGTATAATAATTCTAACTATAGTGAAATCTCTTTCGAGTCGAAAGGGGAGTGGAGTACCTTCGGAGTGTGAAGGGAACCACTATAAATTCCGGTGTCTTTTTACTTTCCGCAATTTATTTTTCTGCACTTAAACGAAAAATAACCAAAATCGGAAACAAGATCGAAGAATTTTTAACCACCTAATTCACCCCCCCTCTTAGGCGCATTTACAACTTACAATTGGTATCAGAGCAAGTTATAGGTAACTTGTTCCTAGAGATCCAGCATGGTTTCCGCAAGCATAAACCCGGTTTTCAAAGATGGTGGAAGTAACAACAAGCCCCCACTCTTCTCCGGAGAATATTTGATTTCTGGAAAATCAGAATGAAGGCACATCTTGAGGCCCAAGGGGAAGGTATATGGGAAGCAGTTGAAGAAGGTCCATACAAACCGGTGAATGTGGTGAATGGAGTTGGTACTCCAAAGTTGAAAAACACTTATGACGAAGATGATAGGAAAAAGATTCTGAATGAGAAGAAGGCAATCAAAATACTCCAAAGCGCTCTTAGTATGGACGAGTTCTTTCATATATCTCAATGTAAATCGGCAAAGGAGATTTGGGACACCTTGGTAGAAACACATGAAGGAACCATCGAAGTGAAGAGATCGAGGCTAAACACTCTAAGTCAAGAATATGAGATGTTCCGCATGCAGTCCGGTGAATCTATAGTTGCCTTACAAAAGAGATTCGTCCATCTAACAAATCACTTGATTGCTCTTGGTAAAACCTTCACCAATGATGATCTCAACCTGAAAGTCCTAAGATCTTTGACAAGAGAATGACAACCGAAAGTGACCGCTATTTCGGAAAAGAAGAGTCTCTCAACGATGACATCCGCGTCTCTATTTGGCAAACTTCAAGAACACGAATTGGAACTTGGAAGACTCGAGAAGCACGAAAGTCAAGAAAAGAAGTCCAAGGGGATTGCCTTGAAGGTTGATTCAAAAAATGACAAAGATGATGAGACGTCCGAAGATGAGAACTTTATGCTTCTTGTAAAGAAGCTTGGTAAGTTTTTTAATAAAAATAAAAATTCCTCTTATCCTAAAAAGAATAAACATTTCAGGAAAAAGGAAGCATCCACATCAATGCAAGACGTCACTTGTTATGAATGTGGACAACAAGGTCACATAAAGCCGGATTGCCCAAAACTTGCAAAGAAAGGAGGATTCAAAGGCAAGAAGGAATTCAAAAACAAAAAGGCTTATGTTGCTTGGGACGATAATGAGATCAGTTCATCTTCGGAAACGGAAAGCGATGAATGTGCGAACATGGCTCTTATGGCTTCACATCACTCCGATGAAGAAATCGATGAGGTTAGTAGCAATTTTTCAGTTTATGACAATGACGCACAAGATGTTATAGATGAACTCTTAAAAGAATGCAAGACGTTGTATAAAAGTATTTCATCCCAAAAGAAACAAATTTCATCCTTAGAAGAAAAAAATATTGCTTTGGAAAAATATATTGAAAGTGAAAAACAAAAGTTGATGGATGAAAAACAAAGTCTTGTATGTAAGAATTGTGAGTCTTTATCTTTTCAAATTGTTCAACTTAAAAGAGTTTTAGAAAGATATGAAAAAGGTCAAATTGGCTTGGAGGAAATTCTTAAGCACCAAAGGTATTCTAATGATAAAAGTGGATTAGGATATTCTAAGTTTTCCAAACCAAGCACAAATGAGACCATTTTTGTTAAAGCAAGTGAACAAGTTGTTAAAGAGAAAGTAAACAATTCTAAAAGTGTGCATCAAAGTCATAAAAAGAAAATGATTGCTAAGAAGAAGAATTATGTTCCTAGATATAGAAGTCATTTTCAACCTACTTGTTTTTATTGTGGAATCAAAGGCCACACACCTAATGCTTGTTATCTGCGAAACTTTAGCGTTGCAAAAGGGCATTACGTGTGGGTTAAAAAGGATACTAACTACCAAGGACCCAAAGAAATTTGTGTACCTAACAAAACTTGATTTTGTTTTGTAGGTATGCTTGAAGACAACTTTGAATCAATGGTATCTTGATAGCGGTTGTTCAAAGCATATGACGGGCGATGTCAACAAATTTTCACATCTATCTTTAAAGGCCAAAGGATATGTTTCATACGGTGATGACACTAAAGGAAAGATCCTTGGAGTAGGAACCATTGGAGCACCTCCTTTTACCATCATCGAAGATGTCCTTTATGTTGAAGGCCTAAAGCACAACCTTCTTAGCATAAGTTAATTGTGTGACAAAGGGTTCCGAATCAACTTCACAAAGGATGAATGTGTGATAGAACATGAAGTCACCCATGACATTTTGCTAAAAGGTAAAAGGGTTAATAATATTTTTATGACTTCATTTGATGACTCTTCCTTGAAGGTAAAATGCTTAATGACAAACAACAGCGAGGCTTGTCTATGGCATAAAAGATTCGCTCACATTCACATGGAGCACATGAACAAGTTGATAAAGCATGATCTAGTTGTTGTTCTTCCAAAGATTAAGTTCATCAAGGATAAGTTATGTGACGCATGTCAAAAGGGAAAGCAAACCAAGACAACTTTCAAATCCAAGAATGTTGTATCTTCGTCTAGGCCACTTCAACTCTTGCACATGGATCTCTTCGGTCCATCAAGAACGAAAAGCTTCGGAGGTAATGTTTACGCTTTAGTTATTGTTGATGATTTCTTTAGATATACATGGACATTGTTTCTAGTGCAGAAAAGCGATGCTTTCAAGGCTTTCAAGAAGTATGCGAAACAAATTCAAAATGAGAAGTCCCTCACAATAACCTCCATAAGAAGTGACCACGGTGGAGAATTCCAAAACACATTCTTTGAAGAATTTTGCGAAGAGCACGGAATTTCCCACAACTTCTCCGCACCACGAACACCACAACAAAACGGTGTCGTAGAAAGAAAGAATAGATCTTTGGTGGAGCTCGCAAGAACGATGCTCAGTGACTCCAACCTTCCTAAATATTTTTGGGCGGACGCAGTTAGCACAACATGCTTTGTTAGCAACCGTGTCAACATTCGGCCGATTCTCAAAAAGACTCCATATGAGCTCTTCAAAGGAAGGAAGCCCAATATATCTTTCTTTCACATTTTTGGGTGCAAATGTTTTGTCCTCAACAATGGTAAGGACAACCTTGGTAAGTTCGATGAGAAATCTGACGAAGGTATCTTCCTTGGCTACTCCCTATCTAGTAAGGCATTTAGAATTTTCAATAAAAGAACTCTTTCTATTGAAGAATCAATGCATCTATCTTTTTATGAAACTAACCCCTCGAAAGAGGATAACATTATTGTTGTTGTTGATGATGATATAATAGATATGTCACAACAACAAAAGGAAGTTCCAAATGATCAACCAATACCACAAGGAGATGACTCACCAATCATTGAAGAACATCATGATCTACCGAAAGAATGGAGAACTCATAGAGATCACCCGATCGATAAAGTTATTGGTGATATTAGCCAAGACGTTGCAACACGACTAAATCTCAAGGATGCTTGTCTCAACATGGCTTTTGTATCTCAAATAGAACCAACCAAAGTCAATGAAGCCTTAGGCGATGATCAATGGATAGTAGCAATGCAAGAAGAACTCAACCAATTCGAAAGGAATCAAGTTTGGAGTCTTGTACCAAGACCGAACAACAAGCACATCATAGGAACAAGATGGATGTTCAAGAACAAACTTGATGAGAATGGGATCATAGTTCGTAACAAAGCAAGATTGGTCGCACAAGGATACAACCAACAGGAAGGAATTGTTTTTGATGAGACGTTCGCTCCGGTAGCAAGGTTAGAAGCAATTCGATTATTACTTACTTATGCTTGTTCTATGAATTTTCAATTGTTTCAGATGGATGTCAAAAGCGCTTTCCTAAATGGCTATATCAATGAAGAAGTCTACGTCAAACAACCTCCGGGTTTTGAAGACTTCAAGAATCCTTCATGTAACACCCTTCTAAAATACCCCAATAATAATTAAAACAACAAAATATAAATCAGAGTAAATATGCAATTAAGGGTGTCACACTTGACACTTCACACCGTTTTCCAAAATATCCTGTCATGCTCATTTGATTAATCAAAATAAAACATTTGCATAATTCGCAGCGGACAAAGTCTAACAACAATGCAAAACATGTAACACATTACATGTAAACTCGTTCAACAATCATCAATGAAAAACAAGTAAAACATCCCGTCCCGATGTTACATCTACCAGAGCATGACCCACTAAGGAACTACACTAGACTCCAAGGACTAGCTTCTACTCAATCACTGCTCGTTACCTGAAACATAGTTGTAAGGGTGAGTTCCTCAATCGATATAATAAGCATTATAAATTGTCATGTAATGTTAAGTAAGTTAACACATTCAATCACCCTAATCAGATCACACAATCAGTAACGGCAATATCAACTCCAAAATCATACTCAACACAATCACCAAAACAACACGTATAATATTGGAATACATCCATTCATATTATACGCCATACATACATACATTATGCAATGAGACTCCATGCATGCGGTACCGACTATTCGTGAACATATAGTTCAACCTCACCGATCAAATCCAGATACGGCTACCAAGCTCACTAGTCCCACTCATTTGAGACCTAGTGACTCACTCACTAATTCCTCACCATGGGAATTAGCTACCACCCCAATGGCTATGATATGCACGCTAATCACCTAGCATGCAAACATCAACAACAATTCACAATACTCACTCACTAATTCCTCACCATGGGAATTAGCTACCACCATAAAGGCCATAATATGCACACTAAATCAACTAGCATGCGGACATCAACAATCCACAATGGACATATGCTCACACTCTAAGCCATAAAACAGTCCATTCCACAATTTCATACATAATACATACATTCACAGCATTATGCATATCATCATACATCATCAGCATATTATCACAAAATCATATCATGTCATGCCAATTAATAATCACAGTATTAGCACACTCTACTAATACCCACACTGCTCAAAATAACGGGAAATGATCCCTACTCTATCATACATCAGCTAAATTACATTACTCAGCTGAACAACCCAAAAAACTGCACAACAACAGCTCAGAAAAATCACAATTCTGCCCATACGCGTATTGCCTAGTCCCATACGCGTATGGCCCATTTCTCAGCCAATCCCATACGCGTATCACCTGTCTCATACGCGTATGCTACGCGTACCACTTCCCCATACGCGTACCAACAGAGACCAAACCACGTTTAAAACATCATCTTCCTCATCCATACGCGTATTGCCTAGTGCCATACCCGTACCAGACCATCTCATACGCGTATTGCCTAGTGCCATACGCGTATGACCAGAAACCAGAATTCCAGATCTGCTATGGTTTTCTCTGCTACGAGATTCCTCAGATCCAACCTTCCACAGTCCAATTCTTACACAACATTCGTTCATATCATCTAACACAAATCATACCCTATTCAATTTCACAAATTCTAACATTATTACATCTAATTCCTACGAATTTCCTTCAATTATAATCCAAATTTCGTTCATCCAATATTTCACAATTTCAGCATACATCATTCTAATCAGAGTCAAATCAATGGTTTATCACTACCCATTACATGTTATCCCATAATACCCATTAAACGATGATAACCCCCCTTACCTGAGTTAATCCGGCAATCCTTTAGCTTCGAGCTCTTCCTCTCTCCAACCCTTGTTCTCTGGCTCTTTGCCCTTTTCCCTTTTCCACTTTTCCACTTTTGAGTCGTTTCTCTGTTTTCACGTGAAAACCTCTTTTTACCAAATGGGACTCTTTTTACTGATTCCAACATTATATTCCAATAATAATAATTATAATAATAATCCAATAATATTCCAATTATTTAATTAAATTAATAAATATATTATTAACTTAATTTAAATAATTATCTTATTTTTATCGGGGTGTTACAACTCTCCCCCACTAAAAGAGTTTTCGTCCTCGAAAACATACCTCAAGCGAATAATTCTGGATAAGACTCCTTCATCTGACTCTCAAGTTCCCAAGTCACATTGCCACCTGCTGGTCCTCCCCAAGCTACCTTTACCAAAGCAATCTCTTTACCCCGCAACTGCTTCAACTCTCGATCCTCGATCCTTATAGGTGATGTTTCAACAGTCAGGTTATCTCTCACCTGTACATCATCTACTTGGACTACATGCGACGGATCAGGAATGTACCTCCTCAACTGAGACACATGAAAAACCTGATGCAAATTCGCAAGTGACGGCGGTAAAGCGATACGATAGGCTACCTCCCCTATCCTCTCCAAAATCTGATAAGGACCAATAAATCGAGGTGTCAACTTCTTCGACTTCAAAGCTCGCCCGACCCCAGTTATCGGAGTAACACGAAGAAACACATGATCTCCCTCTTGAAACTCAAGTGACTTCCTCCTCTTGTCGTGATAACTCTTCTGACGACTCTGAGCAATCCTCATCTTCTCCTGAATCATCTTAATCTTTTCCGTAGTTTGTTGAACAATCTCCGGTCCAACCACAACACTCTCACCGGACTCATACCAACATAAAGGTGTCCGACATCTCCTACCATACAAAGCTTCAAACGGTGCCATACCAATGCTCGAATGAAAACTATTGTTGTAGGTAAACTCAATCAAAGGTAAATAACAATCCCAAGCACCTCCCTTTTCCAAAACACAAGCCCTCAAAAGATCCTCCAGTGACTGAATCGTCCTCTCAGTCTGACCATCAGTCTGCGGATGATATGCAGAACTCAATCTCAGCTTAGTTCCCAAAGCCCTCTGCAAACCTTCCCAGAACTTCGATGTAAATCTAGGATCTCTGTCCAAAACAATACTCGACGGAATACCATGCAAACTTACAATCTTCTCAATATACAACTCGGCTAATCTCTCTAACGGATAATCCATTCTGATCGGAATGAAATGAGCCGATTTTGTCAATCTGTCAACAATCACCCAAATAGCTTCAAAATTCTTAATTGTCCTCGGTAAACCAGAAACAAAATCCATACTGATACTATCCCACTTCCACTCTGGAATAGCCAACGGTTGCATTAGCCCAGACGGCTTCTGATGCTCAATCTTTGACTTCTGACAAGTCAAACAAGAATAAACAAAACTCGCAATTTCTCTTTTCATTCCCGGCCACCAAAATAACTTTTTCAAATCATGATACATCTTCGTAGCTCCAGGATGAATACTCAAGCCACTACGATGTCCTTCCTCAAGAATACTCTTCTTAAGCTCGGTAACATCCGGAATACACACCCGATTACCAAATTTCAAAACACCATTCTCATCAACTCTGAATTCACCACCTTGACCTTGATTCACTAGAGTCAACTTATCAACCAAAAGCACATCGGATTTCTGACCCTCTCTAATCTCATCCAGAATACCACTCGTTAACTTCAACATTCCCAATTTAACACTATTGTGAGTACTCTCACACACCAAACTCAAGTCTCTAAACTGCTCAATTAAATCCAATTCCTTAACCATTAACATAGACATATGCAATGATTTCCGACTCAATGCATCAACCACTACGTTTGCTTTACCCGGATGGTAATTCAAACCAAAGTCATAATCCTTCAGAAACTCTAACCATCTCCTCTGTCTCATATTCAGCTCTTTCTGATCAAACAAATACTTTAAACTTTTATGGTCGCTGAAAACCTCAAATCTTGACCCGTACAAGTAATGCCTCCATAACTTCAGAACAAACACCACAGCTGCCAACTCTAAATCGTGTGTCGGATAGTTCCTCTCATGAACCTTCAGTTGTCTCGAAGCATAAGCTACAACCTACTTATTCTGCATTAAAACACCACCCAAACCCAACAATGAAGCATCACAGTAAACCTCAAATGGTTCCGACGAACTCGGTAATATCAGAATAGGAGCAGTAGTTAACCTTCTCTTTAACTCTTGGAAACCTTCTTCACATTTTGAGTCCCAAACAAACGCTTGCCCCTTTCTAGTCAACATCGTCAACGGTAACGCCAACTTAGAAAATCCCTCAATGAACTTCCTATAATAACCTGCAAGTCCAAGAAAACTCCTTATCTCAGAAACTGACTTCGGAGCTTCCCACTTAGATACCGCTTCTATCTTAGAAGGATCAACAGCAACACCACCTCTTGAAACCACATGACCAAGAAAACTAACCTCTTCTAACCAAAATTCACACTTGGACAGTTTAGCAAATAACTTCGTTTCTCGTAGAACTCCTAAAACCACTCTCAAATGTTCAGCATGCTCTTCTTCAGATTTCGAATACACCAAAATATCGTCAATAAACACCACAACAAACTTGTCTAGGTACGGATGGAAAATCCTATTCATATACTCCATAAATACTCCCGGCGCATTAGTCACACCAAAAGGCATTACAGAATACTCATAATGTCCATATCTTGTTCTGAAAGCAGTCTTCTGAATATCCTCAGTTTTCACACGTATCTGATGATATCCCGACCTCAAATCTATTTTGCTGAACACACTCGCACCAACCAACTGATCCATCAAATCATCAATCCTCGGCAAAGGATAGCGATTCTTGATCGTTACTTTATTCAGTTGCCTGTAGTCCATACACAACCTCATAGTACCTTCTTTCTTCTTAACCAATAACACTGGTGCACCCCACGGCGACACACTCGGACGAATAAATTTCTTATCCAACAGATCTTCCAGCTGACTCTTCAATTCAGTTAACTCAACAGCAGACATACGGTACGGAGCCATAGATATCGGCCTAGTACCAGGTACCAAATCAATCGAGAACTCAACTTCACGCTCTGGCGGTAATTCATTCACTTCTTCAGGAAACACATCAGGAAAATCACACACCACGGCTAGATCGCAATTCACCAGTTTATCTTTAGCCTCCAAAGTCGCTAACAGCATAAACAACTCTGCCCCATCTGCTACTGCCTCATTCACCTGCCTTGCTGATAGAAACAAACTCTTTCCTTCCTCAATCTCAGGAAAGATCACAGTCTTATCAAAACAGTTGATATAAACTCGGTTAAACACCAACCAGTTCATACCCAAGATAACATCAATCTGCACTAGTGGAAGACACATGAGGTCCATCCCAAAGTCTCTACCAAAAATACTCAAAGGACAATTTAAACAAACTGAAGTAGTAGTCACTGAACCCTTCGCAGGAGTATCAATCACCATACTTCCATGCATCTTAGATATCTCTAACTTAAGTTTCACAGCACAATCCAAAGATATAAAGGAATGAGTCGCACCTGTGTCAATAATAGCTACAAGAGGAAAGCCATTAATATAACACGTACCTCGGATCAAACGATCATCTGCAGAAGTCTCAGAACCCGATAAAGCAAAGACCTTGCCTCCCGACTGGTTCTCTTTCTTCGGCTTAGGACACCGTGGACTGATATGGCCCACCTCTCCACAGTTGAAACAAGTCACAGTCTTCAACCGACACTCTGCAGCCAAGTGACCACCTTTTCCACACTTGAAACACTTCTTCTCAGCACTGGTACACTCATGGATACGATGTCCAGCCTGACCACATCTGTAACACTTAGCAGGGGCACTGGAGTCTCCCCCACTAGGTCTCTTCACTCCACTCTGTCTCTGGAAACCTTTGCCAGCTGCATACGGTTTCCCACGATCATTCTGATTCTTGCCTTTCCTATCAACCCTTTGCTGATAGCTCTCCGCTCTGGCCTTGGTATCTTGTTCAAAAATCCTGCAACAGTCCACCAAGTCAGAAAATACTCTAATCCGCTGATACCCAATAGCCTGCTTGATTTCGGGACGTAACCCGTTCTCAAACTTCACACATTTTGAAAATTCCCCAGTAGCCTCGTTATAGGGAGTGTAATATTTCGACAGCTCTGTGAACTTAGCAACATACTCAGTAACAGACCGGTTGCCCTGTGTCGCATCCGCGAAAAAACAACCGGCGAGGCTCGAAATAAAAACACACACAGAGCCGCCACTGCGCGTTATTTATCCCAAGATAGGGAAAGGAAACGCTCAGAGAAACCTGGAAAGGAAATGGTCTTGCGACCAAAGAGAAAGGGTAAGGGAGTCGGTTACGCAAGGGGAAGGTATTAGCACCCCTCACATCCGTCGTACTCGACGGGATCCACGTCCTAGAATAAAGAATAGGTTGCTAAAACATCACACACACACACACAGGGAACGCAGGTGGGGTTAGGAGGAACGAGCTCGATAAGGTATCGCACCTTATGCTTACATATCTTGTCTGGAACAAGAATCAGAGCCACTGTAGTTCGGCTTACGCACGCCAAACAACACAAAACAACACAAACAAGCAAGGGTGGCAAACATGGAGCCCGACAACCACTGGATGGAATTATGTCGGCATCCGAACCAAAACACACTCACAAGGGCAAACGTGGAGCCCGACTGCCAATCACTGGGCTTACGTCGGCATCCGAACCAAAACACACAGTCAGATAACAAGTAAACACACGCAAAAAAGAAAAAGGTTGCCCAGAGTGGTCTCGCACGACCACCTGCCTACATACCTCGTCTGGAACGAGGATCAGGGCGATGTAGTTCCCCTGAAAGGGACAAAGATTTCAGCCAGAAACCGGGGAACGACACACTACTAGGGAGCTGGACTCGAGCCTAGTGTTGTCATGCATCGTTTACCCTAAGTTCAGTTTTCTATCCTACTTGCATAAGCAAACTATTCCTATCCAGGAAAGAAGCTAACACACAAGCATACAAACATATATCAAATGAGAACAAGCATCTCAAACAAGCATGTCAATCAGATATCCACATAGCACCCACTATAGCCAAACAAGGGGGCTCAATCAATAGGTTTGACTGCCTCAGCAAGTCGTCTGTACAGGCTGGTTTTGCTCTTAACCTTGCCATTACGAGGCTAAGGTGAAGCAGATGAAAGGATGAAGTGAGGATCAGACCTCACTGCTCTTATCCCTAACCAGGGAGAGCTTTTGACAAATGAGCATGGGTCCAGAATGGGGGAACCCTTCTATACTCGAAGACTCTAACACAATGTGCACTGCACAAGATTTTGGGCTTGGATCTCAATGCTACAACCATGTAATGGGAGCAAGGAGAAGACTCACAGAATAGTGGGGGATAGACTGCTTATCCCTACCTTCCACCAATTGCCTTATTTAAAGGACTTTTCCTGCTTGGGACAAAATGTAAACAACCACAATCATTGCCTCTTAAGGAGGACTTCAGACAGTTTGCCCGGTCAAATAACAGACCGGGTCTCCAGACTACATGAAGTTAGGAAAGTTATACCTCTATGCAAGTTGCTTAAGCAAAGCAAAGCAAAAGTTCACAAGGAACTGAGCAACTAAAGTACCTGGAAACAATCAAACATAGTTAGTACTCAGACAGACAAACCAGAAACAGCAAGTGTTCAACCAATTAAACTATACAAAGCAATGCACAACAAAGCAAGCTCAAAGCTCAAGCCTAAGCTTCACAACCTACAAAACAATGTTAGGTTAGTGTACAAACATCAAACAACACCATTTCAATCAATTTGATTCATTCTCCATGTGCATTATGCTTTTGACCCTGAAAAATCAAGCAAACATTAGCAACTAGACCACTAGGCCAAGCCTAGGGTCCAAAGCAAGAAAAATCCCTAAACAGCAAGGTATTCACCAACCAAACTCAATTTAATGTCAAACAAGAGCAAACACCATTGGTCTCATGTTTATATCATTCATCATGTTCATTTTAAGCACAAAATAAGGCAAACTAGTTCAAATGAAGCATCAAACATGCAAACAGAACTATTGCATTCAAATCCACACCAAAACAATTCCAAAAATTCTCAAATAATTTTCACCTAAACAGGGGATATTCAAGGTCTACCATGTCAAATTTGAGCTCAATTGGGCAAATGGAACCATGTCAATGAAAATCATCAAAAACAGACACAATTATAGGCTCCAAATCACAACATCAACACATGCATTCACTTCAAAAATTCATAACTCAATGAAAACCAAAAAGAAATGAATGGGACCAAAACAGGGAGGTCACACAATGTGTCTACAACATGCATATCAAATTTCATGGCTATCCAATACCATATGAGCATTTCACAATGATTCTACCAACCTATGTCACATGAGCTTGCAAATCCAACCACCAGAAATGAAAAATCATGATCAATTAGAAAATGCAATGAAAAATTCCACAAAAATTCATACAGCATCTCAACATGTTAATCCACCATCATGCAAAATTTCAATCAATTCTAACAAGTTTAGCTCATGCAAATAATTCCAACAAGTTGACATCAAGAGGTGTGACACAAATTGTCACACCTAAGTTCAATAATTCATATCTCCATGGCCAGGTATCAAAAATGCATGAAGTTTACATGGAAATGAGCATCATCCAATCAAGAATCATCACAAAAATTGGCAAGAATTTATTTTACATTATGTGCCTTTCACAATTAAAATGGTGCAAGGTATCAAAAATGGACATGTATGGAAGAACCCTAGGTCAAATACTATTTACACCAAGCACAACTTTGACCAATAGGTCAAAAAAATTCTACACAAGTCAAGGAAGTCAACACAAAAACTCTCACATTTTTCTGATTTTTCTACATTTTTCTATGATTTTTTAAAGTCATGGTGAATTTTTTATGATTTAAATCAATTAATTATGCATTAAATAAATTGCCAATGGCAAACTTGTAATTAAGTGTGGCGGGGGAGGGAAACACGTTTTTTAAATTTTCAAATGATGTTTTGGATCAAACACACTGCCAGGCTTCGTTCTTGCTCAAACATTTCCAGAAATCCAAAAAACTCGAAGAACAACAAATCGTCATGGAAATTAGCAAATGGATATCCGTTCTAACCGTCTAAACATGAGGAACACGAATATCATCTTATTTTTGGCTAAAAGTTCCTAAATCGAACGAATCGTGCAAGTTAGGGTTTGTGTTCATAACTTCAAATCCAGATTTACTACGCTATGGTTCATCATTTCACAATCCAAACATATCATTGTAATCTACATAACATGAACTATCAAACGCATATAAGCTCGAAGCAAATCATGAGATTCGAATTTTCTCAAACCTGGAAATGGCAGTGTGAAAACAGCTGGAATTCGAGCTCAATTTAATGAAACAGTTGCAGCATAAGCTCCATGAAAGTGATTGGAATGCTCAAGATCAATTGCCATGGCTTCTATTGCTCACAATTTGATTTCACCATTGATGGATGCATTTGCAACAGTCACGATTCCAGGCTTCTTTCTCTTCAATCTCCCAAAACAGTTTGAGAAGATGATTATTGGAGTTCAGATCAAAAAGAATTTCGAGATTTGGTTTAGAAATGATGAAGAATTGTGGATTTGAAGCTCTTGGTGTTCTTGAGGGTTTTAGAGAATTTGGATGAGTTCTTGATCTGGTTTTGAAAAGTGTGCATTCTGTTATGATTATGCAATGATTAGGATTATATATGATGCACTTAAACCATCTCTTAATCATGTAATTAGCAATTTGGCATTGTTAAGTGAAAGTGTAATTTTCCAAAAAGGGCACAAATGTCATTTCCATAGCCAGCTCATTGCCACCTGTTTTGACACCTCACACAACCTCTAAATAGCTGTCCTGAACCATTGCAACTTGTTTCAACTTCATTGGTTGTGTAATTTGCAATTTCACATGTATTTGCATTTGTCCATTTTTAACCATTTCCATTCTTCAAGCCAAATCCCAAATTAAAAGCCTTTGCCATGAAATGATGCTTCCAACACACTCCAAATACCATTTATGAGGTGTAGCAAAAAGTCCCATTCAAAAATTCCAATTATTTTGAAAGTTGGACAATTTTGCCCTTGGTCCAATTTAACTGTCCAGTTGAAAATTGACTTTTTGCATTGACCACTTTTGGAAAAATCCAATTATGCACCATGAAAGTACATGTCAAATGGAGTTTGTGCATATAAAGAACTTGCAATTTGGACAAACCATGTGGAAGTTATGGCCTCCTGATTATGGGTCATTCCTGAAATTCACTGAGCCCTAATTTGACAACCATACATGGGATTTTCAAGTTCTTGGACTTTTTGGAAAGGTGAGAACAAGATCTACAACTTTCATGTTGAACAATTTTTCATTTGAAGCTTCCTTGGACACGTGGCTTTGAGGTCAAAAACTTTCCATTTTTGGAAACTTCAATTACAAGTCACTTTCTATTTTTGGCAGTTTTTGTTCTGACTTGATTTTCTTCATTCTTAAGCTTTGAGATGTCATATAACACCTGTTCCAACATGAATGAAGTGTATCCAACTCATTTCCACCTCCAAATCCATCAGATCATGCACAGTTGACCACAGTTGACTTTTTCAGTTGACAGATGAATTTGGCAATGCATAGATCAAATTGAACCCCAATCTTCAACTGAAATGGCTCAAGGGTGAAACCCTAGCCTCAATAATCACAAAATAATCATAAAATGAACCCCATAACCATCACAGATCCCATCTTCTGATCATGCCCTGATTGGCCCAATGCAACTGATTAGGGTTGACCAGTGGTCAAAACCCTAATCTCCAGGAATCTTCTTCAATCTTCTGATGACATCCAACCATGATGATGATGATGTATCACTTCAATCAAGATGAAGACCAATATCCTTTGAGAATCATAAAACCCTAATTCACAGCCCAATCCTCAGATGGCTAATGATCAGTCAATAAACCCTAGGCTTGCACTTTGACTTCCTCATCTTCTGATCAAGACTTGGGAGGATAGCTTGCACAATGTAACCACATGATATGCAATATGAAATGCCTAATGACCTAAAATGATATGTACAATGATAATGCTAGTCCCAAGAGAGGAGGGCAAATTTTGAGGTGTTACAGCTGCCCCTATTCAATCCACTGTGAACCTGTCGATACGAAATAGCCTCGGCCTTCGGATGATCAGGATGAAGAGTGATTGAATACCAAGAACAGACGAACAATTTGCACTCTGATGGGATGATAATTAACAACGCCTGTCAGCATCGGCGAAGAAACAAACTCAAAAAACGCCGACCTGGATACCAAAATAAATGGTAACGCAGGGATAACCATGGCCTGATCACCACACATCCACTCGGGATTATCACTCTCTCCTTTTAAGCTTTTCTTGAACCCCGAAATTTTCCTTATCTTTCTTCATTTTCTTGAACCCCAAGATTTTCTCTATTTTTTCATTTTCTTGGCCTGAACACCACTTTGGTCTGAACACCTCTTCGGTCTGGATACCACTTCGGTCTGGATACCGGGAAACTGGCCGGATTGCCGCAAGCTGCTTCGATCTAATCATCATGAGCTTCTTCGATCTGGAAATCGGAATTGGCCGGAGTGCCACAAGTTCTTCGTCCTGATTGTTGAGAACCTCTTCGATCTGGAAATCGGAAACTGGCCGGAATGCCACAAGTTCTTCGTCCTGACTGTTGAGAACCTCTTCGATCTGGAAATCGGAAACTGCTTCGATCTGGAAATCGGAAATTGGCCGGAGTGCCACAAGTTCTTCGTCCTGACTGTTGAGAACCTCTTCGATCTGGAAATCGGAAACTTCTTCGATCTGGAAATCGGAAACTGGCCGGATTGCCGCAAGTTCTTCGTCCTAACTGTTGAGAACCTCTTCGATCTGGAAATCGGAAACTTCTTCGATCTGGAAATCGGAAACTGGCCGGAATGCCACAAGTTCTTCGTCCTGATGGTTGAGAACCTCTTCGATCTGGAAATCGGAAACTTCTTCGATCTGGAAATCGGAAACTTCTTCGATCTGGAAATCGGAAACTTCTTCGATCTGGAAATCGGAAACTTCTTTGATCTGGAAATCGGAAACTGGCCGGAGTGCCACAACGACCCATGATGAGGATGACAAGCCCTGAGCCGACTGCTCTCTATTCAACCCTGGAAGACAAACACTTCGCGTTTAGCTAGGGATTATCTTCTTTCTTGTTTTTCTTTTTGGACCCCGAAACTTTCTTGATTAACATTCCCGTCTCTGCTCGACAGAAACTTACCCTCCAGTATCGTACTACTGGGAAATATTCTTGATTAAAACCATGATGCTAGACTCCTCGGAGTAACACCTTCACTGTCTGATAAAACCACCTCCCAAACGGTAACCACGGCTTGAATCGCGCTGATCGCGTAACGTCCTCTGATTTTATTTCCATCTCTGTCCGACGGAAACATTTCCTCCAATATCGCACTACTGGGGAACATTGCTGATCTGACGTCATGATGCTAAACTCCACAGAGTAACATCTTCGCTTCTTGGCACAACCACCTCTCAAACGGTAACCACGGCTTGAGACTAGCTCTATGCTTGCAACAATGATGCATGATCTTTTTCTGCGTAATGCTCCATAATTATGGAAATGCTACGCGATTTATTATTTTTTCTATGCAATATGCTATGCTTACTCTACATGATGAATGCATAAAAAGTATCCCCCTCAAGGGACTCTGCTGAGGAGCACGAGACACTCCGTTGAGGAACTCGTCAATACTCCGATCTTCACCCTGCTGGGGAATAGCACTGCTGCTGGGAAAAGGCAACCCTTGCTGGGAAAGAACCTCCTTTGCACCCAATCCGCTCGGGAAATTGCTGGGGATAAGCACCACCAACACTCTGTGGGGATACAACAGTTTTTGACTTGCTGGGGATATCAATCCCGACTCTGCTTTGAGAACCCTCACAGATACCTGACGATTTTACTGGGGAAATGCTCACAAATACTCCGCTGGGAAACAGCGACCTCCAGGACTGTCGACTGGGGAAGCATCAATCTGAAACCTGCTGGGGAATAACCATCCTGACCCTGCTAGGGAAACGCATACTACTCCGCTGGGGAAAACCCATGCAAACCATAGGCAGAATCAACTCAGCTGGGCATGCAAACATCCGTCCACTACGGAAACTTGTTCAATCCACTGGTAGGATGAACACTGCTGGAGATATATTTCATTGAAAAAGACCCGCTCCACTCGGGGAACTGCTGGAGATATATTTCTTTGAAACCCGCTCCACTCGGGGAGTTGCTGGAGATATATTTCTTTGAAACCCGCTCCACTCGGGGAATAACAACCTTCAGACCTGGCTGCTGAGGAAACACCGTTGTAAACCCGCCGGGGATAACCATCCTGACTCGGCTGGAGAAGTCCACAGACCCTGAATCTGCTGGGGAGCTAGTCCTATGATCCTGCTTAGGGACCTAGCTGGGAAATGAGAAAAGTTGGCACCGAACACCCGTCGACTCATCAAACCACGGTATCCACCTCCCAATCTCGTATCAGCTTTCCACTTTTGAGAATTTCCAGACTCGTCTGGACCTTTTCTGCTCCATCATCTTGTATTCCAGGTCGCGCCGCGCTCAACGAGAGATGTACTCCTGGGTTTTATACAGAAATTCCAATCTTCCGACTTTGAAGAGTCTTCTTGATTAATTCCAAAGGTCGTCGGACGTCTCGTCGTCTCTCCGTCCTTTCTTCATACACTCGTCCCTGATCGGACTCTGCGGGGAATCGCATACTTTCAAGTCTTCCGACTTTGAAGAGTCTTCTTGATTACCATCAAGGATCGTCGTGCGCCTCAACGTCTTCTCTTCCTACCGTCCTCCTCTGGGGAATTTCTACAAACTTTCAAGTCTTCCGACTTTGAAGAGTCTTCTTGATTACCATCAAGGATCGTCGTACGTCTCAACGTCTTCGTCATTCTTTCATATTCATTTGTTCCTGATCGAACTCTCTGGGGATCCGTTACACAGCTTCCATATCACAACCTGCAAGTGAGTGAAAATATCCAACAGTTCCTGCAAAACAGATCGTTAGATAAAACCGTGCCCCAGGCGTGTCAAGATTTCAACACTTGGGTCACTCAACCTTCCAAATAATATTTCAAGCCTTCAATCTTATAAACATGCATTGGAAGGAACCTGTATGTGTTAAAAATGCACAATTCTTTATCAAAAATATCTGGATGTTTTTGCAATCAAAACGGTAATGAAAACAAAAAACAAAATTATTTGACTGAATATGCATTTTGTTGATTGAAAAAAGTGTGGCTCAAATTGAGCAATACAAAGGAAGCAATTCCTGGAAAGAGGTAATTGCACAAAAGGAAAAATCTATCCTAATGGCAATGTGAAACCCGTGATCTCATCGAGTTCCAACTCGGTTACACCCCATATGTCCTCAGACTCTCCATGCTTTCTGCCTTCTGAACAAGACGATTCCGATTGATCCCTACCGGGTATTATCCATGATGCTTTAACCAAAGCGTAAACGATCATGCTGGACGCAGTTGTTCGTTTCAATCCCTCTTTTGCCTGGACCGCCCTTTCGGGTTTTCAGTCCACCGGGATACCCATTTTTGCCCAAGTCGCCTTTTCAGGTTTTCGACTTGTCGGGTGTACATTTTTTTCATTTATATCCCTAATTTTTGCCCGAACCTTTCTTCTGTTTTTGGTTCGCCGGGATGCCCATTTTTGCCTGGACTATTTTATTCTTTTCGTCCAGCGGGTCTCTTTCATACGAAGTATTTTTTAACTGCGTCCGCATTCACAGGGGATGAAAAAATCCTCGCCATCCATGGTCGTTAACAACAAGGCTCCGCCAGAGAAAACCTTCTTGACCACGAATGGACCTTCATAATTCGGTGTCCATTTGCCCCTTCGATCGTTTTGAGGAGGAAGGATCCTTTTCAGCACCATACCACCTATGTGATATACCCGAGGTCGCACTTTCTGTCAAAAGCACGCTTCCTCCTTTGCTGGTATAACTACTCATGACAGATGGCTGCTAGCCTCTTTTCTTCGATTAGGCTCAACTCTTCGTACCGGGTCTTTACCCATTCAGCCTCTTGCAACTTCGCGTCCATCAGGACTCTCAAAGAGGGAATCTGAACCTCAACCGGTAATACCGCCTCCATTCCATATACCAACGAGAGAGGAGTTGCCCCAGTAGGCACACCGAAGATTAATACCCAGGATACCAGTTTCCTACTCAATCACACCGTCGTTGGTGTATTCAAACATTATCCGGACAACAAAATCTTATTCTCCTTAACCTCCCCATCAGACATCAGAATCCGTTCGGATTCGGGGTCAGGCCCCTCCTCCGGGATCAGTCACTCTCAATCTTTCGATTTGAGTACCTCGAGATGTCCTCATCAGGGAACTCAAACTTCATCGGTTGATAATTCTCAACGGGTTGCAAAGAGATGTAATCAGACAATACACCCCTTGATTGCTTTCTGAGAGTATACTGATCATCGCATTCAATCAAAATCATTGGCCCTTTCGCAACCCGTTCGGTCAATGCTGGATTCTCACACCCATACTTGATCGGATCCATCTTGAAAATCCACAAAGTGGTATGAACCAGCATAAACTGTCTCAGTCGGCGAGCAGCCTATGCCAAAGTACAACAAGTTTTCTCGAACAGTGAATGTATTGTTTCACAGTCGGTAAACTTTTTGCTAAGGTAAATTGCATGCTCTTTTCGACAAGACTCGTCATGCTGACCTACTTCACCTCGTAGACCCCTCGAAGGCTGTCAAGTACAGATTAACAGTCTCTTCCCACGGAAGGTATCAGAATCAGAGGTTCCTGCAACTTATCCTTTTATTTTTCAATGCCCCTTGGCAATCATTATTTCACCTGACCGTTTGATCTCTTTTTTTTTCAACATCCTGAATATAGGTTCGCACGTGGCTGTTTAGATGAGATGTGAACCATGACAGGTAGTTCAATCTTTCTAAGAAACCACGAACCTCTTTTTCTGTTTTTCCTCGGTTCAGGCGTTCCTTTTTATTTTTTTTTTTATTTTTTTTTTATTTTTATTTTTTTAAGCAGGATGAACCTCGATTCCTCTTTTCCACTTATGATGAACCCCAACATCTTACCGGATCGCACTCTGATAGTGCACTTGCTTGAATTCAACCTCAGTTTGAATTGTCTTAACTGGTTAACCGACTTGCCCCGGTCTGCCAGATGCCCCTCTCCTGTTTGGGACCTTGCTATCATGTCATAGCATTTGATTTCATGATGAATCATATCATGAAACAAAGTCACCATGGCTCTCTGATACAGGCACTGGCGTTCTGCTTCTTTAGAGGACGGTCTCCTTTCCATGGTAGCTTGTGCACAATGACACCGGTATCCGACCCTGGCATATCCTGACATGACCAGGTGAAGGCATCCACATGCTCTTTCAACAAGGCTACCATTCTGCTCTCGATTCGCCTCTGAAGCGGCCTCATTTTCCTATTTCCTTCCTGACCTCGGCGGTATTTGGAATAACAATCTCAACCCGCTTTACGTGCGGCTGAATCACCTTCTCCTCTTGTTTAAACAACCTGGCTAATTCCAGCAGATCACAATCTTCTTCGCCTTCTTCTTCAGCAAGATAGATTGGATTGTCGAAGTCATATGAGGTGTAACCAAATTGTCATCAACGAGATCCGGAGAATTATTTTTCGACTTTGGGACGAGACAAATCAAAAAAGAAAAATGAAAATAAACATTGCCATTTTTATTTGTTTTTAAACTGCAAAAATAAATGTAAAACAGGGAACACCGCTTTTTGACTGAAAAACATCCATTTATTAATGATGCAGAAAATGCAAATTTAAACATGAGGTGGCCCTTACAATGGACCATTACGTGTCGGGCAACACGTATGGCTTTCATGCAGATAACAACTGAAAATAGAAATCATTACTCTTCCGGACGAGTGTCAGTGATGATCTTGCTTAGGCCTTCCAGCTTCCTGGTACGCACGATTTTATCCATTGATCAATTCCCCAGTCACTGTCAGTTTCTTTACCCGCTGCATAGGCGTGATCTGAATCTAGCATTCCGGCACTGACAAAAGTGAACGACGGACGACGTCCTCTGTTCTGCTCAGACGAGTCTTGACCTGGACGATAACCAATCCCAAACATATCCGCCTTTACCACGATGCCTATGATCTGTCCCCAACCTGGGATCCCTCCATTTCTCACCACTTCCAATGCCTGCTTGTAAGAAGAAATGAACGGCTTTTTCTCTTTCTCAACACCAATGGCATTTTCCACCTTGACGGTTTCAGCTGCCAGGCTGGGTGCTTTACGTCTTACATCATCCATTTCTGCTTTCATCATTCTCTGGACCGCTTCCCCAATTACTACACACTCTTTTGTAGCGATGGCGGCACAACAATCATCAACACGAGGGAAAGCCTCATTTTTTGTTGGACGTTTTGGGACCACAGACATTGGCATTCTTAACTGATCATTCTCAATCACCTCTATCCCTTTCTTGTCCTTCGACACCATTTCCATTTTTACAGGACCATGCCTTGTCACGGGGTTAGCACTATCATCTGCCATCGGTGCAAAGCTGATTGCTTTAGAATCCACCAAGTCCTGGACCACATGCTTAAAAGCTTTGCAATCCTCAACATGATGTCCGGGTGCCCCAGCATGGAACTCGCACCTGACATTCTCATCGTAACCGGCAGGCCTCTGACCAGGTTTTAACAGAGTCAACGTCCTCGGCTGCACCAATCCAAGATCCTCCAACCTCTTGAACAGAGAGGCGTAAGTCACAGGCGGCTTATTGAAATGACGATCTGTCGTCCTCCTTCTCACTTGGCCCACAACTCTCTGTGTCCTCTGTTGAGGTGGTGATTGCCGCTGTTGTGCAGATGAATCACCAACAGGAATGGTTACGGTGGCAGCGTAAGGGTGGTAACGATCCTTACCGCATTCTCTTTTAGTCTGCGCACCACCTGATTCAACCTTCTTCTTGGGCTGACCACTGTCAAGGGATTTCTTCACTACAGAGTCAGAGGGATTTGTTACTTCGGATGACGGAGTCTTTCCCTGAACTTTTTCCTTAATCATCCAGCCCTCAATCCTTTCTAATCTCTCGGCCATAGCTTTCTGCCCCAAGGCAAGCCCTTGCACAACACTGACCAAATCCCTCACCATCTCTTTCAGTTCGAGGATGTCGGCGTTGGGAGGATCCATCAGTCGAGGAGTATTGCGTCTGGTGAAGTATCTGTGAGGGCGTGTTGAGTGCAACGGTATGACTCTGCGAGCACGAGCAATGATTCCTGCAAAACAGCAAACAGGTTAATATGTATGAATGCAACGTCCATCCATATGAGGAAGCTTCTGTCTTTCGATCCTGGTTTCATCGAGACAGATAATATTTCACCAATAACATTTTGACATCCAGATGTCTCTCAACCAGATTCTCAATCCATAGCACTCCCCATATGACTAGACGTGGGTTTGGTGCAGATGAATGCAAAATGAGAATGATGCAGATGTATGCAATGCATTGTGCCATCCTCTAAGTCATCTGATCCTCTGTACTGAATCTCTGATCTCTGAACTGATCACAACCATCTGAGGGAACATGTAACCACAAATCCAACTCAAGGGTTCCGAAATAAACGGAAGACAGATACATCATCATCATCACCATCACCAATCTCTGAGCAGATACCCGTCATCATCTGAATCGGCCCGGGGAATCCTGAAATAAACGGATCCCCACTGATAAATAACTCGGCCCGGGGAATCCTGAAATAAACGGATCCCCACTGATACATCACGGACAGCATTCCGGCGTCTCGGAAATAAACGGCCATAAATCCGACTTATAAATAGGACCCACGGAACAAATAGTCACCATCTGAGTCACCATCTGAACATGCATCTGAAAGAATCACCCTCCCCTCACAGGTAAATTCTAAACAGGTCATCCTAAGGCGGACAATAGTCTCGACAATCGGGCAGAGATACTCAATGGGTTTGCCCTTTCGGGTGTGCCATTGTAGCTCCCTTAAGATCGTCTAAACCAAAGATCCGGGAAATGATCGGTCACCAGAGTCAATAGTTCAGATGAAGTAACTCAACCAAAGTGAAATATTCCACAATGGAAAGCACTATCAAATGAACCTCGTCCGGCTTGTGGTATGTCACGTTACAACATCATGCTGATTTAGCAAATGAGGAACGTGAGACCCACACTAATCCTAGGTGTATACTCGGGCCTGGGTTTTAGCCCCACTCAGAACACCCACCCCAAACAGAGGAACCACCTACACAGAGGACGGCAACAACATGATAGTATGATGCATGCAGACATTAATGCAAATATAGATACACACTGGTTAGAATAATAAATGCAATAAATCAAACATCACAAGCAACCTAAACTAATCCTAGAACGCTAGGAGGGACTCGCTTAGGGACGATGGACCAGCATAGGTCTACATCGGATTCCCCAGTGGAGTCGCCAGCTGTCGCATCCGCGAAAAAACAACCGGCGAGGCTCGAAATAAAAACACACACAGAGCCGCCACTGCGCGTTATTTATCCCAAGATAGGGAAAGGAAACGCTCAGAGAAACCTGGAAAGGAAATGGTCTTGCGACCAAAGAGAAAGGGTAAGGGAGTCGGTTACGCAAGGGGAAGGTATTAGCACCCCTCACGTCCGTCGTACTCGACGGGATCCACGTCCTAGAATAAAGAATAGGTTGCTAAAACATCACACACACACACAGGGAACGCAAGTGGGGTTAGGAGGAACGAGCTCGATAAGGTATCGCACCTTATGCCTACATATCTTGTCTGGAACAAGAATCAGAGCCACTGTAGTTCGGCTTACGCACGCCAAACAACACAAAACAACACAAACAAGCAAGGGTGGCAAACATGGAGCCCGACAACCACTGGATGGAATTATGTCGGCATCCGAACCAAAACACACTCACAAGGGCAAACGTGGAGCCCGACTGCCAATCACTGGGCTTACGTCGGCATCCGAACCAAAACACACAGTCAGATAACAAGTAAACACACGCAAAAAAGAAAAAGGTTGCCCGGAGTGGTCTCGCACGACCACCTGCCTACATACCTCGTCTGGAACGAGGATCAGGGCGATGTAGTTCCCCTGAAAGGGACAAAGATTTCAGCCAGAAACCGGGGAACGACACACTACTAGGGAGCTGGACTCGAGCCTAGTGTTGTCATGCATCGTTTACCCTAAGTTCAGTTTTCTATCCTACTTGCATAAGCAAACTATTCCTATCCAGGAAAGAAGCTAACACACAAGCATACAAACATATATCAAATGAGAACAAGCATCTCAAACAAGCATGTCAATCAGATATCCACATAGCACCCACTATAGCCAAACAAGGGGGCTCAATCAATAGGTTTGACTGCCTCAGCAAGTCGTCTGTACAGGCTGGTTTTGCTCTTAACCTTGCCATTACGAGGCTAAGGTGAAGCAGATGAAAGGATGAAGTGAGGATCAGACCTCACTGCTCTTATCCCTAACCAGGGAGAGCTTTTGACAAATGAGCATGGGTCCAGAATGGGGGAACCCTTCTATACTTGAAGACTCTAACACAATGTGCATTGCACAAGATTTTGGGCTTGGATCTCAATGCTACAACCATGTAATGGGAGCAAGGAGAAGACTCACAGAATAGTGGGGGATAGACTGCTTATCCCTACCTTCCACCAATTGCCTTATTTAAAGGACTTTTCCTGCTTGGGACAAAATGTAAACAACCACAATCATTGCCTCTTAAGGAGGACTTCAGACAGTTTGCCCGGTCAAATAACAGACCGGGTCTCCAGACTACATGAAGTTAGGAAAGTTATACCTCTATGCAAGTTGCTTAAGCAAAGCAAAGCAAAAGTTCACAAGGAACTGAGCAACTAAAGTACCTGGAAACAATCAAACATAGTTAGTACTCAGACAGACAAACCAGAAACAGCAAGTGTTCAACCAATTAAACTATACAAAGCAATGAACAACAAAGCAAGCTCAAAGCTCAAGCCTAAGCTTCACAACCTACAAAACAATGTTAGGTTAGTGTACAAACATCAAACAACACCATTTCAATCAATTTGATTCATTCTCCATGTGCATTATGCTTTTGACCCTGAAAAATCAAGCAAACATTAGCAACTAGACCACTAGGCCAAGCCTAGGGTCCAAAGCAAGAAAAATCCCTAAACAGCAAGGTATTCACCAACCAAACTCAATTTAATGTCAAACAAGAGCAAACACCATTGGTCTCATGTTTATATCATTCATCATGTTCATTTTAAGCACAAAATAAGGCAAACTAGTTCAAATGAAGCATCAAACATGCAAACAGAACTATTGCATTCAAATCCACACCAAAACAATTCCAAAATTCTCAAATAATTTTCACCTAAACAGGGGATATTCAAGGTCTACCATGTCAAATTTGAGCTCAATTGGGCAAATGGAACCATGTCAATGAAAATCATCAAAAACAGACACAATTATAGGCTCCAAATCACAACATCAACACATGCATTCACTTCAAAAATTCATAACTCAATGAAAACCAAAAAGAAATGAATGGGACCAAAACAGGGAGGTCACACAATGTGTCTACAACATGCATATCAAATTTCATGGCTATCCAATACCATATGAGCATTTCACAATGATTCTACCAACCTATGTCACATGAGCTTGCAAATCCAACCACCAGAAATGAAAAATCATGATCAATTAGAAAATGCAATGAAAAATTCCACAAAAATTCATACAGCATCTCAACATGTTAATCCACCATCATGCAAAATTTCAATCAATTCTAACAAGTTTAGCTCATGCAAATAATTCCAACAAGTTGACATCAAGAGGTGTGACACAAATTGTCACACCTAAGTTCAATAATTCATATCTCCATGGCCAGGTATCAAAAATGCATGAAGTTTACATGGAAATGAGCATCATCCAATCAAGAATCATCACAAAAATTGGCAAGAATTTATTTTACATTATGTGCCTTTCACAATTAAAATGGTGCAAGGTATCAAAAATGGACATGTATGGAAGAACCCTAGGTCAAATACTATTTACACCAAGCACAACTTTGACCAATAGGTCAAAAAAATTCTACACAAGTCAAGGAAGTCAACACAAAAACTCTCACATTTTTCTGATTTTTCTACATTTTTCTATGATTTTTTAAAGTCATGGTGAATTTTTTATGATTTAAATCAATTAATTATGCATTAAATAAATTGCCAATGGCAAACTTGTAATTAAGTGTGGCGGGGGAGGGAAACACGTTTTTTAAATTTTCAAATGATGTTTTGGATCAAACACACTGCCAGGCTTCGTTCTTGCTCAAACATTTCCAGAAATCCAAAAAACTCGAAGAACAACAAATCATCATGGAAATTAGCAAATGGATATCCGTTCTAACCGTCTAAACATGAGGAACACGAATATCATCTTATTTTTGGCTAAAAGTTCCTAAATCGAACGAATCGTGCAAGTTAGGGTTTGTGTTCATAACTTCAAATCCAGATTTACTACGCTATGGTTCATCATTTCACAATCCAAACATATCATTGTAATCTACATAACATGAACTATCAAACGCATATAAGCTCGAAGCAAATCATGAGATTCGAATTTTCTCAAACCTGGAAATGGCAGTGTGAAAACAGCTGGAATTCGAGCTCAATTTAATGAAACAGTTGCAGCATAAGCTCCATGAAAGTGATTGGAATGCTCAAGATCAATTGCCATGGCTTCTATTGCTCACAATTTGATTTCACCATTGATGGATGCATTTGCAACAGTCACGATTCCAGGCTTCTTTCTCTTCAATCTCCCAAAACAGTTTGAGAAGATGATTATTGGAGTTCAGATCAAAAAGAATTTCGAGATTTGGTTTAGAAATGATGAAGAATTGTGGATTTGAAGCTCTTGGTGTTCTTGAGGGTTTTAGAGAATTTGGATGAGTTCTTCATCTGGTTTTGAAAAGTGTGCATTCTGTTATGATTATGCAATGATTAGGATTATATATGATGCACTTAAACCATCTCTTAATCATGTAATTAGCAATTTGGCATTGTTAAGTGAAAGTGTAATTTTCCAAAAAGGGCACAAATGTCATTTCCATAGCCAGCTCATTGCCACCTGTTTTGACACCTCACACAACCTCTAAATAGCTGTCCTGAACCATTGCAACTTGTTTCAACTTCATTGGTTGTGTAATTTGCAATTTCACATGTATTTGCATTTGTCCATTTTTAACCATTTCCATTCTTCAAGCCAAATCCCAAATTAAAAGCCTTTGCCATGAAATGATGCTTCCAACACACTCCAAATACCATTTATGAGGTGTAGCAAAAAGTCCCATTCAAAAATTCCAATTATTTTGAAAGTTGGACAATTTTGCCCTTGGTCCAATTTAACTGTCCAGTTGAAAATTGACTTTTTGCATTGACCACTTTTGGAAAAATCCAATTATGCACCATGAAAGTACATGTCAAATGGAGTTTGTGCATATAAAGAACTTGCAATTTGGACAAACCATGTGGAAGTTATGGCCTCCTGATTATGGGTCATTCCTGAAATTCACTGAGCCCTAATTTGACAACCATACATGGGATTTTCAAGTTCTTGGACTTTTTGGAAAGGTGAGAACAAGATCTACAACTTTCATGTTGAACAATTTTTCATTTGAAGCTTCCTTGGACACGTGGCTTTGAGGTCAAAAACTTTCCATTTTTGGAAACTTCAATTACAAGTCACTTTCTATTTTTGGCAGTTTTTGTTCTGACTTGATTTTCTTCATTCTTAAGCTTTGAGATGTCATATAACACCTGTTCCAACATGAATGAAGTGTATCCAACTCATTTCCACCTCCAAATCCATCAGATCATGCACAGTTGACCACAGTTGACTTTTTCAGTTGACAGATGAATTTGGCAATGCATAGATCAAATTGAACCCCAATCTTCAACTGAAATGGCTCAAGGGTGAAACCCTAGCCTCAATAATCACAAAATAATCATAAAATGAACCCCATAACCATCACAGATCCCATCTTCTGATCATGCCCTGATTGGCCCAATGCAACTGATTAGGGTTGACCAGTGGTCAAAACCCTAATCTCCAGGAATCTTCTTCAATCTTCTGATGACATCCAACCATGATGATGATGATGTATCACTTCAATCAAGATGAAGACCAATATCCTTTGAGAATCATAAAACCCTAATTCACAGCCCAATCCTCAGATGGCTAATGATCAGTCAATAAACCCTAGGCTTGCACTTTGACTTCCTCATCTTCTGATCAAGACTTGGGAGGATAGCTTGCACAATGTAACCACATGATATGCAATATGAAATGCCTAATGACCTAAAATGATATGTACAATGATAATGCTAGTCCCAAGAGAGGAGGGCAAATTTTGAGGTGTTACACCCTGCTTCAATTCTAAGAACTCTATCTCTTTCTTTCCTCTGACATCCTCCGGAAAGTACTTCCTCAGGAATCTCTCTCTGAACACCGCCCAAGTGATCTCAGCATTCCCAGCAGCTTCCAACTCAGTGCGGGTAGCAACCCACCAATCATCTGCTTCCTCTGACAGCATATGCGTACCGAACCTGACCTTCTGGTTATCGGCACACTCAGTCACTCGGAAGATCCTCTCGATCTCCTTCAACCACTTCTGAGCACCATCTGGAGCGTATGCTCCCTTGAACATTGGAGGATTGTTCTTCTGGAACTCACTCAGTTGACGAGCAGCTCCCAATCCCACAACATTCAGATTTCCTCCAAGTACTCCAGCTAGCATACCCAGAGCCTCAGCAATCGCAGCATCGTCTCTACCTCTTCCAGCCATCTCTATTCTGAAAACCCAACAAGCTAAACAATAAGTACTAATAGGGTTACACAACACCTATCTCGTACAGGGAAACAGAATAATTACGACTCGACTCGACCGACTATGCTCTGATACCACTAATGTAACACCCTTCTAAAATACCCCAATAATAATTAAAACAACAAAATATAAATCAGAGTAAATATGCAATTAAGGGTGTCACACTTGACACTTCACACCGTTTTCCAAAATATCCTGTCATGCTCATTTGATTAATCAAAATAAAACATTTGCATAATTCGCAGCGGACAAAGTCTAACAACAATGCAAAACATGTAACACATTACATGTTAACTCGTTCAACAATCATCAATGAAAAACAAGTAAAACATCCCGTCCCGATGTTACATCTACCAGAGCATGACCCACTAAGGAACTACACTAGACTCCAAGGACTAGCTTCTACTCAATCACTGCTCGTTACCTGAAACATAGTTGTAAGGGTGAGTTCCTCAATCGATATAATAAGCATTATAAATTGTCATGTAATGTTAAGTAAGTTAACACATTCAATCACCCTAATCAGATCACACAATCAGTAACGGCAATATCAACTCCAAAATCATACTCAACACAATCACCAAAACAACACGTATAATATTGGAATACATCCATTCATATTATACGCCATACATACATACATTATGCAATGAGACTCCATGCATGCGGTACCGACTATTCGTGAACATATAGTTCAACCTCACCGATCAAATCCAGATACGGCTACCAAGCTCACTAGTCCCACTCATTTGATACCTAGTGACTCACTCACTAATTCCTCACCATGGGAATTAGCTACCACCCCAAGGGCTATGATATGCACGCTAATCACCTAGCATGCAAACATCAACAACAATTCACAATACTCACTCACTAATTCCTCACCATGGGAATTAGCTACCACCATAAAGGCCATAATATGCACACTAAATCAACTAGCATGCGAACATCAACAATCCACAATGGACATATGCTCACACTCTAAGCCATAAAACAGTCCATTCCACAATTTCATACATAATACATACATTCACAGCATTATGCATATCATCATACATCATCAGCATATTATCACAAAATCATATCATGTCATGCCAATTAATAATCACAGTATTAGCACACTCTACTAATACCCACACTGCTCAAAATAACGGGAAATGATCCCTACTCTATCATACATCAGCTAAATTACATTACTCAGCTGAACAACCCAAAAAACTGCACAACAACAGCTCAGAAAAATCACAATTCTGCCCATACGCGTATTGCCTAGTCCCATACGCGTATGGCCCATTTCTCAGCCAATCCCATACGCGTATCACCTGTCTCATACGCGTATGCTACGCGTACCAACAGAGACCAAACCACGTTTAAAACATCATCTTCCTCATCCATACGCGTATTGCCTAGTGCCATACGCGTACCAGACCATCTCATACGCGTATTGCCTAGTGCCATACGCGTATGACCAGAAACCAGAATTCCAGATCTGCTATGGTTTTCTCTGCTACGAGATTCCTCAGATCCAACCTTCCACAGTCCAATTCTTACACAACATTCGTTCATATCATCTAACACAAATCATACCCTATTCAATTTCACAAATTCTAACATTATTACATCTAATTCCTACGAATTTCCTTCAATTATAATCCAAATTTCGTTCATCCAATATTTCACAATTTCAGCATACATCATTCTAATCAGAGTCAAATCAATGGTTTATCATTACCCATTACATGTTATCCCATAATACCCATTAAACGATGATAACCCCCCTTACCTGAGTTAATCCGGCAATCCTTTAGCTTCGAGCTCTTCCTCTCTCCAACCCTTGTTCTCTGGCTCTTTGCCCTTTTCCCTTTTCCACTTTTCCACTTTTGAGTCGTTTCTCTGTTTTCACGTGAAAACCTCTTTTTACCAAATGGGACTCTTTTTACTGATTCCAACATTATATTCCAATAATAATAATTATAATAATAATCCAATAATATTCCAATTATTTAATTAAATTAATAAATATATTATTAACTTAATTTAAATAATTATCTTATTTTTATCGGGGTGTTACAACTCTCCCCCACTAAAAGAGTTTTCGTCCTCGAAAACATACCTCAAGCGAATAATTCTGGATAAGACTCCTTCATCTGACTCTCAAGTTCCCAAGTCACATTGCCACCTGCTGGTCCTCCCCAAGCTACCTTTACCAAAGCAATCTCTTTACCCCGCAACTGCTTCAACTCTCGATCCTCGATCCTTATAGGTGATGTTTCAACAGTCAGGTTATCTCTCACCTGTACATCATCTACTTGGACTACATGCGACAGATCAGGAATGTACCTCCTCAACTGAGACACATGAAATATCTCAAAGGAACAACGAACGTCGGACTATGGTATCCAAAAGGTAGTATATGCTCCTTTATTGGTTATTCTGACGCTGACTATGCAGGATGTAAAACCGATAGGAAAAGCACAAGTGGTACTTGTCACATTCTCGGGAATGCACTAGTGTCGTGGGCATGCAAGAAGCAAGCATGTGTCGCACTTAGCACGACCGAAGTGGCTTAAGCAACAACTTCTTGATTTTGGTGTAGATCTCGGCTGCATTCCTCTTCGATGCGATAACACAAGTGCCATCAACATCACAAAGAACCCGGTCATGCATTCAAGGACAAAGCACATAGATATCCGACATCATTTCCTTCGAGATCACGTGCTTAACGGAGATGTAGATGTTACGTTCGTGGATACACATAACCAACTTGCTGACATATTCACAAAACCATTGGCTAAAGAGCAATTTTTCAAGATTCGGCGAGAACTTGGTATTCTCAATGAAGGTGACATTTAACCTTTTCTTAAAATTGCTTGTTATGTGGTATAGTAGCTTAAAATATGCTTATTTTCAGTTTTTGTGTTATGCAATGCTAGCACTCCTTTTTCGTCGTTTTTAGTTTTTTTCTTACTTTCGCATGTCCGAAAATTATCGGTTTTAAAATATTTTTTGATCGAAAGTTGTGTATTGATAAGTGCTAATACTTTGTGAATTTTTTTTGTGAAAATATTTTCCCATTTCTTCAAAACAGAGCTGCTGTTTTTTTATTATTTTTGAAATTTTTAGCCCGTTAACCGGTTAACGGAATAGGTTAACCGGTTAACGCTTCCCAGACAGCAGTTCTGTGTTTTTTTTAAAAGACAAAATGTTTAAAGTTTTTAATTTTAAAGTGTGGTATGCGTGTTTATGTTTGGTGCATGTGCTTTACTCTTTACCAACACCTCATAAATCCTATTCTTCCTACTTTTACTCACCATAAACACCCTCATCTCACTTCTTCAACTTTCAAACTTCTTGAGTATCATTAAATCCCCATTAAACTCCACTCTACCATACCCTCTTGTTAAACTCTCCAAATCCATATTTCGAAAATCCCTCTCAAAACCCTAGAATCTCCATCTTCTTCCATGGCTCCTCCAAGAAAGGGAAAGGCTCCTGTGTCAGCATCTAGCAGTGAAGAGGAAGAGATGCAAATGGAAGCAACAAAGAAGAGAAGAATGGATTTCAAAGTCAGGGTCAAACATCTTCTCAAGGGTAAGTATGTGAACCTAAAATCCTTCACACCTATTACTTTCACCTTCCCTGAGCTGTTGAAATTTCAAGGGATGCATGAGTTTATCACTGATAATGGAAAAATTTACCCTGATTTGGTAAAATAATTTTTGAACCATTTCACTTTAAACCTGAATGATGATGATAAACACATGCTGTTTGCTACTGTGAGAGACTGTGAGATTGAGACATACCTAGGTATGTTGGCTGCTTCTCTTAGGATTCCATATTCGAGATTTTTTCTTCGGAAAAGGGTTAACCATATGGACGGCAAATGGGCTACATATGATAAAATGGAGTATTATTATTCAATCTGTAGATTTCCAAGGGCTGTTGTTGTTTCGGGTCAGCGTACTTCTCGCACACTCTGTTATGTGAAGAATTTGTCTGTTGATGATCGAATGCTACATTATGTTATCTGTCATGTTTTGCTGCCAAAGGATTCAAATCTTTCACAAATCAATGACTTGGAGATGCAGGTTATATTTGCTGTGAAGAACAAGATCAAAATTAATTGGCTTCCAACTATGATGTATCATCTCAAACAACAACTCACCCTAAAGACTAGGCTTCCCTATGGTCGTCTTATTTCAAGGATTTTTGAATCTACCGACATGGAAATCGGAAGAGAACCGTTCATTGCTATGACCACAACCGCCAATGAGATCAACGAAGTTACTATCATGAAGAATACCGGCATAGTTCAATGCAACGACGGATCTTACAAATATGATGACGAGTCCTCTTCTTCCAACTTTCCTATCCCGGAGGGTGGCATTACAAACGAGTTTCTTTATACCACCATGATGAGTCAACACCGTGAAACTACCCGCGCTATCAAAAGCCTTCGTAACCTTGTTTTGAGTTCCCGTAACCTTCCCGTGGAAGATGATGAAGGTGAAACCGGTAGTGAAGCGGAAGGAGAGGATAGTGAGGACATGTCAGAAGAAGATTAAAGCACCATGTTTGTTTGTGTTATTGTTATGTATTGTTATGTTTTTTAGTTCTAGGTTATGATTATGATGATTATGTTTACCGTACACTTAACCGTTTAATCCATTTATATTTCTGTTATCATGTGTGTTTGAATGCCTATTTAATGATCACATAATGCGTGTATGCTTGTATGCTTTTCTTTTTCATAAGTTTCTTCCTTTTTGCTAATGCCAAAGGGGGAGAAGACTTGTTTCTCTAATGTGCTCTCTATGCAGAATTTTTTGGGTTATGCCTCTCATTTAGGGGGAGTTCTTGAACTTAGGGGGAGAATCAAATTAGAGAAACTTCACTCTCAAGCATCTCTCTCAAAGTTGGTTGTCATCATCAAAAAGGGGTAGATTGTAGAAGCATGCTTCAATCCAAAAGAATTTTGATGAAGACAACATGTATCGATGCAAAAAGAGAAGAGCTTCAAGAGAATTCAAAGCATCAAATTGATCAAGCCACATATGCATAAGCAACATTTTGATCAAGCTTCTTTTTCAAGCCAACACTTGTGCAAGTTTGTTGATTCACTTCTAAGGTATATCTAATTCACTCTTAAATTAGTATACAAGTGTTCAACAATCATGTTTTGCATTTCCATATTTAACCTAACCAATTTTTAACATGTTGAAATGAAAAACACATTTTTTTCCTAAACTATTTTTCTGCATTTCAACAGTGTTAACCGGTTAACCATATGGGTTAATCGGTTAACGACCCTATTTTTGAACTTCACTAGTTAACGTTATACGCGTTAACCGATTAATCCATTTGGTTAACCGGTTAACACTGTTCGTTTCAGTGAAAAATGTTTTTCAAATGCTTATACCTTTTCACTAATTTTTATGAAGAAAATTATACCTCTTTGAAAAGGTGTTTTGTCAATATAAATTCTGGATTTTTTAAATGAAAATTCACCTCCAAGAACTTTCATAAAAACTCAAAATAATCACTCCTTCATATTTCCAATATCTCATAAAAGTGTTCATAACCAAATTTTTGAGAAGAAACTTTTTAAAACATTCTTGTTTCATCTCATTCCATTTATTGTTGAACACTTATATATTATTCATTGAGTTAATTATTTATCCAAGGAGAAGATCAATCAAGAGAAGATTGATAATACTACACTTTATTCAAATCATCAAAAAGATTTATTTCTGTTTGACTTGTGATCCAGGATTGTTGGACACAAGGGTTGGTGTTGCAAGAGGATTGTTCTTGCACACTTGATTATCTATAGGTTAGATAGTAATCATCACCATTGATGTGAATAGGCTGCACAATAATTCTAACTATAGTGAAATCTCTTTTGAGTCGAAAGGGGAGTGGAGTACCTTCGGAGTGTGAAGCGAACCACTATAAAATCCGGTGTCTTTTTACTTTCCGCAATTTATTTTTCCGCATTTAAACGAAAAATAACCAAAACCGGAAACAAGTTCGAAGAATTTTTAACCACCTAATTCACCCCCCTCTTAGGCGCATTTACAATTTACAAATACTTCTAAAATATTCCAAAGTTTTTAATTTTGGAATTCTGGTGCACTAAAATACACACCAAATAGAAGTAATAAAATGAATGGATATTAAAATCTGGATGTACTCACACACCACAACAAACCCAATCTCAAAAAAACTGCAAATCAAAGTTTAAAATATGTCTGGATTTCAAAACTCGAACACATTTATTTAAATACACTTGTCTTTCCTTTTATGCACCGTCTTTCCGTCTTCTTTCTTTTCTATTTGAAACAAAAAAATTATTTTGTAGAACATAGTTCTCACCAGTGTTTTCTGAGAAATTTTACTCTTGTTTGTTTAAACTTATGATTTTCATCAACTTCTACTTATCTCCATTCAAGCTAAGGATATTAATCCCTCAAATTTAAGACTTCTCATATTTTTTATTTATTTGTGATGCACGTGATTCATAAATAGGTTATTGTTATTTATATTAAAAAACATCCAATAGAAATATACAAGGAAAATTATTATGTCTCCTGCATCTTCATATCACAAGGAAGATTATTGGATCACTCTAGAATTAGTAGATATGAGATATTCGATGTGATGGTGACAAAATTAGGGGGTGATCAATTAAGGCCCAACATAAGATAGAAAACACTAGGGAATGTCATTCTAGATTCTCATTCATATTGAAAATTATATTAATCACTTGAATGCGGCTGTAAATGCTATGGATTATGAGACATAAGTTTTCTATTATAGAGTATGTGCATTGAGGGCATGCTTTCAGATATTGATTGACACCGATATATTCGTGGACAAAAGTGTGACATATGTCAACATTATTTACATTAATTACTTCATGAATTTGGAGAAAATTCACGAATACAATTGGGGGAGTCTTATTTGGTTTACCTCTACTCAAAGTTAGCTGGAGATAGTTTATGGAAGACAAGACGGATGATAAGACACGATTGTCTATTTCAGGAAATTTAATTACTTTCTTACTGATGTTAATTTCAAAATACTTGTATTTACTGATATTTTATCTAAACCATTTTCAAGCATGGATCCTCTAACATTTTCAAGTAGCGTCAACGGGTAGTGTATTGAAGACTACTATGAGGATTTTTCACATGCATGCTCGATTATCCTATTCAGAGGTAATCCATCAAATGAGTCGTAAATACTTGCTTTTGACCTCATTCTGGAGGATGATATCTGTTTCACATCATATGGTGAACACCATCAAGAACGACCGTTGGAGGTGATATCTCAATACTATAGACGATTGCCTTATGACTCTTAACTTATGCATCTCCATCTTCCTGAGTGAGTATTGTGGTAATTTGAGTATTTGCAGGGTATATTTAGGAACCCAACATTTTCTTCTCCTTCCAATGTCCTTTGTAGAGATGATGCGATATTCGTGAATTACCATGAGCATCTGTGCCAGAGGATGTACATAGTATGATAGCTCCTCATCTATGAAGTACAATATACGATTACATCCGATAGTTTTATAGAATGTATAATCCTTACAGTCGATGGTGGACCATGTCGTGGATGTATTGTCGATATGTTATTGTAATGTTGTTATTGGGAGAGAGACCATAATTAAAGGAGAGTTTCAGAAAGACACTCCTGAGACGGTCACTCTATAGGAAATCTTATTAGAGGCACGACATGCATTGTAGTATAAGAAACAGAGGAGAAATAAGAGCGTTAGATATACACAATAATTGTATTTTTATTTGTATTTTATAAACAATTTGAAAATTTATATGATTAATTATATTTTATAAATGTCAGATGTATGTTTTACGAATGAGTTATTAAAATTTGATCTTAGTTATGATTGACTATGTGTATGGTTTATTGTGTGACTAGCGTATGCTTTGTCAAACAATATGAAATTTTTATCTTAGTTACTGTCAAGGGGTACATAATACTGTCCATGAGTTTGTCTAGACTTTGAAATTTGAATCCTCCTAATTATTATGAAAAAAGACCCATGTAATGTGTAAAATACTGTCTAGGATGTGTCCAAATTTTAAAATTCAGATTCGCCCATATGTTTAACATACACCAGTAAAACATACACGCCTTATTATTTAAGAGTTAGTCGGAGATTGAAATTTAGATACATTTTTTGTTTGGATGAAGTGTCTTTCTAATAAAGAAGTTTGCTATATAATTGGTGCCTTAGGGTTTCAATCCCCGAACCGTGCGCAAGGAAATATTTAGATTTCCACATAATTAATGAATACCACCTTAATTAAAAATATCTTAGTGTATGTTTGGTTTAACTTTTGGAAGAATCAAAAACAATTTTAAAGATGTATAATTGTTTTTGGAGTGATTTTGAGGTGTTTGTTTCTTCTAAAATAAAATTGATTATGCCTCAAGAATTGATTCTTCTTGAAGTTAGAATTTATAGCTTACGAGTTTAAAAGTATTTTTACATTGAAATTTACTGTACAACTCATGTCAACATAAATTTATCCAAACACATATCACTTTATTTTCTTTTCAGTTTTAACTAAAATCAATTTTACATAATCAATTCACAAAATCAATTCTTTTCATTGCAGAACAAAGTAGACACTTATATGTATACCAATGATTATATTTATATCAATGACCAATTATACATTTTTTAGTTATCAATCCATATTATCATTTATTGCTCAACAATGTTATTCATGCCTGAAATAACACCGCAATATCAATCTTATTGTTTATTCGACAATCCCTGAACCTAATAAACAATATAATATCATTAAATTTCAACTATTTATGTGAATATCACATCTAGATCTATCTCTACATTCTAGCTTATAATAGATGATTAATAAGTATAAATCTAAAAGCACCTCTTAGATTCAGATAGATCCACAAATTCTGTTATAAATGATCAAGTAATTTTAGGCATAAAGAAATCATCCTTGGCCTAATCCTAAGATCATCTCTCGATATTGGATAGATTAACAAACATGATATAGGTATAACTTGCTTTAATAAAAGAGTAAGTATCAAATATGTTTGATTGACTAAACTCAACATAACACCATGATCATATACAATCATATAATGCATAATAATATACAAATATAACTCCAACAAGAGAGAACTTCGCTACTCATGATAGTGGTAGAAAGACAAAATGTGTATAAATAGAATCACATTTGGACGATCTCTTAGTCCTCAACTTCACCACTTCGACTTACTTTCAATATTACAAACACTATGCTAGTCTCTCACTAAGAGTTTAAGTAGAATATAAAGACTAAATAAAATAAAATATGGAACTAAAATTGAAATTATGTACAAAAGTGACATTTTAACTAACTACTTAGGTCTTCACGTATATAGTTCTAAATGTGTCTTCTTTCTTTATGTGAAATGTGGCTCTCCAAAAAATTTAAAATTTTAATTTTTCTTCGTTCCTCAATAACCCTTGAGCAAACAATGAACTGCCATAAATTTAACGGATGAGTTGTGATTTGCCCAACTATTTTGCCCTATTTTGGACCCAAACTTTTTGATATGATTTTTTTGGTCGATGATTCATTCACCTAACAAGTTTGGCTTGATTATGGCCTTCAAGATTTAGGTTCTTTGCTCTATTTGGATTGAAATTTGATCCTTTATTCAGTGCTTGCAATCCTTAAACGTGTGATATTTAAAAAGTAATAAAACAAAATTAATGCATTATTTCAGGATAAAAGTCAGATTAAATATAAATTGTGGGTTTTTCTTATTATTTTGTTTGCACGTAAGCAAATAAATGTAACAAATAATAGTGATCAACAATTAAAATACACCCTTATCAACTCCCTCATAACTTAACATTTTGTTTGTCTTCAAACAAAAGTAGAGTTAAAAGATTTGAAGTTGGTGAGTGTCGCTATACTTTTGGGTGGAGGTGGTTTCTCAGTCTTCTCCTTTTTTTTCTTCACCAACATTAGGTCCCAAATGATATATCTTTTTGGTCTTTTCATTTTATCATGTTTTTGGTTCATTTTAACAAAATAAAGAATAAAAACATAAATTAAAGTGCATGAAATAAAATGAGTAATAAAAGTAAATTGCAGAAGGTAAATTGTGGAAAGTAAATTGCGAGAATGTAAAAGATAGAAGTTAGAAGTTAGTAGTTAATGATCAAAGGATCAATCAATCGAGTCAGGAGAATTTAGAGCTATGTTAAGCAATCGTAAGTGGACCTATATATAATTCACACATTTTTTGAGGTCGGTCAATGAAATTTATGCATTAGCGTATTAGAGAATTAACAAGAATTAATCTCCAAAAATAAGAAACACGATAAAGGAAAATCAAAGGAAAATAAGATTAAAAGGACTAAAATCAAATAATCAAATGATAGAAGAAATATTTGGTAAAAGGAAAATAAGTGGAAAATTAAATATGAGAGATTGAAAGAAAATAAAAGTGTAGAAAAACTTGAAAGGAAATTGCAAACAAGTAAAAACCACAAAAAAAGAAGGGTGTTATTGTCCACTAATGTTGAAACCAAGACATGGGAGTTAGTAGGCCTAAGACTTAATCAACTCAACCATTCATCTAATGCTGTCAAACAAAGACAAGGAATGATATATAAAGAAACAAAACAAAATAAAATGGAAAAATGCAAAAGGAATAAAAACTCAACAAGACATGTTTCTTCATGAACACAAACCATTGTTCAATCATCTTCCCCGCATTGCAAATGAAGCAAAACTCTAAAACTCAATCTAAACATGACATAATTTTGAGAGTTGTTGTTCTTTGTTTTGAGATGGTATATGGTTGTTGTGGTAGACAAATGGAAGAGAAGGAAGTTGTATGTATACATGGTGGTGGTGAATGGTAATATGGATGAAGGTTGTATGTTTGCTACTGATGTTGGGAAAAACTTATTGTATGAAGAGGGTGAATTTTTACATGGTGGTTAGGTGGTTGAAAGAAGAAAAGGGAGTTGTGTGAGTTTGGATTTTAGGTTTAAAAAGAGAGCTTGAATGTGATTTTGGTAGAGGTTTAATGGTTGCTTGGCTTGTCAAAATGAGGGCAAATGATGTTCTATTTATAGGGAAAGCATATGAGCTAAAGTGTGTGAGGTTAGGAGTCCACCCGTGTGAAAAAAATGACTTGTTGCTGCTATTCGTGCAGGTTTAACCTGTTACCATAACCGGTTACAGGCACAAAAGTAAGCCTTTCCGGACTGCTCAGTGGTTGATAATAGCAGGTGTAACCGGTTACCATAATTTGGATAGCCGGTTACCCATACAGAAACTAGCCCTGGAAGTTTATTAAAAAAAAGGTGTAACCGGTTACCATAATTTGGGTAACCGGTTACCCACACATAAATTTGCCTTGGATACTTGTTATGAGAGGGTGTGACCAGTTACCATAATCTGGGTAACCGGTTACAGGAACCCAAATTTGCCTTTTTTGCTATGTTATGGCTTAATTGGTGTTGGAATGCTAATGCTTATGAAATGATGAATGTATGCAGATGAAAGTTGTATGGGGTAGGGTAAATTTTGTGTATGACAGTGGGTATGGTAATTCTTCTATTAACTTTGAAGATTTTGTTTCCTCTATTTATTTTATTGTTTTAACAATAGATTTTTTGTCAGAATCAAATATTGTATTACTTATCTTACCGCATTTAGTGGTGTCTGTATTGTAAAGTTCATCTGAATCCATATGGGTTTTTTGTAGTGGTAATGAATTCTTCATCTATATGATTTTAAATCTGTCCCATCTACATTTATAGGTTTCTGGTTGTTACAGTAGTTCATTCCTGATTTACCATTGACAACTACATACATTGATTAAGAGCTTACTTTAAATTTGATGACTTGTCCAATTGAGAATGACATTGATTATTAGATTGATATGGTAGCTGTCTTATATCTTGCCTTAATCCTTGATCAAAACATGGGATATTTTTTCCCCGATAGTTCTTGTATCCTCCTATATATAGAATTAGATGTTGTTGATAGTTCTCGTAATTCACTTTTTTTACTACATGGATGGCAGTAACTAGTTGGTCGATTCCAAGCACATAGTTTATAATATAACACTCTCATATGTCTTCTAGGTTCTTTTTGTAGTCCTTTGATCATTTTTGAAAGATTGGACATTTTCTTTGATATTTCTTCCACAATCAGAGTCAACAACCTTCTTTTAGATAACATAACCTCATATATTCCTAATATAAACATTATGAGAATTATTTTGTAAACAAAAATATTAGGAAAAATACCCTATTTGATCCTTTAACTTTACTTTGGGGTCCACTTTGGTCCCTCAATTTTAAAAAGTTCAAAGTTGATAATTTATTTGTTCAAATAGCGCCATGTTAGTCCTTTCCGTTTGCTCCGTTAGTCAAAATTAAAGTAGAAGACCACTTGGCATACACCTGGCGTTGATGTGGCATATGCTCTTATTATTGGACCAAACCCATTCTTTCCCCCAATTTTCCCTCATTCTCTCTCATGTTCATGAACCTTCATCATATTCACTAATCAACCAAGAACAGAAACAACAATTCATCAAAGATCAAACCGAACAAAGCTCAAAGAATGAAAACTAGACATGACGTATACTACTGTAAGCACACCATCACAAAAAAACAACAATTTCACCAATATGTGAAGAACAATGAAACCCTAAAAGCTAAATTAAATGGCAATGGTGAGGAATCGAGGCACATAAGTATGGGGATATGATTCCGTGTGGGTGCAGAAATAAGATCGTATCAAGAAACCATAGAAATGACGCGAGTTTGAAGTTCTAACTGATGAAGCTCAAGAACACGATGAAGATTCCGATGGAATATGCAGATTCTGACAAGCTCCGACCAAGCCCCGACTAAGTTTTTTTTGAACTTTTAGATAAAGGTGACATTGTTGTTATGCTTCATTACGCTTACAATGCTATTAAGAAATCCATGGAGGCTTATGTCACTCGTGCTGGTGGAAAAGTGATTGAAGTTCCTCTCCCTTTTGTTGATGCTGCTCATTCTATTGGGTGTACTGATGTTGACATGCATAAGATTGGTGTTGGTTATTACACTATAATTTGCACAAGTGATTTTTTTGTCCACCTTCGATTGCGTTTTTGTACTCGAGACTAAACCCTTTTAACTATACTTCAAGTTTTGTAATAATATTTGTCTGCTGCTATAAAATTTTAATATAAATCGTATGTTTGTGAGTTTGTGATTCTTTAATGCTGTAACTATTCTTTGTGAAATTGGAAGGTTTTTATGGCTGCTAAATATATGTTGAAGTATGGAGTTCAAGGACATCTTAATGGCGGGATTTGTGAACTTTGTAAAGGAGTTTGATGGCATGGTTCCTTTATTAAGCTCTAACTAAAGTATTAATATACACTACTATTTTAAAACATATAATTCATTGTTCCAATCATTCCTCTTTTATATTACTTAACAACTCTATTATAATTTGTTCATCTGCATTATTGTTTTCCATGAATATTGTGTAGGATTCTTGGAAAATAATACTTGTTCCGAGGGAACTTGAGGAGGATGATCTGTCTTGAATTCTGTCTTAGTTTTGTGATAGTTGGACTTCATGTTAGATTTTATATATGACTTGAATTCTGACGTGAACATATTGTTAATATATATTTTATTCATGAAACAAATAAGCAAACATGATGTAGCTTAGCGGTACACTATTTGTCCAAGTAACTGTGGTGACCATGATTTGATTCCCGCTAAAAGCAAAATTTTGGGGGGTTTTATTTTGAAATTTTGGTGACCTTGATTATGAAGATGACTGTTCATTGCCAACTCAACTGCCACACGTGCATATACAAACGCGGTTTGAGCAAAATAGATAAAAAGGATTTTTATGACGCTGTATGAAAAATTAAAGGATCAACTTGGAACTTTTTAAAATTGAGTGTGTTACGAGCTCTCCTATGTCTAATTATGTAGGATGCTTGAGTGTGTTACGAGTTCTCCTATGTAAGGGTTGTAGATATCTCTTATGTATGTTTCTAAGGAAATTTCGTGTCCCCTTTCCCATTCTCAAATTGAGTTTATATAGAAGTTCTTTGGACTTGGGATGAAGATCTAAGAACAATTTTCTTAGCCTCCAAAAAGTGGAACAAAAGGGACATATTTTCCTTCCATTGTTGAAGAAGAAACTATTCCTCCTTGACTGATTCTAAGGACCTTTATTCCTTATCCACCCTGTAGACAATTGTGGTAGGTGGTGTGAATTGTGGGTTTCAACCCAAGCCCTGTCGCATGGTTCACCTCGGGCATCCCAACCCAATTGGGCGACCAATATGTCTCTTTCGGGAGGCTACTACCGCTAGGCAGGAGCTTGTCCAACATTAATATTCATGGTTCTTTGTCGATTTTTATGGGATACCTCTATCATGGCCAATGAAAATTATCCTAGTCCGTAGTCCCTCAAGCACGAGGCTTTGGAAAAGGCAAAATGATTTATTCTGAACATATACACTATTTCAAGATTATGCGAGTCCCTTAAGCAAAAATTGACACTTCTACAAAATAGACCTTTCGTAACACCATATTATAATAACCTTCCTGTTAATCATGGTAAATGGTAATAAGTATTTTTCGGATGATTTTTTTTTATATTTACTAAAATACATTTCACTATGATCATAGTTAACGACCGTAGTGAAATGTACCTGGAGTTAAAGGGTTTGAATTCCTGCACCAACAAATTTCCATTTATCGTGACATACTAGGCTTGACCTTGTATATCACCATAGTTCTTATAATCAATCATGGTGTAACACTACTATGGGAAACACCTCTTATAACGGTTGGAAATAAGATACAACCATGTCTGACCAACCTTTGTGAGGTAAGGTTTGATTATATGTATGATACTTTCCACCACGGTCGCACGACTATGATTATAAGTCAAGTAGCGTGCAACCTATCACAACGATTTCTTTAAACAACTATTTTTGTATGTCTTAACCTACCACAATGTTTACTTTAAACAACCGTTGTTGTATGTCTTTTAATAAAATATAAAAAATGCAGCAGTAGAACAACAACAAGAACAACAAGAAACAAGAACTACAATAAAAACAACAAAAACTACAACAAGAACAACAATAACAAGAACAATAAAAATAACAACAACAATAAGAAGAAGAACAACAATAATAACAATAAGAACAATAACAAGAACAACAAGAATAGCAAGAACAACAACAACTACAACTAACATTGCTAACTTGAATCCATGTTTTCCTTGTGTCATTCAAGTTGGAGAAAAGGTGATGCAATTTTGAATTTTGTTAATGAAAAAAATGATGTTTTCGAGTTTGGTTTAGTGGAGAAATAGAGTGTCGTAAATGAAAGGTGATGCTTGGAGGTAGAAGATGGAGTTTGTCGAAGTTGGAAGTTCATCTAAGATTTAGGTCTCATGAGGATCACTAATGGTAGTGCCTTGAGCATCGATACTCACTAAATGGACGATAAATATTTGTTTAAGAATGGTGAGGAAACTCAATAAAAACGCTTATATTTCCCCATGACCCTGAGTGAATTTTCACCACAGTTGGAAGTTCCAACTCTGGTAAAAATTGGCTTAAAAATAAATAAAAACAAAACTGTAGGTTCCAACCTATCACAACGGTTACTTTAAACAACTGTTGTTATATGTATCAACCTATCACAACGGTTAATTTAAACAACCGTTGTTGTATGTCTTTTAAAAAGTGGCTTAAAAATAAATAAAAATAAACTGTAGGTACTAGGATTCGAACTCATGACTAGGCGCCACTTTTCACCGTGGTTGGAAATTCCAACTGTGGTGAAAAATGGCTTAAAAATAAATAAACAAAACTGAAGGTGCTAGGATTCGAACTCATGACCAGACGCCACTTTTCACCATAGTAGGTACCTATGACCGTTGTGAAATGTATTTTAATAAATACCAAAAAAAGAAAAGCACAAAAAAAATTACCATAGTTAACAGGAAGACTGTTGTAAAATGGGTGTTACGAAAGATCTATTTTATAGTAGTGTAAGGTGCAATCATTTCATCACAGTTCATATTATCAACTGTGGTGAAAGGTGTTACATATTTATATATAAGAGAAATCATCTCTCACTTTTGTAGATAACATTCGTCTCTCTCAAAACATAACCCTAACATCTCTTTCACTTGTCTCTCTCAAAACAAAATCCTAACATCTCTGTCACTTGTCTCTCTCATATGGAAACCCCAAACTTATGTAGAGAACTCGTCTTCTTCGAAGGGTTACCTTTGTTGTATCAAATCTTAGCAAATCTCTATCTTACAGGTTCGTCTTCACAGTAGTTTATATTTCATTATCTATTTATGTATTATTGTTTACATTTTAATAGCTCGTTTCATAATGTTTGAACTTTATGCTTGTTTTGACTTGTAGGTATGGATGGTGAATGAAAAAAATCATTGAGGATGAAGCTAAAGTGAGCGTTGCAAACTTATGTGAAAGACCTATAATGACATCCATTCAAAATTAACATAAGTTTGCAGCTCTCACTTCAGCTTCATCCTCCTTTCGTTGTGAATGCCATTATGGGACATGTACATTTTTGAAACATTCTATGAGTTGATATGCCGTTGTTGTTGTTATTATTAATAAAATTTATATGGTGTATGTAGTTTATGCTTTGTGTTGATAATTTTGTTATTTTTTAATAAGAGTTGTTTGTTGTATCTTGTATATTGTTTAAGATTTTTTGTTGATGAATGTTATTGTTAATGTTTGTTTAAAAGATGAGTTTATTATATCTTATGTGACTTGAGTGTTTTCCCAACCCCTTACCGAATATATAAATTTTCAGATTGGATTAGAAAATTATAATATGATAGATAAAATTATATTAGAAAACAAGTTACACGTTCAATTCTAGACAATAATTCTTCAGCCCGTTATCTGCATTTCACTCTTTAACCATTATAACTTGATTTAATTCTTCTAGTACTTCAGTTGCCTCTTTATCTTCCTCTAATTTTGTTTGCAAAGTAAATAATATTTTGCAAAATGATCTAGAGGTGAAGGAATGAGAGATTGAAAAACTAGGAGCATTAAACTAAATTCTAATCGTTAAAGAGAAAAATCCGGATACGGAGTTGAAGAATTCTTGTTTAGCATTGAACATGTAACTTGTTCTTCTAATATAACTTAATTTGTCATATTATAATATTCTAGATCAAATTGAAATGTTATATATTTAGTGAGCATTAGAGAAATAAGCATTCCACATGATTTATAGTAAACTCGGTGTATATATCACAACGATTGTTTATAACAACAATTGTTAAATGTTATCGCCTTTTGGAGACATCTTACACCTTATGAGGCTTATTAATGAAAACAATATGACTTTTTGGCAATTCCCTTTGAATTTCGTCATAGTTTGTCCATTAATTTTAAGATTTACATTTCTTTGACCATACAAATTTGTTGTTTGGGAAGGGTCCCTAAAGCGAGGATTGAGAGAAGTCCCTCAAGTGTTTCTTGGGGTTTCCCTTGACGAAGATCCCTTAGTGGCAGTTTGCAATGATTTATGGGCGACAAGGATAGTTAGTTTAAGTTCAAGCATTTAATAGTCTCGTGGGTGGAGAGGATAATTCATTAAAGTTCAAGCATTTAATAGTCTCGTGGGTGGCAAGGATACTTCTTTGTACTTTTTATGTTTCCTTAATTCAAACACCTTTTATTTCTTATCATTTACTATATTTCATTTGATATTTTTTTATTTCAAGTTCTTTTTACTTTAATTTAAACTTTATTGTCTTTAAAGTCTACTTTCACGCTGTCTGCAACCATAAATTTGTAGTTACATCTTATACTTACGTCATAGTAAGAGTTTTAACACAAAATATATCCCAAGATTTTTTGAGTTAATTTCAAAGACTTTCAAATTCGTGATTATTTTCTAAAAACACATACGAACAGAAAGTACTTATGATTAAATTTAATCACTCTCTTAATAAGATACACATGTATGTAATTATAATTCTTAGACCTATGCGGATATTCTATTACCTATAATTTAAAACTTATTAGTATAATCACTAACCATAAACTTATACATATGAGTAAGTCTTTGATATTTTTTGGGTTAATGGGAGTTTATCATTAGCATATTCATATGTTCGGGCCATTATTTATAATATGAGATTAATTAATATGCACCGACAGTGTAAAAAGTTTTACGCTATCGATTCATCACAATCACCCGTTTGCATTACTTTATAGATTTTAAAAATAAAAGTCAAACTTGTCCCAATATCCAACGGTGATAGTTTACTGACTGTGTAAAATTTTTTTACACTGTCAGTGTATATCAATTAAATTCTTATAATATATTTCTCTTAACTTAAATATGTTACTCTAAATCCATCTTTCTTGATATAAAATGTGAGTCTTTAACATGTATGATTTGTTTTCTTTATCGAATACAAGTTCTGTAACGTTGAAGCTTACTTACCTTTTGATTGGTTAGTGTTTTGACCATTATTGATAGGGTAATTCTAACATGTTTTCTAAGGGAACAAGTTAAGAGTTAAATATAGTAACTTTTTCTTGGAAATTATGCATTAATTTTATTAAAAATTGATCATTATTTTTTTCATTTCTTTTTCAAGACAAAATTTCTATATGTGGGTTTCTTAAGATGTGCCCTTAAGGCACAAGTTAACATTACCCTTATTGATATTCTAATATTAAAACTAATATTTTTAATAATTAATTATTGTCATCCAAGTGAGAGATTGTTAGATTAATTATTTAATTAATTAGTTATGGAATGACATAATTAATTATTAATTAATTATATTATGGTCAATTGTTATTTAGCACTCATTATAGATGAATTATTTGATTGAGTTTTGTGTCTGAATGATGGATTAGACCATTTAGTTAAATCCAATGAGAGATCTCTGCCCTCAGTCGTTTAGTTATTAAAGCGTTATCCCATCAGAGGATTAAAATACTCTGAAAAACCTAGACGACAATGAGGGTAGTAACCCTCTCATAACCACTCTCCTTGATCAACACGGTATGGAATTTTCTAGTTAGGCTGTGGTTTCCCCAAGTGAGCAGACACGACCACTTGCCTAAGCACGAGGTCACATTATTGCATTTCCTTCTGGCGACTCTTTGGTTGGCAAAAAATTCCCTGATGTGGGAGATGTCACGAGTATCTTCAATTAGGTCAGATGTACATCTAAGTTCCATCTCGCTTACCTCTTTGTTAAACTGAGCGCACCTCCATGTGGGTGTGTCAATATCAACCAATAGCATGGCATCGATGTTGTATGCGATTGTAAAAACGAGTCTCCTCAATGGTTGAATGTGGAGTTGTGTGATATGACCATAATACATAGTGGAAATGTTTGGCCCACAAACCTTTGGTGTCATCTAGTTTTTTTGTTTATCCTCATAATATCACCCTATTTGATGACTCATATTTCCCTGTTCGTATGCAGATGAACAACCAATATGAACTTCGTTTATATTCCCAAGTGCTGGAAGAAGTCCACCACAACTGAGCTGGAGAATTGTGTTCCATTGTCTCAGATGACGACTCTTGGTAGGCCAAACATGCATATAATTTATTTCCAGTAGAACCATTGAACCCCTTTTATCCTGATATTAGATACAAATTCCTCCATTAGCCACTTTGTGAAGTAGTATAACCTAATGATTAGGAACTTCAGTTGCTCTGACACTAGCGAGAAAAGACCTAATATGTCTATGACCATTGATAAAATGGCCACGATGAAGTGACAAAGTGAAGAGTTTCAGTTGGCGCATGTTGTAGTTGGAATTTCTCTAGCACTTGACACATATTCTAATTAATTTTGTACTATCCTTCATCAGAGTGGGCCAATAATATATCGCCTTTTATGGGAAAGAGATTTCCCACTAATATGATTTCTACATGTTCCTTAGTGGACCTCTATGAGGAAAAAGGAGATATGACTCCCCCTAGACATCTTAGCATGAAGGAGGCCCTTTTCATCTTATACAACTTCCCATAAACCATGGTGTATTTTTCTGCGTGCTTTTGGAGCATCTTTTCCTCTAGCTCATTTGAAAGGAGCTCGTCCTTCACCAGGTAGTGCATTATAGGAGCCATTTAACTTGTGGGTTGGGCGGCTTCAATGGTTTTTATTTCTTATGTTTAAATGCTAAGGGTGGCTAGATTTTCTTGTATGACCGTCCAATTATGTACCGATTTGTTTCTTTGGCGAGCTTTGATAATAGAACTTATGTTATCTCAAACGCTTTAAAATATTTAAATAATCTAGGTACCTTTGAGTGATACTTGTGTTGGTGTAAGCCCTAAAGGCCAATACTTTTGGAACTTGTATCGAATTATTTATAAAAGGCTTTTTCTTTATTATGTTTGTTTAATAAAGTCCCTAGAATAGCTAGTCCGTTTAATGTATCAAGTGTCACTTGATCGTGAGATCCCATTAAACATAAGGACACTATTCTTAAAGTATTCGTAGTCGAGCTTTGTTGAGAAGTGGGATAACATTAAAGCATTAAGACTATTATGTATATAGACTGATGACCATATATCATGGATCATGGATAAGGAGTTATCAAGTCTTAAATATAGGTATGAATATTAAGAGTAATATTTATACTAGATTGACCCTCTATGAGAATACTACATAAAATGTTATGTAAAGTATCATAAGTTATTCTCATGGTGATAATGGTGTATACCACCCTTCGACCTGAAACCACCATGGACCCTAGATGTAGAGTCGAGTGCTTTATTGCTGATCAAACATTGTCAGTAACTGGATGATCATAAAGACAGTTGATGGGTACTCCACAAAGCATGTTGAGGGATATGAGTGACCTAGATGGAATTTGCCCATCCTGCGTAACATGATAAATGTCTAAGGGCCCAATATTGAACTGGACAAGGATGACACAATCTATGCCTTGTGTTCAATATAGACATAAGGGCAAAAGGGTAATTGTACACACAAGTATTATCACAAAAATGTATTTGTCAGATCACATGACATTTTCGTGTCTTGGGTAGCAGTGATGTGTTGCTAGATACCACTCACTGTTTATTATGTTAAGTACGTGATTTAATATAATTGCCAATATCGCGAAAACCTACAGGGTCACACACAAAAGGTCAGATTGATGAGAGACAGAGTAAATAAGGAACACCATAAGGTACGGTGCACTTAAGTGAATTGTAGAACATCGTAAGGTACGACACACTTGAGTAGAATACGAAATATGGTAAGGTACCACGCGCTTAAGTGATTTTCGGTATACCATAAGATATGGGCCACATACACTTAAGTGGGTTTTTTAGCTTGCATCCCACACAAGTGGTTCTATAAATAGAACCCTTGTGCAGAAGCATTTTACTTGATGAAATTTCGTTTCTCTCTCTCTCTCTCTCTCTTCCACTCAAAGCCTTCATTCGTAGCAACTAGGACTGAGATTGAAGGAATCCGTTCATGTGGACTGAGTAGAGGCGTTGTCACCATTCAACTCTCGTGATCACTCCTTAGATCTGCATCAAAGGTTTCAATCGCCACAACAGGTAAGGGTTTCTATCACTGATCATGCCCATTTGTAAGGATCATTAGAGGAAATTTTTTAATTTCCACTGTGTTTTGGATCATAATTTTCCTTCAACTTGATCAATTGTGCTTCTTTCAACTAATACTCCCTGACAACCTGATTCATAATCAGTTATGAATCACTTATAGATCTTAGACTCGAAGTACCCATTTCCCTGAAAAGCTTCATATTGCTGCTGATGGCTTTATACTCAGCTTGGTTGTTACCTTTAAACTCGAACAATAAAGACTGCTCTATGAGGAGGTTGTCCGGACCTTCTAGCACTATTCCAACATCACTTCATGTTAGTTTTAAAACACCATCCAATGATAGTGTCCATACGTGTGTATGTGTGTGTCATACGGTGAACTGGACTTTTTGTGGTTTTAATCGCAATGTCGCGGTTAGCAAGAGTCGCCACCGACTTTTCTTTTATCCAATAAGGAAAGGTGGAAAAGAACAGGAAAGACCTTAATTTAGATTTTGGATTCGGGAGGTACATTATACAAAGGGAAGGTGTTAGCACCCTTTGTATCCATGGTTATCCATGGGCTCTTAATTGCTCGATCACTTATATTATTTTTGTCTAAAAAAAGTGTTTGTGAATTGTTTGGAAAATTGTTTTGAAAAGAGAATTTAACTTTGTAATGATTCTTGTATGAATGTATACAAAGTGGTTATCTCGTTTAGTTTTGAAAATTGTTTAGAAAAATATAACTCGGTAATGATTCTAGTATGAATGTATACCAAGTGGTGATTTTCTAAAGGTATTTTGAAAGGTGTGAGGTGCGAAAAAGTGTTTTAAGTTGTGAGCCAGCAATTAAGAGTTATACCGACCCAAGGTCTTTACGGGCATTTCCTATCCTTATGAGGGTAAAACTGTCCTTATTATTGAGAAATAAGTAGTTTTATCCTTTGGATGTAAAAGGGTCATCGTAGGGTCATCGATTGGTCATTGAAGGCAACAGTTATGAGGATACCTTAGCATTCGAAGGGACTATCATCATTTAATCGTAGGCAACATCGGAGGGTCATCGAGGGACAAAGTTGTATATTCGAAGGCAACATCCGAGGGACTATAATTTATTTTATGATGATTTAACCGAAGGGTCTTTGCTAAGGGTATCCCCACATTCGCGGGACATGACCGTAATATCGTAATCGTAAGGCAACAAAGAGAGGTCCAAGATCACTTATTCAAAGGCAAAGTTTTACAATTAATTAGGTGATTAGGAGGAATTCTCCCACATTAAAATTAATACATTAAAATTAATACATTAAAATTAATACATTAAAATTAATACATTAAAATTAATACATCAAAATTAATTAGGTAATTTAGGGTGAAAACTCCACAAGGGTATCCCACAAATAAAGTGGAATACCTAGCCAATAACCTTTTCCTGGGATATGTGAACCTTTTCGAAGCTCAAAAAGAAACATGTCAGAATACCAAATCAGGGTGCAATCGAAGATTACACCGGAAAAATATCGCAACAGTAAATAGGATAGGATGAATAATGCATGGCTATGATAAAAACATAAAAAAAAACAGACTAGAAAAATCAGGTACTGTCTCGTTCGCCTCTGCCTCGCCTAGCGAAGGCCAGGCGAACGGCCACGGATTTTGAATTTTGAGAAAAACAGCCCCATGTTAGGAACCTTGAACTTTATGGCATTTTATCACAGGAACAGCATGGTCAAACATTCAGGGTATTCAGGCATATTTAAATTCACATACGAAAGCAAATTATATACCAACATTTAATCATGATGCATTATATGTGTAGATATGGCCAATTGAAAGTATAAACAATAGAGATACGCAAACCTGTTTGCCAATTCAAGGTTGAAGGGATTGACCACTTGTGGTATCGGAATGAGTTAGGCGGCGGGAATTGGGCGGCGATGGCTTCGGGGCGGATGAGCTGCCTTCAGGGTTTCTTTATTCTGAATTCTCCGGGTTGGCAGGGTTCCTATGCCAAAGTTTCTATCCGTCCTTCTCTGTTCTCTCTCTTTCTTTTTCCTCAAGGTTTTGTTCCAAGGAAACCTCAGAGTGTTTTGCTTCTCTTCCTTCTTTCTCCAGTGAATCTCCCAGTGTAAACTCTAAGTCTAACTCCCCGTCCTTTTCCTCTACTGAAACTTCAGTATTTATAGACTAATTTTGTGGGTAATGGGCTTGGAATGAGGGAGACCCAAGTCCAAAATAATTTGTTATATTTTATTTATTTATTTATTTTAATTATTTAATTAATTAATTAATTAATTAATTAATTATTTTTTTTTTTTTTCGTTTTTTTTTTTTTTTTTTTTTCAGGAAAAATGATGGGTAAATTTTGGGGTATGACAGCTGCCCCTGTTCAATATTCTTGAACCGAGAGAGTTAGGATGGCGTGTATGCCATTCGTGGTCTGGAGGTGGAAGATTATTGAACACTAGAATGCCCCAAAAATTTGCACTTGAGGATCGACAGTTGGTCTTGATGGAGATGGGCTTAAAGATGCCATCCGGGAGGTTTGATGACGAAAGCTTCAGATCGAGCCGTACATTAGGCCAATTTGAAGACATGGGTGCCACACTGGGTCGTACATTAGACCGAATAATGAGTCATCCATTAGGCTGCCGACTTCGCTGGGGAGTCGGAGTGTGTCATATGCTGTTGGGGATAAAGGATCAGAATGGACCATACGCTAGATCGTATCTGAGTTGAAGAGAGAGCCGTCCGTTAGGCTGAATCTGATGATGAAAGGGGTAGTCGTACACTAGACTACACTTCAGAAATGTACCGTACACTAGGTAGCATCTGAGTAGTTGAGGATCCGAATGGGTCGTACGTTAGACCGCATTGGAGTTGCTGGAGCTCAGAATCGATCGTACATTAAATCGAATCTGAGTTGCAGAATGAGCCGTCCAGTAGGCTGAATCTGATGGTAAAAGGGAGTAGTCGTACACTAGACTACACTTCAGAAATGTACCGTACACTAGGTAGCATCTGAGTAAGGGAGTAGCCGTATACTAGACTACCATTCAGAAATGTACCTGTCCGAAGGTAGCATCTGAGAAAGGGAGTAGCCGTATACTGGACTACCATCCAGAAATGTACCTGTCCGAAGGTAGCATCTGGGAAAGGGAGTAGCCGTATACTAGACTACCATCCAGAAATGTACCTGTCCGAAGGTAGCATCTGGGAAAGGGAGTAGCCGTATACTGGACTACCATCCAGAAATGTACCTGTCCGAAGGTAGCATCTGGGAAAGGGAGTAGCCGCATACTAGACTACCATTCAGAAATGTACCTGTCCGAAGGTAGCATCTGAGTAAGGGAGTAGCTGTATACTGGACTACCATCCAGAAATGTACCTGTCCGAAGGTAGCATCTGGGAAAGGGAGTAGCCGTATACTGGACTACCATCCAGAAATGTACCTGTCCAAAGGTAGCATCTGGGAAAGGGAGTAGCCGCATACTAGACTACCATTCAGAATGTACCTGTCCGAAGGTAGCATCTGAGTAAGGGAGTAGCTGTATACTGGACTACCATCCAGAAATGTACCTGTCCGAAGGTAGCATCTGGGAAAGGGAGTAACCGTATACTGGACTACCATCCAGAAATGTACCTGTCCGAAGGTAGCATCTGGGAAAGGGAGTAGCCGTATATTAGACTACCATTCAGAAATGTACTTGTCCGAAGGTAGCATCTGAGAAAGGGAGTAGCCGTATACTGGACTACCATCCAGAAATGTACCTGTCCGAAGGTAGCATCTGGGAAAGGGAGTAGCCGTATACTAGACTACCATCCAGAAATGTACCTGTCCGAAGGTAGCATCTGGGAAAGGGAGTAGCCGTATACTGGACTACCATCCAGAAATGTACCTGTCCGAAGGTAGCATCTGGTCAGATGAAGGTCTAACTTGGTCGTGCATTAGACTGTACTTGAGTTGAAGAAGGTCAGAATGGATCGTACGCTAGATCGTATCTGAGTTGTTGAGGGTCAGAATGGATCGTCTGTTAGATCGTATCTGAGTTGAAGAAGGTCAGAATGGATCGTACGCTAGATCGTATCTGAGTTGTCGAAGGTCAGAATGGATCATACATTAGATCGTCTCTGAGTTGTCGAAGGTCAGAATGGATCGTATGCTAGATCGTATCTGAGTTGAAGGAGTCATATGTTGAGCTGAATCAGAATGAACCGTATGTTAGGCTGTATCTGTATACGTTGTACTTGCAATAAATGTCTGGGATGGGCTTAAAGATGCCATCGCTAGGAGGATATCGAAGTGTTGTCAGAATGAATGTTCCCATGAATTACATCTGGAATATGTATCTGAATCTTGTCTGTGATTGATAAAGGCGTCTGCCTGAATGAGCCTTTTACTTTGACTATATCAGGAGGATAATTAACCTGCAAAGAAAAGTTAGCTTTATGCCATGTCATGATGCATGAGATGTTTTATGCTTTCGAAAATAAATGCGAATGTTGTATGCATGCGTATGCTGTGAAATGATGCAATGAATGAGTTATGCGTATGAGAAGTTCTGCTTGGGGACTCTACTGGGGAAAATAAATCCCCATCTACTGATTGGAGATATTCGTGTTGAGGACCCTCTCTCGGCTGGGGGTTCTGATTTCTGTCTGATGGTAGAGATATTCAACAGAGCCTGGCTGGGGATGGATGAGATGATCAATCTGTCTGATGATGCCGACCTCTGTTGGGGAATAGCTGGCTGTGCCGGGGAATACTGCCAACTTCTTCTGGGGAAAAAACAGGCTTGCTGGGGGGAAGAGAATTGGTAGTGGATTCATTGGAAGCATGATTAGACCTTTTCCTTGATCCTGAAGTAGGGTAGTAATTGCTATTGCTATTCTATGCATGTATTTTGGTAAACATTGTCATATTCAAATGCACATATTAATTCAAATTAAATCAATGGACATTTACGCAACCAAAACAGAAAAGTAAAAAACAAAAGCATCTTTTTTGAAAGAGGGTTGTATTGATTTTTGAAAGAAGGCCTATAAACAGGCAAATTATGTACAAGGAGACAGAAATCCTAGTAAGAGGAAATTGTCAAAAACAAAGAGAAAGCTATGCAGAAAAAGTCCTATTGATTTTAAGTCTACTACTGCCATTATGTCTTCAAGCATCTCATCCCCTGCTGTCGGATAGAAGTGATTGGCTTGGTCAGTCCCTTGAACTTGGATGAAAGTTGACTGAGAACGGGACATAGTCATACGCTTTAATCCCTAATTTTTGCCTGGACCGCCTTTTCAGGTTTTCAGTCCACCAGGATACCCTTTTTTGCCCAAGCCACCTTTTCAGGTTTTCGACTTGCCGGGTGTACATTTTTTTATATATATCCCTAATTTTTGCCCGAACCCTTTTGGTTCGCCGGGATGCCCTTACTTTTGCCTAGATACGTCGATCTAGCGGGTCTTTTTCATGCGTAGTATTTTTTAACTATGTCCGCGTTCACGGGATGCGGGAAATCTTCGCCATCCACTGTAGCAAGTATCATGGCTCCACCAGAGAATACCTTCCTAACTACAAATGGCCCTTTGTACGTGGGAGTCCATTTGCCTCTGGGATCAGTTTGCGGTAGCACGATACGCTTGATTACCAAGTCGCCAATTTGATACACTTGTCGCTTGACCCTTTCGTTGAATGCCTGGGTCATGCGTTTCTGATATATCTGCCTATGACAAATAGCCGCGAGTCTCTTCAATCAAATTTATCTGATCGAGTCGAGTCTGAATCCGTTCCTCTTCATCTAAGCCCGCCTCTTTCATGATTCTTAGCGAGGGAATCTGAACTTCCACTGGTAAGATGGCTTCCATTCCATAGACTAAAGAGAACGGAGCTGCCCCTGTCGAAGTGCGTACTGAAGTGCGATAGTCATGAAAAGCAAATGGTAACATCTCATGCCAGTCTTTGTACATTACTGTCATCTTTTGTATAAGCTTCTGGACATTGTTAGCAGCCTCCACGGCGCCGTTCATCCTTGGCCGGTACGGAGAAGAATTAGAGTGTTTTATTTTGAACCGCGTGCAGAGTGCAGTAACCATCTTGTTGTTCAAATTAGCACTATTATCAGTGATAACTCTTTCAGGAGACAACAAGTTTCTCGAATAGATATTTGATAGAACCCATCTTAGAAATCAATAAAGTGGTATGATTCAACATGTACTGTCTTAATCGGCGAGCAGCCCAAGCCAAAGCGCAGCAAGCTTTCTCGAGCTATGAGTATCTTGTTTCACAGTCGGTACCTTTTGCTAAGGCGGTATATGGCATGCTCTTTTCGACCAGACTCGTCATGTTGCCCCAACACACCTCATTGGATTTTCTAACACGGTCAAATACATGATTAGAGGTCTTCCTTCAACTGGTGGTGTCAGAATTGGAGGTTCTTGGAGACACTTCTTGATTTTATCAAAAGTTTCCTGACATTCATCATATCTTGACTGTCCTCAGTAATTTGAAGATAGGTTTGCAAGTAGCAGTCAAGTAGGATATAAATCGGGCAATGTAATTCAAGTGCCCCAAGAGGCTTCTGACTTCTTTCTTGTCTACTTTTAGTACTCAGATCGACAGTTTCAATTGACTCCTCATGCGGCTGTATAGTCCTTTCTTCTTTCAGTAACAGTCTGGCAAGTTCTTCAGGTACTTCACAATCTTCCTCACTTCCATCTTCGGCTTGGTAGATCGGATTTTCGAAGTCATAATGAACAGTAGCAGAACTATTATCAACAGGATCCAGAGTGGATGTGGATACGCAATTTGTTACGTGAGTGTGTGCAAGAAAGCATAGCTTATTTGAAAAATGACAGGAAAGATAAAGAGCGCAATATTTGAATGCAAAAAGTCCATTGATTTATTGAATATGAATATGCTTATGAGAATGACAAAACATTTAACCAAATTTGATACATTGAATAAACAACAAACAATTACTCCTGACTAAAGGAAGTTGGAATAGTGTCTTCAGCCTTCCAATTATCCAAGTTGCAATCGCTATTCACATCTTCTACAACATTAACAGTCTTGTCATGATCGGGCATAGGAGCAGTGATGACATTAGGAATATCCAGAGGATCAAATTCAAATTCCCCAGCGTCGATCATATCCTGAATCTTGTTCTTCAGCGACCAGCAATCATTCGTATCATGCCCGGGGCTATCGGAGTGATATGCACACCTGGCGTTGGGATTATAACGAGGAGAAGTAGTGTTGGGTTTTGCAGGAGGATCTCTGAGGGTAATTAAATTTACTTTTAGCATACCCTGCAGTGCTTGTGCTAAAGTCATATTGATCTTCGTAAACTGCCTTCTTCCCGGGTTAATGTGCCTCACAGATTTCTTGTCCTTTTTCTTCTTGAGCAAGAGAGTCTTTAGTTCCTCCTGCCCCTTGGATAAGTTCAAGATCATCTCCTGGAGTTGAGCATTCTGAGCCTGGAGATCTTTGACAGTTTGTTCGAGGTCCATTTTTCTGTTTGAAGGAAAACCGTGAGAATACTGATCCTTTTAGAGTACCTGTTATGCAATGTCATGTTATGCTATGCAATGTATGAAATGTTTTCAAGGACTTTTGGAATTTAATTTTGCATAAACTACCAAAAAAAGAAAGCCACTTTTATTAATAATATTTGATTAATATTCATTATAATAAGAAGTAAAATACAATAAAAGCTCAGGTCTCCCAGGGACGGCTTCTTTTTGGGCGAAGATATGTATTGAGTCTTCGTTCCTCATTAAGCTGGCCGGTGAGCTCTAACACCTTCTTCCTTGTAGCACAGAACTGGGCTTCAAAAGTATCCCTTTCCTCTCTCAACTGGATCCAGGACTTCTTTAACTCTTCAACATCGGTAGGCATATCTGGATAAGGAACGATCTGAGGAGTACCTCCTTCAGCTTCTGGTTCAACAATCAGTGGTCCGACTGCCAGATATGGCATGACAAGTTCACGAGCTCTTGTGCGGACCCATCTGAGATAAGGTTCCATAGGAATAAAGTTTTTCTGTCCTAAAGTACTTCTTTTCACCATGCCCCAAGCTCGCACAAATCTTTGACGGAGACCTTGGGAATCGTTATCATAGTCAAACACCGTGCCTTGTATAATTATTTCATGTGGACCATCTCTTCGAGCACAACCAAACTGACGTAGGGCTAAAGCAGGATTATAAGTAATACCTCCTCTTATCCCCATGAGTGGTACATTAGGGAATTCTCCACAACGGTCAATGATGATATTGTTTTCTTTGAAATGAGGACACCAACGGATGTCTGAGTGGGAGAGCGACATTATCCTTTGAGACCATCTCAAACTTTGCTCATTCTTCAAGACTGACTGAGGAAGGTGCGAAATAAACCACCTGGATAATAAAGGTATGCAGCACATGAGAGTCCCTTGCCTCTTCATAGTACGAGTGTGAAGGGAATGCAGAATGTCGCCGAGCAAGGTAGGCATAGGGTTACGAGCGAGAAATATCTGAATAGCATTCATATCTATGAATTGATCTGGATTAGGGAATAACACCAAACCATAGATTAGTAATGCTAGAATCTCCTCGAAAGCATGGACATTCATGACTTTTAAGAATTCTCGGGCCTTATTCATCAGAAATTTGGCAAGTAAACCCTTAACTCCACTTCTTGTTACCCAATTAGCTTCAATATCTGACTTTGTCATGTGTAAAGCTGCGGCAACTTTTTCGGACCTCGGAATCTTTTCTAAACCACTGAAAGGTATTTGATCAAGAATAGGTATCCCAAGAAGCTGGGAAAATTCTTCTAATGTGGGCACCAACTGATAATCTGGGAATGTGAAGCAATGATGTTTAGGATCGAAGAACTGGAATAGGACTCTCATCATATCTTCTTTGAAACCAGTGGTAACCAAATCGAGGAGAGAACCATGCTTTTTGACGAACTGAGCCTGATCAGGAAGTTCTGACACTAAATCCTTGAGTTGAGGAGAGATGACTACAAAATTTATCCGGATAGTCTTCCTGGGAGCCATAGCCTTACAAAATAGAGCCAAGTTAAATCCCTAAGTCCTCGAAGTGATTAGTGCAATGTCATAATGTTATGATGTTATGATGTTATGATGTTATGATGTTATGATGTTATGATATTATGATATTAAACAAATAACAAGCATAAGCAAGTCATACAACAATCATTCCTAGGTTTTAAGGCTTGCATGAGTTCCATAGGTAAGTACCCTCCCCACTGAAGTTTGGTGGGTTCAACCTGTCTTAGAATAGTAACCGGGTTCTAGAAGGATCTCAAATCATTGACCTTTCCTTAAGTCCACTTCAGTGCAACACCAAGTGGTTGACCGAAGCTTCCCTAAAGTCCAATCTCAAAGAGTGTAGTATCGAGTCTCAACCAACTTCAGTCGGAACCGAAGCCAGTTATCTCACTACTTTCTAATGGCCAGGATGAGTCAATTAGGGTTCTAAAGGTCTGGTTAATGCTTTTATGACACCACGCGAATGCCAAATATTTCCTCAACTAACATGAGGAACATCAGGACATCCAAAGTGCCACATTAACCGTAGCCATCATTTTGACCATTCCAGTATACGCCGGACAGTCGCGATGATCTCTTGCTACTTACCTAAGGTACACTAGATCCGGGTGTAGGATCTTTCACTCAAGCATAACATACCCAAGCAATCCCTTAAAAATAAATCAGACAAATTGAATAAGTGATCTTGTTTTTAAGGTAACCTCTCTTTTTAAATATTCCCCAGCAGAGTCGCCAGTTCTGTCATACGGTGAACTGGACTTTTTGTGGTTTTAATCGCAATGTCGCGGTTAGCAAGAGTCGCCACCGACTTTTCTTTTATCCAATAAGGAAAGGTGGAAAAGAACAGGAAAGACCTTAATTTAGATTTTGGGTTCGGGAGGTACATTATACAAAGGGAAGGTGTTAGCACCCTTTGTATCCATGGTTATCCATGGGCTCTTAATTGCTCGATCACTTATATTATTTTTGTCTAAAAAAAGTGTTTGTGAATTGTTTGGAAAATTGTTTTGAAAAGAGAATTTAACTTTGTAATGATTCTTGTATGAATGTATACAAAGTGGTTATCTCGTTTAGTTTTGAAAATTGTTTAGAAAAATATAACTCGGTAATGATTCTAGTATGAATGTATACCAAGTGGTGATTTTCTAAAGGTATTTTGAAAGGTGTGAGGTGCGAAAAAGTGTTTTAAGTTGTGAGCCAGCAATTAAGAGTTATACCGACCCAAGGTCTTTACGGGCATTTCCTATCCTTATGAGGGTAAAACTGTCCTTATTATTGAGAAATAAGTAGTTTTATCCTTTGGATGTAAAAGGGTCATCGTAGGGTCATCGATTGGTCATTGAAGGCAACAGTTATGAGGATACCTTAGCATTCGAAGGGACTATCATCATTTAATCGTAGGCAACATCGGAGGGTCATCGAGGGACAAAGTTGTATATTCGAAGGCAACATCCGAGGGACTATAATTTATTTTATGATGATTTAACCGAAGGGTCTTTGCTAAGGGTATCCCCACATTCGCGGGACATGACCGTAATATCGTAATCGTAAGGCAACAAAGAGAGGTCCAAGATCACTTATTCAAAGGCAAAGTTTTACAATTAATTAGGTGATTAGGAGGAATTCTCCCACATTAAAATTAATACATTAAAATTAATACATTAAAATTAATACATTAAAATTAATACATCAAAATTAATTAGGTAATTTAGGGTGAAAACTCCACAAGGGTATCCCACAAATAAAGTGGAATACCTAGCCAATAACCTTTTCCTGGGATATGTGAACCTTTTCGAAGCTCAAAAAGAAACATGTCAGAATACCAAATCAGGGTGCAATCGAAGATTACACCGGAAAAATATCGCAACAGTAAATAGGATAGGATGAATAATGCATGGCTATGATAAAAACATAAAAAAAACAGACTAGAAAAATCAGGTACTGTCTCGTTCGCCTCTGCCTCGCCTAGCGAAGGCCAGGCGAACGGCCACGGATTTTGAATTTTGAGAAAAACAGCCCCATGTTAGGAACCTTGAACTTTATGGCATTTTATCACAGGAACAGCATGGTCAAACATTCAGGGTATTCAGACATATTTAAATTCACATACGAAAGCAAATTATATATCAACATTTAATCATGATGCATTATATGTGTAGATATGGCCAATTGAAAGTATAAACAATAGAGATACGCAAACCTGTTTGCCAATTCAAGGTTGAAGGGATTGACCACTTGTGGTATCGGAATGAGTTAGGCGGCGGGAATTGGGCGGCGATGGCTTCGGGGCGGATGAGCTGCCTTCAGGGTTTCTTTATTCTGAATTCTCCGGGTTGGCAGGGTTCCTATGCCAAAGTTTCTATCCGTCCTTCTCTGTTCTCTCTCTTTCTTTTTCCTCAAGGTTTTGTTCCAAGGAAACCTCAGAGTGTTTTGCTTCTCTTCCTTCTTTCTCCAGTGAATCTCCCAGTGTAAACTCTAAGTCTAACTCCCCGTCCTTTTCCTCTACTGAAACTTCAGTATTTATAGACTAATTTTGTGGGTAATGGGCTTGGAATGAGGGAGACCCAAGTCCAAAATAATTTGTTATATTTTATTTATTTATTTATTTTAATTATTTAATTAATTAATTAATTAAAATTTTTTTTTTTTTTTTTCGTTTTTTTTTTTTTTTTTTTTTTTTTTTTCAGGAAAAATGATGGATAAATTTTGGGGTATGACAGTGTGTGTGTGTGTGTGTGGTGGGGGGGGGGGGGGCTTCCACGGCCACTGGATAATTGAATTATGCTAATAAATAGGCTAACCTTTTTGTCGCACCTCAAAAAATAAGAACACGACTTGGCGAAGCGCAATCGCACACTCGCATGATGGACTGGACATAGTCGCCACCGAACTTTTTTTATTCTTATAAAGAAAAGGGGAAATATTGATAAAATCCGAGAAAGAAAGACAATGATTATGGTCGTCGCAACCAAATCAGGATTCTGGAGTCGATTACGCAAGGAGAAGGTATTAGCACCCCTCACGTCCGTTGTATTCTATGGGAACCGTTAGGTTAATTGTGCACGTCAGTGTTAACTTAGAAATGTTAGGTTTCTCGAGTTATTAGGAGGGAAAGAATAATAGGATGAAAAGAAAAGAGAAGATGTTTTTGGATTTTTTAACGAAGGGGACTAAACCTAAATTTTTTATTAATGAGCCTGACAAGATTTCACGATCCTGCTCCTATGCATCTCAAAAGAGAACTCAAAGCTTACGTAGTTCTGGTAGAAAAAGTTTGTTTGTTGGTCGATTTTAGCGAAAGCTACATTGTATTAATCAACGAAAAATATTGTTTTACCCAAAACAGATGAGGAGCGAATGTATACCACACATCGAATGATTTTACAAATCAACATTTGGAAAAACGTCATTTATCTCAACTCAATAATTGTGGACAAATGATTGTTTGACATCATCTTAAGACAAGATGTCTATTGTTTATGAAAAGGTTTTAAAGATCGCACGACGGCAAAGAAAAGAGTTTGATTGGTTGAAAGTATTTTTGGGTTTGAAAGGTAAGTATTTATAACTTGCAAGCTCTTACAACTTTAGTTTAATACTCGGGACTACGTCTGGACCTTTCACACAGGTAATCTTTTTCTTCCAATTTTATTGAGAAAAGAAGTTTGAATATTTACAAGTGTTTTGAAGGGAAGGCAAACACTTATGGTTTACAAGCTCTTACAACTTAGGCCTAGCATTCGGGATTACGACTGGACATTTCACCCATATAATATTTTTCTTCTGATTTTATTATAAAAAGAGTTTGAAAGAAAGGTTAATGCAAAGGTTTGAAATTAAATTAAAATGATCGAAGCATGGAAGTTTGAAATCAACGGAAGTTGAATGGATACACTCAAAAAGATTTGATGTAAAAAGACCCCAAAATAAGTCGAGTATAAATAAATAAATAAATTAATTAATAAGTTTTTTTTTACGCACTTAAAATTTAAAAAAAGAAAATAGAATGAAACCAACAAGTATTTTAAAATAATTTGAATTAAATAGGGGGTACAAAAATGGTTAAGTTAAATAAAGAACTTACGAAAATAAAAAATAAAATAAAGAATGATAATTATATGAAAATAAAACTAATGAATTAAAAATGTCTAATGCCAAGGATCAAACCAAGGGCCTGGTAGGAAACAAAAGATGTCTCAACCACCAGGCCATGAGCGGCCAGTTGGAGGATTTGCGCGTCCGCTAATACATATATAAAACCATCAAAAACCAAATTAAAAAAAAATAAAAGTTTGGGCCAGGGGATGGGTGGGTAAGAGGCCCACCTAAAAAAATAACGGATATGGTCTTGAGGCGGGTCGGACCCGACCCAACCCCAATTGACAAAAATAACTAACACGCTAGAAACCCTAAATCAAAACAAAATCGTCGCCCCCTTTTGAACTTTTCCCTTCAAACGATCGCTCAAAACCAAATGAACAATGAAGCTCCAACAATGGCGGGTGCGCTCCCTCACAAATAAAAAAAACCAAATCAAACATTCCTTAACCCAAACAAACAGATCGACCACGATTCAGAAGGCGACGGTGGCCATCCAACCGCATCGTTTCCCTCACGAAAGAGACGGTGGTCACCCATAAAGGAGACAACGTCACCCAACCACAACACCTCTCTCTCTCTCTCTCTCTCTCCCTCCATCACAGATACATAGTGCCTCCCTCTCTCACGGATTCATAGCACCTCCCCACGAAGGTGGCGATGGCCAACCACCAGTGACTTCGTGATTCCTTCCACTTACAAGAAGCCAACATACCGGGAACGACAGTTTTTTGAAGATCCAAGCATATTTAGGAGAGCAACTTAAACAGGTTCTGAAGATTAAAACTTGTTTTTTTTTTAAATAAGGCATCGAGTATTGATTTGAGAACTACTCATTTGGTTTCGGCAAACAAACATTTCAGTTCAACAATAGCCAGTCTCCGCCATATGAAATACGATTCGACAATGTATATAAAAAGGTGAAATGGAAATACCCCATAAATAACGGTCTTGCGCGATTCAGGTATGAATTCTTTCGAATATGCTTCCTCTATTCTCTGATGTGTGGCTGGATATGTTACTGTTCTTTAATATGCTTTCTCTGTTTCTTCTTCTGTATCAATGTATGAACCAAATATCTTTGAATAACACTCATATAAATGAATGTATATTGGAAAAGGCAAAACGATGAATGCTTGTATTTGAATTAAACTTGTTTTATAAATAAAAGGAATGAATGCATGTAAATCTTAACAAACAAAGAGCTTTAAGGAACGTGGCTTACTGATGAAATGAACCTTATAAGACTTAAAGCTGACCAAAACTTCAATTGCCTCAAATGAAAGTCCAAAGGGAAATATTCATTCTTTTAATGAAGCTTAATGAATATCACATATGCTTTGACATTGAATACCATGGTCTGACTATTCAAATGATCCAATAAAAAAAGCACAAGATTTTGAATTCATATACTTAATGTTATCCAATGACCAAATGAGACAGTTGATATGATAATGCACCTGAGATATTAATGAACCTTGTGTAAATGAATGTATGCATAAGAATGTATGCAAAGGAATGAAAGATGAATGCAATGAAATTGAGTGGGGAAAATTTAGGGTACGACACTTTCCAATTTGATGCTTCCGTTAGGTTCTATTGGATATTATACTCAGATAACTCAACTGACCAGGATACCATTTTTCTGTGAGGTCTGATGTCTTCAAAACTTGGCGATAAAATGGTTATTTTTTACCATTACACGCTACCCTAGGAAGTACAATCTGAGTATCCTTTCAGTTATCAAGTCCACTAAAGCCATTTTCTCAATTTTCAAGTACCTTTCATTAACAACTTGGAATACATTGCTCATAAAATAGACGGTATTTTCACTTTTGTCCTTTTGCTAGAGAAGCACATATCTCATTTTCATATCAGTGATTGACAAATACAGATAGAGGCGTGCGGATCCTTCTGGACGCGTTAGTATGAGCGGTGTCTCCTGAAATGTTTTCATCTTAGAGAACATATCCTCGCACTTGCTTGTCCATTCAAACTTATCCTGCTTTTTTCAGAGGGGCATGACACACCACAAGCGTACAACAATATCGAAGTAATAAAATTATTATCGTCCATAAAGACCTATTTGAGTAACGAGTTCTATTATTTCTATATTTATCTAAGACGATCAATTGGAGTAGTTTTGAGAACAATTTTGATTGATTTTTTTAGTTAAAGTATAATTTATAAAGAAAGACTTAGAACTATGCATACTATTTATATTACAATCCAAATAAATCAGTTCTCTAATATCTGTTTTGAAAAATTATTTTTTCAACGAAATAATGGAAATTTATAGGTTGCATCTTCTTTTGAAGCATATAATCATATCTTTTAAGAATTTATATTTTCATTTATATACGCTTTCTTAAATAGGTCGTCAATCTATTTGTATTGTTTTTAAGTTAAGATAGCAACCTCCGCCTTTTAGTTCTTCAATTGATATTCAAAGTTGTTTCTACTTTCGTAGAGGCATTCATTAAGCACATAAAATCAAATTACAAAATAATTTTTTTTAAACAGAGTTATGGGTCAATTTATTTTACCCATGCAAGTTCTCAATTCAGATAATAACGAGAATCATTGATTTTTAAAGATAAATAGGTATTATTCATAAAGCATACTTTCGCCAGCATATTACCATATTATGAACTAACAAGTTACCTGCTTTTGTAGCATATCTTGTTAGTTTAGAATCCTTTATACACAAAATTTCCTTCTTTAAAATGGTAAAGTGTATCTCAATTGATCTGAGACACTTTCGTTGCCTCATATACAATTGTTCAAAATTTCAATGTCGGACATCAATTATACTCTTTCAATATATAATTGATTTCTAACTCGTCCCTACTTTCTTAGAGAACTTAATCATTTAAAAACATAAACCGAAACAAATATCTATTTCTCATTATACAACATAAATCAGGGAACTTATACGGGGTCTGTTTTCTAGACAACACGCATGTCCTAAATCCTTAAATTACTACTCAAGCATGAGAGAGGTAAAAACATACATATTCATAGACATGCACATAAAAACAATAAAAATGTATGAAGCAAATAAATAACATGGACTACAGTGAAATAACGAGTACAATTTCTCTTTAGAGACTTTATAAACAACAAAAAAAACAAAACAAATGCATAAAAATAAAATGCAGAAAATATTCTAAGTAATCTAAGTAAAATAACAAATGTAAGCTATCTAATATGAGTTTTACAAGGAAATTTAAAGGCCTAGGACCAATAAGAGAGATATAATTTTGTGTAATGGGGCCTTAATGCGTCTTTTGTAACAAAAATTTATTCAAGAGACCAAATAAAAAGAACTTAGAAAATGGAATGTTATGTTATCGTTGCACAAATTTCAACCCGTAACAACCATTACAGCCCGACCGTAATGCTCTCTGATCTTTTGTACTGGGAGCCTGATTTGGAAAGGAGGAAATGTTTCACCTATTATGGACGTAAAAACCGTTACATCCTGGACGTAATGTGGTCTTTGTGCCTTCTTCCCGAATTTTACTTCCTATGCATTATACTTTTACCTTGTATCTTCGAAACACATGAAACACATATAAAAGTAGGAAAAATGAAGTAAATTGAACAAAATGTAATAAATAATACTAAGATTTAACGATAAAAACACACGTGAAAATTAATGAAAACACTACAGACCAAAGCGGAACAGTGGAACACTTTGTGACCTGCACAAGTAAGAAAGTGAGCTAGGGCCGCTAGGTACCCTGTTAATTGTTTAACTTCCTTGACATTAGAAAGGCTCCTCATGTTAATGATATTTGATGTTTAAATGCAATGTTGATAGGATAACCCCTAACACATTAAGTCCGAACCTACCTATGAGGATGTTGTGTGGAGAATGGGTGTTAACTACGAGATACCTGACATTTATTGTCTTCACGTTCTCGTCTAGTTCAAATGTTGTTTTTAGAGATATGTGGTCCTTCACTTGTACATTATCACCAGAGGGCCCGACTAGAAAACCTCAAAATTCCTAACACTACGCCAAAAACTGGAATAGACAGCGCCCCTTAGAGGGCGCTTTATTACAAAAGCGCACTCTAAAGTGAAGAGAAAAAATAAGGAGCGGACATTTGGAATAGACAACGCACTTTAGAGGGCGCTTTTGTAATAAAGCGCCCTCTAAGGTGAAGCGAAAAAATAAGGAGGAGATAGAGGGACAACAATACAGGGCGCTTTTTAGAAAGCGCCCTCTAAGGTTACCCTTAGAGGGCGCTTTTAAAAAAGCGCTCTATAAGTCCATGTGCATTTCCAGTTTATAAAGCGCTTTTGGAAAGCCTTAGAGAGCGCTTTTAGAAGCGCCCTCTTAGGCCCCCTTTAGAGGGCGCTTTTGTAACAAAGCGCCCTCTAAAGTGAAGCCAAAAAAAAAATGGAGGGACAACAATAGAGGGCGCTTTTGTGAAAGCGCCCTCTAAGGTTACCCTTAGAGGGCGCTTTTGAAAAAGCGCTCTCTAAGTCCATGTACATTTCCAGTTTATAAAGCGCTTCTGGAAAGCCTTAGAGAGCGCTTTCATAAGCGCCCTCTTAGGCCCCCTTTAGAGGGCGCTTTTTTTCCACAAGCGCCCTCTAATGTCCCCTTTAGTAAACATTAAAATTATAACATACTGCGCGTTTTGTTATTTCACTATCTGTTATTAGCGTTCTTTTTCACGTTAGGGTTCTGAGGCGTTTTCCTTCCACCTCTGTTAGATCTACATGCGCGTTTCCTCCTTCTACCAATCAAAGGTACACGCTTTTCCCAATTACTGTTTTATGTTATTGCTTTGTTTTAGCTTTGCCCAATTTCTGTTTTACCTTATTACTGCGCGTTTCCTCCTTCTACGTTTGTTTCGACAATGATAGCGGATGCACTAGGAAATTGACGGTTGGTTTTTAGTGACCATGATTGCGGATGCAATGTGTTATACGACCTATGAACATCTGATTTTGTGTCAACACCAGTATCATTAGAAACCTAGGTCCAAATGTGTTTGAACTCTTCTGAAATTGTTTTTTATTTATTCTAATTAGTAATGGATAATACATGGATGTCTTCCAATCGATTGTCGAGAGACTACGAGAATGGGGTATCAAAATTCGTTAAGTTTGCCGTTGCGCACGCCGAAGACCCCAGTAGAATGATATGTCCTTGCTTGGGTTGTTGTTATGGGAAACGGGTTAACGCAGTTCAGTTGACATCGCATCTAATGAGGCATGGAATTGATCGAAGTTATACATGTTGGAATTTGCATGGTGAGAAAAGTAACGAGAATGTTGAACCGGGGGATAGTACGACCTATGCCTCAAACTATAGTGGCGCAGATACATACGATTGTGATCGAGTTGAAGAGATTGCAGAAGCACTTGAAGGAGATCTTAAGGATTGTCCCGAAATGTTTGAGAGGTTGGTAAGTGATGCAGAGAAACCTTTGTATGATGGTTGCACTAAATTCACAAGATTGTCTGCGGTATTAAAGTTGTACAACTTAAAGGCGGGCAATGGGTGGTCGGATAAAAGTTTCACAGAGTTATTAGCCCTTTTGAAAGATATGCTTCCTGAGGATAATGTTCTTCCCAATCGAACATATGAGACCAAAAAGATGTTGTGCTCTATTGGCATGAGCTATGATAAGATACATGCATGTCCAAACGATTGCGTTTTGTTTCGAAATGAGTATGCATCGTTAAATGAGTGTCCTAAATGCGGTGTCTCGCGATATAAGAACAAGTTGTCTCCAGCAAAGGTCTTGTGGTATTTTCCTGTTATTCCGAGATTTAGACGCATGTTTCGTAGTGAAACCGATTCAAGACACTTGACCTGGCATGCAGATGAAAGAATTATAGATGGAAAGTATCGACATCCGGCAGATTCACCACAGTGGTTGAAAATTGATAATGATTATCCTGAATTTGGAGAAGAATCAAGAAACCTTCGCTTGGCATTATCTACTGATGGAATGAACCCACACGGTATCCAGAGTATCTCACACAGTACATGGCCTGTGATTATTATGATTTATAACCTACCTCCATGGCTATGTATGAAGCGTAAGTACATGATGTTGTCTATGTTGATTTCTGGACCTAAACAACCAGGGAATGACATAGACGTGTACTTGAAGCCCTTAATCGAAGATTTAAAGATTTTGTGGGAGACCGGTGTGGAGGTTTATGATGGATATAGGAAAGAAAGTTTCAACTTGAGGGCGATGTTGTTTGGCACAATTAATGATTTTCCAGCATACGGAAATCTATCAGGGTATAGCATAAAAGGTCAATGTGCGTGTCCTGTTTGTGAAGATAAAACAGATTGGAAGCGCTTGGAGTTTGGTCAGAAGAATGTCTTTCTCGGTCATCGGAGATTCTTAAATTCAAATCATCACTACCGTGGATGGAGAAAGGCGTTCAATGGAGAGACAGAACAAGGCAGAGCTCCACCTATATTGACGGGTGATCAAATTTTTGAAAAGGTGAAAGATTTGGATACTCAGTTTGGCAAGCCTTTTGCCCACACACTTGTCAAAAGTGGGTGGAAGAAGAGGTCAGTTTTTTTTGAATTGCCGTATTGGAAGTCCTTGTATGTGAGACATTTTCTTGATGTTATGCATATTGAAAAAAATGTATTTGAAAGTGTTATTGGCACGTTACTCAATATACAAGGAAAGTCTAAGGATGGCCTTAAGGCAAGAAAGGACTTGATAGCGATGGGAATAAGAACTGAATTAGGACCCTTGAAGAAAGGAAAACGAACATATCTACCGCCTGCTGCTTATACTCTATCTAGAAAGGAGAAAAAAACATTGTGTAAGTTTCTAAGTGAAGTTAAAGTTCCAGAAGGGTACTCTTCAGATATTAGAAGACTTGTGTCTATGAAAGACCTCAAGTTAAAGAGTTTAAAGACCCATGATTGCCATGTTATAATGGAACATTTTCTCCCAATAGGTATACGTTCTATTCTTCCAGAAAAAGTAAGAAGCTCTATAACTAAGTTATGTTCTTTCTTCAAGTCAATTTGCAGTAAGGTGATCAATCCTGCGATCTTACCAATGTTGCAAAAAGAAATCGTTATTACTTTGTGTGAGCTTGAAATGTTTTTTCCTCCATCATTTTTTGACATAATGGTACATCTAGTTGTTCATCTTTTGAAAGAGACACAATTGTGTGGACCAGCTTATATGAGATGGATGTACCCTGTTGAACGTTATATGAAAATATTAAAAGGGTACGTGAAGAACCGAAGTCGACCAGAAGGTTGTATGGTTGAAAGATACATTGTTGAAGAAGCGATTGAGTTTTGTACTGAATATTTGTCTAATGTTCAGTCAATCGGACTCCCCAAGTCTCAGCTTGTCGAAAAGAAAGAAGGAAAAAATCTAATTGGAAATAAAATCGTGGCAGTATCAAGGGTCGAACGGGATCAAGTGCATTTGTATGTTCTGCACAATGAGAATGAGGTTGAGCTACCAGAAATGATCAAGATGAGAATATTATATCAAATGATTCATATATTAGAAATGATCATAATGAGGGTATTTGGATCAATCCAACCGTCCGTGTTGTTAAGAGACATGTAGAACATATTCCAACCAAGAAAAGAAAGAGAACTTAGTGAAAAAGGTACAGGTCAAATGATTTTAATTGTTTTCTTTATTACAGGTAAAATGACTTTTATGATTTTAATTGTTTTTACATTTGTCATCTGATTTTAATTGTTTTCTTTTTTACAGGTAAAATGATGATGCTGGATATTTGTTTAGATGGAGATGCTCTATTGTCGTCAAGCCTCATTCGCGTAGATGATGATGCTGGATATTTAAAAGTATCCCTCTACGACAATGGAACATGTCCATCTAAACATATATCAATTCTATCTTCAAAAGATAAGGGTTCAATGTTGGCAAGTTACATTGGTTTCCTTGTTCGACAACATATTCCGATTACATGTGATAATTGGAGAAGTCCGGACTTGAAGGTTGGCAAAGAAAAAATATGGTCGGAGATACAGGTACTTACCATATATTGTTATATGTTTTTTGTTGATTTCTCAAAGTTGATTTCTTGTTACCTTGTCGTTCATAAAATACACCACTAAATTCTATGCGTTTAATTTTTAATTTTTTTTCATCAGGCTTGTGTCTCAATAGAGGATGGGTATCTACCTAAAGTTACTTTTGTAGTGGTCCAAAAGAGACATCACACCCGTCTCTTTCCTGTCAACCCCAAAGAGACCGATAGAAGTGGAAATATTATGCCAGGTTTTTTCAATATATTTCTCAACGCAGCTGGTATATATTATCATTTGAATTTATCACTTTTTGCTGATTTTGTTGTTCTAAATTGTCAAAGGAACCGTGGTAGACACCAGCATTTGTCACCCTAGGGAATTTGATTTTTACCTTAACAGCCATGCAGGAATTCAGGTAATATTAGCTATGTCATTTAACTTTATGCCATTGTTTACTATTTGTTGCTCAATCACCTTTTGACAGTTCTGTGTTATTTGCATTTGGACGTGTTCTTTTTGCAGGGGACTACTTATGCTGCCATCTGTTGTTTTGGTTGAGCCTTATTTTGTATGGATGTGCGATAGAACTACTAGACAACTTTTGGATATACAGAACATGTTTGTCACCATGGGTGGATGGGCGTTTTTGTTTAGTATTGGTTAGAACTACTAGACAGCTTTTGGATACAGTGGTCACTGGGTGTTGGTTGCTATGTTTTATTCTCTTAATTGTAGTACTTTGAGAATATGTTGTTGTATATTGTTGATCAAAGAATCATATATTAATGTTGTATATAAATGGATTCATGTTGTATATATCAATGGATTAATGGTGTATAACATTGGATTAAAGGATGAAATCAATATGAATTTTACACTTTTGCAGCATGCGAACAGGTTACCAATTAAATATATATCCACTGTTTTTCAATCAAATTTTTTTAAAATAACTAACACTTTAGAGGGCGCTTTGTCCAGAAAGCGCCCTCTAAACACTTTACATTGACAACTTTAGAGGGCGCTTTTTCCTGAAAGCGCCCTCTAAACACTTTACATTGACAACTTTAGAGGGCGCTTTTTCCTGAAAGCGCCCTCTAAACACTTTACAATGACAACTTTAGAGGGCGCTTTCCAGTAAAAGCGCCCTCTAAACCCTTAAAGGTTTCCACTTTAGAGGGCGCTTTCCAGTAAAAGCGCCCTCTAAACCCTTAAAAGTTTCCACTTTAGAGGGCGCTTTCCAGTAAAAGCGCCCTCTAAACCCTTAAATGTTTCCACTTTAGAGGGCGCTTTCTTTAAAAAGCGCCCTCTAAAGTGGCCCTTAAAGGGCTTAAAGAGCCACTTTAGACAGCGCTTTCTCCAGGAAAACAAAGCGCTGTCTTTACCTATGCCAGCGCCAGATTAGAGGGCGCTTTAAAGCGCTGTTGTAGGCCAAAAAAAGCGCCCTCTTTTCCCTCTTTTGGCGTAGTGTAAATGTCATCTGGATCTAGCCGAAGTCTCTTAAATGTGTCCCAAAATAGGAAATTTTCTAAGCTTCTTGGGTTAATCAACACTCGCTTTATATCCCAATCATCATACTACGCAGTTATGACCATCTAATCACTATTATGAGGGTGGATGTCGACAACGTCTCTATTAGAAAATATGATTTCAAGTTCGGGCTTTTTTTAAAGTACGGTTTAGAGTTAGAGGGTATGGCATCTGCCACCAAAACCGTCCTAACATACATCCGACGAGAAGAGTTAGATTTTCCACCTCCAGCAAACCCTCGTACTATGGTATAAATGGGTACACATGCATTGGTAGGTGTTATAGCATCTCGCTCTGCTACCATGTTGATGAGGGTGATTGAGGGGGTTGATGAATAAAAGGCGAGTTTGGTCCAGGTCAATTTGAGATAGGTCCCACATGGAATTGAATGTACTTGCTAAAAAAGTACAATAAGAAGTTTTCCCTTTGTGTAGGATTGTCTGAGTGTCTAGGGTGTTTAAGTGTATTACGTGCCCGCCCCTGTAAGGGTTATGGAGCGCTCCTATATGTGTTTTTGAGGGAACTTCGTGATCCACTTTCCATTCTCAAATAAGAGTATATATAACAGTTCTTTGGGCATGAGATTAAAATCTAAGAACATTTTCCTTAACCCCCAATACGTGGAACAAAGGGGACGAATTCTCCTTCCATCATGGAAATACGTGGAACAAAGGGGACGAATTCTCCTTCCATCATGGAAGACGTAGTTATTCCTCTTTGATTGATGCTCAAGACCTTTATTCCTCATCCACCTCGTAGAGATGTGTGATAGTTGGTGTGAATCGTGTGCTTCGATGCAGACCTTGCCAGGCAGTTCACCAACCCAACCCAATTAGGCGATCCATAGGTCTACTTTGGGTAGCTACCGCCCCTGTGTAGGAGCTCGCTTGACGTTAATGTACCTGGTTCTTTGTCGATTTCTTATGATATATCTCTATTAGGGCCCATAAAAAGTTATTCCTGTTCACGAGTGTTGGATTAAGTTACAATTACTATGATTAAATGCATATATCAATGATCTATTATACATATTTTATTCATTATTCCATATAATTATTTATTGTTCAACAATGGTATTCATATCCAAAATATCAACTTACTTTTTAACTTGATTAGGAGTCAAACATTATATTTGTTGATAAATCATTGTCCGATAATATAAATCAACAATAACAACCCTATAACTATATACAAGATAAATGTTTGTTATTGATGCATAAAACTATATAGTTGCATTACATCATACCATAAACCTGTATAAATTGACTTTACCTAATGACATAAACACTTGTGAAACTGATTGTGAGTTTATGAAAAACATCTCAGCGCACAAACTAGTTGATAGAAAATAGTAGATAAAAATAATTGATTTAAATTGAAACATTATATAAAATTAGTAATTGAACTAGTTGATAAATAAAAATACGATAAAAATATATTTTTAGTTAATATTTAACTATCTATTCAAATAATGGCTATAAAAATAACCTAAAATTTTGTAAGTTGATACACTAATTTAAGTAACATGTATAGTTTGATATATATACGTGGAAAAGATGGTTAGTTTAGAAATAAAATTGAAAAAATAGTTATTTTGAAAAGAGAAAACCTATATGAGATCTATTATACAATTTGAATATAGGTGGCATCGACATTAATGAGAGAGAGAAAACTATATCAAACGTTAAGATTTGATTTAAGTTGGAGAAGGGTTACTTGTAGGCCAGGCTTCATTGGGATCCTATATATATTTCCAAACACCGAAACAAAACCATTCACATTCTTACCTACAAAGAGAACGGTTGGAGGAGGAGAAGTCTGTTAGAAGTTTGAATCCTCCTGAATTTCCAGATGAGATTCTACATCCCTTCATGACAGATGATCCTACTATGCATGGACAGGAAAAAGGAAAAGATCCGGCTAGAGGTGAAGCGGAAGATGAAACCTTTGTGCATGATAATGGCGATGATTTAAAGTAAGCAGGGGGTAGAGAGAAAGAAACGAATGGTTTGAGTGCAGCTCCATCTTCACAATCATCTACTAGAAGATTCAAAATTAGAGTAAAAACTTGTCCGTCTGCATCGCTAATGGCAAACAAAAAGAAGAGGTGTTATGTGGATCTAAGTTCTGACAAGGAAGGAAATGAAGAAGAGGAGGTGGTGGAGATCAAACAAGTCCATCCAGTTGTGAAATATAGTAAAAAGAGGTTCAAAACTACAGCTTGTAGAAGGAGATGCTCCAAGTTAAATGTACTCTTTTAATCTAACAATGCCTTTTTGTTATGCAACAGTTTTCTCAGGTTCTGATTTTGTGTATTTGGTAATGTCTAGTGTCCTCATTATGCAAGATCAAACTGCTCATATTTTAAAGTTAATTTATAATGATGTTATTGAACTTTAATGAATTTGTTACTAGATGCAAAAAAAAAAGTTTGTTGTTGTTGAAATTGAACTAACAGAACATTGCCATTTGGCACAAGTGCACAATTAACTAAAATGGCCCACCAAGCAAGCAAGCTAAAACAAAACACCCAAAGCAAAATACTGTGCTATGTATCGATGTTAAAAATTATATACAGAAAATTTATGTGTACTTGACAATTTTTATTTATGAGCAGCAAAGGTTGCTGTGCCAGTTAGTACATTTTAAGAATTATTTTACATTCATTCAAACTAGTATTTATACTACAAAAGTATAGATATTTTCCATCAAAGTTCTCTACTATGTTTCTCTACATGTAAAAGAAAAGCATAACATGAGTAATCCGTTAATGTTGGAAGCAACGTTCCATAGCGATTGCATAGATTGCATAGTTAGTTTCACTATACATATAGTAATGCTTTAAAAAAAAGACAATTGGTATCACAAATTTTTTGGGACTCGTTTCTGCATAAACCCTAACCGTCCGTCGTCGATAATTTTTCTCTGCCTTTATTGCAGATTCCTGTTACTTTTTTTTATAACCTTTTCTAAATTGACAATTTGGTTATTTGCTTACGATATCCTTCTCCCTTTTATCCAATAATAAAAGTTGTTAGGGAAGGTACATCACCGCCTCCAAAATATCCACCTAGTTCATTAAATGTTAAAGATTTTATCACCTAAAAAGATTATTAACTCATTGGAAAAATTATTCTAATGGTTTCAGTTGTCATATGCTTGACCGTTTTGAAGGCAACTTTCCTTCGACAATTGCTCCTAAATTTTCTTTTTGGAATAAAAATGACTCTATTACTATTACATTGATTTGCAACTCCATCTCCCAAGAAATTAGCAAAAATTGCATGTTCATCTCTACCACATGGGCCATTTGGAATCACCTTTTGTCGTAGTTATTCCATGACACAAGACATTGTTGTTTGTTATGACTTAAAATGAAAAATCTTCAACATGGTGTGCAGTCAGGATATTGTCACACTTGCTATTGTCGTTGATAAGGATCAGATCTTTGATTTCTTGGCTAGATTGAATGAAAAATTTGACCTTGTTCAGGTACCTATTTTGAGAAAGGAGAAACCCCTCACTCTTGATAATGTCTTTTTACACTGTTCTCAACGAGGATACTTGTTGTCACGTTATGCTCAACAAGCATCCTCCTGATGTGTCAACATTAGTAGTAGAAAAAAATAGAAAAACAAGAAACACCATCATCCTCATTTAAGAATGGTCAAGTACTACGAAAATATTCGTTTGTCTCGATTGGAATAGGTATTTTACCTCAATTTGAGAGACGAGGTAACAAATAGTGTAATGAAAAGTCGTCACTTAAAGGATGAGGAAAAAATTGGAAAGCACGCCACATTTCCCCTCGATTGGAAGTTCCAATCGAAGAAAAAAGTGGCATTGATAATAAGTTTAATTTCCAGCAACACCTTTTTGTATTTTTAAAATTGGAAAATCCTCCTAACTTTTCCCCTCGACTACACCTTATATCCTAGGTAAATATATATGGTTTTTACCTAGGTTTGATGAACCAACTGAGGGGAAAACCCTTGTTTTTTTAGTTTTACAATTTTTTTATTTTAATCTGTATATTTTTGAAACAAAACATAAATGGTACATTTTGTGAAACACAACAAATGACATATTTGTAAATAAGACTACATATATCTTATGTACAAAAACTATACATTGTTTAAACCAAAGTCAAAATGACACACACATTCTATTTTTACAACATAACTAAAACATATACAAATGATCAACCAACAAATACAAAAACTAAAGTTGCCCAACATGAACGGACGTCCTAAAATTTACTTCTGTGAATGATATTGGTTGTTAAACATCTATAATTTGAATGACATTTTAAAACAATTTGGATAACACAATAACAACAATATTAAATCTTAAAACTATTAAAAGGATATTTTAAGTATAATTTTGTTTGTCTGATGAGATCACACTGAGTGTATATTTATACTCATATGGGTTGCACACAATAGGATAATACAATCAATCTTATTAATACAATATTAATTCTAATCAATTCTAAGTGATCACTAATCGATTCAAACATATTATTAACACTTCCCCTCAAGCCGGATCATATATATCATATGAGTTGAGTTTGTTACATGTTTAAGATGGTCTAAGTCTAATGATATCGACAAAGTAACTTCTCTTTGATTGTCAAGTTTCAGAGTCTTGGGGTATGGTGTATTACTATGTAGTAGTCTTCTTCTTCAGGTATGTAACTCATTATATAGGAAGAGAAAAAAGATACGTTGAAGACTTTCACTAGAAGGTTGGTTAACCTTTATACTTGATTAGACATATTAAACAAACACCTTTATGCAAGAGAAATGATCCGTTGAAGCTCAAACAACCATGAGAGAGATGTTTCCTTAAGGCTTAACGTGATCAAAAAGGTTTTGAGTCTTTCAGAGTTGCCTCATTTTAAGAGCTTCTGCTTTAGAGGAAGATTTCCTTTAGAGTTCATACTTCATAGGCTAATCACATCAGAGTCTACTTCTTGACTTCTGAAGCTTCAGAGTATGGGTCATCAGAGGTTAACTTTCTTCAGAGTTGACTTCTTCAGAGTCTGGATCTCCATTAGAGGTAGAATTTTCAGAAGTTATCTTTAGAGCCATAGTCTGATCTTCAGATTCAACTTCCTCAAGCATTTCTTCATCTGTTCTTAATAATGTAATAATGTATACTTGAATAAATGTTAGAATACCTGATTGTTCTTTAAATACTTTGTTATCATCAAAATCCAAGGGATATGATATTAACCAATTTTGTTCTAATAATGTGGAATCTAATCTTAAAGTACCAATGAAGGAATTTAGTTGATAAGGTGACAAGCTGTGAGAAGAGCATCACACCAAAAATGATAAAGGACATTGTGGTCAAGTAAAAGAGTTTACGTGGTTTCAAATAAATAAGGATTCTTTCGTTCAGCGACAATGTTTTGTTGTGGTGTGTAAGCACACGATGTTTGATGAATAATCCCTTGTGATTTTAAAAAATATTAAAACTAGGATAACGTTATTCACGAGCATTATCAGTGCGTAAAATTTTAATGGAAGTGTCAAACTGGTTTTATTTTTGGCATAAAATTCTTGGAATATATGGAAATCATCTGAATAATTTTTTATTAGAAATAACCAAGTACATCATGAGAAATCATTGATGAAAGTCACAAAGTAATAATATTCTAAAGTTGACTTGATACGACTAGGACCCCAAACATTAGAATGAACTAAAGAAAAAGGTAATAAAAAACTTTTATTTACCCATTGATCATAAGTGTGATGAGTATGTTTGCCTAATTGATACGACTGACACTCAAATTTAGAAAGTTTAGAAAAACTAGGAACTAAAATACACATTTTATTAAGGCTAGGGTGACCCAAACATTGATGTATAAGGTCTTGAGAAGTAATAAAAGCACATGCCACTGGTGGAGATTGATGCGTGTTTTTCGCAAGTGTACGAATCACGTCAAAGTAATATAAAAGATTATCGAATCCACAGAGACCAAGTGTCAATCTATCAAACCTGTTGTTATGGTGTGTATCTAAGGCAACTATTTTTAAGGGTTTTAATAAGGGTGCAATGGTAAATAAAATTATAATTTTAAATAATAAATAAAGACAGGCTCGAATGTAATTCACGCAATCAATGATAATCCAGTACTTGTTAGTGGAACTACTTATGGGCAATGTTTTCTCCTTTGAAAAGAACTAATTTAACAGGAACTGTCGCTTTCGCGTATTCAGAACCGAGTTGTACTCTCTAATCAACCCCTCCTATTGTCACGGATAAAAAGGTGCGTACTGCGTTAGAGTAGTAAACCTATTTTTAAGAAATATAGTATCTTAACTAAGTTGAAAAGTATTTTAACCTGGACTTCTTAGCAAAAAGAGGTTCTTACGAACCAGAGTTTAAACTTCCTAACGCGTCCGAAAATCGTTTTAAAATCTCTTTTCTTTTTAATCTAAAATCTCCTAATAAACTAGACAAAGCGCTTTTGGCTGTTTTTGAAATAGTTAAAAACAATTACTTGAATTGAAAGATAAAATAGCCCTTAGGTGTTTCCACGAACAATTATACTGATTACTGGTTTAATTACGATCCTTACATTCTAACCTTTATAGAATTAGTTAGACATGATAAAGTAAATATTCTTTTTATAGTTTTTCATAAAAGTAATTTAAAGCGAGTGCGGATAATAAACAAAGTAAAGTGCAAGTGCAGGAAATAAACAACGTAAATGTGCGAGTGCAGGAAATAAACAACGTAAATGTGCGAGTGCAGGAAATAAACAACGTAAATGTGCGAGTGCAGGAAATAAACAAAGTAAAGTGCGAGTGCAGGAAATAAACAACGTAAATGTGCGAGTGCAGGAAATAAACAACGTAAATGTGCGAGTGCAGGAAATAAATAAAAGTAAAATACGAACTTGAATTAAAATGGCGGCAGGATTAACTTCCTCCAGAGTGCTCCAAAACTCGAACCACAGACAGATTACAGACTCGATCACTCGATTGCAGAGGCACCCCGATGTGGAATGGCAACTGCTTTATAACTGATATATGCCTAGAGAATTCTAATTCTGGATGAAGAAAAACGAAAATCTAAGGTTCTATTTATAGTAAAAACTGAAAGCATGAAATGACAGGGACGCCCCTCCACTAAAAAGTGGAGGTTACTGATTTTGGCCTTGTGGCGCCCGCCACAGGCCTATGGCGCCCGCCATGGTCCCTACAGGGGATGATGGAGTGGGGATCGTGGGTCTTGGCGGTTGAGGAGTGGTCTTGAGACGTGGCCACGTCATGGCTAACCCCATGGCGCCCGCCACGGTGGGTGCCGTAAGTGCAAAACGCTGAATTTCTAGGTTTTCGCCCGTTTTCACTCCTTTTTCGCTCCTTTTCCCGATTCAAGCTCCGATTATTATAAAAACCTGAAAACATAAGAAAACAAAGAAATAACAAAGCAAAACAACAATAAAAGCTAAGAATGCATGCGAAATCGGAGTCAGAAATACGGTGAATTTTAGTGTGATCAAATTCTCCCACACTTAAACCTTTGCTTGTCCTCAAGCAAACATTAAAGCTTAAGAAAATATGGTGTCAACACTTGTCTTTGGGCTAAAGGGATTCTAAGTTCAAGTCAGGATGCAGTGACAGATACTAACTAAGTGAACCAAGGGTACCATAGTAACACAAACACAAACTTCAATCCTATATTAACCACTCCATATCATCCCACAATACCTAGGCCTATCTTCTCATCTTTTTGTGTCCTTTTCATTCAGGCGCAATCACATTAAGCCCGTTATCTGTACATGCTTCATAGTAGAGTGACCGGTTAGTGATTCTGATCCATAACATAAGGTTTCTGGCACATAAGCATGTGTAAACCTGTTTTATTTCGCCTAAATGTAGCTGCGGGGGATCGGATCGTAATCCGCCCTACCAAGTTCAGTGCCAGATACCTCTGAACCAACTAACAATAGGTGACTTGCAAATTTTTTTTTTTTTCTCTTTTTTTTTCGGTTTAAATGACTTTGTGAGGGTCACCTATACCAGAGTTTGCCCTTTTTTTTTTTTTTTTTTTTTTTTTTTTTTTTTTATTAGCACTGGATCATTCACTTATGTTCATCGGCCCCCTACGTAGAGCATGCTTAAGCCGGAGCTGACTGCTAAGATAAACTACTTAGGACAATTTTTAAAATGATAGTAAAGGCCAAGGTGGTGGGGTTTAGGAGTGATTCCTATATTCAAGAGGTCTATGGTGCTAAAATGGTTCTGATGTTTCAAAAAGTTGACCTAGGTCACTACATCCTAATCTAAACCTGTCCCAAAGCCCAAAAAACATGTGAAACAACATCATTTTCTTTTTTAAAAATTTTCTGGTAAGGCTAAGGAAATGGGAAAAAATGAAGATGAACTAAAAAGACACTATACTGGTGACTCGTCAGACTCATGCATTATCTAAGAAAATTAAATTACTGAAAGGAAATAACTGAAAGGAAATAATTAACTAAAAAGGGAAATGACAGAAAGCAATAAAATCCCCTCCCACACTTAAATCGAACATTGTCCCCAATGTTTCGAAATAAGATAAGGGGGGTAACCTGAAAAAGACTACTGAGGAGGGGCACTGGTGCCTTCGCCGTCCTGATGTGATGGTCTGGAACGACGGGATCTACTACGATGCTGGTCCCTCCGGTCGAGTCGTGCTGATAAAGCAGCCTGAGCACTCCGAACCTCTCGAAGGTTACCTAAGATGGAACCCTGAGTGGCCTCGACAAGCTGGTAGTGTTGGCTGTTGAACTCTCTCTGACGGTTCTGCTCTAATGAGATATCGTTCAAGGTACGGCAAACGTTGCTATAGGCACGATCCGAAACCAATCGCGATTGTTGCATGAAGCTCATATTGTCCGTCAGCTGCTGTGAAATAGTAGAGAGAAGGCCATCACGCCTTTCTTCTCTAGCTGTCATATCACGCCACATCTCCTCGGTGACATGGAATCCAGGAGCAGTACCTGCAACAGGGTTAGAGGAAGATGGTGGGGTGTGTGACTGTGAAGGACGATGGGGGGACATGTGAGGGATGGGAGACTGCTCTCTCCGATCATACTCATCATCAGTGTCATGTGCCTCCCCATCGGGAATATTAGGAGGAAGTGGACCCAAAACACGTGGAGCATTAAGATCATAGGTCCAGTTCCTTTCATCACGTACATCAGTACGTCTACTGCATGGTAAAGCAACAGATGGGACAGCTACCCCATGAACCATCAACTCATAACCACCTTCTCTCCTTGCTCGGCACAATTTCATGTCTTTCAGAAATTTTAAATTAATTGTGCGAGGAGGTAGTGGTTCAAGTGTAGCTATCTCATCGTTCAGGCCAAGAGCCCGAGCAATATACGTAACAAGCCCTCCAAAAACAATCGGTCCTGTTTTGTTAGTAAATAAAGTCATATGAGCAAGCATAAACGGGACCGGATTGATGTGGGTTCTAGTGAGGCATCCTTGCAAAAATAGGAGTTCACGAGCATTTACCTTGTTTGGACTTTCCCGGCCAAAAATAGTACATGCCAAAAGAAGTCTAAAAACTCTTATGGCCGGGTTGTGAATGGTCGACGCAAGTATCCCTTCGAAAGAATTAATTGAAGAACTTGAAAGCCTTTGCCAGAAGGTAAATACCTCGGCCGACCACTCCGCATCCAAAGGTGCCTCACAAATTGCACCTTCCCTATGAGGGATTCCTAACAAACCTGCTAGATTGTCGGTACTGAATTCATACTCAATTCCGAACAGTCTAAAAATAACAGTACCAACAGTGCTAGCAGTGTTAGGACTGACAGTGTATATTAAAGAACTCAAAAACTCAGTTGTCAGTCGCTCATAGGTAGGTTCCTGATTAATGAAAATATTATGCAAGCCTAGAAATTCTAATAAATTAAAAACACTATGATAAATACCCAAAGCATACAGACAGTTATCGTCGACGTACCTAGTCGAGAGAATTTCTCGACTTTGAAGCCTCTGAATAATTTTCCGTTGCCTTTCGCCCGGTCTTCCATCACGAAGAAGAAATCCGTTGAACTCCATTGTTGAATGCTCCTTAGGTAGTGAAAATGGTAGAAAAAGTGGTTTATGAGGGAATGATAAAGTTTTGATTTTTTTGGTTTTTTGATGGATGAAAATGGAAATGGATGTTGGATATGTTTTATGGATGGTGGGTATTTTGGAAATGAGGGAGCTTTAATGGGGTTCAAGGAGGATTTGGAAGGTTGGAAAAAATGGGTTTTTGGTGAAGAAAGGGATGAAAATGGTGGAAATGGGGATTCAGCCCCGTACTTGTTGTTGGTACGGTGTGGCGCCCGCCACAGGGCCTATGGCGCCCGCCACAAGGCCAATTCCTGGGCCTTGTGGTTTTGGATCCTCCTTTTGGGCCTTCTTGCACCTTTGTCTTCCGGGGGGTCTGAATAGCGTTTTCTTCTTCTTTTCAAGGCTTGAGGCTTGCATATTTTTTGTAAAGACAAAAATGAAAATATTTTTGTCTTATATATTTTTTTTTCTTTGCACGACAAAAAAATAAAATAATTAAAGAAACAAAAGAAAAAGAAAAAGTTAACATTAGTGCATAATATGTATATATATAAGAAATTCAGAGTGCATGAAAATATAAAAGCTGCAGTAAAGTAAAATATGTCTGGAAATGCGATAAATAAAATACTAGGGTAATGCTGTCAGGGTAGAATGAGTCATGTGGTAGGCGTCTTTTCCTGGCTTGATCCACGAAACTCAGCTATCTCCCTCCGAAGCTCTTCAATCGCCTGATGTAGAGCATCGGTCTCTGAGGCATGAGTGAGATCAGAAACCTGCATCTGTAACTCTAAGTCTGCCACTTCCTGCTTGAGCAGGGCAGTCTCCTTACGGAGCTCATAAATCTGTGTTTGTAGGTCAGGTGGCTGCAGAGACAAATTGTTAGACATAACAGTGATCTGGGGAGTAAGAGGTGTAGGAGTGTACTCAGCGGCGGGAGGCGATTTCGGCTCTTCGACAGTCTCTCCATAACCCTCTAGAGCATAACTCCAATTTTCAGGATCATGGACACTGGTCATCAGCTGATCTGGTAATGTGAAATAGTGTATCGCTTCGCCGTCGATCAGCAGTCTAAACATGTTGGGCTCAAAAAAAACCCTCCTCATCAGTCCTCTATCAAGACAAAAATCAATATCCAGGGTGGTGTAGAAGCAGAAGGTCCTGAGGTGCAATAACTTGCGAGACAGACCCAATGCAGTAGCAATCTGTGTAACAATCCCACCGACATGGATGATGCCTACGGATGATCTGGCAACACTAGCCAAGCCCTTTAACAGAAAGTTGCCACAAGCAACAGGGCGAGACTGAGTCGCACAAAACAGTAGGAAAATCTCCTCTTCACTTAGCAGTGTCTCTGTATCTGGAAAACCTAGGAAAGAATGTGCTAGAATCATCTGGAAGTACCTCAATGCAGGGTTGTGGATTACCTGAGAAAACTGGGTAGAAGGATCTTGGCTCCCTCCGCCGGATATTTTAGTCCAAAACTTTTCCACTTCTCTGCTCATAAAATACCCCATCGGTGTATCTGGAATAGCATCAGGAGTAGTCTGGAAACCTAGCAAATCACCAAACTCCTTGTGAGAGAATGAGTAGTCAATCCCGAACAACCTGAAAACAGCGAGTCCATCGGGTCCAGCCCAGGGGTCATAATGAAACGAGCTGAGGAACTCAAGAGTCAAGTTCCTATAAGTGTTGTTCCTGTAGTCAAACTGTTCCCACTGGAGTTGATGGCATAAAAATCTGACGCTTGGCTCTATCCCCAAGGCATCCATGCAGTCATGGTCAGGGTACCTGGTAGGAGCCATAGGGCGTCTCATGTGAACATAGTAACGCTCTCTCTGTGCATCATCTCTAAAGGCCACGTGCATGTCATCAGGGTTCTGCATTCTGTACAAGGTTAGCAAACAAGTCCTGAAAGCACATAAAACATTCAATCGTTAGTCCTGACATAATAATAATAATATAAACAAAATAAAGTAAAAGTAAAAATAAAAAGTACAAAAAAATAAGAAAAACCATGGGTTGCCTCCCATGCAGCGCTTGTTTAACGTCATTAGCTCGACGACCGATATTTAAACATCATTGGAAGGATATGGTGGATCACTCAGAGTATGGCAGGTGTATGTTGTCGGGATGTCACCTCCTTCGTAGGGCTTCAACCTCTGTCCATTGACGATGAACGGTTTACATGTCTGGTTCTTGATTTCAATAGCACCGGATCTCAGGATCTTAGATACTTCGAAAGGGCCAGTCCATCTCGAACGGAGTTTACCTGGAAAAAGTCGTAACCTAGAATCGAACAGGAGAACAGGATCGCCTATTTTGAAGTCTCTTCTTATGATTCTTTTGTCATGCCAAGCTTTTGTTCTTTCTTTGTATATGATGGCATTTTCGTAGGCAGATTGTCTGAGCTCTTCTAATTTGTGGATGTCAAGGATACGTTTCTCACCAGCTGTCAAGTAATCCAAATTCAAAGTTTTGATGGCCCAATAGGCCTTATGTTCCAATTCAAAAGGTAAGTGACATGATTTTCCATAGACCAGTTGATAAGGGGTTGTTCCTATAGGAGTTTTGAAAGCGGTTCTATAGGCCCATAATGCTTCTTGAAGTTTCTGTGACCAATCCTTTCTAGATATAGAGACAGTCTTCTCGAGGATTTGTTTTATCTCCCTATTAGATACTTCCACTTGTCCATTGGTCTGTGGGTGGTATGGTGTTGCTACTCTATGCTTAACTCCATACTTGCTTAAAAGTTTATCAAATATTCTCGATATGAAGTGCGATCCTCCATCGCTTATGACTAAACGGGGTGTTCCAAACCTGGGAAATATATAATTTTTGAATAATTTGATGACTACTCTGGTGTCGTTTGTGGGTGCGGCGATAGCTTCAATCCATTTAGACACGTAGTCAACAGCTACTAAGATGTACTGATTTCCAAAAGATGGTGGGAACGGTCCCATAAAGTCTATACCCCATACGTCGAAGAGTTCTACTTCTTGGATATTTCTTAACGGCATTTCATTACGTCTTGAAATATTTCCTGTGCGTTGGCATCTATCACACTTGACAATGAAAGCATGGACATCACGCCACATAGTAGGCCAGAATAGGCCAGCTTGAAGAATCTTGGCGTAGGTCTTAGATGTGCTTGCATGTCCACCATAGGGTGCAGAGTGACAATGCTCAATTATATTATTTACCTCTTCTTCTGGAACACAACGGCGGAAAATGCCATCTTTACCTCTCTTGAAAAGAAATGGTTCGTCCCAATAGAAGTTTCTCACATCACTATAGAACTTCTTCTTCCGGTGGTAGTTTAGATCAGGGGGTATGATGTCAGCGGCTAGATAATTAACAAAGTCTGCATACCAAGGTACATCACTTATGGCTAAGGATTTTTGAAAATACTCATGAGGGTCTGGGTTATCTTCTTCAATGGTTTCTAGTTGGGCTATCAGTCTATCATAGGCAAAATCGTCATTTATGGGAACTGGATCAGGTTTCAGGTATTCTAGCCTAGATAGGTGATCAGCTACCACATTATCAGTGCCTTTCTTATCACGGATATCCAAATCAAACTCTTGCAGTAATAGAATCCATCGAAGTAACCTAGGCTTGGCATCCTTTTTGCTTAGTAAGTAACGAATGGCAGCATGGTCGGTATAAACTATAATCTTGGCTCCTACTAGATAAGATCTAAATTTGTCTATTGCAAAAACTACAGCTAGGAGCTCTTTTTCGGTTGTTGCGTAATTGAGCTGTGCAGCGTCTAGGGTTCTACTGGCATAATAAATCACATGTAACTTCTTATCTTTTCTCTGACCTAGAACGGCTCCAACAGCGTAATCACTGGCGTCACACATTATCTTAAACGGTTCTGACCAATCAGGGGGTTTCATTATAGGTGCTGAAGTCAGAGCTTCCTTCAGAAGATTAAATGTTTCAGTACATTTTTCATCGAAGATAAATTCAGCATCTTTCATTAAAAGACCAGTTAAGGGCTTTGTTATTTTGGAGAAATCTTTGATGAAACGTCGGTAAAATCCGGCATGTCCAAGAAAACTTCTTATCTCCCTGATAGTCTTCGGCGGTTTTAGATTCTCTATGACTTCTATTTTTGCTTTATCTACCTCTATACCTTTTTCGGAAACTATATGTCCTAAAACAATCCCTTCGGTGACCATGAAATGACATTTTTCCCAATTTAGCACAAGGTTTACCTCCACACATCTCTCCAGGATTTTCTCAAGGTTGACAAGACAATTTTTGAAATCTGATCCACAAACTGAGAAATCGTCCATAAATACTTCCATAATTCCATCTAAATAATCAGCAAAGATAGACATCATGCAGCGTTGGAAAGTTGCAGGAGCATTACAAAGTCCAAAAGGCATTCTTCTATAGGCAAAAGTTCCAACTGGGCATGTAAAGGTAGTTTTTTCTTGATCTTCGGGGTGAATAGGTATTTGGAAGAATCCTGAATATCCATCTAAATAACAAAAGTAAGAGTGTCTGGCTAGGCGCTCCAACATTTGATCTATGAATGGTAATGGGAAATGGTCCTTCCTAGTTGCTTTATTTAATTTTCTATAATCTATGCACATACGCCAACCTCCATCGGTTCTTTTTGCTACAGGTTCGCCCTTCTCGTTTTGCACGACTGTGATGCCTCCCTTTTTGGGTACTACATGCACAGGACTCACCCATTTACTGTCCGAGATCTGATATATTATACCTGCCTCTAGTAACTTAAGAACTTCAGTCTTAACTACCGCACTCATTATAGGATTTATTCTACGTTGGTGTTCTCTGGAAGGTTTTGAATCTTCTTCAAGCAAAATCCGATGCATGCATACGGATGGGCTTATTCCTTTTAGATCAGAGATCTTATATCCTAAGGCTGAGGGGTACCTACGTAAAACTTCTAATAATTGATCGGTTTCTTTTTGGTTTAAGGTAGCACTGACTATAACTGGACGATTCATATCTTCATCCAGAAATTCATATCTCAGGTTTTTAGGCAGTTCCTTAAGTTTTACGGTCGGTTTCATAGGGCAAGGCATAGGATCTGGGGTAAGAGATAAACATTCGTGAAGGTTATCATCAATGTAGGGTGTTTTATAATTGTCATCTTCCAAAATAAGGGTTGATGGCAATTTTATAGATTTATTTTCTTCTTCTTGTTCTAATTCCCTAATGCATTCTTCGATGATATCTAAGGCATAACAAGAATCTCCTATCACATGTGCCATAAGAAATTTTGACAATATAAATTCTATCTTCTCTTCACCTACCTCAAAAGTTAGTTTTCCTTTTTTAACATCTATTACGGCTCCAGCAGTCGATAAGAACGGTCTACCTAGGAGGATTGGTATGTCGTCATCTTCTTTAATGTCCATGACAACAAAATCAGTAGGTATAAACAACTGACCCACCCTAACAGGGACGTCTTCAAGTATGCCTATAGGGTATTTAACGGATCTATCGGCTAATTGAAGCGACATCTTAGTAGGTTGTAATTCTCCTAAGTTTAATCTCTCACAAACTGCTAAAGGCATTAAGCTCACACTAGCTCCTAAGTCTAGAAAAGCTTTTTCGATGACATGATTCCCTAAAATACAAGGAATGGAAAAATTTCCGGGATCTTTATCTTTCTTTGCTAACCTATCTTCGGAAATAGAATTACATTCCACGGGTTTCGGATCTTCAAGTCTACGTTTATTCGTAAGTATGTCTTTGAGAAACTTAGCATAAGAAGGTATTTGGGTGATGGCTTCTGTAAAGGGGATTTCTACGTGAAGTTTTTCTATAACCTTAACGAATTTTTGATATTGATTATCGATTTGGGTTTTCTTTAATCTTTGAGGGTATGGTATTGGTGGTTTGTATGGCGGTGGTGGTACATAGGTTTTATTTTTAGGTTCTTCTCCTTTTTCTTGACTTTCCGGGGTTTCAGGCTTCTCTGGTTCCTTTTCCTCACTCCTCTCAGAAGTTTCAGGCTCACTTAATCTAGGGTTTAAAGGCTCCTTATAAGCGGTTCCACTTCGTAGAGTAATGGCATTAGCTTGCCCTTTCGGGTTTTGTTGAGGTTGTCCAGGGAACTGTCCTCCAGGGGTAGTCTGTGGGGCTTGGTTTAACGCTACCTGAGAGATCTGGGTTTCAAGCATCTTATTATGAGTAATGATTTGATCAACCTTGGTTCCTAACTGGGTAATTAGTTCGTTAACATGGACGCTTTGGTTCATGAACTCTTTGTTTTTCTGTTTTTGAGCAACGATGAAATCTTTTACAATTTCTTCAAAGCTCGGGTTTGGCGGTACAGGTTGCATAGGTTGATTTGTTCTAGGGGCTTGGTAACCTTGTTGTCTCGGAGGTGCGGTATTTTGAATAGGGTTATTATTTTTGTAGGAGAAGTTTGGGTGATTCCTCCATCCAGGGTTATATGTGTTAGAAAATGGGTTCCCTTGGGTATAGTTCACTTGCTCAGTGTTGGTTTCATTTAACAGATTGCATTCGGCGGATTGGTGTCCTTGCGTTCCACATATCTCACAATTCGGCGAAACTGCGGCTACAGTATTCGGAGTTGTACACATATGTTCGACTCTAAGGGCCAACGCGTCCATTTTAGCCTGCATCATGTCTATAGAGCTTAGCTCATGTATTCCTCCTTGGGCTTCCTTCTTTTCCACTGTCGCTCGTTCTACTCCCCATGATTGATGGTTTTGGGCCATATCCTCGATAAGGGCACTAGCTTCAGGGTAAGGTTTATTCATCAGTGCGCCACCAGCGGCAGCGTCGATGGTCATCTTAGTGTTATAATGAAGTCCATTATAGAAGGTTTGGATGATTAGCCAATTCTCTAAGCCATGGTGTGGGCATGCTCTTAATAGTTCTTTATATCTCTCCCAGGCTTCGAACAACGACTCTCCTTGGAGTTGGGTAAATCTAGTTATAAGGTTTCGAAGAAGAGCGGTCTTACTTGGGGGAAAATATCTAGCAAGAAAAACTTTCCTAAGGTCATCCCAAGTTGTTATTGAATTGGGTGGAAGGGAATCTAACCATGATAGAGCTTTATCTCTGAGGGAAAAGGGAAATAATCTTAAGCGTATCGCCTCAGGAGAAGCTCCATTGGTTTTAAAGGTGTCTGCTAACTGAAGAAAGTTTTTTAAATGTTGGTTTGGGTTATCAGTAGCGAGACCTGAGAATTGTCTCTGTTGCACTAATTGCAGCAGGGATGGTTTAAGTTCAAAATTATTGGCTGGGATAACGGGGTTTACTATACTGGAACTAGGTTCCTCGTTTGATGGTTGGGCGAAGTCCTTAAGAGGTCTTCGGTTTTGTTCTTCGGCCATAGCTATCCTATTCCTATGGAAAAATAAACGTGCGCGAGCGTAACGTTCAGGTTCAGCTAGAGGGTCTACTAAACTTCCGGCACTGCGAGTCTTTCGCATTGACCGGTGGGTAACAACCTTAGTCTAAACGGTATAACTACAGGGTAATGAAATTTGACGAAATTGGTCCCCGGCAACGGCGCCAAAAACTTGATGCGTGTTTTTCGCAAGTGTACGAATCACGTCAAAGTAATATAAAAGATTATCGAATCCACAGAGACCAAGTGTCAATCTATCAAACCTGTTGTTATGGTGTGTATCTAAGGCAACTATTTTTAAGGGTTTTAATAAGGGTGCAATGGTAAATAAAATTATAATTTTAAATAATAAATAAAGACAGGCTCGAATGTAATTCACACAATCAATGATAATCCAGTACTTGTTAGTGGAACTACTTATGGGCAATGTTTTCTCCTTTGAAAAGAACTAATTTAACAGGAACTGTCGCTTTCGCGTATTCAGAACCGAGTTGTACTCTCTAATCAACCCCTCCTATTGTCACGGATAAAAAGGTGCGTACTGCGTTAGAGTAGTAAACCTATTTTTAAGAAATATAGTATCTTAACTAAGTTGAAAAGTATTTTAACCTGGACTTCTTAGCAAAAAGAGGTTCTTACGAACCAGAGTTTAAACTTCCTAACGCGTCCGAAAATCGTTTTAAAATCTCTTTTCTTTTTAATCTAAAATCTCCTAATAAACTAGACAAAGCGCTTTTGGCTGTTTTTGAAATAGTTAAAAACAATTACTTGAATTGAAAGATAAAATAGCCCTTAGGTGTTTCCACGAACAATTATACTGATTACTGGTTTAATTACGATCCTTACATTCTAACCTTTATAGAATTAGTTAGACATGATAAAGTAAATATTCTTTTTATAGTTTTTCATAAAAGTAATTTAAAGCGAGTGCGGATAATAAACAAAGTAAAGTGCGAGTGCAGGAAATAAACAACGTAAATGTGCGAGTGCAGGAAATAAACAACGTAAATGTGCGAGTGCAGGAAATAAACAACGTAAATGTGCGAGTGCAGGAAATAAACAAAGTAAAGTGCGAGTGCAGGAAATAAACAACGTAAATGTGCGAGTGCAGGAAATAAACAACGTAAATGTGCGAGTGCAGGAAATAAATAAAAGTAAAATACGAACTTGAATTAAAATGGCGGCAGGATTAACTTCCTCCAGAGTGCTCCAAAACTCGAACCACAGACAGATTACAGACTCGATCACTCGATTGCAGAGGCACCCCGATGTGGAATGGCAACTGCTTTATAACTGATATATGCCTAGAGAATTCTAATTCTGGATGAAGAAAAACGAAAATCTAAGGTCCTATTTATAGTAAAAACTGAAAGCATGAAATGACAGGGACGCCCCTCCACTAAAAGTGGAGGTTACTGATTTTGGCCTTGTGGCGCCCGCCACAGGCCTATGGCGCCCGCCATGGTCCCTACAGGGGATGATGGAGTGGGGATCGTGGGTCTTGGCGGTTGAGGAGTGGTCTTGAGACGTGGCCACGTCATGGCTAACCCCATGGCGCCCGCCACGGTGGGTGCCGTAAGTGCAAAACGCTGAATTTCTAGGTTTTCGCCCGTTTTCACTCCTTTTTCGCTCCTTTTCCCGATTCAAGCTCCGATTATTATAAAAACCTGAAAACATAAGAAAACAAAGAAATAACAAAGCAAAACAACAATAAAAGCTAAGAATGCATGCGAAATCGGAGTCAGAAATACGGTGAATTTTAGTGTGATCAGAGATAGATGACATGATCCTCTAGACTCACTCATTGCTCCAATTGTCCGTCCTGTACGTCGATCTTGGACATAAACAGAATTATCATTAAAATGGACTGAACAATCAAGAGTACGAGTGAGATTGTTAACATATACTAGATTAAAATAACAACTAGGAATATAAAGGACATAGGCTAAATACAAGTTTGGAAATGGGTGTGTCTGACCAAGGCCTTGAACTTTAATTTTAGAGTCAACCGCCACAGTGACAAAAGGCAAAGAATCAGAATAAGACATGTGAGATAAAAGAGATTTATTACTTGCCATATCATCATAGGCACCATAGTTAAAGACTTAAGGACCAATAGAGAATGTAGAGATAAAATCTATAAGATTACCAGACTGAGCAACAACGACAGACGATGATGGTTGATGGGCTACTTTGAATTGAAGGAACTCATTGTAATCATCAATCGAAATAATAACATATTTGGTTATAGTCGGTTGAGCAACAATAGCAATCTATGGTTACCATTGTTGTTCTCTTGCCTTTATACTAAATTCAAATTCAATATCGATGCAACGATTGCAATAGTTATAACAAATACGATGCAGTTGGCTACAACGTCCTCAGTTTCGTCCACCACGACCATGGTAGTGGGAAGCAAGAGCATATGATTCAGTAGGAGATAGAGTAAACACTAGTGATCGGAAAAATAACAAGTGTATTATTTTTGCCGATGTAGTAATAAGAGGGATGTTTCCCAAAGATCGATCTCGAGGATTGCGCAACAATATAAAGGTAAACAGTCACTCAATTGAACAAAAGTAATAGTTATGGTTTTGGAGAATTCACTGTAAGGAAAAATATAATAAATAAATATTTTCACAAGTTAATATGATATGCCAAGGAAGGTGTATAAAAATCTCCTGTAATGACCCTTGAGTGTATATCTCCTTAATACTGAACATTGTTTCAATTAATGGATCTTAAGATTATTTCCCCTTAAGACCTCGGAGGGAAACCTTTGCTACTCAATCTAACCTCTAAGCCCTTAGGTGATTATGATGAAACCAAGCATTTTAATTTAACAAGAATAATCCGGTAACCATAGGGTATCCCTAGTCCTAGGTGATATCTACTATGGTTTCACTGTATGAAAACCTTAACCATTGTAGTCCTGCTAATAGTTAAACATACATCAATCTTAATTTTTGCCATAAAGAAAAATAATTATGCAAATCATACAGTGAAATTGAAATTAAATAACATATATTAAGGAAAATCTAACATCAGAGTCATTACATGATCAATTCAGGGACACCCCCTGACATTGGGGGGTTATCCTATCATATTATTCAAATCAGATACAAGATAAAATTAAGACATTACAAAAAGTTCGGAATCTGTTGATCTTCAATCGCGTCCTTTCTTAAAGGATCTTCGTTCTTCTTCGCTTTTCACTGCTTCAATCTTGATCTCTCCAATTTTCTATCGTGTAAAAAAGGTCCCTATCTCCATATTCAAATCTCCTGTAAATAGTTTCTGATGACAATTTTTCTCGCGTAAAAGTCCAAAATGCCCTCCGGGATAAGTTGTTCCAAACACAACACAAAAATAGAAAATCAAGTGCCCAAGCCAACACTGGCCGTGTCAGGCAACACGCCCAGCCGTGTTGGTTTCTGGGGCACAAGGCCTTGACATGCCTTCTCAGGGAGGCTGACACAGACCGTGTCAGCTCCTTGTTTTCCTCTTCCATGCCCCTTCTCCTGACACGGCCCGTGTTGTCCAACATGGTGTTCGCTGTTGATTTTGGCGAACAACCTCTGGTTTTCCAAAACTTGTTGAATTGGGTTACTTGCAGGATCAACCATACAAATCCTAGGACATGTGCAAATTTAAATATCTTTGTAACTCTTTAGAACAACCTTTGTATCCTTTATTTGGTTTACTAAGTCTTTCATGTACGAAAGATATTGACTAAAAGTGCTTAAGTAAAAGTAAACTTAACAAGAATAAGATAAATGGCGAAGAATAAATTGCATAAAGTAAATGCAAAGGATAAATGACTAGTAAATATAAAGGAAAATTGGTAAAGAACTTTGAAATTTATAAGATAAAACTGTAAAGAAATGGTGTTTGTTCACACGTACATTTTCCAGATAAGACTCTTTTCTCTCACACGGGTACTTTGAGTATTTTGCAGGAATTTTGTACAAGTTTTTCACCCACCCATTCTGATAACAAATATCCTATTTATATACAAACAAAATAACTGTCACTAACGAATAAATCTTAAAACTATGACACTTGGCTCTCTGCATGACTTCCTTTCGCCAGGTGCTTCCACGCGTCTTCTGCCAAACGTTATAACTCTTTTGAATTTGAATTTCCGCTTTACGTCGAAATGACGCGTCTCCTCAGACTTGTCGAATTGTCGAAATATCATAACATCATCCATACTTGTCAAAGACGTCTTTTCATCTGCAAACATCTTCTTCTGTCGAAATATCGAACCACCAATCTGTCGAAGTGTCGAAAACACTTATCAACCTAAACTGTTGAAAATGCTCTTCAAGTATATATTTCCAGTTTTTTTTCTTTTTCTTTTTGCAAGCATCTCCATTTGTCGAAAACACTATTCTGCTTATTAATTTCATGGCGTCAAAAATACATGTATACAAATTGCCCCCCAGCAAAGATGTTTCGACTACTCTGGAGAAACAATCATTTGTTGTCAACCAATATTTTGATGCCATGTCATTTAATTCCACTATTTCCAAGCTTTTATAATCTCAAGTTCCCAAACAGATTCATCATTACACTTTTTCAAAAACATCATGTCTAGCCCACGTTTAGACCTTACCCCCATCATTTCCTAAACGTAACATCATGGCCTTTTTCAACTTCCACATCTTCATCATCATCATTGTGATTCAGCCACGTGTCCCACGATTATCATCAAAAACTCAAACATTTTTATCATCTTCCCTTATAAATACTCACAACCTATTTTCTCTGAAACTTTTTATGCTTCAAACTTTCTTCTTCATACCCATTTTCATACTTTCAACTTTCCTGAAAAAACTTCTTTGTTCTTCTCAACAATGGCTCCTCCAAAATCTTCCAGCAGCAAACACTCCAAGAAGACCCAAGATTCAACTCTTCATCCTGCGCACGAGTTGAATGGACCAATGATTGTTGGAAACCAACAATACGTTCCTGAACTTCCCAATGAGAGAGAGAAGGAATGTATCTACAAATCCCAGGTATTAATTCCTGTTCTTGTTTCTGGTATTTGTCACGCTATGTTAGGTCCACTCCCCAATCCAAATATTAAACCAGATTGTCTGAAAGAACTTTTTCCCACCTATTTCCATACCAAACCCATAGGTGCTGGAGTAAAACCTCAACCTCAAGAGAAAACTGTAGAACAAATTGACCCACAAAGTTCGACTGATGATGGAGAGTTGAATTTGACTTATTTGAATTATGCTAGGATCTTTAGAACTTGTCCATGGTCGAAAGATCCTTCAGACTATTTATCCTGGCTAGATAAGGTTGAAAAGATTAAAGGAGATTTCTGGAAGGAAATAGGTATTTTTGACCTCATTCAATTGTCGAGAGTAGGACCCAACATTTGCCCCAATATGCTTTTAGCTTCCCTCTATTTTTGGGACAGTACCTATAACACTTTTCACCTTCCTTGTGAGATGGTCACACCCACTCTCTTCGACGCAGCAGCCATCGTTGGCCTTCGCCCCAATGGGATAGATTTCGACCCCACCAACCTAAATGAAGATTCTATAGCTTTCGACACTAGCTTTGCTCCATACTCTTTATTCATGTCTCATTATCATGACAAGGATACCACATAAGTCTCAGATGTCGAACATATAGCCTTTTTGACTCTATGGCTAACAAAATATGTGTTTTGCTCTTGTTCCCTCCAAGTTGCCAAAAGATTCATCACTATGGCCAATCAGTTTCACGCAGGAACCAAACTATGCTTAAGTGAAATGATTTTGGCGAATCTTTACGAATCCTTGAGTGAGAGTGTAAATTTTTTGAAAACCATCAAAGGCAAAGGTAAAATCAATTTGTCAGGACCTTTCTGGCTTTTACAGTTATGGCTCAATGCCACCTTTGAAGCTTCTCTTCCTGTAAAACACGAAGTGAACGAAGAAAAAGTGAAGGACAGGACTGTCGAATTGCCTAGGTTGGTGCAACTAACGCCAACTGGTAAAGGAATTACCCTTCGACCAGCTTTCAACGGTTATGTCATTATGTTTGCCAAAAGGTATCATTTTACTTCGACCATGGCACCCTTTGCTAGTAGAAAAATTGGACCTGAATGGTTTACCCAACAACTGCCCTTGGAAATGCAGAAGGATGAGAATATATTTTTGGATGTTTGGGAATCATTTTTAACCCCCAGGCTCCTTTTTTCCCATCATAACGTAACCAAAACCCAAATAGCTTTGATAGTCTACCAACCCAAACTCGTTGCTAGACAGTTTGGCTTGATCCAAATAAAACCTCGACCCATCTTCCCAAAGAAAGGATCTATCATTTTTTACAACTCCCTTCATAATGAAGATAAGAGCAAAGAGCTGTCGAAGAAGCTAACTGATGATTCTCTTGATATTCGACCAGTGATCTTTCGACCATCTTTTCTCTGTACTCCTGAGTTTGATGAGTGGTGGAAGGATTACTATTCTACTAGATTTTTTGACGTAACAGCCTTCACCACACATTTAACAAATGCTTTTGCTTTCGTGCAGGATCGGACCAAAAAAGGTATTCAAAGACACATTAAAGAAATACAAAAATTTCAAAAATATTTTGAAACCGTGTATAGACCTGATGATCTTAGTCGAACCATACGCGAAGTAGCAGTAATTTTAAAACATAAATTGACGGAGAGGTTTGAAAAATTGTCATTGCCTTCACATGTTCGACCAGAAGCGCGCTATGACCTGGCTTTCAGCTGTCATCCACCAAAATTTCCTCCTCTACCAACTACTGAGTTTAGCGTGGCATTAAGCCCTCCATTTCTAGATTGGTTCGTTTGTGGGGACTATATGAAACTTCTTCATCAATATTACAAAAAACCTGCTGAGCGTGTGGTTCCGACTAAGTATCACCTGGACGATTACCAAGGACACCTTCATATTTGAATAGAACACGTTCGCGTGGAAAGTCCCATTCTTGAAGGTGTTAACGGAAAACACGATTTTTCTTTTGTTATTTTAACTGTATTATCATGTATTTCTTATATTTGTTTATGATTTTCCTTTCTTTCCTTAGCCGTAAAGATCCCTACCAAGAAAGCTTCCGTCGAAGCGTCACCAGGCGCTGCTAAGAAACCTTCGACAAAGGTACAAACCTCACCCTTTTCATTTATTCTTTTTCCTTTTAAGAAATTAACCGGATTTGGTTTGCATGACTAGGTAAATCGAAAGCCCCCACCAGTCCAAAAAAGAAAGAAAGAAGAGGAGAAAGAAGAGGAGAAAGCTCCTAATGAAGAATCTGGTGATGAATCTCCAGAGCCAAACCCCCCTCCTCAGAAGAAGACAAAAAACAAGAGGGCCTCTTCCCAAAGATCCATTGTTAAGTCAGCTAAAAAAGATTCTTCAAGTACTCCAACTGCCAAACTTCAGTCAAAAGATACAGAGAGTGGGAGATCTAGTTTTAATACTGAGATTCCTGAGGTAAATCCTTATTTCGAATATCTATGTTCATCTTCATTGCATTTCTTTCTTCTGACTTAGAACTATTTTCAGAAACAATTGGTTGTCGAAGGAAAACCTACAGATAAAAACAAACCAAAACCTGATAGTGGTTCTGCTCTCAAAACTGTCAGCTCGACATCCACTTCTCCAAAGGATTCGACAAAAGGATCAACAATTGAGATGGCGCAGACAAAAATTAATCCTGAACCTGAGAAAACTCTGGAAGAGACAATCCAAGAAGAAGATATCCCCGAAAATGATCGTGACAGGCAGACTGTAGCAGAATTTGACGCTACAATGAGTGGAGCTTCTGAAGACGATTCTCCTCCTCATCCAGGATTAAATGCTGCAAACAAGGGCGATGACACTGACATGGAAACTGGGGTCGAAGTTGACCATGAAGAAGAAACTGCTAAAGATGAGGATGACTAGTCGAAACAACCAGATGATGGGCAAACTTTAGGGCGAAGCACTCAACCCGCTCCTGACCAGACCAAAGGAAGTGCCATATCAACTGGTTCGACTGGTTTCTCTCGTGAAGAGCTGGAGAGTCTCAAGGTGTAGAAACCCTTAGAATATCTAAAAGCCATGCTTAGTGCTCGTCACAATTTTCAAGATTCTTCGCAAAGCAGTTTGACTACCTCTGGGGCCACTTCTGAAGTGCAATTTCTTGACAACATCTTGACCAAGATTAAGACGAAAATCCTTGATGTTGATTTCTTCAAAGTTTTAGACGAAAGCGCCACTGCTCATATTGAACTCAAGAAGACTTTGAAACAAATAAACGTCTTGGAAACTTCTGCCGAGGTTGGCAATTTTGTGATGGAGCTGATGACCCTCATTGACTTGGCGACTGCAGACCTTCATCGTCAAAGAGATCTCTCCCAGCAAATCTCCACAAAGTCCGAGACTCAAGTTGCTGAATGGGATGTTGTTGCTACTTCGACTGACGAAGTTTCAAAGCTGCAGCAGCTTTCTGAAACTTATATCAAAGAAGTTGCTGCTTGTGATGATAATATCCAGAAATGGAAGAAACAAATAGCTGTTCTTCAAGAAAAAATCTCCCAAGAGAAAAAACGCAGAGCATCCATACAGCAACCTAAGCAAAATGAGATTGACGACGAACTAAAGGTGGGTATTCGACATGCAGAAAGGGCTCAGCAACTTAGTCAAGAGATTGAGACTCTCTCTACCCACAGAAGTCTTTGTGATCATCGACTCCAGTTTCAGAAAAAGAAATTTGCCACATTGAAGGAAGCTTTTGCTAGTATCAAATTGTAGTCGAATTAGTTTAACAATTCTTAGCCCTTTGAGGCTTTCTTTGTAATAACTTTGGCGCCATTTTTGTTTGGCAAAGCTATCACAATTATGTTCACAATTATCCTACTGCTATTTTTACTTCTTGCAATATAGGCTTATATTTTTTCAAATACTTGCCATTTATCTTTAAGATTCTCTCGTCTTTTCCTATCTCTTCAATCTCATACGCACCATTTGAAAAACTTTTCAAAATTTGGAAAGGTCCTTCCCACTTAGGAGACCATTTTCCCATTAATCTATCTTTTCGATCCATAGGAAGGATTACTTTCCAAACAAGATCACCAATTAAAAAGGTCTTGAATTTTACTTTCTTATTGTAAAACTTTTCGACTCTTTCTTTTTGTCTCTTTATTAGATCCAGCACACGCAACCTTTCTTCGTCTAAATCAACTAATTCGTCCATCATCATATTCCAATATATATCTGATGGGACTTCATGATGCCTTTGAACTCTAACTGATTGCAAATATATTTCGACTGGTAAAACTGCATCATGTCCGTAGGTCAACTTAAATGGAGTCGAATTCGTTGCTTCTTTTAGAGATGTTCTACAAGCCCACAAAACTTGATCTAAAATTTTATGCCAGTTTTTAGGTTTTCTCCCCACATGCTTTTTGATCAAATTTATCACTACCTTGTTGGTTGCTTCAACTTGTCCATTGGCTTGAGCATAGTAAGGTGTCGAAGTAAGGAGTTTAAATCCTGTTTCTTGTGCAAATTTCTGCATATTTTTACCAGTGAACACAGATCCTTGATCCGTTGTTATTGTTTCTGGTATCCCAAATCTATAAATTATGTGCTTTTGGATAAAATCTACAACTACTTCTTGATCCACATTTACCAATGGTATGGCTTCAATCCACTTAGTAAAATAGTCTATTCCAACCAAAATGTACTTTTGCCCTTTTGAAGAGGCTGGTCGAATTTCACCAATCAAGTCTAAAGCCCAACCTCTAAATGGCCAAGGCTTTATAATTGAATGCAACTCACTTGCAGGAACATGTGGTATGCCTGCATGTACTTGACATTCCTGACAACCTTTTGCAAATTCGACACAGTCCTTCAGCATTGTTAACCAATACATTCCTTGTCGAAATAATAACCATTTCATTTTATGACCTGCTTGGTGTGTGCCACACACTCCACTGTGCACATTCGACAAAGCTATGTAAGCTTCATCCTCACCTAAGCCTTACAACAAGACTCCTTCTACAGTCTTTTTGAACAATTCGTTTCCAAAAAGTACATAACTTAAAGCTCTGTATTTTACCTTTCTTTCGGCTTTTTGATTTGGGTCTTGCAGATAATCCTTGATGGGCTTTCTCCAGTCTTCAATTCCTGAATCATCTATATTGAATATCTCAAAATTTTCTTCGTCACCATATCCTAATCTTATTGACTCCAAATCTGATGGGGACAATTTGGTAGATATGACTCTTCCTCTGACTTCAATAGCCTTTTCTAACCTTTCCTTCGACACTTTGTATCCAGACGCAAGTTGAGCAAGGTCATTCGCCTCTTGATTCTCCACCCTGGGAATGTGCCTAAAAACCAAATTGTCGAATTCCTTGAGAAGTCTATTGGCTATTACAAAGTACATGATTAAATTTTCTTTCACACACTTATATTCTTTAGTCAACTGCTTTATCACCAGTTCAGAGTCACCCATTATTTCGACTCTTGTTGCCCCCAATTTCAACAATATTTCAAGTCCAGCAATCAAAGCTTCATATTCTGCTTCATTATTTGAACACAGACTTTCAACTTTGTACTTGAATTTTGTTGGAATTCTGTCAGGAGAAATAATCAATATCCCAACACCAGTTCCATTCTTATGACTGGAACCGTCGAAATACAGTTTCCATGGTTCTAATTCGACATACTCTACATTTTCATCTATAGAGTGGTCAACTATAAAATCAGCAACCACTTGTCCTTTCATAGCCTTTAAAGGCAAATATTTCAAGGAATATTCTGTCAATGCTAAAGCCCATTTTCCGATTCGACTATGTAAAATAGATTTAGATAACATATATTTTACTACGTCGAAATGAGAAGAAATGTACACATCAACAGGCTTTATATAATGCTTTAATTTCATACAAGAAAAATATACACATAGACATAGTTTTTCTATAATACTATATCTAGTTTCAGCATCATTTAGGACTCTACTGAGATAATAGATGGCCCTTTCGACACCATTCTCATCTTCTTGGCACAACATACTTCCTAATGTTTTGTCTGATGCCGAAATGTACAATCTCATACTTCTTTTTCTACAAGGAGATATTAGAGTTGGAGGGCTAGCCAGGTATTTCTTGATTTTGTCAAAGGCAACTTGTTGTTCTTGCCCCCATGCAAAGTCTTCCTTCTTTAGTCGAAGTAGAGGAGAGAAGGCTTGCGTTTTTCCATTAAGGTTGGAGATAAACCTTCTGAGAAAGTTGATTTTCCCCAGCAGAGACTGCAACCCCTTTTTCGTTGATGGCGCTTTCGCCTCCATTATGGCTTTGGCTTTGTTTTCATTTATTTCGATCCCTTCTTGTGGACCACAAAACCTAAGAAATCACTCGCCTGCACATCAAAAGCACACTTAAGGGGGTTCATTTTTAAACCAAACTTCCTCATCCTATCAAAGGATTGTCGAAGATGGTGTAAGACCCCAATTTTGGGCCCTAAGATCCCTCATGGCCCATATCATATCATATCATGGCCTCAAGGATCAATGCATACCTTAGCTCCTCTCCTAGTGGGTGGGATACCTTGTGAGTGTGATCCTTAATCACCAAGCATGTGTTGCATTTGTATATCACTGCTTTTCATATGTTTACTAACCAAAAGTACAAAAATATTGTCATCTAACCTTGTTTCTTGCAGCTGAAGCAATCATCAGTCAAACAGTCAAATCGGGCATTGAACAATAGATGGTGACCATTCTTGAAGAATTTGGACATCATGATCAATCATCAAGAGTTCATATAACTTGTGATGTCATTTGGAACCAAGATCTCAACTGAAAGAGGCTTGGAATTCATCAGAACATGGCCCAGTCAACAAAAGTCAACAAAAGTCAACTGTGGTCAACTGTGCATTTAATCAGTGATGTGATGATTGGAATTGGTTAGAAATGCCTCATTCATGTCCATATAAACTTCATTTGGCATTTCAAAGACCAAAGTTGAAGGAATTGAGCTCAGACAGACAGTTTCCCAAAATGGCAAGTGGACCTGTAATCTCAGCTGCCCAAAATGGAAAGTTTTTCCCTTCAAGATAAAGTCATGATACATGCTTCAAATCAAAATTTGTCCAACATGAAAGTTGAAGATCTTGTTCTCACAATTCCAAAAAGTCCAAGAACTTGAAAATCCCATGTGTGGTTTGCAAGATATGGTCAGATGAATTTCAAAAAAGACCCGTAATCGGGAGGGCATAACTTCCACATGGATTGTCCAAATTGCAAGTTCTTTATATGCACAAACTCCATTTAATATGTACTTCAAGGGTGCATAATTGGATTTCTTTGAAAAGGCTCAATGCAAAAGCTCATTTTTGAAGTGAACTAATTAAAGGGAGGGGCAAAATGGTCCGAAATGAGAAATATGAGGAATTGGGAAATGAAACTTATGCAACCAGCTTCCAAATGATATTGGTGATTGGTTCCAAGTGAGAAATTTGCTGCTAAGGTGTTTCTAACCATTTCAAGAGTAAAAGGCCAAAGGCTTCACATGTGTGCATACTTGCTAATTAACCTTTTTTGCTTAAGCATAATTAAGAATTGGATTAGTGATCCATATATATACTAAATCCATAACAGAATTACAACACTAATCACAGCTTCACCATCACATTTTCAGAATCATAACAAAAAATCCAAAGCCATTCTCTCATTCTTCTCCCATTTTACCAAAAAAATCTCAAAACACTTTCTTCATCAATTGAGCATTCTCATGAATCTTTGAGCGAATTCTTGACAAATTCATCATTTGTATTGGTTGTAGAAGTTCTGTTTGCAGGTGAGCTCAAGAACCATTCACGAATTGCAACTGTTGAAGCAACCTGCACCTTCCATGGCAGTCCGAGAAATCGTCCGATCCGCGCATCCCTGAGCTTAAGACTCATCATCATACGCATCCTGAAGCAACACACTCCGTCTGTTTCGCATTTTGAGCTCTGCAAATCGCCATTCCCGCAACTGTCATCAAGAAAGGTTGGATTTCGATCATCGCCATTTGCTAAATCGTGTTAGGGATATTGTAGAGTATGCTTCGTAGATCGTATAACAAGTTGTGGATTGTAAATTCGTTGCGAATTGCATGAGTTATTGTAGATTGAAGTTTAGACGCGTTTTACTTTTTCGTTCGATTCACTTCATTCGCGCATTTCTGGACAAAATCGATTATGTATTCTTGTTCCTGAGCTCTTACCGGTTCGATCGGTGTAAGGATTGCGCATTTCCGTTAACTTTTGGCCAAAACCTATTCCTGGAGATGATGAAGATCAAGAACGTTGAAGAACTTCAACTTTCTGGGATTTTGCTCGCGTTTGATCCGCTGCCGTCTTGTTTCAGTGTGGATTCGTGTTTTTCCATTGCCAGAACAAATCATAAGCTGACACATCACTTTAGTGGAACGGCAGCGTTTTGCATCAGGAAGCGCTTATTACTCTTTTGCCATCCGTTCCAATTAATTAAAAAGAAAATCATTATTAATCCAAATAAATATTAAATAATTATTTAGAAACTTCAAAAAATCACAAAATGTGCAATATTAATCCAATTAATTTGAGACTTTTTTTGTTAATCTTTTTTTTTCTCTACTATTTTATAGATACAAAATTAAAAATGTTGCTTGGTAAAAATTTGTATTGTCCTAGAGTTGTTATTGATGTATACATATTTCACATACTTTACCATTTTAATTATAGAATCACCATAAAATATCCAATTGAATTGAAAATCTAGATAATGATTCCTAACTCATTTCTGGAATTTTTGACATAGGTTTCATAATTTTTGGGCCTGTGGTTTTTTAGATATGATTTATTGAATTTGAGTGTGTATATGTGTGACACCATATGACATGCTGAGTTTCCCGAATTTTTTGCCACGTTTCCCTCTGGCCAATGGCCCTAATTTTTTGCATATGATATCTTTAATATGTCAGGATTCACTGTGATTTTTTGTGGATTTTTACAATCCATTTTCAATTTAATTAAGATTTTTGATTGCTGCCTATCATTGTTGGGACTTCACTTGTGACACATTTTTTAGCATGTTGCCATATTCTCATACCTTATCCAATGACCATGAAAATTGATGACATAGTTCCTAACACATTAAGCTACAATTTAGCTTTGGTCCCCTGTATTTCTAATGTACCATTGCTGTTTACCATCTAATTGAAGTTGGTGTATAATTGTAGACTTCATTTGATGTAGTTTTTGCATGCCTTGTCATGTTTAATTAATTCCTATTGATCTACTAGTCCAAATGACTTGAAAATTAACATGTGGCTTGTTGAATGTCTTCTGGTTAGAATGTAATTTTTGTGGATTTTTTGGTGCCATTTTGGCATTTATTTGGATATGATCTTGCTGGTTGCTTGTATGTGGTTTAATATTGCATCTTTTGCCTTCCATGTTGCATAGATTGAAATGTGTACATAGTTTGGATATGGGACCAATTGGGATCCCTTTGTTATTGAAATAGCTTGACTTTGATCATGAATTGGTTGCTGTTTTAGGATTTTTCCTTCTTTTGGACCCTAGGCTAGTCCTAGTGGTCTTATTACTTACATTTGAAGTTGTTTTTGGCTTTTCAGGTTAAGGAGTTAATGATTAAAGGAATTGTTTCACATTTGGGATTATCTTACTTGACTTGTAAACTAATGTGGCTGTTTTGTAGGATGTTGGTTCATGTCGAGCTTTGTGCTATGCACATTATTGTTTGATTATGATTGTACATTGTTGATTATTGTATTGTTGTTTGATTATGAATGGGATGCTGATCATGTTTGACTTTTTCCAGGTACCCTTAGTTGCTCAGTTCTCTTAAGAACTTGCATTGCTTTGCTTAAATAGCAACTTGCATTGAGGTATAGAACCTTCTTCTTCATGTAGTCTGGAGACCCGGCCCGTTATTTGGCCGGGCAAATTGTCTGAAGTCCTCCTTAAGAGGCATTGATTGTGATTGTTTATATTTGTCCCAAGCAGGAAAAGCCCTCATACGAGGCAATTGGTGGATCAAAGAGGTAAATAGCCTACCTCCCACTATTCTGTGAGTCTTCTCCTTGCTCCCATTACATGGTTGTAGCATTGAGATCCAAACCCAAGATCTATCGAGTCCAATTGGGGAAAGAGTTCCATCTTTCTGAACTCCCCCACATTCTTATATTTACATGCTCTCTCGGACATGAGATAGAAGCAATGAGGCACACCCCTCATATCCTTTCATCTGCTTCACCTGAGCCCTTCAATGGCCAGGTTAAGAGCGACACTTACCTCTTACAGTGGACTTTCATAGTCAAACCCTTTTGCTTGAGCCTCATGAATGGTTATAGCGTGTGCTACTTGAATTTATGTGATTGATTACTTGATTCCTTTATACATGATTATTTGATGGCCATTGTGCATTTACTATCATTGATCGCCGTTGTGCATTTATCATCTTTGTTTGCCATTAGTGCATGATCATTTCTTTGTCCTTGTGACATTGATGTTTTCCCATTGAGGAACCAGTTATAAGTCCCTGTGAGTTGGCATCTGTTCCCATGACATGGAAGAGATAGAGTGTAAGACCTCATTGGTCACTCATATCTTCTTTGCTCTTTGTTTGAGCATTGTTGTTGTATGTGAGGATTCATTGTAAGTCCCTGTGATGTGGCATTTGTATTCCTAGGATCATACTGTGGAGGTTAACATAAGTCCAGATGGATTGGCAGTTGACTTCCCTGTTTTGTTTTTGTTTTATTCTGATGGAGATTAGTATAAGTCCATAGAGTGGCTTCTGATATCCTTACTTGTTTTAGGAGACAGGTATAAGACCATTGAGTGGCATCCAGTATCCGCTTTTATTTACTTTCATCTGTTACCATGTACATACCATTGCTCATGTGTAGCCTATTCCTAAGGACCCTCTTGAATCATCTTCTATATGATTTCAAGAGGCGGACCCTTCTAAGAAGTTTTACTTATACACCATTCCATTCACCCCATTGTGTCCTACCTTTTCGCACATACTTTTAAAACTTTGAAATAAGTGTCGTGCAAACATTCTCACCTTCTTTCCAAATTAGAAACTTGGACCTTAAGTCCATGATTTTTCAAATTCCATTTTGTAAATACTTCTTTGAATCAATCTTAATCATACTTTGACTCCTTTTGTGAATAATCCTAATCAACTAATTCCACTCATTCAAATGTTTTGGCTTTGTCCATTCTTGTTAATCTTTTCATGCATTAGCCATAGGTTTCAATTCTCATTGTGGTTGATGTAAACCTCACCCTATCCTTAGTGAGTCGACAATAAGACTTCCGTACTGAAAACAGGGTTAACCCCTCTAGTGCGTCGAAGCTATCCTCACATGGTGGATGTTGGTCTTGGTCGAGTTTTCTCCCATTGATAATGAAGAACCTTAAGTGCTATTGTTTAAAATTGAACTCACAAATGTTTTGGAAATCTTTTAGCCGAACTACGGCGTTTTGATCCTTACCTTTGATGGAAGGTACGTAGGCAACGGGTTCATCCGTTCGAACACAAAAATAATTAACTTGTACATTCTTTCCTCATCATCCCACTCGTGTTTGCACAATATGTCAAAACAAATAAATATTTTTATACAACAAGTGTGAAAAGGGCTCCCTAGGAGTACCTAGGACGCATTGGGTGCCTAACACCTTCCCATTGCGTAATTTACCCCCTTACCCCGATCTCTGATCTTTTTCATTAGTTTTCTACGTGTAAAACTTCTTAGGTTTTTGTTCGCTTTTTAACCAGTCCTTAGGATAAATAAAAGTGCGGTGGCGACTCTATATTCATTGTATACTTTGCTTATGATTTAATCAATAGATCATATAGTAACGAATACACCGCTACAGATGGTCTATATGACTTTTCCCTGAAACAGACTTGATCACAATATCATCAATGTACACTTGCATGAAAGTTTCAATAAAGTCATGAAAAATGGAATTCATAGCCCGTTGGTAAGTTGCTCCAGCATTTTTTAAACCAAAAGGCATTACTACCCATTCGTACGTTCCTATTGCTCCAGGACAACGAAAAGCTGTTTTAGGAACATCTTCTTCAGCAATAAAAGTTTGATTATAGCCAGAGTATCCATCTAGCCTACTTAAATACTCGTGGCCTGCTGCAGAATCTATAAGCATTTCTGCCACTGGCATAGGATATTCATCCTTTGGGGTAGCCGAATTTAAGTCTCGAAAATCAATGCATACCCTAAGTTTGCCATTTTTCTTAATTATAGGAACTATATTTGCAATCCATTCGACATACCTGGTTGTGCGGATGAACTTGCATTTTAGAAGTCTTTCGACCTCTTCTTTTATTTTCGACAAAATCTCTGGTGCGAAGCGTCTTGGAGTCTGCTTTACTGGCTTCTCTCCTTCCATTATTGGCAGCTGCAATTCGACCAAACTTCTATCTAAACCAGGCATCTCGTCGTAATCCCATGCGAAGCAGTCTTTGAACTCTTTCAGCAACTGGACTATTTCGACTTTGAACTGGGGGTCCATCTTTGCGCTTATGTAGATTGGTCTACTTTCTGCCCCCAGTCCTAAATTTATTTCTTCTAATGGATCCTGCGCCACCATCTTCACGTTAGTTGACACTGGATCTTTTTCGAACCCCAGAGGTTCGTCATCATAAATGGCGTCAAGCTTTTGGTGTTACCATTCGCCCATCTGGTTGTTATCATAATCTTCTGCAACGTCTCTTTGGGGACATTGTTCGTTGGAATTTTCTTTGTTGGCTTCGACAACCATATATTTTACTTCGGCCTCAAGGGCCTCTTTGAGTTTGTTTTCGGCTATGTAAGCCGTAATTCTTTCGAGCGCTGATTCCTTACTCATCATCATCAAATTCGCTTCCCCATCTTGTTGGCGCTATATGAGTAGTTCCCCACATGTAGTTTGATTCGCCAATTACTTCTTTGTCCCACTGAAAACCATGTGTAGGATGAAGGTACATGGAGCAGTAGGCGTTGTCTGTTGCTTTTAGGTCGAACTCGGCTGGGCTGCACTGAGGTATGTGAGCCAGGTTCTTGTCGAAACTTTGACTGTTGACATTGTTCACTTTTGTCGTGAAATAACTTTGATCAGCTTCAATGTTTTCGACAATCCCGTCGGGTCTCCAGATGGCTATTCGCTGATGCATTGAAGAAGGTACGGCTCCTACACCATGAATCCACTCCCTTCCAAGTAGTAAGTTGTAATTCGCCCTTGAAGCAATGACCATGAACATTGTTGGCCTTGTTATGGTTCCAACAGTCAAATCTACCTGGATAACGCCCATAGTGGTTCCTACTTTTCCTTCGTAGTTCGACAACACCATGTTGTGAGGTTTTGCGTCTGAATCATCCTTCCCAATCTTCTTTAGCATGAAATGAGGCATCAAATTTGCTGTTGCTCCTCCATCTACCAGTATCTTGTTTACACCAACATTCTCAACCTTTCCTTTTATGAACAAAGGCTTTAAATGTGCCTTCATGGAATCATCTGGCCTTTCGAAGAAAGCATTCTGTTCTTCGACGCAACCATTGTTCATGACGTAGTAGCAAACGGGCCTATGTACCATTGTTTCCTCTTCCATCTCATCTTCCTCGTCTTTGACCTCCATGATTCTATCATAATCTTTAGGGAGGACAAAAACCACATTGCATATCACATTAAAGGACGCTTCTGAGTCAAATTCGAAGTTGTCAGTTATTTCTTCGTCTTCTTGCACCTTCTCTTTGGACACCACTGGTTCGACCATGCTGCCAGGATTGATCTGGTGGGAGGTCTCCTCTCTGTTAACTATCTGAGCATTGTCACTGGATTCTGCTTTATCTTTGCTATCAGCACCTTTTCCAATCGCGCTTTTTTCTGTAGTTTCTTTTTTTGCCCTCTTCTGCCTCTGGAATCTTCTCCATTGGGATCTTGACATAGGATTTTTCCCTTTGTAGTTTTCTGAAGGATATGGTCTCGGTTTGTGCTTCTCCACCTCCTTCTTATCTTCCATCGAAGTGCCTCTCTGAACTTCAAAATTTCTCCATTTTTTCTGTCCTTGAGCATCTCTAATGGGTTGAACCCATTTGTCATCCGTTGCTTTGTTGGATGGTTTGTAAGTGCTATGGTGTCTTTCTCCATGCCTCCATTGGTGATGATCATTTTTTCTTGGGTCATATCCTGTTGTCCCCCAATTTTCTTTTCTCTTGGCTTTATCCACTGCTTCCAGATTGGTTGCTGCCTTCCTGTGGAAGATTGCACCGCAACGTGGGCATAAAATCACTTCAGTCCTCATCTTTTTGCACCTCTTGATGAATTCCACTAGATTTTCCTCTTCTTTAGGATATGCCAACCTTCGGTACTCCTCTCGACAGCGATCTTCATCCACTTCTGCCTGGTTTCTCTGAGATACTTCCACCATATTCATCCCAACATTCTGTTCGTCAGCAATGCTTAATTTGTTCATTTTTTTTAATAAGTCTTTCTTCTTCGACTTCACCATTTCTTTTTATCTGGTCAAACTCCTTTTCTGGGCAGCAACACCAAGATATTTTCCTGGGACCATGTTTGCAACAACATTTGTTCGAATTTCTTTTGGGGTCCTCCATTACCCTACGTAGGATTCCACCGGTCACAGGCTTCATAGGACCATCCACAACTTCTACTTTGATTCCTGTGACCTCTTTATTGAAAGGTCCCATAATGTTGATGCATTTTGCGACATCACCTATCCTCATTTGGTCAGGATCAAGGCCTTCAGTAGCCTTGTTTTCAATAGTGAGGTCTCCAGTAACCTTATTTTTGATGATAGGGAGATTGTCAGTTGTCTCAGTTGTTTTTTCATTGTTGCTCAAAGGTAAATCCCCCCACCCGGTTGGCTGGATTGCGTTGATGTTGATACGAGAACTTGCAGGCGCAGTGTATTTCGCGAGATAATCGTACTTCCCACTTGGCTGTCCCAAGCAATCCCAATTTGCTCCTTGTCGATCTACAACATCTTCAGCAATATTGTCAGTGTCCTTTTTGTCGAAACCTTCAGTAGTTTCCATCTTTTTCTGGTCGTCAAAGCCTTCAGTAACTTCAACTTTGTTCTGGTTTGTAAGATCATCAGCAATCTCAACCATGTTGATATTAGTGTCGAAACCTCCAGCAGCTTCCACCATTTCAAAACTGCCGTTAGAAGCAACTTCGACCTCCACCATATTCACAATGGATGGTTCAGCATAATGGGCTTCGACTGGCCGCATGGGATTCAAATCAATCCTCATCTGTTGTTTTGGCTTATCACCAAACTTCAGCCTTCCGTCACGGATAGCATTTTGAACGAGATCCCTGAAAAGGAAACACCAAGACATTTTATGGCCCAGAAAGTTATGGTATTTACAAAAACCTCTCTTTTTCTGTTGTTCCACAGGCGGTTCTTTAGCGCCTGGTGGTTTTATTAATTGACCATCTTTAACCAATAAGTCGAAAATCTCGTCACATTTGGTGATGTCGAACGTATAAGTTCTTTTAGGAAACTTATCATTGGTTTCGACTGGATTTTCGTTCAACGGAGTTAGTACTTTACACAAATATGGTGGGCCTTGCTTCAGTTCTGCTAAGTCAATCTCTTGTTCGTCGAAGTTACTTGGTTCGTTTTCGTCGTATTCATCATCTTGACATACCCCTACATAGGCCACCCTTTTTTTTTTTTTTTATTTGCTCTAAATTTTTCATCCCTTAACCTTTCGACTTGTCTCACCCTATCTGCTAATTGCGCCATATCCCTTAAATACTGAGTGTCTAGTTTCTTTCTTATAGAATAATCTAGACCCCCTGCGGCCATTTCGACTAACTCATGTTCTGGCACCCGAGTGAAACACCTAGCCTTTAGCAACCTGAACCTATTTAAATAATCATCTATTGGTTCTGAGTATTTTCTCTTAACACTGGCTAATTCCTTCAGACTTATTTTGGTTTGTCCCATGTAAAATTGTTCATGGAATAACCTCTCTAATTGGGTCCACGTATACACTGAGTTTGCATGCAAGGATGTAAACCAAGTAAACGCGCTTTTCGTCAAGGAACTAGGAAAGTATTTTATTTTCAAATTTTCATTACGGGTTATCTCTCCTGCTTCAATCAGATAACATGCTACATGTTCTATGGTAGATTCACTAGTATCCCCTGAGAATTTGGTGAACTTAGGAACTTTCCATCTTGGGGGAAATTATTCTTGCAAAATATATTCCGACAGTGGGGAAGCGTAACTGAGCCTTTGTAATCATACGTTTACCCTATTTTGTGCCATTATCATTTCGACCATGGCCGCTAAATTGTTTTCGGCAGGCAAGTTATTATACCGGATTCGCTGTTGCAAGACAGCATCAGTGTCTTGGCCTCTCTGGACTACTATCCTTCTAGGCTCTTGTGGAACAGGAATTTCGACACGAGGCTGTTCGACTACTTCCTCTTGGTTTCTGACATTTGCCTGGGGATTATCTAAAGGTATTTGATTTATTGTAGGCTCTTCTTGGACCGCCACCACTGGGTCCTGAACCACTTGTTCTCTGTGTCGGGTTTGAGGGACCCCAAAAAAGTCAGCAATGCGCGTCATTTGCGCTGCCAACAATTGGTTTGTTTGGGTGGTGTTTTGTATTAGAGGATTAAACACCGCCCCCATTTATTGTGTCAACATTTGGACCATATCATGATTACTCTCGTCCATTTGTTGTCTAATTACTTGCGCAAAATTATTTGTTATTGCCGGCATGTAAAGTGGTTGTTGGTTTAGTCTACTCATGTTTCCGCCATATCCTGACCCTTGTAATGGTGAAGACATATTGGCCATAGAATCAGAATATAATACCGGCGAATTATGTAAATTTTCCATTACCGAAGTTGGCATTCCAAATGGTTGTTCCCTACCAGACATAGGCATGGTGAAATTTGTCACAAAAGGCCTAGAAGCATTCCTTATAGGGGGAGGTGTCCCAACAGGCATTTGTTGCGCCCTAATGGACGGACTAGGCGCATTTTGCGATATTGAAACCGTTGATATTGACCCTGTTAACGAAGGCACAGCCTCTGACATAGGGACTGATCCCACATTTCCTCCTGTCGAAGGGATAGGGTTGGATACTGGGATGGCTTCATTTGGATTAGGATTATTTGGATTATTTGGATGACTCACCATTTTCCTTACTCTCGTTCTTTTAGGTCTTTCTACGTCAGATACGACTAATTTACCGCTTCTTAGTCTCATACAACGAAGAAGAAACCTTGACTAAAGATTATTTAAGTTTTAGATTTTGCACTGGTCCCACTAGGTGTGCCAATTTGTTCGCTGTTGATTTTGGCGAACAACCTCTGGTTTTTCAAAACTTATTGAATTGGGTTACTTGCAGGATCAACCATACAAATCCTAGGACATGTGCAAATTTAAATATCTTTGTAACTCTTTAGAACAACCTTTGTATCCTTTATTTGGTTTACTAAGTCTTTCATGTACGAAAGATATTGACTAAAAGTGCTTAAGTAAAAGTAAACTTAACAAGACTAAGATAAATGGCGAAAAATAAATGGCGAAGAATAAATTGCATAAAGTAAATGCAAAGGATAAATGACTGGTAAATATAAAGGAAAATTGGTAAAGAACTTTGAAATTTATAAGATAAAACTTTAAAGAAGTGGTGTTTGTTCACACGTACATTTTCCAGATAAGACTCTTTTCTCTCACAGGGGTACTGTGAGTATTTTGCAGGAATTTTGTACAAGTTTTTCACCCACCCATTCTGATAACAACTATCCTATTTATATACAAACAAAATAACTGTCACTAATGAATAAATCCTAAAACTATGACACTTGGCTCTCTGCATGACTTCCTTTCGCCAGGTGCTTCCACGCGTCTTCTGCCAAACGTTATAACTCTTTTGAATTTGAATTTCTGCTTTACGTCGAAATGACGCGTCTCCTCAGACTTGTCGAATTGTCGAAATATCATAACATCATCCATACTTGTCAAAGACGTCTTTTCATCTGCAGACATCTTCTTCTGTCGAAATATCGAACCACCAATCTGTCGAAGTTTCGAAAACACTTATCAACCTAAACTGTTGAAAATGCTCTTCAAGTATATATTTCTAGTTTTTTTCTTTTTCTTTTTGCAAGCATCTCCATTTGTCGAAAACACTATTCTGCTTATTAATTTCATGGCATCAAAAATACATGTATACACATGGGTGGTTGTGTCAGGGCTACTATAGGTCAAAATTTCTTCTCCCGACAGTCCAGAACGTCTGCTTTGCTTGTCTATCCCTCCGGTACACTTGTTTACACCTGAAACCAAAAGAACTACCACAAAAGGACATAAAATGGAGTATGATGATACATATAACATGTACTCAACAAATGGAGACAACAATACCAAACATATAAATAACCAAACAAAACAATAAAATAAGTGGACTAATGTGTTACCGACTTCTTACAACGGTGCCAAATGAGTATCAGAAAACAAGGAGAATTGGAGACTGATCACAAACTTATCTCATTGCTTGTCCTCAAGTGATGCTCGAGACATCAGGACGGTTGCCCCCAAATTTCGCATCCACAATGCTATTGCGATCTTTCGCGATCTCATGTTCACTTTTCAATCACAGTTTTACTCTTTCCCGATTTCCGACTCTAGCCACACTTTAACTTTGACACATCTTTTGGCCTATAGCTTTTCACACTCTCACCAAATCTCTCGGGATCAAAGTGTTTACACTCAAGAAAACATAGCATGCAAAGTCAACTCTTAGGTTTGAAATACAGATACCTTCATAACAAGCAACACACAACACACACTATTCAAGGACTTTTTCGGTTGTAATGGGACTAAGGTGTAAGGTGGGGAGTTAAAACAAAAAAGGGAAATACTAGGGGTTTAGGCTCAGATTTCATGTTGTTACCCTCGTACTGTTGTTCAAATTTAAACTCGGGGGTATTTCTTTTGGACACCGTTCTTGTTGAGGTTCATTGGCTCATATATTTTCTTTTATCGCTCTTTTGAGCATGCTTTTGCCAACCATAATATTTCTAGATAAGTGCTTTATGATCTCTTTTTTTTTCTTTTTTTCTCATCTTTTTACACTTATCTAAGGTTTGCCAGTGTCCCCAAATTTTGATGAAACCCCAAACTTAGGCTTTTCAGCAGCTTTGGGGTAAACAACACTTATCTAAGCAAGGTGTGGTAGTGTATGAGCATATGTCTATATACAATGGTGTAATAACAAACAAAAGGAAATGTGGCTCAAATTTGGTGAACGAAGGGTAATAATGACGGGTTGGATGGAAAGGCTCGGGGTTAAAATACAAAAACAATGTCTTAGTGTGTATAGTGTGTTATGAAATTTCAGTATCTCTAATGCAAACCTAGAGAGACAAAGACATACCTGAACATCTCTCAAGATGACAAATGTTTGGCTTTTTGTAGTTCTTACCATGTTTTGTCTAGCTTTCATGCTTCCAAGATGTCTCTCAGTGTGATGTAGCTTTGTATTCTCTTCGGTTACAGAGTGTCCCTACAAAAATCCAGTGACAGAGAGTCGTCTCCGATTTTGTGGGTCAGTAGCATCAACCTTCGGGGGTTTCCAGAAGAGCAAGTAGAGGGGTGTGTCTTCCATCCAATCGCTCCAAGCTCCATCGTTCATCCGACACGAATGTCCTTTATCTATAACACATAGAGTACCATACAACTAATTAAAACAAAAATATTAAGAACAAAACAAACAATAAAAAACAACAAATAATAACCCCCCCCCCCCCCCCCCCCACACACACACACGCTTGAACTAAACATTGTCCATAATGTTTAATCCAAGATAGAGAGGGACTCACACCGGTTCACTGTGGTGGCGAAAATTGCAACATCAGACGTTGCATCATCGCATGCATCTCGTCCATCAGAGTCCCTTGACGAGCTTGCTCTACACCTTGGCGTGTTTGCTCCGCTCGAAGATCTCCAATTTCTGTTTGCATCCATGACCATTGGTCCGGCGTCACATGTGACGAATCGGCATCTGGGTGCATGGAGCCCTTTGGTGGAGCAGCAAATTGTTCCTGATCCTGCATCTCTTCCTGTACTTCTTCCTCTGGTGGGTCACTTGCAGCAAATGTGTCAGCATTGTGCTCGTCCATATCATCTTGGACGACACTTTCATATAGCCAATTGGTCGTGTTTGAGATGCTAATTCGTGCAGGGTCAGGAAGAGCCATAATGAACTGACCCGAACTCATTAAGGCATAATAATCAGAAACTTGTGAAGTCATACCTTGCTGGACCAATGCGTTCATGTTCAGTTTGCTCTTACCTGCTACCGGTGTTTCATTAAGTGTATCCAGGTCATATCTGAAATGATGGGCAATTTGAGTGATGATGCCCCCTATGGAGATTCCCCCTTTGGCTGCCCTCCCCAGGCGACCCAGATAATTTGCAGCAAATGCTGCAACACTTACAGCTACCCGGTTTGCCATGGCAAACAAAAAGAACAACTCTCTCTGGGTGGCTACACCTGTACTGTCACCCCTGCCAAAAAGTGTGAAAGCCACCATCTTCTGGGTATACCTGAAACAGGGATTTTGAATACCTGATGCCTTCGCCCCTTTAGCAACATAGTCGGATCATCCCGTAATGGCCAGCCAGAACGTCTTAGCATTGAAGCTGTCTGGTACGGCTCCGGGGCCATAAAGGGGTATGCGAAGAATTTCACCCAGCTGCTCCATTGTCAACTCATGGTCGACATTGTACAATCTGAAAGACATCGTTCCTCCAAAGTACATCGTTGTACCCGTCCAAACTTTTTTAAGCTTGAACTCAATTGTGCTCAGAAATTCTAATGTGATGCGCTCATAGGTTGGTGCTTCACAATGCACAAACTCAAGCATACCTAGAACATGGAACATCCTATCAAATTTTTCAGACATACCTAATTGAAATATAGTATCGGAGCAAAGGTACCTTGTCAGAGTGATTTTACGTTTGACATGAGATGCGTACCTCCGTTTATGCTCCGGATTGTCAAAGATTATGTCATGTGAATTTGGATGATGGATTGTCCGTTTCCGTGGACGGGATGATTTCGCATCTACTTGCTTCCCTTTGGAAATTCTTTTCGGCGACATTTTTGTTTCCTGAAACAAAATTTATCACCCCAAAAATTAAGGAAAACAGAAAAAGATTACCGTAGCTTTGTAGAGGATGGCGAGTAGAACAACTTTCGTGAAGGGTGCCGACAATATGGACAGAGTATGGCGGTAAAGTTGGGAGCTTTAAGGTAGTTTGGTAATGGAGGAATGTAAAGAAAATGAGAGGAAGGAGAAGGATGATGTGAAAATGAGAGAGAGAGTGAAATAAAATCAGATTTTATTGGTAGATTAAGGGTAAAATATGTTTAAGTGGTGAAAATTTCGGGTGGGGTCCACAAAAACACAAAAAGACGAAATTTGAAAAATATGGTCGTTGGTGCTTCACAATGCACATTCTCAATCAGACCATTTTCCTGTCCCTGATAGTAATGCTTCAACCGTTGTCCATTTACCTTGGAGGTGTCCCAATTATTAGGATTTTTCAGTTCGATAGCTCCATGGGGGAACACTTTGTGAACCACAAACGGACCCGATCACCTGGATTTCAACTTTCCTGGAAAAAGCTTTAATCTAGAGTTGAACAAGGCACCAACTGTCCCTCGACAAACTCTTTTCTCTGTAGATTCTGATCATGCCATTTCTTTGTCTTTTCTTTGTATAGCTTGGTCTTTTCATACGCTTGATTCCAAAATTACTCTAACTCATGGAGCTGAAGGATGCGGGACTCACCTGCTTTAGCCAGATCATAATTCAAGAATTTGGATGCCCAAAATGCTTTGTGCTCCAACTCTAGTGGCAAGTGACAAGCTTTACCATAAACCAACTGATACATGGACATACCTATGGGCGTTTTGAAAGCCGTTATGTATGCCCATAGTGCATCTTCTAACTTTAGTGCCCAATCCTTCCTAGATGCGAACACAGTCTTTTCCAATATTTGCTTAATCTGCATGTTGGACACTTCGACCTGGCCATTCGTTTGAGGGTGATACGGAGTGGCGATCTTGTGTTTAACATTATACTTCTTTAGCAGATTCTCCATCAGTTTGTTCAAAAAGTGAGTGCCTTCATCACTGATAAGTGCTCTTGGCACCCCAAATCTTGAAAAGATATTGTTCTTCAGAAATGTCACCACCACTTTAGCGTCATTGGTGGGTAATGCCACAACTTCCACCCACTTGGATACATAGTCAACTACTACCAAGATGTAATTTTTCCCACAAGATGGTGGAAATGGCCCCATGAAATTTATTCCCCAGACATCAAACAATTCAACCTCCAACATAGAATTTTGCGGTATTTGATTTCTCTTTGAAATATTCCCCGTTCTTTGACATCTGTCGCATTCTTTGACGATGTCTTGGGCATCTTTGAACAAAGTGGGCCAATATAGACCTGATTGAAGAACTTTGGCTGCTGTTCGGTCTTCACTGAAACGTCCTCCATAGTTTGAATCATGACAAGCTCTAAGTGCATCCCTTTGCTCCCCCTCTGGGACACATCTTCTGACCAGCCCATCCACTCCTCTTTTGTATAGGAATGGGTCATCCCACAAGTAAAACCTGCAATCATGAACAAACTTTTTCTTTTTGTTAGAATCAAAATCGTTGGGGATTACACCCCCATCAAATAATTCGCGTAGTCTGTGAACCACGGGACACCGATAACAACGAGGATATGTTCATCAGCGAACTCATCCTTTATCGGTCTCTTTTCTTCTGTTTCTTCAATAGGTGACATGCGGGATAGATGATTCGCCACTGTGTTTTCACACCCTCTTTTGTCTCGGATCTCGACATCAAATTCTTGGAGGAGTAAGATCCATCTGAGGAGGCTCGGCTTAGAGTCTTGCTTAGCAAACAAATATTTCAAAGCGGCATGATTCGTACACACTACAACCTTTGATCCCAACAAATACTGCCTGAACTTGTCAAAAGCATAAACCACGACCAACAACTCTTTTTCCGTGGTTGGGTAGTTCATCTGTGTCGGGTTCAACACATGACTAGCATAGTAAATGACATGTAATAACTTCTCTTTTCGCTGTCCTAAGACTTCCCCTACAATAATATCACTAGCATCACACATGATCTCAAATGGTAGAGACCAATCGGGGGCAATAACAATAGGTGCTGAAAACAGTTTTCTTTTCAATGTCTCAAAGGCCATGGTGCATTCTTTGTTGAACAGAAACGCCTTATCTTTAACCAACAGAGTGGTTAGAGGTTTAGCAATTTTCGAGAAATCTCTTATGAACCTGCGGTAAAAACCTATATGTCCTAAGAAAATCCTGATACCCTTCTCATTCACCGGGGGTGGGAGTTTAGATATCACTTCTACTCTTGCTTGGTCAACTTCAATTCCCTTATAAGAAATTTTATGACCCAACACTATCCCCTCACGCACCATGAAGTGACATTTCTCCCAATTCAGAATTAGGTTCATTTTCTGGCACCTGTCTAAAACAAGAGAGAGATTAGTCAAACAGTTATCAAATGAGGATCCAAAGATTGAGAAGTCATCCATGAAGACTTTCATATGCTTTTCGAGCATGTCAGCGAAAATGGAAGTCATGCACCATTGGAAGGTGGCAGAAGCATTACACAACCCGAATGGCATTCTTCGGTAAGCAAAAACACCATACGGGCATGTGAATACCGTTTTTTCTTGGTCTTCCGGCGCTACAACAATCTGATTATACCCGGAGTATCCATCTAAAAAACAATAGTAGTCATGCCCAACTAACCTCTCCAACATCTGGTCAATAAATGGCAAAGGAAAATGGTCCTTCCTAGTTGCTGTGTTCAACCTTCTGTAATCAATGCAAACGCGCCACCCCGGTATTGTCCGCGTGGGAATTAGCTCATATTTTTCATTCCTTATTACGGTGGTCCCCCTTTTCTAGGGGCAACATGCACCGGGCTTACCCATAGACTATCAAAAATGGGATATATAAGACCCGCATCCAACAATTTTACCACTTCTTTCCGAACCACTTCCTTCATTGCCGGATTGAGTCTCCTATGTGGTTGGACTACCGACTTGTGGTCGTTTTCCATGAGAATTTATGCATGCACACAGTAGGGCTAATACCCTTCAAATCCTCAATTTCCCATCCAATAGCATTTTTGTACTTTTTCAAGACTCAGATGAGCTTTTCTTCTTAGATATTCTGAAGGCTTAAGTTTATGATAGCAGGACACTTTCCTTCAGGTTTGAGAAAAACATATTTGAGATTGTCAAGAAGTTGTTTCAAATCTGTTTCCTTCTTAGGTTCTTCATTCTCCTCACTAGATTGCGGTAGGCGTAAATCCTCCCACCGGCGTGGTCGAGATCCTTTCCATGGGGTTTGTGCGTCCAACAAGGCAAGCACTACAGATTCTCCGTTGTCCACCTCTTTATCCGACTCGAAAATGGACAAACTCAACACTCTTTCCAAAGTTGATTGGGGTGTATGCAAAGGGTTATCATGTGTCATCACCTGATCCAGAACCTCTATAGTATGACTGGTACAAATATCATCCTTGTACCTCATGGTGTTTCGAACACCGATTTTCAATTCCTCATCATAAACCTTCAGTGTCATTGTTCCTTCTTCTATGTTTATCAAGCACCATCCCATCTCCGAAAAGGGTCTCCCTAGAATGAGAGGGATCTTTTCATCTTCCGGCATTTCAAGAATTACAAAGTCCACCGGAAATACAAACTTATCAATTTTCACCAGAACATCTTCAACATTGCCATACAGTTTCTTGACTGAATGATCGGCGAATTGGAGTGTCATTCTGGTATCTTGCACAACCCCTATACCAAGCTTCTTATAAATAGATAATGACATGAGACTCACACTAGCTCCCAAATCAATAAGAGCTTTGTTGAACGACTTATCTCCAATACTACATGGAATAGTGACATCTCCTCGATCCTTCTTCTTTATTGGAATCTTCATACCCTGCAAAATAGCACTATAAGTTTCGGTTAGAATAATTGGGTTAATATCGGTGACACACCTCTTAGAAATGATATCCTTCATGAACTTGGCATATGTAGGCATTTGTTCAAGTGCCTCCAACAACGGAATGTTAATTTCTAACTTCTTGAACAACTCTAAGAATTTTTCAAAGTTTTTCTCATGTTGCCCTTTTTTTGTTTCTAGTGGGAAATGGGAGCTTAACAACCAGCTTGGGCTCAATGACTGTTTCTTTCACAATCGGTTTCGGTGCTACCACTTCTTATCTAACAACTTCATTTTCTTTGATCTCAAGGTCCACTTCGATCAATTGGCCTTCCTCTTCATCCACTTCCTCAAAAACTTCATCAATTTTACCATTTCGTGTTGTCACCGCACTGACATTATTATGCTCTCTAGGGTTTGTCACGGTTGCACTAGGTAAAGCACCTTGTGCTTGAGAACTCGAAGCTAGTTGCTGAGCGATTTTCCCCATTTGGACTTCAAGATTCTTTATAGATGTCGTGGTGTTTTTCTGATTGTTCGGGGTTTCTTCTTGAAATTGAACATTATGGCAGACATTCTTTCAGTTGCAGTTTCCCAATCAGCTTTCTTAGGGGAATGTTGCTACTGTTGTTATTGATATTGAGTTTGGTACTGACCATGTTGAGGATCAGTTCCTTTTTGGTCTTTCCATGAGAAGTTGGGATGATTTTTCTAACCCGAATTGTACGTGTTGGAATAAGGATTATTTTGCTTCAAAAATTTGATTTCCTCCTCTTGTTGAGGATTTGCAAAACAATAACAAGTTTGGTGCGGACCATTACAAATTTCACAGCAGACAGTAGAGACCGGTTGAACTCGTGCCACTGTTTGGGTGCCTATATTCATCGCCTTCAGCTTCTTATCAACTTCAGCAGCTATAGTATCTTTAATACGGATTTTATTAGTTTCCAGCTTTAAATCTATAACCCCTTCTAGTTTGCTTTGACATCTATCATGCAACTCCATGTGCTCATTATTAGCAATAACTTCAATGATCTTCTTGATATCGGTGGCTGTTGAAAAATTTGTGGAACCACCGGCTGTGGTATCAATCAGTTATTTGGTCTTTATTTTAAGACCGTTCACAAACATCTTCATTTGTTCAGTTCCATCCATATTATGGGTGGGGCAGGCTATCAGGACTCTATTGAATCTCTTATAGGCGTCTCCCAAAGTTTCCCCGTCCTTCTGCTTAAAATTCAGAACTTCATACCTCTTTCGCAGAAATACCGACACTGGAAAATACTCATTCAGGAATGCCTTTTCCATTTCTTCCCAAGTTGTGATGCTACCGGCAGGTAAAGAATAAAACCATTCTTCAACTTCTTCCGCTAAGGTAAACGAGAACATTCTCAACTTCTTGGCTTCTTTAGTGTGACCATCAATTTTCAGAGTGTTGCTCATGGTCAAAAACCTCTACAAATGCTTGTTTGCATCTTTATTCACTTTTCCAGTAAAATGCTTCCTTTCAAGCTGATTAATGGTACTCGGGTGCAGCTGGAAATTAACCACGTTCACTAGTTGGTTGACAATAGTTAATCTGCCGGTTTGTGGATTGGCACCTCCGTAGTCTCCCAACAGTCTTTCTGGTGGCGGTGGAACATCAGCCATAGTTTCGATATCTCTACCGGAACTTGAATCTGAGCTTGAATGGATGGAAAGTTGTTCTTCATCTGATTCCAATTCGGCTAATCGAGCTTGTCTGAGTCTTGTCCTCAAGGTTCTCTCGATTTCTGCGTCAAAAGGAAAATCAACTGAGGCCTTACCTCACATACAAATATCAGACACAGATTAGTTGATATAATCGAAATAAAATATTCAAAATACGGAAAATAAATTTTAGTTGCAGAGCAACAAAATTTCAATTGAGATAATCTTAAACTTATATTTGGCAATCCCCGACAACGACGCCAAAAACTTGATCGAAAAAATAGAAAGGGTACTATTTTTGCCGATGTAGTAATAAGAGGGATGTTTCCCAAAGATCGATCTCGAGGATTGCGCAACAATATAAAGGTAAACAGTCACTCAATTGAACAAAAGTAATAGTTATGGTTTTGGAGAATTCTCTGTAAGGAAAAATATAATAAATAAATAATTTCACAAGTTAATATCATATGCCAAGAAAGGTGTATAAAAATCTCCTGTAATGACCCTTGACTGTATATCTCCTTAATACTGAATATTGTTTCAATTACCGGATCTTAAGATTATTTCCCCCTAAGACCTCAGAGGGAAACCTTCGGTACTCAATCTAACCTCTAAGCCATTAGGTTATTAAGATGAAACCAATCATTTTAATTTAACAAGAATAATCCGGTAACCATAGGGTATCCCTAGTCCTAGGTGATATCTACTATGGTTTCACTGTATGAAAACCTTAACCATTGCAGTCCTGCTAATCGTTAACCATACATCAATCTTAATATTTGCCATAAAGAAAGCATTACGCGAATCATAGAGTGAAATTGAAATCAAATAACATATATTAAGGAAAATCTAACATCAGAGTCATTACATGATCAATTCAGGGACACCCCTTGGCATTGGGGGGTTTAGCCTATCATATTATTCAAATCAGATACAAGATAAAATTGAGACATTACAAAAAGTTCGGAATTCCGTTGATCTTCAATCGCGTCCGCTCTTGAAGGATCTCCGTTCTTCTTCGTTTTTCACTACTTCAATCTTGATCATCTCCAATTTTCTATCGTGTAAAAAATGCCCCTTTCTCCATATTCAAATCTCCTGTAAATAGTTCCTGATGATAATTTTTCTCGCGTAAAAGTCCAAAATGCCCTCCGGGATAAGCTGTGCCAAAAACAACACAAAACTAGAAAATCAAGTGCCCAAGCCAACACTCCGTGTCAGACAACACGCTAGGCCGTGTTGGCTTTTGGGGCACAAGGCCTTGACACTCCTGCTCAGGGAGGCTGGCACGGGCTGTGTCAGCTAACACAGGCACCCGTGTCAGCTCCCTGTTTTCCTCTTCCATGCCCCTTCTCCTGACACGGCCCGTGTTAGCCAACACGGGTGCCCGTGTTAGGGCTACTATAGGTCCAATATTCTTCTCCCGACGGGCCCGGAACGTCTGCTTTGCTTGTCTATCCCTCCGGTACATTTGTTTACACCTGAAACCACAAGAACTACCACAAAAGGACATAAAATGGAGTATGATGATGCATATAACATGTACTTAACAAATGGAGACAACAATACCAAACATATAAATAACCAAACAAACAATAAAATAAGTGGACTAATGTGTTACCAACTTCTTACAACGGTGCCGAATGAGTGTCAGAAAACAAGTAGAATTGGAGACTAATCAACTAGTCCAAAAGCATGCGGTGTATCCAAACACAATAATTACTCACTAACCGCTTTATAGTCTGGAATAGTGGATCCTGATAAAATATGGTTACGAACAATCGAGTTTTGGTGGTAGTCTGACAAGTGCCATAATCATGAAAAACTTAATGTGTTGTTCGGAATGAGTTGTTGCATATTTTGTAAAAGGCATTAGGGTTGTGAAATTTTACTTTAACGTATCAAGATTACTTAGATAAGCTTGCATATCCATATTCTCCAATTTTAAAGAGTTGAGTTTGAGGATAACACGATAAAGACAATGGACATCATTGGAAAAGACTTTCTTATCCTTTTCCCAAATCTCATAGAAAGTGGTAAATTCTTGGTAATATGCTTGGAAATTAGTTGTTATGGAAAAACATAACACACTGTATTTAGAGGCATCAATTTGTTTCCACTTATCGCGTTTGGTGGCGGGAATATCAACAAATTGTTTGATTAGGTGATATTCAATCCTTGACCTTGAAACAACATCATGACAACACTATCCCATATGTTCTAGTTAGATGTCATGGTTAGTTTCTCGCACGAGATAAGCAGAAATTTGGTAAACATGACGAAATTGGTGTCTCCCATGAGAGTTTAAGGGTGGAAAAGAAAGTTTGAGTACAAATCTAGAATCAGAACAGAAAACCGAGCAAGGTGGAAAACACAGCTTCCGGATCTAAGGCCATACGTGTCGTCACATGTGATGGGGATGGAGAAGCGTGAGGACCATGCACATGAGCTTTGGTGGCGCGTGTGAGTGATCAATCACCATTTATGCTATATGTTCTGTCACTTGTTCGAAAAAAGTCTAGGTAAACTGTAGGCCTTTATTCTTATTTAATGGGCTTTTGAGTCAATTTCTTTTACCGTTAGTTGATTTAATCATTTCATCATTTTTAAGTTTGATTTCTATTTTCCGCATGTTATGCTTTGGTTGTGTGTCTTTATTGTTTTTCAGGTTCAAATAGATATTCAAGAACGACCAAATGCAGAAACCTAGGAGAATCGCGAAGAATCAGCGAAGTTTTTCCATGCTCCAGTAGGCTTGCTACGGACACCCGTAACACCTGCTACGAGTCATAACAGTGAAGCCTGGGACCAAAAGCTAAAGGCAACAAGAAATAGGGGTGCACTACGGCCACCCGTAGCACCTTCTATGGGCCATATCAATGAGACCTAGACCAAAATCAGAAAGCCACAAGAAACGGGGGTGCACTACCGGCACCCGTAGCCCCTGCTACGGGTCGTAGCGGGCATGCGTACTAAGACCAAATATTTCCCTTTTTGGTGATATTTGAGAACTCGGGGTGTTTTGGTCCATTCAAAACCTGATTTTATTATCTATTTTGGATCTGTTTGAAGAGAGAGAAAGACAAAAGAAACATTTTTTTTCTATTTAAGAGAGTTTTTTAGACAAGCATTGAGAACTTTTTGGCAAGAGAAAAATTACACGATTCAGAGTTGGAGAAAACAAGGGCTTGGGGGAGAGGAGATTTTCATGAACGGAAGCGATCGAAGATCAAATTTCATCTAAGTACTTGTAATGTCTATACTTTATATGTCGATTTCTTTGAACACTCTGAGTAACTAAACCCCCCAATGCTAGGGGATGTCCCTGATTTGAATATGTAATGAACGTGATTTTATATTTACAATAAGAATGTTGTTTTTCATAATTAATTTATTCTCTTGATGTTATTAATGATTTCTCTTTTGGAATAATTGAGATTGATATATAATTATCAATTAGGTTGGATCGTTGTTGGTAATGCTTTTGTGAGAATATTCAGTATTAGATATCACCTAGGATTAGGGACATCCAATAGAAACCATATTATTGTTGATATTATAAGGCTCAATTTCATCGGTAAATTTCTATGGATATAAAGATTAGGGATGAATGATTAAAGGTTTTCTCACTAAGACATTAGGAGAAAACAACCATAAGAACTGATATTAATTATTTAAAATATGTTGTTGCAATATTAATTCAGAGTTGTTACAAGAATAAATCACATACCTTACCTAGCATATTACTAATATCTGTCAAGGCCATTTAAATCATCTATTTATTTTATTCGCAATTATTTTATATAAATTCACACAACAAATCCCAACTTTAGTTTTTGTTTGCTTCAACGACAATTAGAACTCATTATTGATACGCATTCCTTAAAATCGACATTCGAGGAACTTTCCTCATTATTACTACAGAGGAAAAATAATACACTTGCTATTTTTCCGATAAAGTTTTTTTCGCCGTTGCCAGGGACTGCCAAAATATAGATTTTAATTTTAGTTCAATTGAAATTTTGTTGCTCTGCAACTAAAATTTAATTTATGCTAATTCATTTATTTTGGTCTTTATCAATCAATATGTTTCTGATATTTTTATGCAAGGTAAGGCCTCAGCTGAATTTCTTTTTAACGTAGAAATCGAAAGAACTTTGTGTGCAAGACTCAGACAAGCTAGATTAGCAAGACTGGATCAGACAAAGAGTAACCCCCCATTCATTAAAGTTCAGATTCAGAGTCTGAGAAAGAGGCCAAAACAATGGGTGATAATCCACCGCAACCTGAGAGACTATTAGGTGACTATGGGTTGGAAAATGCATCGGGTGGTATGTTAACAATTATGAACCAACCGGTAAATGTGCCTAATTTTCAGCTACATCCCAACACTATTAATCAACTTGAGAGGAGACATTTTTTGGGAAAAATCAACGAAGATGCAAATAAACATTTACAAAGGTTTCTGATTATGAGAACCACTCTAAAGATAGATGGGCACATTGAAGAAGCAAAGAAGTTGAGGATGTTTCTTTTTACCATATTTGAAGATGCAGAAGAATGTTTTTACTCATTACCTACTAGAAGTATTACCACTTGGGAATAAATGGAAACAACTTTTCTGAATGAGTATTTTCCAGCTTCAGTTTTCCCGAGGGAAAAGATACGACATCATGAACTTAAACCAAAAACAAGGTGATTCACTTGGTGATTCATATAGAAGATTCAAGAGGTTACTTGTTGCTTGCCTGACACATTACTTGGATCAGACTGAGAAAATGCAGATGCTTGTCAATGGTCTCTGATTGAAAATAAAACAATTGATTGATACATCAGCTGGTGGCTCATCAATCTTTTCAACAACCACATGTATTAAAAAGATCACCGAGGCAATAACTGTAAATGAGCATTTGGAGTTGTATGATAGGTGTTCAAGAAAATCTGAAAGAGTTATTGATCAGAAGCTTGAAACAAATAAAATAAGGATAGAAGACACAATTGCTGCAGAAGTGGAAAAAAAACTTTAAGCCATGAGTATTGGTAAACAACGGGTAGCTCTAATTCAGCCAGCCCAAAATGTTAGTTGTGAAATTTGTGGTGGTCCTCATTTGTCTGTATACTATGTTGCAACTGCAAAACAAATATAAGAGATACATTTTTGAGGCAGAACAACCCTTATAATAACACGTATAATCCAGGGTGGAAGAATAATCCTAACTTCTCCTGGAAAGATTAGAAAGGGAATGTTCAACAACAGGGTCAAAATTAATACCAGAATCAATTTCAACAACCACAACAACAATAAGCTCCTAAGAAAGCAGATTGGGAAATAGCCATTGAAAATATGGCAACTCACAATATTCAATTCCAAGAAGAGGCCAGAAATAATCAGATAAACACCGCAACTTCTATAAAGAATCTTTAAGTTCAAATGGGACAAATAGCACAACAACTAGCCGGTTCCCAAGCACCAGGTGCGCTACCTAGTGAAACTGTGATAAATCCTAGAGAGCAAAATAATGTGAGTGCTGTTGTGGCCAGAAGTGGTAAGTCTACTGAGAATTATGAGAATAAACAGGTGGAAAAGGACGAGTTGTTAGAAGTGGATTTAGAAATAAGAGATCATGAGAAAAAACAAGATGAGGTTATTGTATTTCCAATGGTGGGGGAAGAGAAGCAGAAAGACCCTAAACCAACCGTCAGACTCCCATATCCTCAAAGAACAAAGAAAAAGAATAATAATGAGAATTTTTTTGAGAAATTCTTTGAGATATTCAAGAAACTTGATATTAACATTCTGTTCTCTGAGGCCTTGGAGAAAATGCCTTTATATGCCAAATTCATGAAAGACATCATCCTACAAACACTGAGTCCATTCTTTTAACTGAAACATGTAGTTCTATTTTATAGGGAATGAAGATACCAATGAAGAAGAAAAATAGAGGATCAATTATTATTCCTTGCACTATAGGAAATAGAAATTTCAAAAGGCGCTTATTAATTTAGGAGCTAGTGTCAGTTTGATGCCTTTATCTATTTACAAAAAATGGGTTTTGGCACAGTTCAAGACACTAGGATGACACTACAGTTTACGAATCACTCAGTTAAGCGGCCTTACGGAGTGATAGAAGATGTTCTGGTGAAGATAGAAAAAATTCTCTTCCCGGTAGACTTTGTAATTCTTGAGATTCCTAAAGATGAAGAGATTCATATCACTTTAGGCAGACCATTTCTAGAGAGGGGAAGATGTATGATAGAAATAGAAGAAGGTACGGTGACTCTAAAAGTCTATGATGAAGAATTGAAGATTGATGTTCGAAACACTATGAAATACAAAGATGATGTTGGTATCAGTCATACCATAGAGGTAATAGATCAAGTGATTGCTCAGGGTAGTCCAATGAAGACACCACAAGTACCTTTGAAACGGGTCTTGAGCCTGTCAATTTTTGAAAATGATGAAAAGAGGGATGGGATAGAATCTGAAGTGCTAACCATGATGAAAGCACAACCTCAGTGGATTAGATCGAAACCACGCCGGTGGGAAGATTTAAGACCACCACAATCCTCAGAAGAAAAATAAGAACCCGAGAAAAGCAACTACCAGAGCATCTCAAATATGTTTTTCTTGACACTGAAGAGAAGTTCCCATCTATAATAAATTCTAGTTGCAAAAGTTTCCAATAGGAAAAACTCATCCAAGTACTTAAAAAACACAAGAGTGCTATTGGATGGGCAATTGAATATTTGAAAGGTATTAGCTCGACAGGTTGCATGCATAAGATACTGATGTAGGATGATCATAAGCCAGTTGCCCAACCACAAAGGAGACTTAATCCCGCTATGAAAGAAGTGGTTCGCAAAGAAGTTGTGAAGTTGTTGATAGCACATGGGTGAGTCTCGTGCATGTGGTACCAAAGAAGGGAGGAACTATCATCATCATGAATGAAAAAATGAGCTGATTCCCACAAGAACTGTCACGGGTTGGAGAGTGTGCATAGATTAAAGAAGGTTGAACATTTCAACTAGAAAATACCACTTTCCTCTAGCATTCATTGATCAAATGTTGGAAAGCTTAGTTGGTCATGACTACTATTGTTTCCTTGATGAATATTCAGGATATAATCAAATTGCAGTAGCTCCTGAAGATTAAGAGAAGACATAATTCACATGTCCATATGGTATCTTTACTTACAGAAGGATGCCATTTGGGTTGTGTAATGCACCCGCTACATTTCAAAGGTGTATGGCAATCATTTTCGCTCACATGCTTGAAAAACATATGGAAGTGTTCATGGATGATTTTTCTGTTTTAAGTTCTTCTTTTGATAAATGTTTAACTAACTTGTCTCTTGTTTTAGAAAGATGCCAGTAAACCAACCTGATTCTCAATTGGGAGAAATGTCATTTCATGGTGCATGAAGGCATAGTCTTAGGGCACAAAATTTCCCAGAGGGGAATAAAAGTTGACAAAGTAAAAATGGAGATAATATCAAATCTCCCACCTCTCGAGAATGAGAAAGGCATCAGAAGTTTCTTGGGACATGCAAGTTTTTATCGCAGGTTCATAAGAGACTTCTCTAAAATAGCCAAATTATTAACTAGTTTTCTTGTGAAAGACAAGTTTTTCATGTTTGATAAAGAATGTTCCGATGCTTTTGAAACATTGAAGAGTAAGTTAATGTCAGCACCAGTAGTGATTGCCCCCGATTGGTCTCTACCATTCAAAATCATGTGTGATGCTAGTGACAATGCAATAGGGACAATATTGGGACAACGAAGAGATAAGCTATTACATGTGATTTATTATGCTAGTCATGTTTTAAATCCTGCTCAGATGAATTGTGCAACTACCGAGAAGGAGTTGCTAGTAGTGGTTTATGCTTTTGATAAGTTCAGGTCGTACCTGTTAGGATCTAAAGTAATTATTTATACTGACCATGCTACTTTGAAGTATTTGTTTGCTAAGAAGGAATCAAAGCCAAGGCTTCTGATATGGATCCTACTCCTTCAGTAGTTTGATCTGGAAATCCGGGATAAAAAAGGTGTGAAAATACTGCTGCTGATTACTTATCACGAATGTCCCAATTTGAAGAGACAAAAGAGAAACATCCTATTTAGGATGAATTTGCTGATGAATGCATCTTGGCTATTACTGATATCCCATGGTTCGTAGAATATGTGAATTATTTGGTAGATAGTGTAATCCATGATGGTTTTGATTATAACAAAAAGAAAAAGTTTTTGCATGATTACAGGTTGTATTTGTGGGATGACCCATTCTTGTACAAGAAGGGGAAAATGGGTTGGTTCAAAGATGGATTACATTTTAGTGGCGATAGGACAATATCAAAAGTCCTCCAATCAGGGTTGTATTGGCCTACGCTTTTCAAGGATGCCCACTACATTGTTCAGGAATGTGACAAATGTTAGAGAACATGTAACATTTCAAAGAGAAATCAGATGCCTTAAAAACCCATGTTGTAGGTAGAGTTATTTGATGTATGAGGCATAGATTTTATGGGACCATTTCCATCGACGTTTGGAAAAAAAAAATATTTTTGTAGTAGTGGATTATGTGTCTAAATGGGTAGAAACGGTGAGCTTTCCCATTAATGATGCTAAAATGGTTGTTAAGTTTCTAAGGGACAACATCTTTGCAAGGTTTAGAGTACCGAGAGCATTGATAAGCGATGAAGGAACACATTTTCTAAATCGCCTCATGGAAAACCTGCTCAAGAAGTACAATGTAAAACAAAAAATTGCCACTCCTTACCATCCTCAAACTAGTGGCCAAGTGGAAGTTTCTAATGGGCAACTCAAGCAAATACTAGAAAAGATTGTGAACTCCTCCAAGAAGGATTGGGCAACCAATTTGGATGATGCATTGTGGGCCTACAGAACCACATACAAAACTCCAATAGGTATGTCTTCGTATCAGTTAGTTTATGGAAAAGTGTCATTTTCCTTTAGAGTTGGAGCGCAAAGCATTATGGGTGTCAAAATTTCTGAATTATGATCTCTCAAAAGCGGGAGATTCCATAATCTTTCAACTTCATGAGTTGGAAGATTTCAGGAATCAAGCTTATGAAAATGCAAAACTTTATAAAGAACAAACAAAAAAATGGCATGATCGAAAGATTCAAAGGAAGGAATTTTAGGAAGGACAACTGGTTCTCTTGTTTAATTCCAGGTTGAAACTGTTTCTTGGGAAGTTGAAGTCTAGACGGTCAGGGCCATTTGTTGTCAATAAAGTGTCATGATGCAATAGAATTGAAAAATCAGGCGAATGGGGACACTTTTAAAGTCAATGGGCAGAGAGTGAGGCCTTATCACCAAGGAAAAGGAATTGTCCTGGTAGAGGATGTTCGTCTCAAAGGATAGTGTGGTAAACTATCAACCCACAATTTTAATTACTGAGCTATTTAATTTTTGTTATTTGTTTTGTTACTTAGTCAGGTGATAAATAGGTTCTTACACGGGGAAACAGAAGGGGATACATTTAAAAATTGAAGATGCGTCGATATAGAGAATTGTACCCAGAATAAAGAAATCGCACAGTTAAGAAAAACAAGAGTTGGAGGAGGTATCAGACACCTACTACGGGTGCATGTAGCATGTGCTACGACTCGTAGCATGCCAGAATCAAACCACTCTAAAACCAACAGGAAGTCATCCAAAAACATCCTCCTACTACGATCGCCCATAAAAACTGCTACGGCCTATAGCAGGCAGTACCTTCAGACCGTCTAACTTCACAAAATTCAGCACTAGGATGAAGTCTACTACGGGTGCCCGTAGCGGCTGCTACGACCCGTAGCAGGTCCAGCGAGGGAAATTCAATTATTTTTTAAACTAAGAATTTGGTTAGATTGTCCACCTTCTCTCACATTGGCCCCACTCACCATTTAACACCTAATAAACTCCCATCATATCCAATTAACCCTGATCAAATCACAATTTTTACCATTCACTCTTTCTCTCTCTCTATCAAATCTTACCATCTTCATCTCTTATTTCCCTTCATTCTCTTCAAATACCTAAAACTCCATTAACACCCAAGCCTATAGTTTCTACCTTTATCATCATACCCATTCCAAACCTCAAACACCCTTCACAAAACCTTCATATTTCCCTCCTCATCAATATTTCGGGTACCAAATTCTCAAAAGCTCACATTCAAAACCATCAATTTTCAAAGGTGACAACATCCCTCCAAAGAGGACTACTACAGGAAAACATGTAGCAAAATCCTCAAGAGCACGAAAGTACAATACCCGTACACCTAATCCTCACAACATTGTTTTTGAAGACGATGGTCAAGCGAAAAGGTACTCAGTACTCGCTCGGCAAAAAATCACTCCAACTAGGTATATGTGTGAACGGACCTTAACTGATTTATGCTTGAAATATGAGGTTGATCGGATGTTCCATGTGATAGGTTTGTTAGAATTTATGCATTTTGAAGCGCCAATCTTTGAGCGTATTACTCTTGAATTCTTGAGCACTCTTGATTTTCAGTTGCAGAAAAGAAGGCTTGGAAATGTGAGGTACTACTTTGGTACTCTTAAATTCCACCTATTTAACGAAAACCATGAGTTATCAGTTGAGGAATTCGGAAGTATCCTCAAGCTGCCTATTTACGAACCTAAAGATGTTTCAGATGACTTTCCTATAAAACAATTATGGACTGACACTACAGGTAGTTCAAGGTACGTTTCTGCAATCGCCAAAGCTTCGATAATTCAAAATACCTATTTTCGGTACGCCCAAAAAGGCCTTGCTTACACTCTTTTCATCTGAGGCGATAGTACCAGGGTGGCCACTCAAAGAGAATTATTTTTCCTTCATGCCATGGTCACTAATGAGATAGTCAATGCCGGTGCATTCACGACTAGTTATTTGGGACGAGTTGCTCGTGCACCCATCGATGGAATTTCCGTGGGGGGTATGATTACCGAAATTTCTGAGCATCTCAGATTTCTACCCATAACAGTTACTCGCTGATGAGCCGTAGCCGGTTTATTCTTGAACTACCTGACCCGAGTAGAGTAAGTATTACTCATCGCACTAACTAGTTGTATACAAGTGTCGTCCCCGAAGAAGAGGACGACCATAATGTTGATGATTTTGTTTTAGGGGAAACCATTGAGGAAGATGCCACTTTCCAACAACAGTTTATACCCTCATGCGAGGATCCAACCCAACAAGGTACCAGGTCATTCATTATGGATAATGACCGGTGGGTGTGGATGCAATCTGAGCTTGGATACTTAAGAGCCGAGAAAACAAGGAAAGGGGTAGAGAAAATTCGGCAAGGGGCCATTTTGGAGGATATGAAAACCATGATGCAACAATTGATGTTGCATTTCCCTCCGCCTCCTCAGTAAGGATCACTGTGAGTCACCCTTCTCTCTCTTCTCCTAAAACATTGGGGCCAATGTTTAGTTCAAGTTTGGGGGGGGGGGGGGGAGGGGTTACTATTTTTGTTGTTTGTTCTTGTTGTTTCCATTATTTATCTTTTGTTTGTGTGTTTTGTTTAAGTGTTTTAAGTAGTACAATTTCTTGGTTTCATTGTTTGAATAAGTGATGAACTCTAGTGATAATGGATGCAAAGAGTCACTTAGACGGAATGCTTGGTTGCTTTCTATTGAATTCCCCCCAAAATGTTGATACTTATAAAGATGATTGGACACAACTTTCTTGAGCTCACTAACAGAGGAACCATGTGCATCCCAAACTAAGAGGGAAACTTCATCGCACTAGAGGTACTATTGACTTTGCCAACTTTACCTAACATGGTGAGAGTAGAAAAGGCCAAACACAATATTCATCATGAGAGATGATTCATGTATGTCTCTATCACTCAGAGTTTATGTAAGTTCTTTTTGAATATCACTACATTATTACACACACTGAGGCAAGTTGTTTCTTTTATTCCTGAACCTTTCGAACCATCCCTAGTAATTATTATCCCTTGTTCACCCCATTTGAGCCAGTATTCCATTGTTTGTATGTATTACCACATTATTATAACTCATGGCCCAAACACTTCCATACCCTATTCAGAGTGATTATTATTATTCTTTACCTTGTGTTTCATTTTAAGTTTGGGGTAGCCCCACAAAAGTTGAATAAGGTGAGTGCAAAAAAAAATGAAAAAAATGATGAACGAAAAAAAAAAGAATCTGATGGCACAAGCTGACATGTGAACTAATACTTCTATGTGGAAGTGTGGTGGGGAAATCAAATGCGAAAATAGGGGACCCTGAAGGCATAAGCAATAGTAAGTTGCGAAAGATCTCAGCAGTATTGTGGTAAGCGTTGAATCTTCAACTATTTTTTGGGGTGATATGATGTTTCTTTTGTCCGAAACATTCCTCGAGGAAAAGCACAAGCTAAGTTTGGGGTTGTGATCAATCACTATTTATGCTATATGTTATGTCACTTGTTCGGAAAAAATCCAGCTAAATTGTAGGACTTTGTTCTTATTTAGTGGTATTTTGAGTCAGTTTCTTTTACCGTTAGTTGATTTAATCATTTCATCGTTTTTAAGTTTTATTTCTATTTTCCGCATGTTATGCTTTGGTTGTGCGTCTTTACTATTTTTCAGGTTCAAACAGGTATTCAAGAACGATCGGATGCAGAAACCTAGGAGAACCGCGAAGAACCGGAGAAGTTTATCCATGATCCAGTAGGCTTGCTACGACCACCCGTAGTACCTACTATGGGCCATAGCAGTGAAGCCTGGGACCAAAAGCTAAAGGCCACAAGAAATAGGGGTGCACTACGGCCACCTGTAGCACCTGCTACGGGCCGTAACAGTGAGACCTTGACCAAAAGCTAAAAGCCACAAGAAAAATGGGTGCACTACGGGCAACCGTAGCGAGCATGCATGCTGAGACCAAATATTTCCTTTTTTGGTGAAATTTGAGAACTCTGGGTGTTTTGGTCCATTCAAAACATGATTTTATTGTCTATTTTGGATATGTTTGAAGAGAGAGAAAGACAAAAGACGCAATTTTTCTATTTAAGGGAGTTTTTTAGACAAGAATTGAGAACTTTTTGACAAGAGAAAAATTACACGATTTTGAATTGGAGAAAACAAGGGCTTGGGAGAGAGGAGTTTTTCATGAACATAAGCAATTGAAGATCAAATTTCATCTAAGTACTTGTAATGTATACACTTTATATTTCAATTTCTTTGAATATTATGAGTAGCTAAACCCCTAATGCTAGGGGCGTGTCCCTGATTTAAATCTTTAATAACTGTGATTTTATATTTACAATAACAATGTTGTTTTTCATAATTAATTTATTATCTTGATGTTCTTAATGCTTTCTCTTTTAGAATAATAGGGATTGATATATGATTATCAATTAGGTTGGACCGCGGTTGGTAATTCTTTCGTGAGAAAACTCTATAGTAGATATCACCTAGGATTAGGGATATCTGATAGAAACCATATTATTCTTGATATTATAAGGCTTAATTTCATCGGTAAATTTCTATGGACATAGAGATTAGGGATGAATGATTAAATATTTTCTCACTAAGACATTAGGAGAAAACAACCGTATGAATTGGTATTAATTATTTGAAATATATTGTTGCAATATTTATTCAGAGATGTTACATGAATAAATCACACACCTTCCCTAGCATATTACTAATATCTGTCAAAGCCATTTAAATCATATATTTATTTTATTCGTAATTATTTTATATAAATTTGCATAACAAATCCCAACTTTAGTTTTTATTTGATTGAACGAAAATTAGAACTCATTATTGATATGCAGTCCTTGAGATCAATATTCGAGGAACTTTCCTCATTATCACTACAAAGGCAAAATATTAAGACGGTGGTTGAAAGTGATTTTCTAGGGACAGGCTGAACCTGAGAAGACGGTTCTGTATGCATAAGTGGTGTGTTAGAAATTATAAGGAATTAGTGGCAACGACGATGGCTGGCGGTACGGAAAGGTTGTTAGGGCATAAAACAAGGGATTGCAAAACCCTTAACTTTTGATACCATATTGAAATGATATTTTGTGTATAATGTTGTGTGTCTAATGAGATTATATTGAGTATGTATTTATACTCATATGGGTTGTACACAATAAGGTAAAACAAGGTTCTAGTTAAATGTCAAAGTCAAAGATAACGTAGCAAGGAACTAAAGGCTTTAGAGATGCGAAAGAGAGGAAATGTGAAAGCTCATCAATCCAATTGCACTTACATAAGAGCACTTTAAATATAACATGGATTCAACCTCGGGCATAACCCAATTTTTTTGTAGAGTACCGCAATCATCATTTTATTTTGTATAGCATGGAAAATTACTAATGTTGTATGCACTCCAAGTTATTACGTTAAACTTAGGCATATATGAAATCCATTTAATTGTCACTCCTATCTTTAGAAAGTCTTTCACTAAACCAATTTATGAAACTTTTATTATGCTATATCAACATTCATTTTTCACTCATCCGGGGGACTTTTTCTTTGATAAATCTTTTGTGAGCGGATAAGTAAGGTTGAAATTCATCAATGTTATTCAATATATATAAATATGCTTGAAGAACTACATCCTGGGCCATTGAATTAATATTTAAACCTTTAGTTTCTTTAAATTCATATCTTCCATCACGTCGAGACATAGGAATTCATATAGAGTCTCTTCTGGAAAATAGTTTGAACACAACTCAATAGCTTCTTTTGTGATGTATATTTTAACATTTGAAGCTTATATATGGTGATGATCCTTTGTTTAACCTTTAAAGATCTTCATGCATCACTCTACTAGTTACATACACCTTAAATAAACTACGCCACAAATTCTAATCTCCTTGATTAGATGAATAATTAAGTGAAGCACAATGTCACAAAATGATGGAGGAATATACATCTCCAATTGACACAAGATAATTGCAGCTTCATGTTCCAACTCATCTAAATTTCTTGGATCATATATTTTATTATAAATAGAATTAAAGAATAAATAAAATCTAATTATAGTTTCCCTTACATTTTTTTTAAAAATGCCACGAATAGCTACCGATAGAAGTTGTTGTATCAAGACATGTCAATCATTAGATTTTAAGCCAATTAATTTGAGATCTTCATTGAAACGCGATTCTAGTTAAGTGTCAAAGTCAAAGTCTTGAGTGAAAGAGATGTGAAAGAGAGGAAATGTGAAAGCTCATAAGATTAGGGCTATGAAAGAGAGGAAATGTGAAAGCTCATCAATCCGTCTTAAGTGATCAATGTCTGTAAATGTATAAGGAGAACTCTCGACTTTACTAAGGCAAATCAATCACACACACACGCACAAGCACACACACACACGTCAACATGCATGTACACATACACACACAATGAAAATCATCTCTTAATTTTATAAAATCACCATTTTTTAAAGCCTATCAAATTTGTTAGGGATCTGTCTAATGAATTAGAAGCAAGTTTTACAAAGGATAATCGATTGAGCCTTTGGAGTAGTAGATTATTTCACTTTGTAACACATAAAACTGTTTAGAGAAGTCCCTTAAATTATTGGAAATAGATTGGAATCAAAACCTTCCATTTTGGGGTGCCACAAACGATTATGCCTTTACCATAATTAATTATGAGGCTTAATTAGCCCATGAATTGTTTCTTAATTTACACCATGTTTTGTCCTAAAAATATAGGGATTTTTTAACATTTCAAATCATATAGAAAGCGTCGTTTGATCCCTCTTTTCACTATCCACTCTTTTTCCACAAATCTCTCTTTTCTCACTTTATTTTTGCCTTAGTGACTTGAAGTGAATTTTTGCTTTGTGAGGATAATTGTTTCTGGTGTGGGGTAAAGTTATAAATTATTCCAGAGAGTATTATATCTTGTGTAATATTTTCCTTGTAAGAAGGTGTTGTTTGGTTGTGATCTAAACCATTAAAAGCTCATATTTGGTTGTAGAGTTAAACCAAGTAAAACCTCTGTTTGGTTAGGGAGATCCCCATACTTAAAATATTCAGCAGGTTCATGAGCTTAGCCATATGTTTAAATATATCTCATGGTTTGTGAGTTTAATTTGTGCTCAAATATACCTTTGGTAACACCATATTACTATATCATTTTGTCAACCGTAGTAATATCTCATTTTTAACGCGTCTGATTTGTTTATTGAAAGACTTTCCATCACGGTTCATAGTTGGATGAAAGCTGATAGATTAGCTCTGATATATGAGAAATGAGTTCTTGAATTCCTTGAATTCGCGGAACAAAATATTACCGACAATAATGGTCTCTTTTATTGTCCTTGTATTAATTGCGGGAATATAAAAAAAGTTCAAAGGAAGAAATATTACATCACCTATATTATGATGGAATATGTTAAAATTATACAACACACGTGTGGCATGGAGAAGTGGATAAAAATTGAAATGCGATGTCACAAATTCATGAAGCTGATGAAGATATGGATGATCGACTAGAAGATATGATCAGTGATATTGGAGAATCATCTTTTATGAAAACCCATATTTATGATAATTTATTTAGTGATAAGAATGCACCTTTATATAAGGAGTGCACAAGTTTTACATGATTGTCAGTATTGTTAATTTTTTTAAATTTGAATACCAAAAATGGGTGGTCAGATAAAAGTTTCACGAAATTGCTTGATTTGTTGAAACAAATGCTATCAGAAGATAACAATTTGTCGGATCGTTGTTATGAGGACAAGAAGATATTATGTCCAATGGGTTTGGAGTATATCAAAAAATACATGCACACATAATGATTGCATATTATATAGGAAAGAGTATGAAAATTTGGATCAATGTCCGGAATATGGTGAGTTATGCTACAAGTTGAAGGACAACAATGGTGATGACAAAGACAATGTTGGCAAGAATCGTCCTCATGCTAAAGTGTAATGTTAATTGCCAATAAATTCAAGGTTCAAGAGACTTTTTTCTAAGGAGGATGATGCAAAGAATATTAGAGGGCATGCAAGTAAAATAAAATATGATGGAAACATTCACCATGTAGTCGATTCTTTGTAATGGAAGAAAATTGATTCGTTGTTTCCAGATTTTGGCCTTGATCCAAGAAAACTTAGGCTTGGGTTTGCTACATATGAAATGAACCCCTTTGGTAATCGGAGTACTAACCATTCTTCGTGTCCTGTTCTTCTCATGATGTACAACATATCTCATTGGTTATGTATGGAGCGCAAGTATATGATGTTAAGTATGATGATTTCTTGACCAAAACAGAATGGAAATGACATAGATGTTTATCTAAGTCCATTAGTTGAGGATTTAAGACTATTTTGGGAGGAAGGCATTGACGTTGATGATGCATATTTTGGTGAAAAGTTTAAGATGTATGTTAATTTGCACAATCAATGACTTTCCTGCATATGGTAATTTGGCTGGATAGAGTGTCAAATGACATAAAGCATGTCCTATATGTGAATCTAATACCTGTTTTCACCAACTTGATTTTGGAAAAATATCGTTTACCTTGGGAATCAGAAATTTCTAAAACCCAACATCCTCATCGTAGATTGCAAAAGGCTTTTAACAGAGAGCAGAAGTTTGAAATCGATCATAAACCTTTAACTGACGATGAAGTTTATCAATGAAAAGAACACCTTACTATTGTCTTTGGAAATAATATAAAAGGCCTCATTGGGAGAAATATTTGGAAAAAGAGTTCGGTGTTCTTTGATCTTCCATATTGGTCCAGCCTCGATGTAAGACATTGTCTTGATGTAATGCATATGGAGAAAAATGTGTGTGATAGTTTGATAGGAACACTTATAAAAATTCTGGGAAAGACTAAAGATAGTAAGAATTCCCGTTTATATATGGTGGAGATGGATATACGACAACAATTGGATCCAGAAGATAGAGGAAAAAGAACTTATTTGCTTCTGGCATGTTACACTCTATCTAAAAAGGAAAAGAAAAGTTTTTGAGAGTTTTTGCATGGTATCAACGTTCCACAAGGTTACTCATCAAACATCAAGAAACTTGTACCAATGAAAGATCTCAAGTTAAATGACTTAAAATATCATGATTGTCATATCTTGATGCAACAACTTCTACTAGTGGCTATATGTGGCATCCTTCCAAAAAATGTAAGAGTAACAATAACCAGATTGTGTTTATTCTTCAATTCTATATGTAAAAAAAATTCTTGATTTCAAAACATTAGATGAATTAGAATATGATGTTGCAATAATATTTGTGTTAATTGGAGATGTATTTTCCTCCATCATTTTTTGACATTATGGTTCACTTACTTGTTCATCTAGTCAGAGAAATCAGATTTTATGGTCTAGTTTATTTAAGATGGATGTATCCAATAGAGTGATACATGAAGACATTTAAAGGATATATGAAAAATTATCACCGACTGAAAAATTTGACCGTTGAAAGGTACATCACAAAATAAGCTATTGAATTTTGTTCAAACTATTTGTCGGAAACAAAGTGTATAGGAATTCCAAAGTCTCGTCATGCTGACATATATGGAGGTAGAGATACTCAAGGTTTAAATGTTAAGTTAATAACTCAGGATGTAGTTCTTGAAGCACATTTCTATATATTGAATAATCTTGATGAAGTTCAACGTTCTACTCGCAAAAGAGTTATGAAGAAAAAATATCAACGAATGAGTGATAAGTGTTTGTTGACAGAGCATGATAAGAAATTCATATAGGATTTCTAATGATGATAGTGCATCCAAGAGAATTAAATGGCTGTCGTACATGCCAAAATTTAATGTGATAACTCGGACTGCATACAACATTTCTAATTTTTCCTTTTATACAAAAGCAAAAGACTATTATCGTACAATGCAAAATAACGGGGTTATGGTTAGACCGAGTCCATGTATTTTTCTAGTTCGAAAGATAAGAATCATACATTCGCAACTAAAGTGTTATAAGGTGTCATTGAGGAGATTCCAGAGATTGATAATGTTATTTTTCAAAGTGTCTTTATTTAAACGTAAGTGGTTCCCAATAACAATGATGTACACATTGATGAGTTAAGATTCACACAAATTCACCTTGTAAGGAACCTTATATGATCAAACCATTCATCATGACTACTCAAGCAAAACAAGTTTTTTATGTTACATAGCCTTCAGACGTATCGAGGAGATTGTCAATTATTCTCCAAAGAAAATACATTCCTCATAGTGATAAATAATTTGATATTCCTTTCACTCCTTCTTACGCAACACAAGTGCACACCTCATATGAAGAAGTTGATAGAAATGATGTGCATGTTATTCGTAACGATCATCAAGAAGACATATGAGAAAATTAACAAGTAAGTGTTTTTTTAATCTTTACTCATAATTTATTGTAAGTTATTATTTCTAAGATTATTTACTAATAAATATTATTATTTAAAATTATAGGTGTTTAAAATCAAGACACCAAGAGACAAGACACCAAGAGGCAAGACACAAAGACACCAATATATTATTATTTGATGTAATAATGTGTAAACTACAGGTTGTTTTATGCCATTTTGGTTTTGATTTAATATATAATTTTTTATTCTTAATGCAATTTTGTCTTTGATGCCATATAAATTTTGGTCTGATACGATTCACAAATCGGTGTGTTGTTGTTTCTGGTATAATACGATTCATAAAAATTCAGGTTAAAAAATTGGGAATTCTATAAAATTAGAAAATATATATTAAAAAAACAAATAATTTCACAATAGTTGTTTAATACAACAGTTGTTATAGGTAGAGCGCTATCCAGAATAATAAACTCCAAAAATGACATTGACGAGTATCGAACCTATGACCTATAAATAATTTCAGAGCGGTTATTTAATACAATCGTGGTTATAAGTAGAAATTTTTCTAGTTTACTAAAACAGACAATAGACCGTGGTTGTAAACTACACACTTACATTCACACCTTACCTGACCAAGGTTGGTCAAGCGTGATGGCATTCCTTTTTCAATCGTGGTAAAATGAATTTTACGTAGTAGTAGTGGTTGGCTGAGTAGGTCTCCGTACTTAAAACTTCAGTCTTGGTTGAGAAGTTAGCCATTGAAAAATTTCAATCCTTATAAAAGGAAGTTCGTGAACATATCCTATTAAAAACTCTTAAGATAATGGAAACTCTTAAGGAGGATTTCTTTGGGAAAGGTGTAGGTCACTTCATTAAGACCATGCCTCTATAATTCTGGTATTTTCTCTTATCTCTTAACTCTTTACTTTTCAGTCATTTATTTCCACTGTATTTTTGTTTTTCAATTTCTTCTGGTTTTACTCTATTTGTTTTACAAAATATTTTTAAACTTAGTTTTTGTAAAAAAATTGTTTTGAAAATGGATTTTTCAATCCAACACAATGCACCCCTCTTGTGTTTGGAGTCTCACGTCTAACAAACACGACTTCGTTTGGTTTGTCAAAATTACCAACTTTGAGAAAAACTCAATAATTGTTTCACCATCATTTATCTACATTATTATATTATTTCCTTAAAGATTGCAACTTTACTTTCTTCAATTTCTCATCTCCACCATACAACTTCTTGAGAGTATCCCACATATGTTGTGTTGTTTCTTACTAAATGATCTTCTCAAAGACATTTGAATCCACACACTAATGGAACAAGAGCAAGTTTTTCCCATCTTTTTTGCTCATTTCACAATGAGTAGCTCTTTGCCAGTAACATTTTCTCCTAATGCCACGAAAGCAAAATTCATGATTTCAAAAACATCTTGAAATCTGAATATCACAATCTATTATAGTTTTCTCCCTTAAAAATTGATAGATTGATTATAAACTAATTGGAGATTGTGCTCCCTATTTATCATGGATGTACATTGAAGATCGAATTGATGTTCTAGATACCAATTTTTTGAGTAACTTTTGTTTTAAATTACTTGCAAATTGAGGAAAGTGAGAGGATTAAGAGTGATTGAAAGAGAGAGATATTATTAAAATGGAATTGGAATTTACATACAATGGAAGAAATATTTAAATGGTTAGAAAAAAATTACTAACTTAACTAATAAAAATAGAAAAACTGTGACACTTTATTTGTGTTGCAAGTTATATTTGCAACACTTTCTAGGTGTCACTAACAACCATATACTAAAAACTGAATTAACTCCCTATAGAAATTAATAATAGTTGTTAAGTAAATATAAATTGTTGGTCTAGAATTTAATTATTGGTGTTTATTTATATTCAAGTATTAATGTATTAATATAAACTAATTTTTGATATTTATAAGTCAACCACTAAGAGATAATCAGTCTACATATACCTTTAATCAATTACCAACATTTATGAAATAGAGTAGAGTTTAAATTGTTTTAGGAGGTAGTTGGTTTTCTTTCCTTGGAAGAGGATTGAGTACTCCTTATACTCAATTTATTTTGAGAGAAATCATTGCTTATTAAAAAAAAACCTGACATTAACTGATTTTGATCTAAGCAATTGTCAAATTTTGGTAAAGTGGATGTGGAATTTGTTGGTTGATTAATCAGCTGATGGAAAAAAATGGTAGTAACTTTTAGAGAGAGACATTGTTTAATATTATTTATTGCGGTTAAAAAAAATCTAACAGTTATGACTGAAGAATTAAGAGGCACTGTTTAGGGTTAAAAAGAAACTTATTAATTGCATAAAAAAACCTTATGCAATGAATACACAGGTCTTTTAATTTTTATTTATTTATTTATTAACCTATTGTTGCCTAATATGAGATACATAACTCTATACTTCCATTTCCAACAATATCAATATAAGAATAGAAAGACTTTTTCAATGAAAAAATCTCATATAAATGTGAAAATTCAATGTAAAATTTTAAATAACTCATTAGATCAACTCATTTATGCAACACCTAAGAGCACATGTATTTAACAACAAGACTCTTTTTTTACTTTAATCAAAGCTATGCATTTGATAGGAAAAAAAAAGTTATGCATTTGAATTAAGCCTTAAAAATACAATGTTTTATTTGTCTCCAAATCAAATAACTAGTTTCTACCATTGCACGCAAAAGATATTCTATTTTCTTTTACATTAGTTTTTTTTGTGTGTGTGTTAAACTTTCTCATTAGTTTTTAACTAACATTAAAAGCAAGTTTTAGTGAGAGTAAGTATAGTAAGAGTATGCCTTGTGCTCCTCATAATTCTTATATAAAAAAAAGTAAGCAATTAAATTTTATCATGTAGCCATGCATTACATTACATGCACCATGTGGAACAGCCATTTTTATTTACATGCACAATTAGGCAATGACAATGAACACATTTTTCTTCTTCTAGATTTAGAGGCTAACAAATAACACCCTTTTTTAGATAGCTATGACATTGAAATTACAAATTATAACTTCAAGTATTTCCTATAAATAGTATATGCAAATGAGTGAAGGAAAACCCATTATAAGTTTTGACCTTAAAAATGGTCACCGTTAAAGATGAGTAACCCGTTTTTCTAGCCTCATGTTTTTCTAACATAACCCAAATTTGGCTTTTGGCTTTTGGTTTTGGTGTATAAATATGCCTATCCAACATTGAAATCATTGTTGGGGGCCAAATTCATTTACTCATCATTTTCAAGTGTCCCCAATACCATTTGTTCTTTCTTTTTAATTAGGTTGACCTTGGGTTAACTTCAATATTTGTTGAATTAACCCATTTTTAGGTCAACGTAATTAAAAAAAAACGGATAAAAAAATAAAATGGCGAGATCACTAAACATTTTCCTTTTTATAGTTTGTTTGGCAATCATGACTCCTACATTGAATGCCAATATATTAGAGAGTAATGACTATTGGAAAGAACAACGACCTGAGTTTGATTCATATTGGCAGGAAAGGGCTAAAGTTGCAAAACAAGATAATCATGCAGCTTATTTTCCTGATCCTTATGCTGTCTCCGGCAATTTTACTGCTTCTATTTCCGAGTGAGTATTTCCCTAATTATACCATACCATATCATTTCATACGATACAATAAATTACTTTTTTTATAATCCATGCAATAAATTCTACGTAAAAGAAACAACTAAATGTTTTTGATATTTTTGACAAACAGAATCATAGCTGGAAAGAGCACAAGAAGGAACTTGGGTGGAGGAAAAGGAGGCGAATGTTTGGCCACAAACCCGATTGACAGATGTTGGAGGTGCGACCCTAATTGGGCTAACAACCGCCAGAAGCTTGCAGACTGTGTCCAAGGATTTGGCAGAAACACCCGCGGAGGTAAAGGCGGTCCAATCTATGTTGTCACCGATCCTTCCGACAACGAATTGTTGAACCCAAAAGTCGGCACTCTCCGTCATGCAGTCACACGTAACGGTCCCCTTTGGATCACATTCGCTCGCAGCATGTTGATCACACTCCAACAAGAGCTTATTATGACAAGCAATAAGACAATTGATGGTAGAGGAGTTGATGTTTACATTGCCAATGGAGCTGGATTCACCATTCAGTTTATTAAGAATGTTATCATCCATGGAATCAAGATTTACAACATTCAAGTCCGTGAAGGTGGCATGATTATAGATTCTGAGAGTCATTATGGTATAAGGACTAGGAGTGATGGGGATGGTATTTCTATCTTCGGTTCTAGTAATATTTGGATCGATCATGTTTCCATGAGAAATTGTAGTGATGGTTTGATCGACGCGATCATGGGTTCAACTGCTATTACCATCTCTAACGGCCATTTCACCGACCACAACGAGGTGATGCTTTTCGGCGCTAGTGACTCGTATTCCGATGACAAAATAATGCAAATCACATTGGCATTCAACCACTTTGGAAAGAGATTAGTCCAAAGAATGCCAAGAGCAAGATTTGGTTTTGTCCATTGTGTTAACAATGCCTACACTCATTGGGAAATGTACGCCATTGGTGGTAGCATGAACCCTACCATTATTAGTGAAGGTAACCGGTTTATTGGCCCTGAAAACAAATTCGTAGGCAAGGACCAAATCAATGCTAAAGAGGTCACAAAGAGAGAATACACAGAGGAAAAAGTATGGACAAGCTGGCAGTGGAGATCCATCAACGATGAGTTTTTGAACGGAGCATTCTTTGTAAACTCCGGACCAGAACTAAAGAACAGACCATTTTCAAGGAAAGACATGATCACAGCTAAACCAGGAAGTTATGTTGGAAGACTTACAAGGTATTCTGGAATTCTAGGATGCCGTGTTGGTCGTCCTTGTTAGTTTTTTACATTGCTGCAACTGTGGCATGACAAAGTAGAAAAAGAATGAACAGCAATATGGAGTATCTTAACATAGATTTTGCCTAGTAGTTTTTTTATTTCTTGTTTACTTTTTCTTCAATTCTCATCAAGAAAAAGATGACTCAAGAAATCCTTAATTTCAATGTCACACATGTAAATGCAAAAAAAAAAAGAGGAGTGTTCAGTTTTATTGCCAATGATTTTTTTTTTCATTTTTATCATTTGTTTTATTTTTCATCATTTTCCTCTTATATTCTGGTCTTCTTTTTTAATTACATAGCATTGTAGGAAAAAAAAAAGAATACAAAAGAGCATAATATGATAAAATAAAAGTGCTATACTAGTGGTGATGAAGAGTCACTAATTGCATTATTGCCGTTGTAACTGATAAAGATTTAGGAAAACATATGAAAACAATGGGAAGAAGAAACCTAGAAAAATTCAATGAAATTAATCACAAAACTAATTTTTTAAGCATTTAATAGCGCTTTAAAACGCTATTAAAGCTCCCGCTATTATAGGTTAAGTACTTATAATAGCACTTTTAAGGGCTATTAAATGTATATTCTTTATTAGCGCTTTCTTAAAAGTGCTATCATAGTGTAGATATAGATCCATTATTTAATAGAATTTTTTTGAAAATGTGCTACTGTAGTCCGTTGATTTAATAGAGCTTTTAATGAGAAGCGCTATTAAAGGTATTTTATCTTTTTTCCTATTTGCAAACATGAAAGAGAACTTTTGCAACTCAATATTATGGCTAAAAAAACTTGTTAATTCTTCTGAAAAATGCATTTAATCAATTTGTATTGATTCAAAAACTAAATGCAATTCACATAATATGAATTTCATGTTATGACAATAATATAATCTTGTTTAAAATAACATAAAAATAATTAAACTAAGACACTGTTAATCAATTTGTATTATATAATAGCCCCTGACCGTACTTTACAGAGAGAAATGCAGAATCCTCCTTGATGGTTCTATTGTTTTTAATCATGCGTAACTTCATTCTCATTGTAGAAGGATGGAATTTCTTCAAAGTTGTCATCATTTAAACTTAACTGCTCCTCTAACCAGCACAAGGCTAGGAATCATCAACAATGTATGCTGAACCTGAATTCCGAGTATTATATGACATAGGACTTGGACTAAATGAGAAAGAGGAACACGGCGACAATTGTATGCCAGGTCCAATACTGAGCCTTTCCTACAACATGTGAGTGCAAATAGTGATCTGGAATACATGGTTGGTCGGAAGTATCCTAATGTTTCTAAAAACAAGGTGAATAATATAATATGATAAAACAACTGCCATGCAAGAATAAATTCCTAGCCATGAAACAACAACATACGTGATTATGGACAAAAACTGCTACAGTAACATATAAATGATTAAATTGTGTAGGTTTAAGGTTAAATTCATTTCAAAACTCTTTAATCTTAGCAACTCATTTAATATTAAGTTACTTTTAAAATGCTATGTTCATTTTAAAGGATATGTAACATTCACTAATTAACATGATAGTACGAGGGATAAACAACTATTTAACATAAAAAAACTACTCACACATATAACATCCAAAAGCTCTGCTTCTGGAAAGTTGGGTTCTGCTCTCCATATATGTAGTAACATATTATGGATTCAACATTTCCAACCTAGTCATGCAGAGTTTTATGATTGTTCAAAGTAAAATATAAAAAATCAATATGTGGAATACCATTGCAAAACAAATGTTGGCCAAACGTCATAGATATAGCCATTTCAAGTGTAAAAAGAGTTATTGACAGATGTATAATTAAAAATAGGTTTCTCCTACAACTTTCCATCTCCTTTCTTCCGCCAAGCATGACCATATTTAGGGAAGCTAGAAACACATTATTCTTCAATTAATCGGAAATCGGAGACCACCTGTTTAGGATACCATTTGATAATGTTAACATGCATAACCAATTATAATCTTTCTAATTTGACTATGAAGTCCAAGCCACATGCATAATGATAATGTTACAATTCCTATTTTTCTTAAAATCAGAACAAAATTACATAATCATAGATGCAGTTACTCAAATCAGTTCTAGCTATGAATTTAATATTTTAAAGGTTAAGGACGACCCATGGTGGATTCTAAGTTAAAGGAACTCACCTTGACATTTATTGAGCTTCAAAACAGTCCCAAAGCACTAAACTCGTATGCAGAATTTCCTGCGTTTTCCAGCATCAGAGTTCCAACTTCGAACGCGAACTCCGACCTTATTACTATTCCAAATCGTACAAAATCGGTGCCCAACTTGAAGGGAATTTCGTCTCAAAACAGAGTTACAGTTCGAAAGATATGACACAAACACTTTTATGAGGAAGAATGGTGCCAAAATCACAACATATTCATATGTTTTAACCTCTTCAAGCATTCCCTTTTCTAGGAATCAAATCAAGAGCTTCAATCAAGTTTAAAACACATTACAATACAAATATTTAAGTGGTTAACAAATATGTGTAGATATATATATAACTAAATAAGAAAAGGCCTTACTCCACCAAAGTACTCCTAATGAAATATAAGATGAAGTTGGCAATATCACCTTCCACTATCTAGAGCATCACCTTCTGCTTCTGAGCCGCAATTGTCGTCGCTGCTGCAGTGGGCCTGCTTGTAAATGAAAATTTACAAGATTGATATTCTAGCAACCACTTATAACATTGAATGAATTTAAAATCATAAGAGCTTTTTAACAACAACCATGCATAAACTCAATTCTTTGCATAAACTCAATTCTTTGCATAAACTCAAGTCAACTCATTACAATAATTCAAGTGGTTATGAAACAAATAGCAATGAATAGATCTAAATAAGAATACTTATGTTATAGCCTCCAGAGATTCTTCCATCAAAATTAAAAACTTCTTAACAAATATTAGCATCGTTACCATAGAACTTATACCTTGCATCTATTTGCAACATTAATAGCATCTGAGGGACATTAAGAGACCTTATGATACTATGAGTAATTGAGAAGAATATTGAGAAGTCTCAAAATTAACATTCTTGTAGACAAACCTGTAAATTTAATAAGATAATGAAAAGTCATTCATTCATATAGGAAGATAATAAATTATTTTCATGGAATCAAGACGCACATATGCAGAGTACAACTCTAATATTATTGATCCCACATTAACTTCTCCACTTACATAAAAACAACCAATCTGAGATATCAAACAATTCTATGCTATCTATCTTTGTTTAGAGTTTATATTCAGAGATTTTTCCTAAACATTCTTCAATCACTTTGAAAAACAATGGCCAAAAAATACCAAGGTCCTGCCATTGGAATTGATCTTGGAATAACCTATTCATGTGTAGAAGTTTGGCAGCGGCAAAACAATCACGCAGGGATCATTCACAATGATCAAGGAAACAAAATTACACCTTCTTTTGTGGCTTTTACTGATTTTCAAAGGTTGGTTGGTGATGCTGCTAAAAATCAAGTTGCTTCAAACCCAGCCAACCCAGTGAACACTATCTTTGGTAATCTATATTCTTTTTATCTTCCTGCATAGTTTATATTCTTTCTCTAATTCTCACCATTACCACCTGAAAGAGTAAAACAAGGGAAACACATCTTAATAAACTATTCAAATTGTACTTTTTTACAAACAATACTTCTTTTATTTTAGTATGGTACTTCTCAAACACAAACATGCAATGGCACAAATGCTATGATCTCAAACGATTTCCTTATGTACACTTCTGATTTTTGTGTTAAACCACGAACATTCAACGACATATTCTTAGCAACGACTCTTTCAAAAATACAGCACAACCTTAACTCACCCTAGTGGAAAATTCAACAGTTATGTAGAAAACAATAATGTAGCTAACACAAACATCACCGGCTAAGGTTCAGGTTCAACTTCCAGCACCGGAGAATTCAAAAGCTACGATAAACTCGTCAATGACACTAACCAAGGTTTCACTACATACAACTCCACTGCTAGCAACCACAAACTCTCTTTCTCAAGCTACGACAATGAAACAAAATCACAGTCATTTTGAATAATTAACAACTTATTTCTATGAGCCATTTAATCGAACATGTAACATTCATATCAGTTACAAGAACAAAAACTATCAATTCTAGCATGCTTAAGCTTTGAAGATATACCTGTGCTTTCCTTTGAAATGGTGATTTCGATTCAAATGGAGCTACGAGGTACTATTACATGAGTATTTGCGTCGTCGTTGTTTGAAGAAGAATTAGGAGAAAATCACACAACAAATCAAAGTTGTTTTAGGGTTCGAGAAAACGCAAATGGATGCAAATTTAGGGTTAGAGATAACACAATAAATTAATGGAATTTACGGGTTCTACTGAACAAATTCAGGTTTTGAAGAGAGTGAACTTTAAATTAAAAGAAAAAAATTTGAAATTTCTATAAGATTAGATGAATTTGTTGTAAGCGGGAATGTGATTTTATTGAAAAGTCTGAGAGTTTCATCGAAAAGTATGGAAAACACACGTATATTTGAGGCTGGAATAAATCTTTTCTTTAATTATAATATATAAAAATGTTCCTGTATTTATACTTCATTCGCTAAACAGCGGCGAAGTAAGTTTTTAGGTAGCTGAAGGACATGAGTTCGATTCTGCTTTATAGTCAAATATATATTATTTAATATTTTCTTGATCAAAATCTATGATAGCACTTATGCTGGAGAGCTATTATAGATCCAACGGAAAAATTTCTTTTACATAGTTGGCATGCCAAATTTGTATTTTTTTTTATCTATTATAGCATTTTTTTTATAAAGCGCTATCATAGGGTCAAGGTCGCTTTGTTTTTTGATAATTTTTTCAGCCTATAATAGCATTTTTAATAAACCTCTATTATAGGCCTAATTTTTATAAACCAATAACAACTTATAATAGCGCTCTCCACAAAGTGATATTATAAGTCTTGGGATAATTACAAGTGATATTATAAGTTTTTGGATGATTACAAGTGATATTATAAGTCTTGGGATAATATATGTAATAGAATTGATAAATAAGCGCTATTAAATATATGCTATTAAAAATCAATTATGTAGTAATGAATAGTCTGGAAGTTTAATGACAATGTTTTGGGAATCAACAACTTGGAGTAGATGTAAAAAGAAACTATCATAAAAATAAGGGTTTGATAATCAAGTACTGATTAGAAATATACGAGAAAGAAAAAATCTTTTCGTAATGGGTTTGAATTAATAGGTAGTTAAGGGAGCAGGGAAAGGAGATGACAAATTGAATGTACAAAAAGGATAAAATCCAAGAGTAGTATACAATCAAAGGAACTTCTAACGTGAAGTCACACAAATTACTTCTTTGGTGAAGTCATTTTAATTGGTCAATGAAATTAAGTCCTAAACCATATCAGTTTTAGAGTTGAAGCAAGTTTACTGTCAACCATTTTTTATATGAGATTTTAAATTATTGCATATCAATCCTCCATTAATCTTGATAATAATTTACAAATTAATACCCAAAATTACTAAATCTCAGTCACCTGTTCTTTGAACTCCTTTTTCTTCTTCTTCCTTCTCCCAATTTCGACCTAATCCCCGTCATCCATATTCGTAATCTTGTCCATGTTCGAGTTTTAGCTTTTAGATCAAATGTTCGTGTAATTCATATTGATTGCGGTGTTCATCAAATCCGTTGTAACTGTTCGTGTTTGTTCAAGAAATAGTTTAATGTGGTCGTCTGATTTTACAAATAGTTATGATTATCCATCTCAATCTGTATATTTATTGAAAATCAAGTTTATTTTAGTTATAAAACATGAATTATTGATTGGGTTAGAGTTTATATTTTATTGGAGTTCATAAATTATGAAATTGATTTGAATTCTTACCCAGAAATTATGTAACTTGAGATTAGGGTTCAGCGTAATATTGCAATAAACGTGTCTGGCGTGTTGTGCTATTTGCATCTTATATCATGTTAGATGACTCTTCCTATTCAAAATAATGGAGGGTTCTCTTGCTATACAGGAAGTGAATTTTCCTGAATTTCACCTTAAAGATGATCAACAGATGATAATTACATGCTATCTATATTGAGGTATCAACTTGGAAGAACTTTTCTCATGAAGAACTCTGACAAACTGTTTGTCAAGAACACACAACAATAGATAAGAAAATAGTCACAACATTATAGTTGAACATATTTTTTCAGTTTTGTTTGAATAATACCATGTAACCAAGAATAAATAGTGAACATATAACTGGAAAGAACACTTTATGCAAGTGCCCCAAAAGGCTGTAGAAGCACTCATATCTCCTATGAGGTGAGAAGCAAGAGTTTTATCAAATTTTGAATTTGAATTTGCTATTGTGAATTATTTTGATCATTTATTATTCAAATTTCCCATGTAAATATCTGCACTCTGATCCCATGTAAATATTTCAGAGAATTAATGGATGATACTGACAAACCCAAGTACTTTCTCTATGTTGGATGCAATGTCTCCCCCAAAGGGAATACATGCGAGTAAATTTGAGATGGATACTTTGTATTTGAGTTCAATAATGTAAATTTTATAGTTACAAAATGAAGGTTGTTAAATACACCTTAACTAATTAGACAAGTCCAAAAATTTGATAAATTATGATTTATCCAATATAGTGATAAACATGTAACTTGTGCAGAAACATATCATAGATAATGCTCTATATTTTAGTTCAAATTTACAGGCATGTTGTTCGATGAAAATTGTTGTTCATCTCTATAAAAAATTTGATTTTCAATATCAAATTATTAAAGAGCTTAGTCAAATACATGAGAATTTTTGTTGATTTCCAATATCAAATTCTGTCTAAATGATAAATTTTCGCTTAATTGCCTAAGGCTATCATCCATTGTTAGATTTTAACATAAGTTTATTGTAATTTGAAACAACTTAGATGAATTTGCGGCATGATGGTTAGAGATGAATTCAACATGTGAAGGAAGGAGAATGGTAATGCTAAAGTCAGTTGTACTTAGCAAGATCACAAAGAGGTATGTTAAATCAAGACGTCAAAAATATCAAGTGTATTTCATGTATATGTCAAAGTAGTAATGTACTCGTAACCATAGTATGCCATTTTCCTATGTAATAGTAGTGAACAATCACATTATCCAAAATACAAACAAATTATGCACCAGACATGGAACAACAACCAAATTATATTAAAATGATTCTAAATCTAAGAACAAAACCAACATACTGCAACATTATCAAAGAATGCTTCATAAAAATTTACATATAATTATAAACATTTAGGACAAAATGGAAACATAGTTAGACGAGAAATGAATAAATAGTGATCATATAAATTCAACTTACACTTATGGCTTTATAATCAATCTTGAATAGACACTCAATTATCCCTTTAGCCACCCATACTCCATAGTCATTTTTGTGTTCAGTCACTTAAATGCATTAGTGTCACGTTAATAGGTAATTTCTATAAAAAAAGAGTAAGGCTTGAGAATACTTACAATCTGGTTCGCTATTTTGGGAGGCACCTTGGTTGAACAATGCAAAAGTTTGTGACTAAATTGTTAGGGCAATGTGGACAGAGTTCACCAAAAGAATCACGAAGAAAAAATTCTTCAAGAAATAATGTTTGCGACAATAGTAAATACCAAATTTGAATAAAAAAACCAAACAATAGTTCGAAAAATAAAACAAATTATAGATAACATGCATACCAATTTTAAAATCTGATGGCATCTCATATGATGTATATCCACACAATGCAAAAGGTCCATTACAAATCTGATGGCGCCTCCTTTTTTATATAGCTATGACATTGAAATTCATATAAATATTATATACAAGTGAGTGAAGGAAAACCCAATACAAGTTTTGACCGTACAAACGTTCGCTTTGACTAGCGCTTCTAGATGAATAGCGCTTTGACTATCAACAAATAACACATATTTGTCTTGAACAAAACCAAGCTCCTAAAAAAAATCTTCAACCATATAACTCTTTGCATCCTTCATTAATTGCAATGAACTCAGTCTATATAGTAGACAATGCTACACACTTTTGAAATCTTGACTGCCAAGCCAAAACTCCCCCTAAATTTTTTATCATGTAGCCCGAAGTGGAATTTTTGGAATCAATGTCTCCAGTCATATCAGAGTCAGAGTACCCCACTAGAGCATGCTTATCTCCTCCAAAATAAAGCCTCACAAAAGTAGTACCACGAAGATACCTTAAAATCTATTTTACAACATTCTAATGTTCTCTACCTGGATTTGACAAAAATCTACTGCCTGTACCAACAACATGTGTAATATATGGTCTTGTACACACCATTACATACATCAAACTACCCACATCAGACACATAAGGAACATGTTTCATATCAAATGCTTCCTCTTCACTTGAAGGATTTTGATTAGAACTCAACTTGAAATGAGTAACGAGAGCAATGCTTACCGTCTTAAAGCTTTCCATTTTGAATCTTTGCAGCACACTTTTGATATAGTGTTCTTGTGACATCCAAAGTTTATTCTCTTTTCTGTCTCGCTTGATTCTAAGGCAAAGAATCTGTTTTGATTCTCCCATGTCTTTCCTGGAAAATGATTCCCCAATTGCTTCTTTAACTTGTTAATGTTAGAAATACTTTTCCCTACAATAAGCATATCATAAACATATAACAACAAGATCATGAAGTCATCGTTATAAAATTTTCTAACAAAGACGCAATGATCTGATGTAGTCTTTTGGTATCCTCGATCACACATAACAGACTAAAACTTCTTGTACCACTGCCTTGGAGCTTGCTTCAACCCATATAAACTCTTTCTCAATCTACACATATGCTCTTCTTTACATTTAACTTGAAAACCATAGGGTTATTTCATGTAGATCTCTACCTCCAAATTACCATGAAGGAAAGTCGTTTTCACATCCATTTGCTCAACCTCTAAATCAAGAGTAGCAGCCGAACTTAACACGATTCTAATTGATGACATCTTTACAACATGTAAGAAAATATCATTAAAATCAACAATCTTTCTTTGACGGAAACCTTTCACTACTAATCTGGCTTTATATCTTGGAGACTTAGAGTTGCTCTCATGTTTAACTCTATAAATCCATATGTTTTCCAAATCTCTTTTTCCTTTAGACAACTTCACTAAATCATAAGTATGATTATCATGCAATGATTTTATCTCATCATGCATTACATCCATGAACTTTTGATTTTCATCACTTTCCATGGCCTTTTGAAAACACTCACATTCACACTCATCAGTCAAAGTCACATACACATCAAAATTATACCTCGTAGAAGATTGTCTCTGCCTGTTAGACCTCCTAAGTTGAACTTGAGATGATTTTGGAGCTTCATCAAGATTCTCATCTTGTGATATATCGCTCTCCCCTTCACCATCATTAGTTAGAGTATTTACCTTACTCCAAGTTATTGATCATCAACATAATCATATGACTCACCATTGTGACCATCACCACCAATAACATCCATATTATGACTAGGTAACCGAACTGGATCAACATTAGACAGACTGATATCTTTCTTGAGTGTAGCCTTCTATACCTTATCAATGTAACTAAACTCATCTTCCCCATAGCCGATGAAAATACATTTTTTGACTTTGCATCCAACTTGGATCTTTCATGCTTTGGAATATGCACAAAATCCTTACAACTAAAGACTCTCAAATGTTCATACTTGACATTCTTTCCAAACCAAATTTTGTTTGGAACTTAAATGTTCAAAGCAACCGTGGGAGTGGGATTAAGAACATGCACTACTATGTAAAATGCCTCGCCCTAATAATGATTATGCAACTTAGCTTCAAAAAGTATACACCTTACTCTCTCAATTAGTGTTCAATTAATCCTCTCTACTAAACCATTCAATTGATGAGTTTTACGAGGAGTATTTTCATGTGCAATACCATACTGCTTGCAATAGGAATCAAATGGTCCATAATAATTTCCACCATTGTCTGAACGAACACATTTCAGCTTCTCGCCTGTCTGCCTCTCAACCAAAGCATGAAATTCTTTGAAGTTTTCCAATGTCTCTACCAGGATTTCACGATAATGAAACCGGGACTAAAGAGAGAGAGGCAAAATCAGAAGAGTCGCCACCGAACTTTATTTAGTTTACCTCTATCGGAGAGGAGAGGGGAAATAGTCGATAAAACCCTCGGAAAGGAGACGCGCACGGGAAGTGCTAAAAGAGAATAAGGAATTGGTATCGCAACCGAGGTTTGGGTCAGAAGTCGGTTACGCAAGAGGAAGGTATTAGCACCCCTTACGTCCATGGTACTCCATGGGAACCATTTGGGTTGTTTTACATACATGGGGATTTATTTATCATTGTTTTATTTTCAAAAGAATGTGTGTGAAAGAAGGAGTGTTTTATTATTATAGTGCTCGCCAAGGATTGGGGCCCTTGTGCCTACGTATCACTCATCCGGGGATGAGGAATCAGAGCTCCGTAGTTCGGAGTAGAAAATATTTGTGTGTTGGTTGATTTTACCTTTGAGAAAAGGTTTTTAAGGGTGATGCCCTAAGGCACAAAAATGAGTTTGATGAGTTGTATTATTTTTACCTTGAATAAGGATTTTATGAAAGAATGTTTGTGATTGTATTGTACTAAAGTCTATGGGTGGAGGTGATTATTCTAGACAACAAGCCAAGCGTCTTGCGTCCAAAATAATCAGAGTAAGGGTATGAATGCTCCATTCTTAATCATTCTCCACCACTTAAGGCTTGTGGTGTGCAATAACAATCGTAATTATTAAGTGTTTTGAATTTGACTATGAAAATGCCACTTGGCGTTGAATCAAGGGTTTGTTTTATTTGATTATGAAATTTGAATTATGCAACATGAATGCAAAGTAACTAACAAGAAACTAAAGATCTCATTGTAAGGTAGCCCAAGAGAAAGCCCTGTGTGTGCAAAAGTGACCTAAGTTAAACAAAGGATAATGGTCTTACAAACATGTCCCCCCAAGGTGGTTCCATGATGCCATTCTTACAACATGCATGTAAGTTACAAATAAAATCCAACATTTACAAAGTATCACAAAGATAAGGAAAAGGCCTTCAATCAAGGGTCCTAAAATGAAATCCTCTAAGTCCAAGTTGATTAAAAGTGGAATGAATATTTCTGGTCTTATCATTTTATCATGTTTTTGTTGTTTTTAATGTATGATGACAATAAAATAAATAACAAGTAAATAAACATGCATGATGAGTTTGTACAATGATGATGAGAATGAGTACTTGAATATAAATTACAAGGTAATGACATAAAAGTAAATCACAAGATAAAGAAGGACAATATCATAATAATAATAATAATGGTTGATGCATGTAAGTGACACAAAATAAACCACAAGTTAATGGTAACAAAATCACAATAACAAAGATTAATGATAAGCAAAATTAATGAAGTATAATTAGTGGTTAGTGATATGTGCAAAATGAATATTTTTTAGGACTATCTTTCATAGGTCAAAAATACTTAAAATATGACACATTAAGGGATAACTTATCATTGATGCAAAGTATTGAAGATGATTAAAAAATCAACTAACAATAGATTTGTAACAAAGAAAGTTATACAACCCTAAGTCCATCTATTAATATTTTAGAGAAAAAGAAAGTGATTTGTTCTATTCCTTTTATTTTTACTCCTCTTTTATTTAGCAAAATAATAAGGTAGTAAATAAATTAGCACAATGTAAATAATATAGTTAGATAACAATAAACATAAACATAAAATACTTGAAAAAAGTGAACAATAAAATAAATTGCAAGAAAATAAAGTGCAATAATATAAATGTTAGAAGTTAATAGTTAGTGGACATAAATATAAAGTAAATAAAATAAAATGAACAATAAAATAAATTGCAAGAAATTAAAGTGAAATAATATAAATGTCAGGAGTTAGTAGTTAGTAGTTAGTAGTTAGTAACAATAAGCAAATGGATTAACAAGTTAATGTGAAGACATGGTTTCATCTATGCATCATAGAGGCAATCTATCAATGCCTCAAAGTATCATGAATGATCTATTGATCAACCATTAATAGGTTTGAAACATTGAAGATTTAATCAACTCTAAACAACCATGGTCATGATCTAATAGACCTCATCAACTAAACAAATACAACAACAAGTCCCCAATAAAAGAAAATGATAACAAAAATAAAGCAAGACTAAAAAAGGTGAAAAAGGTAGTAAGAGCAAGAAAACTAAAAAAAGTGTGTAAACCAAAGTTAACCATTTTTGCAAGCTTGAATCTAAACTCTCTCAAAAGATCAACCAAAAACAAACAACCATTTTTTAACACTAAATAGAATCAAAAAGTTGACAAAGTTTAAGCTAAAATCACGCAAAGATGTGAAAAAAAACTAGGTTGAAAGGGTGTTGAACTTGAATGTGAAGCAAAGGGGTTTGGGATGAAAGTATTTAGGATGGAAGCTTAGTGAAAGGGGTTGATTTATGAGTGTTAGAGAGTGAGAAGTTTTGGAAAAAAAATGTGAAAGAGGACAAAAAAGTTGGTGGGGTGACTTTTTGAGAGAGAAAGATTTTTTTTGTTTTGACCTAGGTTTGGAGAGGAGAGTGAATGCTACTTGGACAGAACTTTTGGGGCTAGGAAGCATGAAAAATGAGGGGAAATAGTACCTCTATTTATAGGGAAAGTAAGTGGAAAAGGGGGTGAACCAAAAAATACTCTGTGTAAAAAATAGAGTTACTGTTGCTGTCCTCGCAAGTGTATTCGATTACCAAGGTTGGTGGTGTAATTGATTACAGGCACCAAAAATGGCCTGGGAATCTGATTTTTGCCCAGTAATCGATTACCAAGGTTGGTGTAATCGATTACAGACACCAAAAATGGCATGGGAGCCTGATTATTAGCCAGGTAATCGATTACCATGGTTGGTGTAATCGATTACACTGTCCAAAAAATGAACTTTTGTTGTTTTGGTGGTGTTTTCTCAGGTATGAACGCCATGCCTTGAGCCCGTGCAACATGCCTTTGGTTTTGGATGTTAATGCAAGTATGGTGATGAAATGATGAATGTATGTAGGGGTAATAGGGACATGGATCATATGAAAGTTATATGGGAGTAGGGTGATGGACCGAAAGAAAGTTGTATGGGGGTAGGGTGAATTTTGGGGTATGACAGCTGCCCCTATTTAATTTTCTCGGACCTGAATACATGGATAGTGACGAATTCCAATGTATTCAAGGTAAGAGAGGATTAAATACTAATGAGAGTAACCAAAAATTCACCTTGCCGGAGGATGATAATGTGAAGATTTGTTTAGGGATTATGCATGGTTATGATGATTATGCATGTAATGTGATGTATGCATCCTAAGTATCTTCTTAATAATAAAAGTTTGATGTCAAAAATCCCCAATAAAGTTGAGGGAAAAACTTCACTATGGAATGAGAAAAAAAGATGATCACTCCTAGTAACAACTGGGGGAAAGACAATACAGTTGTTCCTTAGCAACGGATGGAACACAAAACATATATTTGGGGTCAAACAAAAGAAATCAATAACGATTCTTAGCGATGGCTAGAATACCTGACTCGACTGGATATACAATTATTTTACGAAGGTACAATGACGATTCTTAGTGATAGCTAGAATACTTGACTCGACTGGAGATACAATTTTTCCACGAAGGTACAATGACGATTCTTAGTGATGGCTAGAATACCTGACTTGATTGGAGATATAATTTTTCCACGAAGGTATAGTGACGATTCGTAGCAAAGGCTAGAATACCCGACTCTGCAGGGAAATTGGAAAATATGGTGATGACTTTATGGGGATAGAAGAAGTACAACGATGTTTCTTCAGCATCTTCTAGAATGCTTGACTCCTTTGGGGAAACTCGAAACGAGGCAAAACTATATGGTGATGACTTTATGGTACTTTAAGAATAGTGTCCTTATGTTTAATGTGATCTCATAATTAAGTCACACTTGATACATTAAACGGACTATCTATTCTAGGGACTTTATTAGACAAACATATTAAAGAAAAAGCCTTTTATTATTAATAAATAATTCGATACAAGTACCAAAAGTATTGGCCTCTAGGGCTTACACCAACAGGGGACTAGTTTCAAGACATGCTCTTTGTAAGGAATGAGTTTATGATCTCTAGTATCCCAATCTCCTTTGACTTGGCTGATTACCAAGACTGAATCTCCATAGACTTCCAGGATTTTGATCCTAAGATCGATAGCAACTTCAATACCAAAGACACAAGCATCGTATTTGACCATATTGTTTGTACACTCAAAACATGATCTGGCGGTGAAGGGGAGGTGGAAATTAGTTGGAGAAGTGATTACTTCCCCCACGCCATTTCCATGAGCATTAGAAGCTCCATCAAAAACCAAGGTCCAACGGGATCCAGGCTCGGGTCCTTCCTCGGGACTGGGGATGTTGCAATCCCTAATCAACATGATATCCTCGTCGGGGAATTCAAAACGCATAGACTGGTAGTCCTCCAAGGGATGTTAATCAGAAAATAGACTTCCTTTGATGGCCTTTTGAGTGACATGTTGGATATCGTACTCGGTTAAAGCCATTTACCATCGGGCTACTCTACCGGTTAGAGCTGGCTTCTCAAAGATGTATTTGACAGGACCCATCTTAGAGATCAACAATGTTGTATGAGTGAGCATGTACTGTCTTAAACATTTGGAAGCCTATGCTAGTGCACAATAAGTCTTTTCAAGCATCGAATACCTACTCTCGCAATCAGTGAACTTCTTGCTCAAGTAGTATATTACATGCTCTTTTCTACCAGTCTTGTCATGTTGGCCGAGGACACATCCCATAGATCCTTCGAGAATGGTTAGATACATGATTAATGATCTACTAGGCACAAGAGGCATCAACACAGGAGGTTCTTGCAAATACTCCTTTATTTTCTCAAATGCGTCTTGGCAATCATCGTTCCAAATGATGGCTTGATCCTTTCGAAGAAGTTTGAAGATTGGATCACAAGTGGTAGTGAGGTGAGATATGAACCAAGCAATGTAGTTCAACCTACCTAGGAATCCTCGGACATCCTTCTCGGTTTTGGGTGCAGACATAACTTGTATGGCCTTTCCTTTCTCGGGATCTACTTCAATGTCACGTTGGCTGACGATAAAACCTAGCAATTTGCCGGATCTTACCCCAAATGTGTATTTGTTGGGATTAAGTCTCAATTTGAACTTCCTCGGCCTCTCAAACAACTTTTCTATATTGACAAGGTGTTTCTCTTTGGTTTGAGACTTGACTATCATGTCGTCGGTGTAGACCTCAATCTCTTTGTGGATCATATAGTGAAAGAGAGCGACCATGGCTCATTGGTATATGGCGCCAACGTTCTTCAATCCAAAAGGCTTCACCTTCTAGTAGAAGGTTCCCCATGGTGTTATGAAACTGTTTTTCTCTATATCTTCTTGAGCCATACGGATCTGGTTATAATCAGAGAAACCATCCATAAAAGAGAAAATAGAGAATTAAGCGGTGTTGTCTACTAGCATGTCAATGTGTGGTAGTGGAAAGTCATCTTTGGGACTTGCTCTATTTAGATCTCTATAATCTACACACATTCTCACTTTTCCATCCTTCTTAAGTATAGGCACAATGTTAGCAATCCATTGAGGATAATTGGCAACCGCTAGGAAGCCAGTGTTGAGCTGTTTTTGTACCTCCTCCTTGATTTTCATAGCCATATCGGGACGGGTCCTTCGTAGCTTTTTCTTTACTGGAGGGCATTCTTTTTTAAGAGGAAGATGGTGGACCACAATGTCGATATCGAGGTCGGGTATGTCTTGGTATGACCAAGCAAACACATCTTTGTACTCCTTTAAGAGTTCAATCAATTTTGCATTTACCTTGTCTTGTAGAGCGGAGCCGACTCGAGCTTCTTTTGCTTCCTCGTCTGTCCCAAGGTTTATTACTTCCACTGATTCTTCGTGTGGCTTGATGACTTTATCCTCTTGCTTGAGCATGCTTGCCAATTCTTCAGGGAGTTCGGCCTCTTCTTCACACTCTTCATTGGCTTGATTAATCGGGTTGTCAAAGTCATATGAGACTGTAGCAGAATTATCATTTGTGGTTCTCGAGGATGATTTGCATGATTTAAGGTTCACGACTTTTATTGATATGAAATAAATGATGATTTGATTTTTTTTTAAAGAAAATTGCCATTTTGAAAAAAGGTGAAATAAATGAAAGACAATGATCTCAAAATTGATTGCGAACATGAACCTTTTTCGCTAATGATTAATAAGGGAATTTGATGAGGCCCTACAAATGATTTTCCCATGCCTTGGGCGCGACATGGGTTCTTTTGATAAAAAGGAAGGAAAACAACATTAGGAATTACATTTTAATCAGGGTCACTTTAGGTATTTCAATCTCGATCCATTTGGTGGCCCCTTTCCATCATTCTTTGTGAAGATCAATCCGACATCTTCTTCTTCGTCTTCTTCCACGACACATATATGATTGTCATCAAGGTAACCGGCGCTTGAGAAGTTTTTGGATAGCGGGAGCACTGATCCCTTTGTAGCTATCGGCGCGGGCTTCTTCAAATTTTGGGAGTTGTATCCTAAACCGGTACGGTCCTTGTTAGCAGGAAGTTCAAGCAACCTTCCCCATCCTTGGGGGTGTCTATCCTTTATGATTGTCAGGGCATCCTTAAGAGGTGCCATTGGAGATTCGGCATCTTTATATTCATCCTTTGATGGGCAGACCATTTCAACATTGATAACTTCAAATGATTGGAATGGGATTTCCCTCATCTCCCCTTCTCCTTCAACGTATCGGAAAGATGCGAGGTGACTTACCACAATGTCATCCTCACCCTCGACAACAACTAGTTTATCATCATCTAAGAATTTCAATTTTTGGTGCAGTGTTGAAGTGAGTGCACCAGCTGAATGGATCTAAGGCCTTCCAAGCACACAACTGTAGGCTGGATAGATGTCCATTATGAATAAAGTAATAAGGAAAGTATGGGGACCAATCTTCATAGGCAAATTCACCTCACCAATTATAGTCCTCCTAGTCCCATCAAATGCTCTTACTATAAGCTCACTCGACTTCATTACAAGTCATTCAATAGTTAGCTTAGCAAAGGATCTCTTAGGCATCACATTGAGGGAAGACCCAGTGTCTACCAAAACTCTTGATATAACTGTTTCCACATACTCAATAAAAATGTGGAGAGCCTTGTTATAATTCCTCCCCTCGGCGGGAAGCTCTTCATCACTGAAACCCAAGCTTAAGCTAGTAGCGATGTTGTTAACTACCCCTTCAAACTGACAAACAGAGATCTCTTGCGGTACATGAGCTGTCCTCAGAAACTTTACCAAAACATCCTTATAGGCCTCCGAGCACATTAATAAAGACAACATTGAGATCTTTGAGGGCGTCTGGTTAACCTGATCAACTACTCGATAATCGCTCTTTTTGATATTGTGTAAGAACTCATCTACTTCATTGGAAGGTGCAGGGTCTTGTCTTTACTGAGCACCATCAATTTGTTTGCCTTTGTCTGAAGTTGAAAGATTGATAGCTCCAATTGAAGTGGGTGCTAGTGCAAATATCCTTCCACTTCTTGTAATTCCTCCAGTGCCGGTGATATTGATCATTGGATCACTGGACTTTAATGGTTCTTCTTGAATTTTCTGGCCATGAATGTAGACCGAGGTGTCATACACCCATGGGACTACCTTGGTGTCAACATATGGAAATGGTGTGGGAACTGTTATTATGATCGAAGTAACAAGATTTGTTGACAGAGTTAACTGAGAAAAGTCATATGGAATTCACAGAGGAGGGACTTCGTCGTATGGTATCTCGAGGGTAGACACCTCTTCTTTTGTCGACGGGAAGTCTACCACCAAAATATCTTGGTCCATTAATTGTTGTATGACAGACTTCAACGTTCTACATTGTTGCGGGTTAATCAGACAGTGTTCACAGTCATTATTACAAATGGGAAAGGCATTATCCCTCATTAAATCATTCTTGATCTCGATGAGTGGTGTTTTTAACTCGTACACACAGGACATCAATCTCCTTCCATTGTCAGCTTCCATCATATTCACGACTGCATTGTTGTGAGGGGGCATCAGGTTGTTATTTACATTTGGCCCCTTGGAGGCGTACGTGATTGCCTTAGAATCAATAAGATCTTGAACCTTGTATTTTAATGCTTTACAATTCTCGATCAAATGCCCAGGAGCGCCAAAATGAATTTCACAACAGGCATTTGCATCATAACCGAGAGTAAGAACCGCTGGTGGGGGTCTTAACTCCCTTAGTTGTACAAGTGATCCCCTCAGTAAATATGGTAGAATATGACTATACGACATAGGAACCGTGTCAAATCTTCTCTCGGGCCTCGGTATCCTTTGTTGTTGTTGTTGATACTGTGGTTGCTGACATTACGGTTATTATTGATACCGTTGTTGTTGTGGTTGTTGGTAGTGTTGTTACTGTTGAGTTTGAACAGGAATTGTACATGGTTATTATTGACTTGGTTGGACGGGAGCTATGGCGGCTACTTGTGGATAAGAGGCATTTCTTGTTCGAATGATGGAGGTGGCATTGATCTTGTCTTCTGGTTTTTTACCTTAGGGAACAAAAGGTTTCTTCGATGCACTGTAAGTACTGGCAGAGTCTGGGTCTTTCCCATTTTAATCATATTTTCTATTCTTTCACCGGCTAAGACTAGGTCGGAAAACCCCCGAAGAGGTGTTCCCTACCATTCTGTCAAGGTATGGACCTTGCAGGTTACCCATAAACATGTCCACCAGTTCCCTTTCTATCAATGGGGGTTGTACCCTAGCAGCTAATTCCCACCACCGTTGGGCATGCTCTTTGAAGGACTCCTCAGACCTTTGAATCAGATTTTGCAACTGCGTGCGATTAGGTGCCATATCAGTGTTGTACTGACAGTGCTTGAGGAATGCCTCTGCCATTTCCCTCCATATGTGTACATGGCTTCCCTTAAGTTTCATATACCAATCCAAAGATTCCCCACTGAGGGAATCTTGGAAAAATGCATTAAAAGTTGATCATCGTTGGAATAGGCAGCCATCTTTCGATAATATGCCCTAATGTGCGTCCTAGGGTCGCTATTTCCCTTATATTTTTCAAAGTCCGGAACTTTGAACTTGGCCGAAATGATGACCCCAGGTACCATGCACATTTCTGCCGCATCAAGGCCTAAAACATCAGTGTTCCCCATTGCCTTGAGCTTTTCCTCGATAGCCTTTTGTAGCGGTAAATTCATGACCATCAAGTTATCGAGAAGCTAGACATCAATAAAACAAGAGTCGCCACCGCGCTTTTATTGTTTCCAAGGGAAAAGTACGAACAAAACCCAAAAGATAAGAAGTTTTCAAATCAAAACTAATAAAATTCCAGAGATTACAGGTAAGGGGGTTGGTTACACAGAGGGAGGGTGTTAGCATCCAAAGTGTCCTAGGTACTCCTAGGGAGTCCTTTCTTGTGTGCATATGTGTTTTTGTACAAATGATGTTTCCAATAAATAGAGTGGGGGGATGAGAAAATAATTTATTAATTATACTTTTATGTTTGACAAGACCTTCGGACTTGTGCCTACGTACCAACATAAAATGAGAGATCAAAACCTCGTAGTTCGTGGCATCAATTTCAAAGTGAATGAGTTACTTTTAACAAAAATTTGAGTTTAACAAAGGTACAAAAGGCCTAAAAAGGTTTGAATGAGTATTAGTTCTTTTTTTCTTTGGAAATTTTAAGTCAAGTATAGTTAAGTTCATTAACAAGTTTGATTCAGAAAAGGAGTTTAAAATGCAATGGCATAAGGCCAAAGTTTCTAATTTGCAATATGGTCAAAGTTTAGAAAAATACACAAGCAAAGAAGATTTGAAAAGGGGGAGTGATTTTGAAATTAAAGAAGTTGGGAGGAGATGAAGAGACTAATCCTAAGCACAAATTTAAAAGTTAAGAGTTGAAAATATCTAACCAATGGGCGACAGTCCAATAGACAAGAATGTCATATAGAAACCCAAATGTCCCTTGGACTTTAGAATCAAGCAATATCAATTCACAAATAGCAAGGCATAAAATAAAGATAGCCATATCTAAGCCTAGCAACTCCATGATCTTCTTCCAAATTCCCATGTATCAGATGACTTCAAAGATGGTATTAGACACAGGTTCAAAATAACAGTTTCAATATGATCATGTTGCAGATGAACTCAAATGGATCTCCAATATTGTGTCAGATGAAACTTCACTTCACAAGCACTTGGTTTCATGAAAGTTGGCATTGGCCAAGTCCTTTGCATAGAGGATGTTGTGTAAGTCTAAATCCAATAGTCTCAGATCAAATTAAACAGTCCACAGAGGATATTTTTTAGGGTTTTTGTTCTTATTATGTACATTAAGGTCAAAAGACCACCAAACAAACAAGCATATACAAACACAATATATCACAAATTATGGCCCAAGTTGGCAAAATGAAAATGGCATTAAAGTAAACAAATTGAATGGTATGAATAATGGCAAATGAATAAAAGCTTGAAATTAAAGTGCATAAGAGTAAATGACTTGAAATTAAATGTTAGTTGTTAGTTGATTAGAAGTTAGTATTTCTTTTTCTTTGTTTTTGTTTAAGTCATTCTTTGGAGAATACTCAACCCACTTATCACAAGCATGGATCCTTGAACCAAGACATCTTCCAAAGAAAGGGAAAAAAAACCAAGTTTCCACACAATACCATGAAAGAGGGGAGACTTACAATCTCACTTACTAGAATGATATGTCTTTTGTGTCACAAATTTAGTGCTATATTAAGCAGTCGTAATTAGACTTATGTAGAAGTCACAACTATTTGAGGTCGGACAATATAATTTTGGTGTTAATGCATGTTAGAGACATAGTATAATGGACTATACTCATGAAACATACCACACACAAAAAGAATATGCAAAGTGGTGAACCTAATCTCATCCATACTCATGTTGATTTTGCAATCAACTAGCTTTTGGATATAGAGATATCATAGTTACATGACATGAATGAATAAAGAAGGGGAATAAGATGAAGAGGGAGGGGGAATGGAATCAACACAAATTGGTCAAAGGAAGACTTTTACAAAAATAAGATCATTCATTCATTTTGGGAGATGAAATGTACATTTCACCAATCCCCTAAATCCAATGATCTTAACTCAACAAAGTCAAATCAACCTTGACCAAGGCCCAACAACCCAAGTCAATTAAAATGGATCAACACAATTTTTTTGGCATTTAATCAATTAAAAATAATTAAAATATGCATTAAATTAAATTATGGTTAGTCAATTTCCTAAAACCCCATCAAAACACCAAATAAATGGCCATGAGATTTATCATAGGTCAAACAAGGCAAAAGGACCTTGGAGAAAAACATTCATTATTTTTGGAAACTTAAAACTATATTTAAACAATTAAAAATATTCACAAAATCAATTAAATCATGAAAAATATTAATAATGATCCAAAAAATAATTTTAATTCAGAAAATGAGAGAGGAAATTATTTAAATTTTTTTGGTGAAACTCTCATATTTTCTAGATCAATATTAAAATTAATATGAATTAACGAAAATAACACAAATAAAATGAAAATCAAATAATCAGAAAAAACGTGGACCACTTGATTTTCCTAATTAATTGAGGTGGCAGATCAAGTGGCCACAAGCGCGCATTCCATGGTGGACTCAACTCACTGTGCCACAAAACATGTAATCAAAACCAACACTCATGATTAAAATAATTTAAATAGATCATGTGGCTCTGGACCTTGCCAACTCACCACCAGAGCAAATCTCCGGTACCTTCTCAGGAGAGCTTCGTCGGACTGGTCCAATCATAACCATCACTAAAATAAAAAAGAAGGACATTATTTTAAAGTAAAAATGGCACTGAGCACGGATCTAACCTTAATTTATCCTAACTCCAAGTATATTGAGAGATACAACGAGTTGAAATTTGAGGTGCATGATCTGAGTTGCTTCGATTTGACCTCAAAGCAATTCAATCTTGTTGCCTACATTGGTAGGACTTCAGACAACCAAGGATCCAATAGAATTATGGAGAATTGAGTGAGAATCTAAGAGATAAAAATTTCTGGAAAATACCTTCAATGCAGGTCTGGATTCAATTGCTTTTACCTTGGCTCGTGCTTGATCTTGTTCAGGAAGCTTGCATAAGTAGATTAGAATGCAAAGAAGTTCTTGGATCTCCAGAGTTTTGAATCTTAAAACAGTGAGATTCAAACTCAATTTTCAAAGAAAATTCTCAGAATTATCCTCTCAAATGGAAGGGTTTGGGGTTTTGGATCAAAGTTGGCGCGAGGGGGTCCTCAATTATGAGCATAGGGATCTCTATTTATAGATGTAGCAAGTGTTATTTGCACCCTTGAAGTGAGTTTCTAAAATTGGCAATGAGTGATGCGTGGGTGCATGGGCGTGTGCAGGCCCATGAAATCATTCCTTTTGGTCCATAATTGAGTGTGAACATGTCTAAAATCAACTTGGAATGCAAGGCAATTGTACACAGCTGTTTGAAGTTTGATCTTTGCCAAATGATGATGTCATGTTCAAGCCATGCGCAGACCATTCAAATCTTGTCCAAAATGGATGAAATTGGAAGCTTAGAACAAGAGGAACAACTTTCATGTTGAACATTTTTCTATTTGAAGCTTGTACCATGATGAATTTTGAAGTGGAAGTTTGGAAATTTTAACATATCAAAAAAATTTCTAAGTGTCAAGCCATAAGTTCACTTATTCCACCTTGGCTAACTTTTTGTGTGAGCTTCAAATGAGAAACGTGTCTTCATAAAAGTTGTATCTATTTCAAAGTCCTTCCAAATGGTCATAAATTTGACCTTATTTGGATTTTATATGAAGGAGTTATGCAATTTTGAAGTTGAGAAAAATCACTTGTTCAATGGTATTGGTCCAAAATGACCTATAATGTGTCCTCATATGACATGCTCATAAAAGTTGAATTAGCTCTTCCTCCAAACATAAAAGTTGAATTAGAAACCTTCAATTTGATTGTACAACTTGTAAATATTTCATCTCATAAAAATTGAGCAAGTTATGGCCTTGGGAAGTTGACCACCAAATTAGGGTTTAGACAAAATGACCTATAATCTTTCATCATAAAAAATGACTTTCAAAGCTAAACTAGCACTAGACCTCAATATGAAAGTTGTTTGAAATGTCATTTAGAGTAACTTGTATCTTGGAATCATTTTCATATGATAAAAAGGGTAGGAGATAGGGTCTAGGGGACCCTAGTTTTGGTCAGATGAATTCCTCTGGTCAATCACCATCAACCAACTTGCTAACTTGCAATTATCTTGACTTTTAGGACTCATGGAGGATAATATATGCATAAGATGATGGAAATTGAAGTATCCCTTGAAATATTTGATCAATTGTTGAAGAAGCTTGGTGAAGAAGTTACATAAGATACCCAAATGAACTAGGGTTTCCACTGCAAACCAATTCCAAACTCTTGATGAATTATTGACCAAAATAACATGTGAGGCTCATGGGGACTCATATATGATTCCTAAAGCCATTGTAGACCAATCTTGACTGTGCTCTTAGCAATGAGGGTCTTAAACCCTAAATATGAACTTAATAGATCAAAGGTGATCATGTGCCCTTCCTACAAAAGAGTTAGACAAATGCAAAGACATATTTTTGGTATTTTGGTTAGTAAATGATAAAATACAAGGTATGATACAATCACATGGTGCTTGGTGATCTCTTCCAATACAAACCCAATGAATGAGGGGTAAGGAGGATGCCAAGGTATGATCCCAATGCTAATGCATATGATGAGGTAGCATGAGGGATCTTAGGGTAAAAATTGGGGTCTTACATCTGCCCCTATTTAAGGACGTTCTGACTGAGGAGATGAAGGTTAAAATATTCGTATCGACTAAGTAAAATGGGCTTAAATAACAACATATAGAAACAAATTTTGGTCCCTAAGAGACCTCATGATGCATATGCTATGAATGTTAAAATAAATCTTTGTGGGGAAATGTTGCCACAAAGAAAAAGAATTCAGAGAGACTGAAAGTCCGTAGGAGCGTAATGTATTTCGTAAGGAAAGCTCATTGGGGAGACAAAGACTCTGGGGGGATAAAAGGTTATGCATAGGCGAGGCTACGACTTAAAACTGTTGGGGGACACGAGGGGTTTCCATGAAAAAGAATGGAAAGACTCAGTCGGGGAGGTATAAAGATCATCTGCAGGGGGACACAGGTAGATCAGAGCAAAACTAAAATAATCGAACCAAGCAGGAACAACGATTCCACTAAGGAAATACACACTCAAACTCTACTGGGGAAGAAAAGATCTTCAACACAGGAGGAGCATAAATATATTATCCACTACCGGTTATTGGGTACGGGGATAACAAAATATGAGAGGGAGGACATCCGTTACCGATTAGGGTAAACATATCAAGGATGACTCACTGAGGGCCGCCAGGAGGTTGATAACATGAAATTATATCACATTCTTGGACTCGATTTAATTAAATTATATTATTATTCGCTTCAATTTATTTCATTTTATTCGACACTACTGGGTATTTTTCCTTCTATTTATCTCAGGTAGCTTATTTGAAGCATAAGTGAAAAAGGAAGAAAAGGAGGTGCAAAAAGGAATGAAGAGAAGCAATTTCACTAAAGCCCAGCCCAAAACTACAAGCCATGAGCGCTGAGCCTGTGACGAGCGCCACACAAGGTGTGACGAGCGTCACGCCCTGCTGCCTTGTGTTACGAGCATAACACATGGTGTGACGGACGTCACACCATTCTCCTATATTTTTGGCTTCAGAAACGCAACAGACGCGCGTTGAAGCCTATTATTTCGTTTGACTCTTGGAACGTGAGGATTTTACACGGAAAGCTTTGGAAACCGTTACAAAGTGGACTAGTATAAATAGTCACTTCCTTCCAACCCTAAAGCTCTCTCTTCTTCGTTCTTTTTTCCTTCCGGCCGTGCAAGCATACTTTACAGCATTACCTTTTTTACAGTTTTTACTTAATTTGCAATTTTTATTTTCTTTTCCAGTCAATCTTTCAGCACTTAATTAATTTTTCACACAATAGTTTCTACACCGGAGACTATTGTGTATCTTTTACTGGATCTAACCTTACGTTAGATCCTAGATTTTTATTCCTTCACTTTTTATTTTCCTGTCCGATTGAAGAATTCAAGAACAAATCCAACCGGTCTGTGGTGGAGTGTTCAAGATTGCCATTAATTATTCAGGTTCTTTAATTATTGTTTGAATTTATATATGCCCTGCATTATTGTTTATTTATATTGTTTGCCTGAGATGGATTTATTTAAGCATGATGATTGTTTAGATCTGTTTAGCATGTCCGGCTAATTTATTTAGGTATCGGTATGTAAAGTAAGCGGAATGAAGGAATCAAAACTAAGTTGGTTTAATTACGTTTAAAAATAAAATCACTCTTTTTATGGTCTCAATTTACAGGTTTAATACCTAGGTTTTTGTACGAGAGTAAAAGACTAAAGAAGTTAAAATCAATAGAACGAAAGTTTGAGTTTTTAACTGGACAGTGTAAATTGGACATTAATTCTAGATCAGGGCGAAAGCAGAGTTAATTAAATTCTAATCTTTTTCAAAAAGTATTTTTAAAAGTTAAATGTGAGGACGAGAGTTAAGCATTTGAATTTAATTATATAATCTAAGTCAACAGAGCGAGAGTTTGAGACGAGGGTGTTTAAACGATTAGTATTTTCTTAAAAAGAGTTTCTATAGATTCTATTGTTTTCAAAAAGTGATTTTGGACTTAACTAATAAGTGACAGCTACGTTAATTTAAAGTCATGGTCTATTCAACAGAGCGAGAGTTTGAGAGAAGACTTTTAATCAATGGTGTCCACTGAAAAGATTTATTTTAAAACCAAGAAACCAACGAAGACTTGATTCCCTAATTACGACGAACTACATACCGATATCCGCTTAATTGATATTTAACCTAGATCTTATTTTAGTTTTAACTTTTCCCCCAAACAATCAAAGTATCATCCGCCTTAGCTTTACGAAGTAACCTTAGAAAACGGTATATCGATTCATAAGTCCCTGTGGGATCGATATCTTTTAAAACTACGCGATAGAACTGTGCACTTGCAGTTAGTACCCCAATCGACTCATAAAGTCGCGATCAAGTTTTTGGCGCCGTTGCCGGGGACTTTTATTTAGTCGATATCGTAGCTCTTCTGTTACGCTGTAGAGACTAAGGCAATTTTTATTTCTTCTTCTTTCGTTGATTTGTATACCACACACTCGCTCACAAGGCGAGCCGTTTTACTTACGAATCAACGACATCGAACTATATCTCCGAATCTTACGACGAATTCGGGAATATCGTGCTGCAAACAATCTCCCTCCTATCGAAATTCCTGATCTCAAAAATCTTCTTCCTTCACTGATACCCGAGATGGCAGAACCATCTCGTGCTCTTCGAGATTACGCCGCTCCATCGCAAGATGAGCCGCATTCGAGTATTGCTCCACCCGCAATCGAAGCAAACAACTTCGAACTTAAGCCTTCGCTGCTACAAGCAGTGCAACAGAATCAATTCTCTGGAAATCTTACCGAGGATCCAAACCTTCATTTATCCGTATTTGTCCAATACGCTGATACTGTTAAAGCTAATGGTGTCACCTCAGAGGCAATTCGACTTCGTCTTTTTCCTTTCTCGTTAAGAGATAAAGCTAGAAGATGGCTTCAGTCTCTACCTTCAAACTCAGTCACCACATGGAACGAGTTAAAGAAAGTCTTTCTTGCTCGATATTTTCCTCCAAGCAAAACAGCTATGTTGAGAGCCCAGATAAATGGATTTAAATAGAAAGATAACGAGTCTCTTTTCGAAGCATGGGAAAGATACAAAGACATGATGAGACTTTGTCCACACCATGGTTTAGAGGACTGGTTAGTAATTCATACCTTCTATAATGGTCTCTTGTACAACACAAGGTTAACAATAGACGCCGCAGCAGGTGGTGCACTTATGGATAAACCTTATGCCGATGCTTATCAACTTATCGAAAGCATGGCCCAAAACCATTATCAGTGGGGAAGCGACCGAGCAATGGTAGAGAAACCTCAAACGAAAAGTGGCATGTACGAGATAAGTAACCTTGATCATGTTAATGCAAAAGTGGAAGCCCTTGCCCAGAAAATTGAAAGTTTGAATGTATCACCTCCAACCACCGTGGTTGCCGCAACTCAAAATTGCGAAGTCTGTGGAATCCAAGGTCACACTCCTGCAGATTGTCAACTCCTAACAGGAATCCAAGCAGAGCAAGTGAATTATGCTCAAGGAAATCCCTACTCGCACACCTATAACTCAAATTGGAAGAATCATCCTAATTTTTCATATAAGAGTAATAATGCTTTATACGCACCAGGACAAGCTCCAAATCAAGCCCCAGCTATACCTCCTGGATATCAAAAGTCGACCTCATCTACACCTAACAATAATGTTCCTAGGAAATCCAACTTGGAAATAATGATGGAGAACTTCATAGCTTTTGAACAGCAAACCAATAAAGATTTCTTAAACCAGAATATACACACTAGCGAACAAATCAAACAACTAGCAAGTAAAGTAGATGCCTTGGCTACCCATAACAAAATGCTGGAAACACAAATATCACAAGTAGCTCAACAACAAGCGCCTACTGCCGCCCCAACTGGTACATTTCCTGGACAGCCCCAACCTAACCCAAAAAGCCACGCTCATGCAATCATACTAAGAAGTGGAACGGAAGTGGAAGGACCAGTAGATCCAAGGACTGAAAACCAAAACTCTAAAAAGTCAACCGAGGAAGAAAGTAAACCTAAAGGAAAGGAAGAGAGTAATAAGGAAACCGTAGAAAAGAAAGAACCTTATATACCTCCACCACCTTATAAACCACCTATCCCTTACCCTTAAAGGCTTATTAAAACCAAAGATGCGGGCCAATTTAAAAAATTTGTTGACCTACTGAAACAATTAAACGTCACAATTCCGTTTACAGAAGCTATTACGCAGATGCCCTCATATGCTAAGTTCTTAAAAGAAATTCTTTCTAATAAAAGGAAACTTGAAGATAGCGAAACTGTTACACTCACTGCTGAATGTAGCGCTATAATCCAGAATATGCCTCCTAAACTTAAAGATCCAGGTAGTTTCTCTATACCCTGTCACATAGGAAAATTTTTCATAGATAAAGCCTTATGCGATCTAGGAGCCGATATTAGTGTTATGCCTTTATCCATATGCAAGAAACTAGAAATGGGAGAATTAAGACCAACTAAAATGTCTGTGCAACTAGCAGATCGTTCTGTTAGATATCCTGAAGGAACTCTTGAAAACGTTCCCGTGCACATAGGTCAATTCTACATTCCAACCGATTTTATAATTATGGACATTAGAGAAGATGAAGTTACACCCATTATATTGGGAAGACCATTCTTAGCAACCGCTGGTGCGATCATAGACGTAAAACGAGGACGACTCACTTTCGAAGTAGGAGAAGAGAAAATTGAGTTCATTCTTTCCCAATTTTTGAAAGCACCTGCAATAGAAGATACATGTTACTTCATGGATATCATCGATGAATGCATAAAAGAAACAGAGTTAGAAAATGACAAATTGTCTGACTATCTTGTAGAAGACAAACTCAACCAATGTTTAGCAATAACACCGGACCCTATGCAATGCCTTAAGAAACCAACCCTAGACCTGAAAACACTTCCCAAAAATCTGAGATATGAATTCCTAGACTTAGAACTTGAACGACCAGTGATAGTTAATGCAGACCTAGGAAAACTCGAAACCGAAAAACTCCTACATATCTTAAGAAAATATCCAACCGCACTAGGGTACAACATCACCGATCTTAAAGGAATAAGTCCTTCTATTTGTATGCACCGCATCATGCTAGAAGAAGACTGTAAAACCTCTAGGGAACATCAGAGGAGACTAAACCCGATCCTGAGTGAGGTAGCGAAGAAGGAAGTAACAAAGTTATTAGAGGCAGGTATCATATATCCTATATCTGATAGCAAATGGGTTAGTCCTGTACACGTAGTACCAAAGAAAGGAGGTATAACAGTTATTGAAAATGAAAAAGGAGAAACTATAACCAAACGAATCGAATCGGGATGGAGAATGTGCATTGACTATAGGAAACTAAACAAAGCAACCCGAAAAGATCATTTCCCTTTACCATTCATTGACCAGATGTTAGAACGATTAGCAAAACATTCTCATTTCTACTATCTAGACGGTTACTCTGGCTTCTTTCAAACACCAATTCATCCTGATGACCAAGAAAAGACAACATTCACGTGTCCTTTTGGCACCTTCGCTTATCGACGAATGCCGTTTGGCTTGTGCAATGCTCCTGCAACCTTCCAAAGGTGCATGATGGCGATATTCGCCGATTTTCTCGAAAATGTCATGGAAGTATTTATGGACGACTTTTCCGTATGCGGACAAAGCTTTGAAGAATGTCTTGAAAACCTAGAAAGAGTTCTAGAACGATGTGTAAAAGTAAACCTAGTACTTAATTGGGAAAAATGTCACTTTATGGTACAAGAAGGAATTGTTTTAGGACACATCATCTCAAATAGAGGAATTGAAGTAGACAAAGCCAAAATAGAGGTAATCGAAAACCTTCAACCTCCGAAAACTGTGAGAGATGTACGAAGCTTCTTAGGACATGCCGGTTTTTACCGACGATTCATTAAAGACTTCTCTAAAATAACTAAACCTTTGACCGGACTATTGATGAAGGATGCTGAATTCATCTTCGACAATAAATGTTTGGAAGCATTCCAAACGCTTAAACAAGCATTGATCTCCGCACCCATAATGCAGACACCAGATTGGAATGAACCATTCGAAATAATGTGTGATGCCAGTGATTACGCTGTGGGCGCTGTTTTAGGACAACGAAAGGATAAAAAGCTTCACGTCATATATTACGCAAGTAGAACTCTAGATGAAGCACAAATGAATTACGCCACAACCGAGAAAGAACTCTTAGCAGTGGTGTTTGCACTAGATAAGTTTCGTTCTTACTTGGTCGGAGCTAAAATAATCGTTTACACCGACCACACTGCTATCAAGTACCTCTTAACAAAAAAGGATGCTAAACCTAGACTCCTAAGGTGGATCATGTTGCTACAAGAGTTCGATTTGGAAATCAAAGATAAAAAAGGAACTGAAAACGTAGTAGCAGATCACCTCTCTAGACTTGAAAACCTGGAACCGGAAATATCATCGATCAACGATGATTTCTCGTACGATAAACTTATAGCTACTTTGGAAGAAAATAAAGCTGATAAACAGGTAGAAACCACCTTAGCTATATGTGCTACACCATGGTACGCTGACCTCGTCAATTATTTAGCTGCCGGAATAGTTCCACCTACTTTATCCTACCAGCAAAAGAAACGATTCTTCTATGACATAAAACACTATTACTGGGATGACCCTTTACTTTTCAAAAGAGGCCCCGATGGTATTTTCCGTCGGTGTATACCTGAAGAAGAGGTAGAAAATATAATCCAACACTGTCACTCCGCTCCTTATGGTGGACATGCAAGTACATCCAAGACCTGCTCCAAAATCCTACAAGCCGGTCTTTATTGGTCAAACATATGGAAGGATGTGCATGCGGCTATCAAGAAATGTGATAGATGTCAACGCACGGGAAACATATCTAGACGTGACGAGATGCCACAAAAGGGCATTTTGGAAGTAGAGATTTTCGACATGTGGGGGATAGATTTCATGGGACCTTTTCCACCTTCTTTCGGTAACAAGTACATACTCGTAGCGGTTGACTACGTATCAAAATGGATTGAAGCTATAGCTTCTCCAACAAACGACACACGAGTAGTAACTAGACACTTTAAGAATATAATATTTCCAAGATTTGGTGTCCCAAGAATAGTAGTCAGTGATGGTGGATCGCATTTCATATCTAAGGTACTCGAAAAACTACTGTTTAAGTATGGCGTAAGGCATAGAGTAGCGACACCTTACCACCCTCAAACCAGTGGGCAAGTGGAAGTGTCTAACAGAGAAATCAAACGAATATTAGAAAAAACAGTCGCCACCTCAAGGAAAGACTGGTCGTTGAAACTACCAGAAGCTTTATGGGCGTATCGAACCGCTTACAAAACCCCCATAGGGACAACCCCATTTAAGCTTATTTATGGAAAATCCTGCCACCTCCCGGTAGAATTAGAACATAAGGCCTACTGGGCTATTAAAAATCTAAATTTAAACTATAAGGCCGCCGGTGAAAAGCGAATCCTTGATATAAACGAATTAGAGGAACTCAGACGAGACGCTTACGAAAATGCCAGAATCTACAAAGAAAGAACAAAACAATGGCATGACAAGCGCATATCAAGGAAAATCTTCAAACAAGGCAATACAGTCCTGTTATTCAACTCTAGGCTAAAGTTATTCCCGGGAAAACTACGATCTAGATGGTCAGGTCCTTTCCAAGTCACCAATGTTTTTCCTAGTGGAGCGGTGGAAATTAAAGGAAAATCCATTTAACCGTTTATCGTAAACGGGCAGCGTCTAAAACATTATCATCATGCAGAGAACATTGAAGATTCACAAGTCCTGCACTTAGACGTAGTGCCCCCAAATTCTATAGATTATATTTGATAGTGTTTATGTCGAAATTGCGACATTAAACAAAGCGCTTAGTGGGAGACAACCCACAAATATTCTTTATCTTTATTTTTATTTCTTCTTTAATTATTCTTCTAAACTTTATTTAGTAATTTATTTTAACTTATAAAATTTTTATTCTTTTCTTCTTTCGGCATTTGGCCAAATCCTGACTAAAACTCTTGTTTTTCTTTTCTCTAGCTAACACTAACCTGATGGGACAAATTGATCGTATGGGTATCAAATTCAGAGGGAAAGCTCAGAAACAAAAGTTTGAGGAACTAGCAGAGAGAGAGATGCTACCTAGTTTGTATGTTGACGATTGGGCAATGACTGCCCTTGGACTAAGAGAGAGTGTCTTGTATTTGCTGAGTCAAATAGGGTGGGAAACCACTCCTATCCGTATACAATTCGTCACTTACCGGAGACTGACTCTAGAATTCCTTAGTTCTCTGATCTATCTACCCAGCCATGGAAAAGGAATAAGCAGAGGTTTCATCCAGTTCAGAATGTTCAATATGGAGTATCAATTTAACATTCAAGACTTTACCAACCTTCTAGGTTTCCCTACCTCTTTTCATACATTCACAGTGAGCCAAGAAGAACTTTTTGAATATAGAGAGCTTGAACACTTTTGGGGAAGCTTGACTGGAAATGACGATCCCGAGGAACATGAGTTTCTTTCTGGAAACATACATAACCCGGCCTTTCGTTATTTCCATAAGATCCTAGCCCACACCTTATTTGGGAAGAAGTCAAACAGTACCTCAGTTTCACGTGATGAACTCTTCATCATATTTTGTGCTTCCCAGAACCGTCCAGTAAACGGTGCCACTTTTATGTTGGCCAATTTTGACCACCTTATCCAAGATGAACGAGCACCAATTCAAATAGGCGGCTTGATAACCATGATTGGTAATGCTATCGGATTACGTCAACCTATGCTTGACTTAAGCCCTTTTTGTGGCATTGCGACTATGAGTATACCCTTCCTCTTCAACACTATGTTTATAGCAAACCTAGGGTCTGAAGAGTTTGAGCTTATAATTAACAACCAAGTCCTTTGCCTATTCACCTTGCCTAGTCCAAGGACTAGTGTTCATAACCGCAATAACTGGCTCTACAACATGAACGGAATACCCTTTCCTGCTAGATCTACTGAATCCATCCAGGACTATGAGATTTGTGACGACCAGATCCCTTATGCTGAATCTGACCCTCAGACACCATCTGGTTATTATGATATTGATCCTCCTCCTCAACCTGTCCCGACCGAAGAATCGGCGATACCCGATCTTAGACATCATATGCCCGGAGCAAATTATAACACCACCATTCAGGCTTTGATGTCAGAACAGGACGCCCTCAGAGAAGAGTTAGCTAACATGGGACAAGAATTTCTGGGATACATGAACAGTATGACAAATCAGTTCCACGAGTTGTTAAACCGTGTTAACTCCTTTGCTCCTCCGGCCAGAGATCATGCAGATGGATAGATGTTGTTTTTCTTAGTTACTTAGTTCTAGTTTAGGTTATTCATTAATTTTGTTTCAAATTATTTTAGTATTTGTTTTTCTTTCGCATGTTTGCTTTTGTCTTCCAATGTTACATTATGATTATTTTATGAAGCTATTGATTTATTTTACTTTATTATGACTTATGCAATATCTATCAATAATGCTCTCTACTGTTGCTACCTACATAACTTATTAAAGAATATATATATATATATATATATATATATATATATATATATATATATATATATATATTATGAAAGTAGAATAGCATGCAAGACAATTTAAAAGTATCACAATAGCAAAATAAAATAAACATATGCATAACAAAATAACAACAATAAAATATAATGATAAAAACAAGGTACGTTGCAAGAATGACTGTGTGACGAGCGTTACACAATCCATTACGGTCGTCACACCAAGTGCCTGTGACGCCCGTAACACCCCTGTCACGAGCGTGACACCTACAGACTATGTGAACGTTACTAACCGTTGGAGACACGACCGTTACACCACCCACTTTTTACCTTCCCCATTTATTCACATTTACCCACATTTATTTACTTTTCAACCACTCCCTTTCCAACTTCCAAATCTTTTCCTATAAATACCCACCATACCTTTCTTCATACACCACAAACCATTCTATAAAATCAATTTCATTTCCCTTCTCCCCTTATTACCTCTTTCAAACCACTTATCGGTATGGCGGGAAACCAAGATTTCGGAAATATCATCTTCCGATCCGAAGATGAAAATTATCAAAGGGAGCAGTTTGAGCGTTTCCAACAGCGAGGCGTCCAATCCACCAGGTATCCTGATTTAAATTGTTTACAAGAATTAGGATTACTTCAAGGTATAGAATGGATGCTCCGCCTCGCTGATTTAACCTTTCTTTACACTCATAATCAACCTACCTACCCCACTCTCACCTTAGAATTTTTAAGTTCTTATTCGTACAACACTCCTACCGGTGAAGACGAGTACTTAACCGGTACCGCAACCTTCCGCATGTTCAACACCGAGTACTCCCTATCCCAAAAACAATTGAGCACCATGCTACAATTCCCTGTAGAAGGTCAAGTCCACCCTAGGATACCTCCGAACTCCCAGTGGCATATAAATGCCTTCGACCTCTTTAGAAAAATTTCCGGTGTGGAAACCAACAACTCGGATGTATTACTTGCTTCGCATATACATAACCCAACCATCCGGTACTTCATCCACATCCTGCAAAACACTATTTTTGGTCGACCGAACAACAGCAAAGTCAACGCCAAGGAATTATTTTTCCTCCACTGCGTCTTTGCAGCAGATACACAGGTAAACACTGCCTCCTTCCTATTTCATCATATCCGCACCCTGTGTGCTAGAGGCCGTCAACCTTTTGTAATTGGTGGATTAATCACCACCATAGCACTTGGCTTAAATCTTGGGGATCGACTTCAGAATTTACAATCTCTCCCACCCCTATTGATGGATATAAGCTACTGTCGGTCCAGCCGCCTAATCAAAAACAGGGTAGGCGGAGGGTATTACCTTATGGTGAACAACCAGGAAGTCCCAAGCCTTGTTTTACCCAACATTGCCCTAACAGATTTCACCAATCCCAACCGCCAAATCTATGATCTGAATGCTCCCGAAGCTACCGAACCTACACAAGCAAACTCGCCTACAGACGAGTTTGAAGAAATGGAGCAAGGTGATCAGGTTCCTGCACAACAATCAGTCCCGCTCAACCCTTCCGATAATGCAGCTGGTTCATCCTCACGACGTCGTCGACGAAGAAGGCCAGCAACCAACGACGACATCATGGATGCTATCGATGGTATGCAAGCGCAGAATCTCGAAGTAATGCAGATGATGCGGCAGTTATTGACGTTGTTGTTGATTGACTATTTGAAAATACCGAAATTACAGATGATACTTAATGATGGTGTTGACTGGGTGGTTGACTTTTTCTTACATGAGGCCTCTTCTGCCTCCCAACAGATACTACATTAGCTTCGTTTTCTTTCTTCTTGGCAAAACTATTACCATACCTCTTGTTGGACGAAGCTTCCTCCTTAGATAACCGTCCCTCTCGGACACCTTCTTCTAGCCTCATCCCCATGTTTACCATCTCGGTAAAATCATTGGGGGCATTGGCAATCACCCGCTCATAGTAAAATGAGCTCAGGGTCTTGAGAAAAATCTTGGTCATCACCTTCTCTTCCAAAGAAGGGGTAATTTGAGCAGCAAGCTCTTTCCATCGATGAGCATACTCTTTGAACGTCTCTTTATCCTTCTGAGACAATAACCTCAATTGGTCCCTGTTTGGCGCCATATCCATATTATACTTGTAGTGCTTCACGAATGCTTCACCCAAATCATTGAATGTGTGGATGCTCGCACTATCCAAACCCATGTACCACCTCAAAGCGCCACCAGTCAGACTGTCTTGAAAATAATGGATCAATAACTGATCATTATCAGTTTGCATCGACATCTTTCTAGCATACATGACGAGATGACTGAGCGGAAAAGTGTTCCCCTTGTACTTTTCAAAGTCAGGAACTTTAAACTTCACCGGGATTTTAACATTTGGAACCAAACAAAGCTCTGCAGCACTCTTACCAAACAAATATTTACCCCTCAAAGTTTTCAACTCCTTTCGCAACTCAAGGAATTGGTCTTTCATTTCGTCCATCTTCTCATACACATCAGGCCCCTCAGATGGCTCGGAATGATAAATGGTATCTTCAACATGGGGTAGCATATGCACAACTGGCAGTGGCACATACATGACCGGGCTAGATGCCGCCATGGAAGCAAATGTGGGTGCAAAACCCTCAGGCATAAAGTTAGGTGACATTCTCCACGGGAACCCGGCAGGCATGGCAGGCGCAAAGTGAGCAGCAGTAGCAGGAACGGTAGAGGTAGCAACCTCTGAAATAACAGTCCTCTAAGTAGGAGGAGTTGCAAGCGTTGAAGAAGATTGGCTTTGAGTAGATAACACTGACTCCATCATGGCATTCAAACGAGCAATCTCGTCCTTCAAATCTCTGTTCTCTTGCTCTAGATGTTCCATGATTCTTGAGTGATTGACGCGGGTATTGTATCGATGAGTCAGCTTGGCTGAAGCACAGAAGAAATACCAATAAGACATCTGGTGAAAAAGAAACCTGTTATGCAAATGATGCATGAAATGCAATGCTTGATTGTTTTTATTTTCAAGGAACTTACTATATTATTTGCAAAAACATATATATATATATATATATATATATATATATATATATATATATATATATATATATATATATATATATATATATATATATATATATATATATATATATAAACAATTGCAACAATTTGATATGACCATAAAATCTCTTTTATTTATATAATTGGAAGGATTACACTAAATACAATTTCAGAAACCAAAAATATAAAATACAAGAGTAAAGGAGACTAGTCATCCTAAGGATCCCTAATAACAACATCAGAAGACCTAGTTGCAAGCGCGTACTTCCTTCGGATGCGTCAGATCTCGGACTCAAAAGAAGTGTTCATCTGATTCTTCTCAAGGACAAGCTGATCAACAATCTTTTTCCAAGCGACGAAAGGCTGAGGTGTACTAGAGGAAGATGAAACCTCTGGCTCTCTCTGTCTCTTTGTTACTCGGTCTTCAAGAAGCTCAATAAGTGCATCTTTGTCCATAGACTCAAGCTGCAACTCCTCATGCTTTTTGCTCAAAGCATGGAAACGCTCTTCCCACATATCCTTCTCTCGCTTCATCTTGGCGAACGTGTCTTCCAACTCCTTTACATCTTGGTTAGGGAGAGTTAGTGGCTCAACCACAACCATAAACATAGGTCTATCACAAGCATAAGGCATCTTCAACTCCAAAGCTCTCTTCTTCACCCAAAGAGTGTAAGCTTCCAAAGCTACACAATTGCACAGACCAAGCTCAAATCTTCCTTTCCTATGCATATTATGCCAAGCATGCACAATCTTCTGCTTCAAATGTTGGGGATCTTTACCCTCTTGATAGAAAAGACCTTCTAAAAAAGTGTTATTAAGTTTGTCTCTCAAGGGGAACCCAAGTTGACGATGATCCAAAATAGGGTAGTAGTTAATTCTTCCTTATGTACCAATGAGAGGCACATTAAAGAATTCACCGCAAAAATCAATAATCTCCAAACTACTTAATGAAGGATCATACCAAACTATATCATCATTAGTGAGAGACATAAGTCTCTGAGACCACCGTAGACATTGTTTGTTCTCCACAAAAGCAAGCGTCTGAGGCAAGTGCGAAATAAACCAGTTGTACAGGAGAGGAACACAACAGACGATCGTTCCACCACCCTTAGAATTTCTCAAATGCAAAGAGAAATACATATCACCTAACAAGGTAGGCACATGATTCCCAATCAAGAAAATTTTAATGGTGTTAACATCAACAAAACCGTAAATGTTAGGGAACAAAGCCCATAGAAGGGCAACACAAAGATAGCTTCGAAAGCATCCACACTACCAGCTTGAGCAAAGGCAGTAGCTTCCTTGATGAGGAATTCAGAAGTCAACCAAAATAATCCTCCTTTCTTCACCCAATGGGCCTCAATCTCAGACTTCTTCAAGTGAAGAGCTTCATCTATGATGTGAGATCTAGGAATCTCTTCCAATCCACTAAAAGGCAACTTGTTAGAAACAGGTATTCCCAAAAGATTGACATACTCCTCCAACGTAGGCACAAGCTGATAATCAGGGAAAGTGAAGCAGCGATAGAGAGGATCATAGACCTGAACCAACACACTCAAGAGTCCTTCAACCACATCAGCATACAAAATAGACAGAAGCTTCCCATGACGTTGCTTGAAGTCCAAGGGATCTAATACAAAGGATGCTAGCTTCCTTAACTCTTTTAAGTCGGGACATCTGAAACTGTACTTCTTAGTGTTCCTTTGTCCACAATCCATGGTCTGATTTTTTTTGCAAATAAGACCTCAGTTCCTTGAAATTTCGTGTGATGAATATTATGATGCGCATGAATGCATGAATGCAACAATCACAAATAAGAGATCACACACAAGGAAAACAAACAAAGGTCAAGGGATGAATCAAGTCATTGTCAAGATCAATCATCCATTTTGGTGGATTATGGCTTTCACCTTATCAACACCCAAGTTCGATTGATATTGACAAGACTTGATTGGATCAACCAAAAATCAAGGGTTTGTTGTGAGTCACGAGCATAGAGTCAGGGTAAAAACCATCCCAAAGGAGTGAACTAAGGATAAAAACATGTAGATCAGGTTCTAAAAAGTTCTCAAAGTCTTAATTCCATCTATCGAATATTATAGGTTAGGATGACTGACTCATCAACCCATAATATTCTCAAGAGAAACTCGTCTGAATGTAGTATCGTGTAATAACTGTTATCAAGTCTACACTTGAACAGTCTCCGCACTACGTCCTAAATAGGCCAAAAAGGGTAAAATGTTCTATGGTCCTCAACTTCTAGGACCCCAAATCAGAGATAGTAATGCCTAACCACAAATAACTTGTGTGACATTCATAACTCCAAAAGAGTCTCCACTGAGTAGATGGGTCTCAAGTCAACTTATTAAGGACTACTCCACACAAGTTGAACATGACTATACCATCCTCCTATCTTAATTTCACTCAAGTTCGGGTTAGAACTTATCTCACCACTCAGAGATCACCAAGCACAACAAGCAGATTATACCATATAAACAAATATACATACATCAAATATACAATTATATACACACAAAAAAAAGTAGGCTAAAAACTCACTGGAGACTACTCCCCAGCAGAGTCGCCACTTAGGGGCGGACGTGATTGCCTTAGAATCAATAAGATCTTGAACCTTGTATTTTAATGCTTTACAATTCTCGATCGAATGCCCAAGAGTGCCAAAATGAAATTCATAGCAGGCATTTTCATCATAACAGGGAGGAAGAACCGCTGGTGCTGGTCCTAACTCCCTTAGTTGTACAAGTGATCCCCTCAGTAAATATGGTAGAATGTGGCTATATGGCATAGGAACCGTGTCAAATCTTCTCTCGGGCCTCCGCATCCTTTGTTGTTGTTGCTGATACTGTGGTTGCTGACCTTGCGGTTATTGTTGATACCATTGTTGTTGTGGTTGTTGGTAGTGTTGCTATTGTTGAGTTTGAACAGGAATTGTAAATGGTTGTTGCTGACTTGGTTGGATGGGAGCTATGGTGGCTACTTGTGGATAAAAGGCATTTCTTGTTCGAATGATGGAGGTGGCATTGATCTCGCCTTCTCGTCTTTTACCATAGGTAAAAATGGTTTCTTCGATGCACTGGAAGTATTGGCAGAGTTCTGGATCTTTCCCATTTTAATCATATTTTCTATTCTTTCACCGGCTAAGACTAGGTCGGAAAACCCCAAAGAGGTGCTCCCTACAATTCTGTCAAGGTATGAACCTTACAGGTTACCCATAAACATGTCCACCAGTTCCGTTTCTAGCAATGGGGGTTGTACCCTAGCAACTAATTCCCTCCACCATTGGGCATGCTCTTTGAAGGACTCCTCATACCTTTGAGTCAAATTTTGCAACTGCGTGCGATTAGGTGCCATATCAGTGTTGTACTGATAGTGCTTGAGGAATGCCTCGACCATTTCCCTCCATGTGTGTACATGGATGCCCTCAAGTTGCATATACCAATCCAAAGATGCCCCATTGAGGGAATCGTGGGCAAATGCATTAAAAGTTGATCATCGTTGAAATAGGCAGCCATCTTCCGACAATATGCCCTAATGTGCGTCTTAGGGTCGCTATTTCCCTTATATTTTTCAAAGTCCGGAACTTTGAACTTGGATGGAATGATAACCCCGGGTATCAGGCACATTTCTGCCGCATCAAGACCCAAAACATCAGTGTTCCCTATTGCCTTGAGCTTTTCCTCGATAGCCTTTTGTAGCGGTAAATTCATGACCATCAAGCTATGGATAAGCTAGACGCCAATAAAACCAGAGTCGCCACCGCGCTTTTATTGTTTCCAAGAGAAAAGGGAAAAGTACGAACAAAATCCAAAAGATAAGAAGTTTTCAAATCAAAAATAATAAAATGCCAGAGGTTACAGGTAAAGGGGTTGGTTACACAGAGGGAAGGTGTTAGCACCCAAAGTGTCCTAGGTACTCCTAGGGAGCCCTTTCTTGTATGCATATGTGTTTTTGTACAAACGATGTTTGCAATAAATAGAGTGGGGGGATGAGAAAATAATTTATTAATTATATTTTTGTGTTTGATAAGACCTTCAGACTTGTGCCTACGTACCAACATAAAATAAGGGATCAAAACCTCATAGTTCGTGGTATCAATTTCAAAGTGAATGAGTTTTTTTTAACAAAAAAATTGAGTTTAACATAGGCACAAAAGGCCTAACAAGGTTTGAATGAGTATTAGTTCTTTTTGTCTTTGGAAATTTTAAGTCAAGTATAGTTAAATTCATTTACAAGTTTGATTAAGAAAAGGAGTTTAAAATGCAATGGCATAAGGCCAAAGTTTCTAATTTGCAATATGGTCAAAGTTTAGAAAAAGACACAAGCAAAGAATATTTGAAAAAGGGGAGAGATTTTGAAATTAAAGAACTGGGGAGGAGATGAAGAGACTAATCCTAATCACAAATTTAAAAGTTAAGAGTTGAAAAGATCTAACCAATGGGCGACAATCCAATAGACAAGAATGTCATATAGAAACCTAAATTTCCCTTGGACTTTAGAATCAAGCAATATCAATACACAAATAGCAAGATGAAGAGCAATGTATCAAATAAAGATAGCCACATCCAAGCTTAGCAACTCCATGATCTTCTTCCAAATTCCCATGTATTAGATGACTTCAAAGATGGCATTAGACACAGGTTCAAAATAACAGTTTCAATATGATCATGTTGCAGATGAACTCAAATGGATCTCCAATATTGTGTCAGATGAATGTTCGCTTCACAAGCACTTGAATTCATGAAAGTTGGTATTGGCCAAGTCCTTTGCATAGGGGATGTTACCTAAGTCTAAGTCCAATAGTCTCAGATCAAATCAAACAGTCCACACAAGATATTTTTTAGGGTTTTTGTTCTTATTATGTACATTAAGGTCAAAAGACCACCAAACAAACAAGCATATACAAATACAATATATCACAAATTATGGCCCAAGTGGGCAAAATGAAAATGGCATCAAAGTAAACAAATTGAATGGTATGAATAATGGCAAATGAATAAAAGCTTGAAATTAAAGTGTATAATAGTAAATGACTTGAAATTAAATGTTAGTTGTTAGTTGATTAGAAGTTAGTATATCTTTTTCTTTGTTTTTGTTTAAGTCATTGTTTGGAGAACACTCTACCCACTTATCACAAACATGGATCCTTGAACCAAGACATCTTCCAAAGGAAGGAAAAAAGACCAAGTTTCCACACAATACCATGAAACAAGGGAGACTTACAATCTCACTTACTAGAATGCTATACCTTTTGTGTCACAAATTTAGCACTTTGTTAAGCAGTCGTAATTGGACTTATGTAGAAGTCACAACTATTTGAGGCCGCGCAATAGAATTTTGGTGTTAATGCATGTTAGAAACATAATATAATGGACTATGCTCATGAAACATACCACACACAAAAAGAATATGCAAAGTGGTGGACCTAATCTCATCCATACTCATGTTGATTTTGCAATCAATTAGCTTTAGGATATAGAGATATCATAGGTCCATGCCATGAATGAATAAATAAGGGGAATAAGATGAAGAGGGAGGGGGAATGGAATCAAAACAAATTGGTCAAAGGAGGACTTTTACCAAATTAAGATCATTCGTTCATTTTGGGAGATGAAATTTACATTTCATCAATCCCTTAAATTCAATGATCTGAACTCAAGAAAGTCAAATCAACCTTGACCAAGGCCCAACAACACAAGTCAAACTCAACAAGTCGATTAAAATGGCTCAACACAATTTATTTGACATTTAATCAATCAAAAATAATTAAAATATGCATTAAATTAAATTAAATTATGGTTGGTCAATTTCCTAAAACCTCATCAAAACACCAAATAAATGGCCATGAGATTTATCATAGGTCAAACAAGGTCAAAGGACCTTGGAGAAAAACATTCATTATTTTTGGAAACTTAAAACTATTTTTAAATAATTAAAAATATTCACAAAATCAATTATATCATGAAAAATATTAATAATGATCCAAAAATATAATTTTAGTTCAGAAAATGAAAGAGGAATTTATTTAATTTTTTTTGGTGAAACTCTCATATTTTTTGGATCAATATTAAAATTAATATGAATTAATGAAAATAACACAAATAAAATGAAAATCAAATAATCAGAAAAAATGTGGACCACTTGATCTCCCTAATTAATTGAGGTGGCATATCAAGTGGCCACAAGCGCGCGTTCCATGGCGAACTCAAGTCAACGCGCCACAAAACAGGTAATCAAAACCAACACTCATGATTAAAACAATTTAAACAGATCATGTGGCTCTGGACCTTGCCAACTCACCACCAGAGCAACTCTCCAGTCACCTTCTTAGGCGAGCTTCGCCGGACTGGTCCAATCATAACCATCACTAAAATAAAAAAGAAGGACATGATTTTAAAGTAAAAATGGCACTGAGTGCAAATCCGACCTCAATTTATCCTAACTTCAAGTATATTGAGAGATACAAGGAGTTGAAATTTGAGGTGCATGATCTGAGTTGCTTCGATTTGACCTCAAAGCAACTCAATCGCGTTGCCTACATTGGTAGGACTTCAGACAACCAAGGATCCAAGAGAATTATGGAGAATTGAGTGAGAATCGAAGAGATGAAAATTTCTGGAAAATACCTTCAATGCAGGTGTGGATTCAATTGCTTTTGCCTTGGCTCGTGCTTGATCTTGTTCAGGAAGCTTGCAGAAGTAGATTAGAATGCAAAGAAGTTCTTGGATCCCCGGAGTTTTGAATCTCAAAACAGTGAGATTCAAACTTAATTTTCAAATAAAATTCTCAGGATTATCCTCTCAAATGGAAGGGCTTGGGGTTTTGGATCAAAGCTGACGCAAAGGGGTCCTCATTTCTGAGCATAGGGACCTCTATTTATAGCTGTAGCAAGTGTTATTTGCACCCTTGAAGTGAGTTTCCAAAATTGACAATGAGTGATGCATGGATGCATGGGTGTGTACAAGCCCATTAAGTCATTCCTTTTGGTCCATAATTGAGTGTGAACATGTCTGAAATCAACTTGGAATGCAAGGCAATTATACACAACTATTTGAAGTTTGATCTTTGCCAAATGATGATGCCATGCACAGACCATTCAAATCTTGTCCAAAATGGATGAAATTGGACTTTTTGGGAAGGTCAGATCAAGAGGAAAAACTTTAATGTTGAACATGTTTCCATTTGAAGCTTGTATCATGATGAATTTTTAAGTGGAAGTTTGGAAATTTTAACATATCAAAAAAATTTCTAAGTGTCAAGCCATATGTTCACTTATTCCACCTTGGTTAACTTTTCGTGTGAGCTTCAAATGAGAAAAGTGTATTCATAAAAGTTGTATATATTTCAAATTCCTTTAAAATGGTAATAAATTTGACCTTATTTGGATTTGATATGAAGGATTTATGCATTTGTGAAGTTGAGGAAAATCACTTGTTCAATGGTATTGGTCCAAATAGACCTATAATGTATCCTCATATCACATGCTCATAAAAGTTGAATTATCTCTTCCTCAAAACATAAAAGTTGAAGTATACACCTTTAGTTTAATTATGAAACTTGGAAATATTTTCTCTCATAAAAATTGAGCAAGTTATGGCCTTGGGAAGTTTACCTCCAAATTAGGGTTTAGACAAAATAACCTATCATCTTTCATCATAAAAAATGACTTTCCAAGCTAAACTAGCTCTAGACCTCAACATGAAAGTTTTTTGGAATGTCATTTAGAGTAACGTTGATCTTATAATAATTTTCATATGATAAAAAATGTAGGAGATAGGGTCTAGGGGACCCCAGTTTTGATCAAATGAATTCCTCTGGTCAATCACCATCAACCAACTTGCTAACTTGCAATTCTCTTGACTTTTAGGACTCATGGAGGATCATATATGCCTAATATGATGAAATTTGAAGTATCCCTGGAAATATTTGATCAATTGTTGAAGAAGCTTGGTGAAGAAGTTACATAAGATACCCAAATGAACTAGGGTTTCCACTGCAAACCAATTCCAAACTCTTGATGAATTCTTGACCAAAATAACATGTGAGGCTCATGGGCACTCATATATGATGTCTAAAGCCATTTTAGACCAATCTTGATTGTGCTCTTAGCAATGAGGGTCTTAAACCCTATATATGAACTTGATAGATCAAAGGTGATCATGTGCCCTTGCTACAAAAGAGTTAGACAAATGCAAAGACATATTTTTAGTATTTTGGTTAGTAAATGATAAAATACAAGGTATGATACAATCACATGGTGCTTGGTGATCTCTCCCAATACAAACCCAATGAATGAGGGGTAAGGAGGATGCCAAGGTATGATCCCAATGCTAATGTATATGATGAGGTAGCATGAGGGATCTTAGGGTCAAAATTGGGGTCTTACAGCTTTACCTTCCTCTCCACCTCGTTGGTTGCTGAACCAAAGGCGTCATACTGGGAAGCATCCCTTGGGTTGAAGAATGCATTGTGTTAGTCGTTTATTTCAAAAACATGAGGACAAGGATTGTCGTTTGGAACACCGTCGGGTGCACTAATGTTGATTGGGGGATCAACTGGAAGAACTGGAGTCGGAGTCTCTGTAACACCCCGATTATCGTTAGAATAATTTAAATATTATTTAATATGATTATTTGAAGGTAAAAAGGAATTATTAAATAATATTGGGAATTATTATTATTATTATTATTATTATTATTATAAGTGTTATTTATTTTAATAATAATTAAATAATAAAATAAGTGGAATATGAAGAGTGGAAGGGTAAAAGTGGAAATTGGAAAGAAAAAGGTCCAAAGGAGAACTCAGAGTTGGTTTTCACGTATTGTGTCTCAGAGTCAGAGGAAAAGGAAAACGCTGAAGAGAAAGAGAAGGAAGAGGAAAAGGCCAAAGATTTCTCGGAGCTTCCTTCAATCCAAAGAGGTAAGGGGTCTGAACCTTATTAAACAATAATATGCTGAAAATGGTGAAATATTGGATAAACGAAATTGGGATTTTTATCGAAGGAATTCGTAGAGATTTTATGTAATGATGTTAGGATTTGTAAAATCGAATAGGGGAATGATTCGTGTTAGATGATATGAGTGATTTTGTGTGAAATTGGGACTGTGAACGGTTGAATTGGACAGGTTCGTAGCAGAGAAAACCCATAGCAGATCTGGAAGACTGGATTCTGGTCATACGCGTATGGCACTAGGCAATACGCGTATGGGATGGCTTAGAAAAAGGGGTGTTGGCGCTGGTACGCGCCATACGCGTGTGATACGCGTATTCCTGGAGTGGTACGCGTATGGCGTATGCCATACGCGTATGAGTGAAAGAGATGGAATTTTGAACGTGAAATGGTCTCTGGTGGTACGCGTATGGGAAAGTGATACGCGTAGCATACGCGTACGGGAATGGCCAATACGCGTATGGATTTGGCCAAGCGTGGGCAATACGCGTATGAGCATGAGCAATACGCGTATGGGCAGACTTGTGGTCTTTCCTGGCTGTTGTTGTGCAGTTTCGGTTGTCTAGGCTGAGCGAGGTAACTTAGCTGATGCATAGTATACGAAGGATCAATTCCCGTTGCTTTGAGTGGTATAGATATTAGTAAAGTGCGATAATACTGTGTTTGAGTATGTGGCATGATGTGATATGCTCTTATGATAGAATGTGTTAATGATGATGATAACATGACTATATGATGCTGTTGTTGCTATGTTGATTATGATGAATGCTTGGTGTGCATGCATTCATGAAAGGCCGATGCCTAGTGATGAACGGACTGAGTTCCAATGATGTTGTTGACTCCGGGCTTGTTGAGAGGCTTGGTTCCTTACGGGGAACTCGGATTCTATGGTGATGAATCTGGGAGTAGTGATCCTGTAGTTGGTCACAAAATGGGTATACCGAGTCGTGTTGAGTCATGCATGGGTGCGTGCATTGCAATTGATGTGTTGTGTTGTTGATGTTCATGAGTTTATGGAGTATGATGATTATGATGAATTGTGTTGGCATGTGTGAAATATATTTATGTTTATATTTCTGTCGTTATATTATTATTTAATAATGTAATTCTCACCCCTTCTGCATGTGTTTATGTTCATCTATGATGAGCAATGTGCAGATAAAGTGGAGTAGCTATTGTTGAGGTTCGAAGAATAAGTGTAGAGTTATTCTACAGAGTCGAGTCAAATGCTCTGGTCATGTGACACCGGGGATTATGGGATTCGATAGCTAAATTATTATTATTATTTACGTTGTTTATGATGACTAATTTGTTGAGATAATGTTGAAACATTTTTATAATATTTATGTTGTTGTCCGCTGCGAAGTTTTAACTAAAATAAATAATATGATTTATGTTGTGATGCGATAAGTGTCATGTTTTAAGAAATGTAAACTCTTCTACATGTTGTACTCTGATAATCAATTTAAATATGTCGTTTGGGGTAGAAGGGTGTTACATTAGTGGTATCAGAGCATGGTCAGTCCAGTCGAGTCATAATGTGAGGTTTTCCCTGTTGGTCGATTAGTGTAAATGACACTGTTGATATTTAACGGTTGTGGTTGTGTTGTGCAGAGTATGGCTGGAGAAAATGACCGTGCGATTGCTGAGGCTCTGACGGCTATGGCGCAGGCTATGCAGGCGCAGCAGAATCCGCCGGTCGACGAGTTTAGGAATTTGGGAAGGTTTCTGAAGAATAACCCTCCTACATTCAAGGGGCGCTATGATCCAGATGGTGCTCAGATTTGGCTGAGGGAAATTGAGAAGATTTTCCGGGTGATGACGTGTACTGAAGCACAGAAGGTGCAGTTTGGTACGCATATGTTATCTGAAGAGGCTGAACACTGGTGGGATAACACTCGTCAGAGGATTGAAGTACCAGGTGCTGAGATGACTTGGGAAAGGTTCAAGACGGCCTTTCTGGAGAAATATTTTCCTGCTGATGTGCGATGTAAGAAGGAGATGGAATTTCTAGAACTGAAGCAGGGTAACATGTCTGTTGCTGATTACGCTTCGAAGTTTGAAGAGCTGGTGCAGTATTGTCCTCACTACAATAATGCTGATGCTGAGGGATCCAAGTGTGTCAAGTTTGAGAACGGGTTGCGTCCCGAGATCAAACAAGGCATTGGTTACCAGGAGATTCGTAGGTTTCCTACATTGGTTAACAAGTGCAGGATATTTGATGAAGATAGCAAGGCTAGGACTGCTCATTACAAGAGTCTTAGTGAGAAGAAGAATAAGGATCGTGGTAGTCCTTATGCATCTCCGAATGGTAAAGGTAAACAGAAAGTAGTAGATGAGAAGAAGCCAAGTGGGGGAGGATCTCCCATAGCTGGTAAATGTTTCAAGTGTGGCGAGCCAGGCCACCGTGCTGATAGCTGTACCAAGAAAGTGCTGAGATGTTTCCGATGCGGTCAGGCTGGTCATAGAGTTACTGAATGTAAGGATGCTGGTCCGACATGTTTTAATTGTGGCGAGAAAGGCCATATCAGTTCGCAGTGCTCGAAACCGAAGAAGGCGGCTACTGCAGCTCATACTACTGGTAGGGTGTTTGCTCTGAGTGGGGCTGAAGCTCCTAAGGAAGATAATCTGATTAAAGGTACTTGCTTGATTAATAATGTTGAATTGCTTGCTATTGTTGACACTGGTGCTACTCATTCGTTTATTTCGTATGAGTGTGCGACTAGGATTGGTGTGATTATGTCGTCCTTAGGCGGAAGTATGGTGATAGATACTCCTGCTAATGGTTCTGTGAAGACTTCTGTTGTCTGTCGAGGTTGTCATTTGACTATCCTTGAGAGAGAGTTCGTGGTGGATTTGGTGTGCTTACCCTTGCACCAAATTGATATTATTCTGGGAATGAATTGGCTAGAATTCTATGGCGTGTTTATCGACTGCTATAGGAAGACGGTACGGTTTTCTGAAGTTGGTGAGAATGATGAGGCAAGATTTCTATCTGCTAGGCAGGTGGGGGATTTTGTGAAAGATGAAGCTCAGATATTCGCTTTAATTGCGTCTCTGCAAGCGGATAAGAAAGTGGTGAGTGTAGATTTGCCTGTCGTTTGTGAATTTCAGGATGTGTTCCCGGAGGATGTAAGTGATTTACCTCCAGAACGTGAAGTCGAATTTACCATTGACTTAGTACCAGGTACGAGTCCGGTGTCGATGTCTCCTTATAGAATGTCGGCAACTGAATTAGTTGAATTGAAGAAGCAACTTGAAGAATTGCTTGAGAAGAAGTTTGTGCGTCCAAGTGTTTCTCCTTGGGGTGCACCAGTATTGTTAGTGAAGAAGAAAGAAGGTACGATGAGGTTGTGTGTCGATTATCGGCAGTTAAATAAGGTGACTATCAAGAATCGGTATCCATTGCCGAGGATTGATGATTTGATGGACCAGTTGGTTGGAGCTCATGTTTTCAGTAAGATTGATTTGCGGTCGGGTTATCATCAGATCCGAGTGAAGTCAGATGATATTGCGAAGACTGCTTTCCGTACGAGGTATGGTCATTATGAATACACTGTGATGCCGTTCGGTGTGTCTAATGCTCCAGGTGTGTTTATGGAATATATGAATCGTATATTTCATCCGTACCTTGATAATTTTGTTGTGGTGTTCATAGATGACATATTGATATATTCTAAGACGGGAGAAGAGCATACAGGACATCTGAGAATTGTTTTGCAGGTGTTAAGGGAAAAGAAATTATATGCAAAGTTATCTAAATGTGAGTTCTGGTTGAAGGAAGTGAGTTTCCTTGGCCATGTGATTTCGAGTGGTGGAATTTCTGTTGATCCTGCTAAAGTGGATGCTGTATTACAGTGGGAGACTCCGAAGTCTGCTACTGAGATACGCAGTTTTCTGGGGTTAGCTGGTTATTATCGCAGATTTATTGAGGGCTTCTCTAAGTTGGCATTGCCGTTGACGCAGTTGACTAAGAAGGGTCAAGTGTATGTGTGGGATGCAGCTTGTGAAGCCAGTTTTGTTGAGTTGAAGAGGCGGTTGACCAGTGCTCCAGTGTTGATCTTGCCTAATCCTGGTGAGTCCTTCGTTGTTTATTGTGATGCTTCGTTGATGGGTCTTGGTGGTGTTTTGATGCAGAATGGTAAAGTTGTGGCTTATGCTTCTAGACAGTTGAGAGTTCATGAGAGGAATTATCCTACGCATGATCTAGAACTTGCAGCTGTTGTATTTGTGTTGAAAATGTGGAGGCATTATCTGTATGGTTCCAGATTCGAAGTGTTCAGTGATCACAAGAGTCTGAAGTATCTGTTTGATCAAAAAGAGTTAAATATGAGGCAGAGAAGGTGGTTAGAATTACTGAAGGATTTTGACTTCGAATTGAGTTATCATCCCGGTAAGGCTAATGTAGTTGCGGATGCGTTGAGTAGGAAGTCTCTACATATGTCTATGATGATGGTTCGGGAACTTGAGTTAATTGAACAGTTCCGTGATATGAGTTTGGGTTGTGAAGTTTCCGCTGATAGTGTAAAGTTGGGTATGCTGAAGTTGACTAGTGGAATTCTGGAAGATATTCGGAATGGTCAGCAAGTTGATGTCGCTCTAGTTGATCATATTACTATGGTTAACCAGGGTAATGGTGGTAATTTTGAGATTGATGAGAATGGCATCCTACGATTTAAAGGTAGAGTTTGTGTTCCTGAGGTGTCTGAATTGAGAAAGAGTATTCTTGAAGAGGGCCATAGGAGTGGGTTGAGTATCCACCCAGGTGCAACTAAAATGTATCAAGATTTGAAGAAGTTGTTTTGGTGGGCTGGTATGAAAAGAGATGTTGCTAAGTTTGTGTATGCCTGTTTGACTTGTCAGAAGTCAAAGATTGAACATCAGAAACCGGCAGGTATGATGCAACCTTTGAAGATTCCTGAATGGAAGTGGGATAGCATTTCCATGGATTTTGTGACGGGATTGCCGAGGACGGTGAAAGGTAATGATTCTATTTGGGTGATTGTGGATCGATTGACTAAGTCGGCGCATTTCTTGCCGATGAGGATTAATCACTCTTTAGAGAAGTTGGCGGAGTTGTATATTGAAGAGATAGTGAGGCTGCACGGTATTCCATCCAGTATTGTGTCTGATAGAGATCCCAGATTTACTTCTAGATTTTGGGAAAGTTTGCAGAAAGCGTTGGGGACTAAGTTGAGGTTGAGTTCAGCTTATCATCCTCAGACTGATGGTCAGACTGAAAGAACTATCCAATCCTTAGAGGATTTATTGAGGGCTTGTGTGTTGGAGCAGGGTGGTTCTTGGGATAGTTATTTGCCGTTGGTGGAGTTTACTTATAATAATAGTTTTCATGCTAGTATCGGTATGGCTCCATATGAAGCATTGTATGGTAGGAGGTGTAGAACTCCATTGTGTTGGTATGAATCAGGTGAGAGTGTTGTACTCGGACCTGAGATTGTGCAGCAGACGACTGAAAAGGTTAAGATGATTCAGGAGAAAATGAAGATTTCTCAGAGTCGTCAGAAGAGTTATCATGATAAGAGGAGAAAGGCACTTGAGTTCCAAGAGGGAGATCATGTGTTCTTGAGAGTTACTCCGACGACAGGTGTGGGTAGAGCTTTAAAGTCTAAAAAGCTTACTCCGAGGTTTGTGGGTCCGTATCAGATTTTGAAGAGAGTTGGGGAAGTGGCGTATCGAATAGCTTTACCGCCGTCGCTTTCTAATCTGCATGATGTGTTTCATGTATCTCAGTTGAGAAAATATATTGTGGATCCTTCGCATGTTGTTCAGTTAGATGATATCCAGGTGAGGGATAATTTGACCGTTGAGGTGTTGCCAATTCGGATAGATGACCGAGAAGAGAAGACCCTGAGAGGTAAGAAGATTGCTCTAGTGAAAGTTGTTTGGGGAGGTCCAGCTGGTGAGAGCTTGACTTGGGAGCGTGAAGATCAGATGAAGGAGTCGTATCCGGCTCTATTTGCTTGAGGTATGTTTTCGAGGACGAAAACTCTTTTAGTGGGGGAGAGTTGTAACACCCCGATTATCGTTAGAATAATTTAAATATTATTTAATATGATTATTTGAAGGTAAAAAGGAATTATTAAATAATATTGGGAATTATTATTATTATTATTATTATTATTATAAGTGTTATTTATTTTAATAATAATTAAATAATAAAATAAGTGGAATATGAAGAGTGGAAGGGTAAAAGTGGAAATTGGAAAGAAAAAGGTCCAAAGGAGAACTCAGAGTTGGTTTTCACGTATTGTGTCTCAGAGTCAGAGGAAAAGGAAAACGCTGAAGAGAAAGAGAAGGAAGAGGAAAAGGCCAAAGATTTCTCGGAGCTTCCTTCAATCCAAAGAGGTAAGGGGTCTGAACCTTATTAAACAATAATATGCTGAAAATGGTGAAATATTGGATAAACGAAATTGGGATTTTTATCGAAGGAATTCGTAGAGATTTTATGTAATGATGTTAGGATTTGTAAAATCGAATAGGGGAATGATTCGTGTTAGATGATATGAGTGATTTTGTGTGAAATTGGGACTGTGAACGGTTGAATTGGACAGGTTCGTAGCAGAGAAAACCCATAGCAGATCTGGAAGACTGGATTCTGGTCATACGCGTATGGCACTAGGCAATACGCGTATGGGATGGCTTAGAAAAAGGGGTGTTGGCGCTGGTACGCGCCATATGCGTGTGATACGCGTATTCCTGGAGTGGTACGCGTATGGCGTATGCCATACGCGTATGAGTGAAAGAGATGGAATTTTGAACGTGAAATGGTCTCTGGTGGTACGCGTATGGGAAAGTGATACGCGTAGCATACGCGTACGGGAATGGCCAATACGCGTATGGATTTGGCCAAGCGTGGGCAATACGCGTATGAGCATGGGCAATACGCGTATGGGCAGACTTGTGGTCTTTCCTGGCTGTTGTTGTGCAGTTTCGGTTGTCTAGGCTGAGCGAGGTAACTTAGCTGATGCATAGTATACGAAGGATCAATTCCCGTTGCTTTGAGTGGTATAGATATTAGTAGAGTGCGATAATACTGTGTTTGATTATGTGGCATGATGTGATATGCTCTTATGATAGAATGTGTTAATGATGATGATAACATGACTATATGATGCTGTTGTTGCTATGTTGATTATGATGAATGCTTGGTGTGCATGCATTCATGAAAGGCCGATGCCTAGTGATGAACGGACTGAGTTCCAATGATGTTGTTGACTCCGGGCTTGTTGAGAGGCTTGGTTCCTTACGGGGAACTCGGATTCTATGGTGATGAATCTGGGAGTAGTGATCCTGTAGTTGGTCACAAAATGGGTATACCGAGTCGTGTTGAGTCATGCATGGGTGCGTGCATTGCAATTGATGTGTTGTGTTGTTGATGTTCATGAGTTTATGGAGTATGATGATTATGATGAATTGTGTTGGCATGTGTGAAATATATTTATGTTTATATTTCTGTCGTTATATTATTATTTAATAATGTAATTCTCACCCCTTCTGCATGTGTTTATGTTCATCTATGATGAGCAATGTGCAGATAAAGTGGAGTAGCTATTGTTGAGGTTCGAAGAATAAGTGTAGAGTTATTCTACAGAGTCGAGTCAAATGCTCTGGTCATGTGACACCGGGGATTATGGGATTCGATAGCTAAATTATTATTATTATTTACGTTGTTTATGATGACTAATTTGTTGAGATAATGTTGAAACATTTTTATAATATTTATGTTGTTGTCCGCTGCGAAGTTTTAACTAAAATAAATAATATGATTTATGTTGTGATGCGATAAGTGTCATGTTTTAAGAAATGTAAACTCTTCTACATGTTGTACTCTGATAATCAATTTAAATATGTCGTTTGGGGTAGAAGGGTGTTACAGTCTCGACTGATGGAGGTGTAAGAGGATTGGTAGTACTGACACGTTGATTCATTTCTTCTTGCATTTTTGCCATAACCTCTTAGCCTCTTGCGACTGCTTGAATAGTCTTCATCAACTGCCGCATTTGGGACCGCACCTGGGTACTTCTTCTTGAAGGATAACTTGGTTCTCTTGGAGTTGCTCCATGACAGCTTGTCGACTTCCTCATGTATCGTACCGAAAAGTCAACTTTGGAGAGTAGTTCTGGTTAGAAAAAAGGGTGGATGAATGAGTTTTTATGTTTTTGTGTTTTGAAAGATGCAAATGATGCATGAATGTTTTTTTCGTTTTATGTTAAAGAAAATCTCTTTTAGTTATTCGTGTTTATTCATTGCAAAAACTACTTGACGATTCACGTTCACAATCATAAATAAAGGAAAACACAATAGAAAAAATCACAAAGATTTTTCATTCATCCTTTGAAGGGGAAATAGATTGCAGTACATAGGAGTTGTAAAATACAAGTAACGGAAGGAAATAAACCAACTAGATGTTCACCCTAAAAGTGATCCCTTGAGACTTGCAGAGAGCCTCAGTGTCGGTGATGAGTTCGGCCATCGTTCTTTTGCAGAACTTAATGAAGTGGTAGACCTCTTTGGGGGTATTATATGGGTACATAATCAGATCCGCCTCCTTCAAATTGTCGGGAAAGTCTTGAAGGGCATAATTATTTAATACCGACATGTTGGTGTACTTGTCCCTCCATTCTTCGTAAAGGGCTTGGAGATTATGGATGATTTCATCCCTTTGAGAAATGGCAGCTTCGAATCCATGGCAACGCTCTTCCCAATGTCTACAATTGTTTTGCAACTCTACGTAGGCTTGGTCATAGATTCCCCTTTTCAAGTTCTTGATTTCCTTGCAAGCTCGTCCAAGGTTGAACTGCTCACGCATGAAGCTTCGGTAAATCTTCTTTCTCTCTAGTTGTTCCTTGGCTAGAAGGTACTTATACTCTTTTAGAGTGGTCCTTAGTTCGAGAATCTAGGCCTCATAATCTTCCCTCGCTTCCTTCTTCATGGAATTTGACCTCTCGACAGTATTTTCAAGGTCCTTGATGATTTGGGATGCTCGATCCAACTCGTCGTTGCAGAAGTCTAGCTCAGAATTAGCTCCTTGTAGAGCTCCACCAACCCAAAATCTTTGTCCCTCGGCTAATCGGAGCCTCTTTTTGCTATCTTCAATTTTTTCACAGACTTGCTTACCCTTATCCTCCAAGACGTGGTTACGTTCCTTGGCACGATTGAGTTGAACTCGTAATTGAGTGTTTTCCAACTCAAGCTCTTTGATTTGGCTGGTAAGTTTGTCCATGTCCTCTTGTAGGATAGGCTCGGGCTCGGGCATCAACGGGAATGAAGAAGGGTCAAATAGAAACGACATCTTAACGACCATAGCCCTCTCTTTTACCCACACGTAGTAGGGTTCCTTGGCTAGGATTTTTTTCTTACCCCATTCTTGGTCAATACGGACTATGCTTGTCCAAGCTTTTCGCACTCTTTTCACATTTGAATTAAGCGGATCCACGATATTGATGACAAATGGAATGAAATCTCATTCCTCGGGAGGACTCATCATGCCGTACCCTAGTTGTCTCTTAAGTATAGCAGGGTTGTAGTTGATGCAACCTTGTGTTCCTATTAAGGGCGCGTTAGAGAACTCTCCACATCTTGCGATGACATCCTTTGTATCCCATTCCCTCTTATACCATAGAATTGAGTTGGTAGAGAGAGATGCGAACCTTTGCGGCCATGTCAGTTTGTTTTCAGCAAAAGGTCCACTTTGAGGCATGTAGGCCCTCATCCAAAGATGTAGCATAGGAGCGCAGCAAAGGAAAGTACCTCCCTTCTTCTCATGCCTTGTATGAAAGGTATGGTAGAAGTTAGTGAGTAAAAAAGGCACCAAATTCTTTGTTAGAAAGACTTCAACTGCTAAATGATCCACGGACTTGTCCATATTTGGGAAGAGAACAATTCCATGAATCAAAAGTGCCAAGGTTGCACTATGGAAGTCGGATCTTCCATTTTTAATCATTTCCCAAGCATGTGATTCTAAGAACTTTTGGGTCAAACCTTTGATGGATCCTTTAACGCCCCAATTATCCACTAGCTTGTTGGCGTTGACACCTAAGGTGAGTGAGAGCTCGGTTAAACAGAAGCCTTCTTCCAAGTTCGGAAAAGGGTTGTACTCTTTGATTGATCGATTGAGGAGTCTCTCGAGGTATTCCAAGGTTGGAGAGATTTGGAAGTCAGGGAAAGTGAAGCATCTTAAAGGGACGTCATAGTATTGGGACATTGTAGTGATAACACCATAGTCAACCTTCTCGGTTAGAAGATCTATGATGTTCCTAAAATTGGCTCTAAACTTGTTGTCTTTGAGAGCTACGACCTTTGAGCAGAGGACCTTTAATGAGCTGATGTCGGGACTCTTGAAGCGGAAAGTAGAGGTGCTTTTCCTTGTTGAAGTATCCATGATTGTGTCGGAAAATAGTCTTGTAATTCTGCGTTCGAACAAACGGAAATTTTAAGAGCTTTGCTTATTATTTTGATGATGAATGAATGTATGAATGAATGATTGGTTTATTATTTTCACAGGATTTTAGGCATGGGTTCAAGGTTTTGGACCATCGCAACGAAGCATGGAGTTAATAATAACTTCTTAGTAAACCAAGCTTCTCGCTTTGTATGATCTAAGACATTTGGAATATTGGGTGTAAGACACCGCCCCTAAAGTCATGGACTTCCTTGACTGTCACCCGCTTATGTCAATTTACTTGCCAGACGACTGCTCCATCAAAGTCATCTACTCTAAGTGAGATCTTCGTGTCGACCCTTACGAGGAAGGCACCTCGGTGGCCTATACTACACGACCATCGGTCTAGGCTAGCCATAGTTTAAAGGTTCTAAAATGGGTATTAGGGTCATTGACTCTAGTAAAAGAAAAGTTGCTTATGCCGAAAGCACGACGGTCATCAATCCCCTTAAGAGAATCTACCACTAAGTGAGGTTCTCGTACGACCCTAACGAGGAAGGCACCTCGCGGACCAATACTACTCAATCTCTCCTATCTCAAGCAAAAACTCTCAGACTCAGGTGGAGAGCCTTTCACACAAGGTTTTCCTTTGCAATCATTATTGCTTCCAAAATTTCTTTGTCATAGAGCCAAAGTTTCGGACCAACAGGCAAACAAAGAAAATATGTACAGGTTAGCAACAAAAGCAATATACACAGAAAAAATAGGTAACAGATAAATCTCCACGTACATAAAAGAGAAAAAACCCAAACTAGGCTAGACTTGCTTAAGGAATCATTACTCCCCAGCAGAGTCGCCAACTATCGCTACCGGGATTTAACGATAATGAAACCGGGACTAAAGAGAGGCAAAATCAGAAGAGTCACCACCAAATTTTATTTAGTTTACCTCTATCAGAGAGGAAAGGGGAAATAGTCGATAAAACCCTTGGAAAGGAGACGCGCATGGGAAGCGCTAAAAGAGAATAAGGAATCGGTCTTGCAACCGAGATTTGGATTCGGAAGTCGGTTACGCAAGGGGAAGGTATTAGCACCCCTTACGTCCATGGTACTCCATGGGAACCATTTGGGTTATTTTACATACATGAGGATTTATCTATCATTGTTTTATTTTCAAAAGAATGTGTGTGAAAGAAGGAGTGTTTTATTATTATAGTGCTCACAAAGGATTGAGGCCCATGTGCCTATGTATCACTCATTTTGGGATGAGGAATCAGAGCTCCGTAGTTTGGAGTAGAAAATATTTATGTGTTGGTTGATTTTACCTTTGAGAAAAGGGTTTTCAGGGTGATGCTCTAAGGCACAAAAATGAGTTTGATGAGTTGTATTGTTTTTACCTTGAATAAGGGTTTTATGAAAGAATGTTTGTGATTGTATTGTACTAAAGTCTATGGGTGGAGGTGATTATTCTAGACAACAAGCCAAGCGTATTGCGTCCAAAATAATCAGAGTAAGGGTAGGAATGCTCCATTCTTACTCATTCTCCACCACTTAAGGCTCGTGGCGCGCAATAACAATCGTAATTATTAAGTGTTTTTAATTTGACTATGAAAATTCCATTTGACATTGAATCAAGGGTTTGTTTTATTTGATTATGAAATTTGGCTTATGCAACATGAATATAAAGTAACTAACAAGAAACTAAAGGGTCTCATTGTAAGGTAGTCCAAGAGAAAGCCTTGTGCATGCAAAAGTGACCTAAGCTAAACAAAGGATAATGGTCTTACAAACATGTCCCCCTAAGGTGGTGCCATGATGCTATTCTTACAACATGCATGTAAGTTACAACTAAAATCCAACATTTACAAAGTATCACAAAGATAAGGAAAAAGCCTCCAAGCAAGGGTCCTAAAATGAAATCCTCTAAGTCCAAGTTGATTAAGAGTGGAATAAATATTTTTAGTCTTATCATTTTATCATGTTTTTTGTTGTTTTTAATATATGATGACAATAACATAAATAACAATTAAATAAATATGCATGATAAGTTTGTACAATGATGATGAGAATGAGTACGTGAATGTAACTTACAAGGTAATGACATAAAAGTAAATCACAAGATAAAGAATGGAAATATCACGATAATAATGGTTGGTGCATGTAAATGACACAAAATAAACCACAAGTTAATGGCGACAAAATCACAATAGCAAAGGTTAATGCTAAGCAAAATTAATGAAGTATAATTAATGGTTAGTGATATGTACAAAATGAACATTTTTTAGGACTATCTTTCATAGGTCAAAAAGACTTCAAATATGACACATTAAGGGATATCTTATCATTGATGCAAAGTATTAAAGATGATTGAAAAATCATCTAACAATATATTTGTAACAAAAAAAGTTATACAACCCTAAGTCCATCTATTAATATTTTAGAGAAAAAGAAAATGATTTGTTCCATTCCTTTTATTTTTACTCCTATTTTATAAGTAGTAAATAAATTAGCACAATGTAAATGATATAGTTAGATAACAATAAACATAAAAATAAAGTACTTGAAATAAAGTGAACAATAAAATAAATTGCAAGAAAATAAAGTGCAATAATATAAATGTTAGAAGTTAGTAGTTAGTGAACATAAACATAAAGTAAATGAAATAAAATGAACAATAAAATAAATTGCAAGGAATTAAAGTGCAATAATATAAATGTTAGGAGTTAGTAGTTAGTAGTTAGTAACAATAAGCAAATGGATTAGCAAGTTAATGTAAAGACATGGTTTCATCTATGCATCAAATGACTCAAATATGGTTGAAATAAAGGCAATCTATCAATGCCTCAAAGTATCATGATTGATGTATTGATCAACCATTAATAGGTTTGAAACATTGAAGATTTAATCAACTCTAAACAACCATGGTCATGATCTAACAAACCTCATCAACCAAAAAAATACAACAACAAGTCCCTAATAAAAGAAAATGATAACAAAAATAAAGCAAGACTAAAAAAGGTGAATAAAAAGGTAGTAAGAGCGAGAAAACTAAAAAAAGTGTGTAAACCAAAGTTAACCATTTTTGCAAGCTTGAACCTAAACTCTCTCAAAAGATCAACCAAGAACAAACAACCATTTTCAACACAAAACAGAACCAAAAAGTTGACAAAGTTTAAGCTAAAATTTTTACCCAAAGATGTGAAAAAAACTAGGTTGAAAGGGTGTTGAACTTAAGTGTGAAGCAAAGGGGTTTGGGATGAAAGTTTTTATGATGGAAGCTTAGTGAAAGAGGCTGATTTATGAGTGTTAGAGAGTGAGAAGTTTTGGAAAAAAATGTGAAAGAGGACAAAAAAGTTGGTGGGGTGACTTTTTGAGAGAGAAAGATTTTTTTTGTTTTGACCTAGGTTTGAAGGGGAGAGTGAATGCTACTTGGACAGAACTTTTGGGGGCTAGGAAGCATGAAAAATGAGGGGAAATAATACCTCTATTTATAGGGAAAGTAAGTGGAAAAGGGGGTGAACCAAAAAGTACTATATGTAAAAAACAGAGTTACTGTTGCTATCCTCATAGGTGTAATCGATTACCAAGGTTGGTGTAACCGATTACAGGCACCAAAAATGGTATGAGAACCTGATTTTTGCCTAGTAATCGATTACCAAGGTTGGTGTAATCGATTACAGGCACAAAAAATGACATGGGAGCCTGAATTTTAGCCAGGTAATCGATTATCATGGTTGGTGTAATCGATTACACTGTCCAAAAAATGAATTTTTGCTGTTTTGGTGGTGTTTTCTCATGTATGAATGCCATGCCTTGAGCCCGTGCAACATGTATTTGGTTTTGGATGTTAATGGAAGTATGGTGATGAAATGATGAATGTATGTTGGGGTAATAAGGACATAGATCAGATGAAAGTTATGTGGGAGTAGGGTGATGGATCGAAAGAAAGTTGTATGGGGGTAGGGTCAATTTTGAGGTATGACATCCAACACTTGGTCTTTTGTCTTCAAGTTATAAACACATAGTTTTCTGGAGAATTCATCAATAAAGGGAACAAAATAAAGAGCACCACTAAAAGGTTTTACATTTAATGGACCACAAACATCAGAATGTACCAATTGAAGCAACTTTGACTTCCTTGAGAAAGGATGTCTCTTGAAAGATACTCTAGTCTATTTATCAGTCATGCAATGAGAACACTTCTCCAAATCTACATTCTTTAGTCCAGGAAGAACATCCTTTTTGGTCAAACATTCAGCCCCTTTTCACTAATATGACTAAGTCTTCGGTGCCACAAAGATGCTTCCATGTCGATAGCATTCACAATATCCCTAGCAACCAAAGCTTTTGTCCAATACAATTTAAAAATCATTTCCACTCTAGCCATAACCAAGTTACCTTTGTTGAGTTTCCATTTTCTAGAACCAAAGTGATTATCATAACCATAATCGTCTAGCATATGCACAAAGATCAAATTAAAGCAGACATCTAGAGCATGTTTGACACCTCTAAGCAACAATTGCATTCCCATGTTGGTTTTCAAGCAAATATCATCAACGCCAATTACCTTAGATACACCATAATTACCCATCTTCAACACTCAAAAATCACCAGAAGTATAAGATGTGAAGAAATTCTTCCTTGGTGTAACATGCAATGTAACACCACTATTAACTAGCTACATGCTCTCGTCTGATACAAGATTAACAGACTCATGATCATGGAGAATAACAAGATCATCACTAGTAACAGTAGTAACACGATCATCATCATGATCTTCATGGTCTTTTTGTTTAGACTTACCTTTCTTGCCTTCATTATCTCTTTTCCACTTATAGCTATACTTATGTACGTGTCATATTTTGTGACAATAATGACACTTCAGATTCTTGTATCGCAGCTTGGACTTGCTTCTGCTATTCTCTTACCACTCTCGATTCCTTTTTATGATCCCTCCCCTTATTTTCAGTGATAAGTATCTTGGGTTGAGATGAAGAACCTTGTGCCTTTCTTATCATCTTCTCATTAAGAATACCACCCTTAGCCGTTTCCAAAGAAACAACACCTCTTGGAGCAGAACTTGTGATAGAAATCAGAAATGTCTCCCAAGACTCTGATAAAGATAGCAATATAAATAGTCCCAAAAGTTCATCTTCAAATTTGATACTCATTCCTGACATTAGATCAAGGAGTTCTTGAAATTCACTCAAATGATCTGAAATATAAGTGTCTCCTCCTTATACTTAAAACTTATGAAGCTATTCAATAAGAACAATTTATTATTATCTAATTTAGAGGTATACAAGGATTTTATCTTCTCCTACAAAATTTTGGCATGTTTCTCATTAGAAATATGATTATAAACATTATCTTCTACATATTGTTGAATAAAACAACATACTTGTTGATGTTCAAATTCTCATTCTTCGTCAGACACAAAATCCGGCTTTGCGGAACTAAAAACCGGTAAACGCAGATTCTTCACAAATAGTAAGTCTTTCATCTTGTTCTTCCATAAATGGTAATTAGAACCATTCAACAATACCATTTTCATTTTTGTATTTGACTCCATCATTTAAATAAGTAAAATAGCTCATAACTAAGAGCTCTGATGTTACTTTGATGAGAAATTAAGACACAATAACAGACAAATACGCAGCAGATATAAAATTCTCAAGACTTGTAGGAACCTTGAGGATCAACAACAAATATAAGATGACAAATCGAACAAATAAAAACACAAAGAACACCGACATTTTTAACGTGAAAAACCACTCAATATGAGAGTAAAAACCACGAGTCGTCTAAACTAAATAAATAAGTCCACTATAATCAATTAAGAGTACAAGATAGTCTTAAAGTGATTCACAAACTAGTGCTAACAATCGCAAATCACAAAGCAAACTAGCTTATAAATAAGAATAAAAAAGCTGAAAATTTTCTCAAATCTGCAGCTTCAGTACGAAGCAAATAACTCTCACCTTAGACTTTGTTTTGAAATTCTGAATGGTCAAAAGTTAGATATATATGTGTTACGAACCTGCTCTCCAAATTTGAGCTCAATATGACGGTTAACGAATCAGGAATCGTTGATTTAGTAAGTCTGATTGCAAAAAACGGGAATGAGTTTCTCTCATCTTTTCTCTCTTTTGAATCCTTATTTTCTTTCTATCTCACTCAATCCTAAATTGATCCTCTCCACTTAAATAAATGAGACAAATAAGTTAATCATATTTATATCTTTTTCCACATAAGAATAGAGTCCAAACCCAACAAAAATAAAATTGAGAAGCAAGAAGATTTTGCTGCTTACACCATGAATGCTTCATATCTCATTCATACTCATCAAACGTACCTTAACTGTTTTTCAGGATCTAACAAATTGTAAAGAAAATCTTGGTAAAGTAGATATGGAGTTTGTTGGTTGATTAATCAGCTGTATAAAAGATAAAAAAAAACTCTGCAATCAGTTTGTTGGTTAATTTAGAAGAGTTAAGAGCCATTAGGGTTAAAAAGAAACTTATCAATTACATTAAATAACATTAAGCAATTTTTGCCTATTATGAGATTCATAACTCAATAATAAGAATATAAAGAATTATTCAACAAAAAAATCTTATATGAATGTGGAAATTTAATGTAAATTTTTAAATATGCTAGATCAACTCATTTCTGTAAAACCTAAGAGCACATGTATCTAATAACAAGATTCTTTTTAAGTTTAATCAAAATTATGGTTTCAAATTCAATCTTAAAAATATACGTCTTAAATGTTTTGAATATATTTTTGAAATCTATTGTATTTATCTTTAAATTAAATGAATAGTTTATATTGTTGCCCGCAAAAGATATTTGATTAACTTACACAATAATTTTTGACAAACATTAAAAGCAAGCTTTAGTGAGAGTTCATTGCAATTTAAATGCTATAGTAAAAGCTAAGTATAGTAAGCAATTAAATTTTATCATGTAGCCATGCATTACATGACAAAACTTAATTATAATTCCTTGTCGCCATGTGTAACAGCCATTTCATTTACATGTACAATTAGGTCATAAGGCCCATAACAATAAACACACTTTTTTATGGCTATGACAATGAAATTACAAATTATAACTTAAAGTATTTCCTATAAATAGTATGCAAGTGAGTGAAGGAAAACCCATTACATATTTTGACCTTAGAAACGGTCACCGTTAAAGATGAGTAACCCGTTTTTCTAGCCTCATGTTTTTCTAACATAACCCAAATTTGGCTTTTGGCTTTGGTGTATAAATATGCCTATCCAACATTGAAATCATTGTTAGGGACCAAATTCATTTACTCAATATTTTCAAGTGTCCCCAATACCATTTGTTCTTTCTTTTTAATTAGGTTGACGGGGTTAACTTCAATATTTGTTGAATTAACCCCTATCAACGTAATTAAAAAAGAACGGATAAATAAAATAAAATGGAGAGATCACTAAACATTTTCCTTTTTTTACTTTGTTTGGCAATCATGACTCCTACCTTGAATGCTAATATATTAGAGAGTGATGAGTATTGGAAAGAAGAAAGGCCTGAGTTTGATTCATATTGGCAGGAAAGGGCTAAAGTTGCAAAACAAGATAATCATGCAGCTTATTTTCCTGATCCTTATGCTGTCTCCGGCAATTTTACTGCTTCTATTTCCGAGTGAGTATTTCCCTAATTATACCATACCATATCATTTCATACGATACAATAAATTACTTTTTTTATAATCCATGCAATAAATTCTACGTAAAATAAACAACTAACTGTGTTTGATATTTTTAACAAACAGAATCATAGCTGGAAAGAGCACAAGAAGGAACTTGGGTGGAGGAAAAGGAGGCGAATGTTTGGCCACAAACCCGATTGACAGATGTTGGAGGTGCGACCCAAATTGGGCTAACAACCGCCAGAAGCTTGCAGACTGTGTCCAAGGATTCGGCAGAAACACCCGCGGAGGTAAAGGTGGTCCAATCTATGTTGTCACCGATCCTTCCGACAACGAATTGTTGAACCCAAAAGTCGGCACTCTCCGTCATGCAGTCACACGTAACGGTCCCCTTTGGATCACATTCGCTCGCAGCATGTTGATCACACTCCAACAAGAGCTTATTATGACAAGCAATAAGACAATTGATGGTAGAGGAGTTGATGTTTACATTGCCAATGGAGCTGGATTCACCATTCAGTTTATTAAGAATGTTATCATCCATGGAATCAAGATTTACAACATTCAAGTCCGTGAAGGTGGCATGATTATAGATTCTGAGAGTCATTATGGTATAAGGACTAGGAGTGATGGGGATGGTATTTCTATCTTCGGTTCTAGTAATATTTGGATCGATCATGTTTCCATGAGAAATTGTAGTGATGGTTTGATCGACGCGATCATGGGTTCAACTGCTATTACCATCTCTAACGGCCATTTCACCGACCACAACGAGGTGATGCTTTTCGGCGCTAGTGACTCGTATTCCGATGACAAAATAATGCAAATCACATTGGCATTCAACCACTTTGGAAAGAGATTAGTCCAAAGAATGCCAAGAGCAAGATTTGGTTTTGTCCATTGTGTTAACAATGCCTACACTCATTGGGAAATGTACGCCATTGGTGGTAGCATGAACCCTACCATTATTAGTGAAGGTAACCGGTTTATTGGCCCTGAAAACAAATTCGTAGGCAAGGACCAAATCAATGCTAAAGAGGTCACAAAGAGAGAATACACAGAGGAAAAAGTATGGACAAGCTGGCAGTGGAGATCCATCAACGATGAGTTTTTGAACGGAGCATTCTTTGTAAACTCCGGACCAGAACTAAAGAACAGACCATTTTCAAGGAAAGACATGATCACAGCTAAACCAGGAAGTTATGTTGGAAGACTTACAAGGTATTCTGGAATTCTAGGATGCCGTGTTGGTCAACCTTGTTAGTTTTTTACATTGCGCAACTGTGGCATGACAATCGAAAAAGAATGAACTGCAATATGGAGTATCTTAACATAGATTCTGCCTAGTAGTTTATTTATTTATTTCTTGTTTACTTTTCTTCAAATTTCATCATGGAAAAGATGACTCAAAGAACCTTTAATTTCAATGTCACACATGTAAATGAAAAAAAAAAGGAGTGTTCAGTTTTAATGCCAATGAATATTTTTTCATTTTTATCATTTGTTTTATTTTTCTTTTTTAATTACATAGCATTGTAGAAAAAAAACAATACAAAAGAACATAATATGATGATAATATAAAAGTGTTATGCTAATGGGGATGAAGAGTCATTGATTGCATTATTGCCGTTGTAACTGATAAAGATTCAGGAAAACATATGAAAACAATAGGAAGAACAAACCTAGAAATTAAATTAATAGTCTAGAAATAGTTGATCATGATAACGTGAATATTTATGCAGGGGTGCTTTTTGAAACATGACTTATTTTTACCAGATGGTTGTATATTATGTACACAACTGAATATGCATGTTAAAACAACCTACAAAAATGTTAATAAACCACTATGTTATAGCAGCAAGCTGACAGTTTTGATATTTGCCATAGGCACCTAGTTTATTTTGATAGTAATGTTTCTTAAATTTAAAGATGTAATCATATAAACAAAATATATTATAGCAGTTTTAGGAAATACATTTCGGAAAACTCTTCGGAGATTTATTTTTAGAATAAATTTATTCATAAAATTAAGGTGTAACTCAAAAATAAATAAAATGTGTGCATTGAGGTGTGTCCGGAGATGCATCTCCGAAAACTAGAGGAATTTTAATATTTTTGTGTGGTTCCTAAAAAATATATAGGATGCATTAAGAAATTTTCATTGAAAAAAACAAGTCTCATATATCGATAATCCGGGCCACATGCCGTTTTTATCGACAACTTGGAGTAGATGATGAAATATCTGTAAAAAAACACTCATAAAAATAAGGGTTTGATAATCAAGTACTGAGTAGAAATACACAAGCGAAAGAAAAAATCTATTTGCAATGGGTTTGAATTTATAAGGAGTTAAGGGAGCAATGAAAGGAGATGACAAATTGAATCTACAAAAAGGATAAAGTGGGATTTTGACTTACCTGTCAGCAAAGCTATGGCAGAGAACCGCGGTAGAGACAATAACGCCGAGAGAATAAAATCCAAGAGTAGTATACAATCAAATGTGTTGGTTACTGGTCAAATTATTCCTTGTATTTGACCTTTCCTTGGCATTTCTACCGGTGGGTCATTGATATCTTCATACTTTTTTCCCTTATATTATGGAGAATTGAATTTTTTGGTATCCACGCGGATATCAATACTTTTAGGGCAATGATCATCTGACATTTGATCGGGTTTGAGTTCGCCTCCTTATGTCAATGATCTTTTGAAATTTGTTTGGGTTCGTCTCGATCCCTCTTCTGATTAACATGAAACCCAAGAACATGTTCTCCTGAACCCCAAAGGAGCACTTGGTGGGGTTCAAACGCATGTTGTATCTTTAGGTCGACTTTAAGATGTCTTCCGAGTCTCAACAATGGCTTTCTTCTTCAAGAGTTTTCACATTCATATCATTGATGTAGACCTCCAGATTGCACCTTATTTGGTATGAGAACACCACATCCATTAACCTATAATAGGTGGTGCACGTGTTCTTTAATCCAAACGACATGACATTGTTGTTAGGTTTGTCTTTTGGTGATTGACTGCTTTTTGGAAAAACAGGTATTTACCAGATGTTGAACAAGATGTCATGACATGTTGCCTCAATATTATGCATAATCAAGCTTGTGTTAGTTGTGAGATTTAGTTTTCTTAATTGTGCTTCCTACAGATTCTTTGAAGATTTAGTTATTGTATTCTATTGCACGTTTTCCTATGACTAAAGAATATCGTATCTTGACTTGCTCACGAAGAAACAATGTTAAGACATTTTAGGAAACATTTGATTTGTTAAGAATCGTATCTTCAGATATTCATAAGAGATCTCAGATCTGTTGCAAATCAAAGACTTAAGCCCATGCGTCTCACTGCTATATATAGAGGAGTTCTTAACCTAGAAAGGAATCGAAGCAATACAACATTATGTTATCATCATGGTTTCGTGTGTGTGTGTTGTGTGTGAGCCATTCGAGTATCACTTTGATACTTGAATTGGACTGAGTGCATTGAGTTGTAATTTACAAACCCTTATAAGCTTTTAAGCAAGAGTGGACTATGTTTTTCTTTTGTGTCTTAGCGTGTGATTGAGGGAAGTGAGAGGGGTCTTATATCTAGGATTGCCTTAGATAGAAACGTCCACAAGTAAAGATTAGATGAGAAGTCTGTAAACACTGAGGTTGTTCAGGACTTCAAACTAATTTTGTGACGGTGGATTTCCTTCCTGGCTTTGTAGCCCCCAAATGTAGGTGACGTTGCACCGAACAGCACTAACAACTGATTGTGTTATTTGCTATTTTATTTGTCCTGCTATTGGCTGTTGTGTGATAATGTGCAGAGCCTGAGGTCGTGACATCGTGTTCGACATCAGGGATCTGCTTGCCAGAATTTCAATTGGTATCTGAGAAGGCATCCTGCTCTGTTTCTGGGTGAGATTCATGGAAGATACTTTATGGCACCATGGACAAGGAAGGAGGATTTATCAACAAATTCCCCATCTTAGATGGATCAAACTATGACTACTAGAAGGCAATGATGGTGGCTTTCTTAAAAAATATGGACAACAGGACATGCAAAGATGTCATTAAAGGATGGGAACATCCTATTGTGAATGTCAAGGATGGAAAGGCCACTACTGAACTGAAACCTGAAGAGGATTAGTCCAAGGAAGAAGATGAATAGGATCTTGGAAACTCCAAAGCCTTATTCAATAGTGTGGATAAAAATATATTCAAGCTGATTAATACTTGTACTGTAGCTAAAGAAGCTTGGGAAATCCTCAAACCTACTCATGAAGGCACATCCAAAGTAAATATGTCTAGACTCTAGCTTCTCACTACCAGATTTGAGAATATAAAGATGAAAGATGATGAGAATACCCATGACTTTCACATGAGTATTCTTGAAATAGAAAATTCATCTAGTGCCTTGGGAGAAAGGATGTCAGAAGAAAAACTGGTGAAAAAAATTATAAGGTCTCTACCTAATTTTTTTGACATTAAGGTCACAGCTATTGAGGAAGCTCAAGACATTAGCTCCATGAGAGTAGATGAACTTATTGGATCTCTCCAAACTTTTGAGTTAGGTATTAGTGACAGAACTGAAAATAAAACCAAGAGCATAACATTTGTATCCAACACTGAAGATGAACAAAACTAATGTGACTTGGATACTGATGAAGGAATGACCAATGTTATAGTGCTTCTAGGAAGACAATTCAACAAGGTTCTTAAGAGAATTGACAGGAAGTCAAGACCCAATGTCAAGAATATCCCTCTTGACATCAGAATTACTAATGACTTCCAGAGAAAAATAAGAACTGAAGAGAGATCAAATCAAGGTAAAGGAATCCAGTGTCATGGGTGTGAAGGTTTTGGACACATTAGAGCTGAATGTCCTACCTATCTTAAGAAATAATAAAAAGGGACTATATGTTTCTTTTTCTGATGAGGATAATTCTGAAAGTGAACCTGAGGAGGAAGCTGATAAACATGTTACTGCTCTAGCTGGAAGATGGGAATCTGATGAAGATTCATGTGATGAAGAACTATCTTATGAGGAACTGGCTGCTTCCTATAGAAAGCTCTGCATCAGATGTGAAGAAGTGTGTTTGCTGGGAGAAAAATAGAAGAAAATTATATCTCAACTGCAGGTTGAAAAAGAAGGATTTCAATTCACCATTTATGAGCTCAAAAATGAAGTGATATTGTTGTCTTTCAAACTTAACAACATGACAAAAAATTTCAGAATGCTAAACAAGGGATCTAACATGTTAGATGAGGTTTTGCAAATTGGAAAAGTAGTTAGAGATCTAAGAGGGATTTTCTTTAAAATTCAATCTCTTCATAGCCAAGGAGAATCATCGATGACCAACTTTGTTCTTCTAGGGAAAGAGTCTAAACCCGCCATGTCAAAACCTCTATGTCTCAACATCATGCCAGTCATCAAAACTCTCAAACTAAAGGAAGATCATCTCGCTAGAGGTGTCACTACTGTGGAAAATATGGCCATATTAAGTCCTTATGTTTCAAATTGTATGGTTATCCAAGGTACCCAACACAACTCAGGGTCAATCAAAAGAAAGAGTGGATACCCAAGACTGTCAACACCAGCTTTATAGCTCACACCTCTCTAAGAGCTTCAGCTCGTGAAGATTGATATTTTGACAGTGGATGTTCCAGGCGCATGACAGGTGTCAAGAAGTTCCTTGAAAATATCAAGCCATACTCAACCGTCCATGTCACATTTGGAGATGGGGCTAAAGGTAAAACTAAAGGGGTTGAAAGACTAGCTTGTATTGGACTTCCAAGTCTCTATAATGTCCTGCTTGTAAAAGGTCTTACTGCTAACCTAATTAGTATCAGTCAACTATGTGATGAACATCTTAAAGTTAACTTCACAAAATCAGAGTGCCTTGTCATAAATGAGAAAAATGAAGTGTTAATGAAGGGAGTCAAGTCTAAGGACAACAACTACTTATGGTCCTCTAAAGAAACAAACCACACTCTTACATGCTTGATATCCAAAGAAGACAAAGTTAATCTATGGCACCAAAAACTTGGACATTTGCATCTGAAGGGGATGAAAAAGATTGTGTCAAAACAAGCCATCAGAGGCATTCCAAAACATAAGATCGAAGAAGGTAAAATATGTGGTGAGTGTCAAATTGGAAAGAACACCAAGATGTCACGTCCAAAGTTACAACATCAGACGACTTCGAAAGTTCTGGAACTTCTTCATATGGACCTAATGGGACCTAAGCAGGCTGAGAGCCTTGGAGGGAAAAGGTACGCATATGTTGTTTTTGATGATTTTTCAAGGTTCACATGGGTGAACTTCATCAAAGAAAAATATGATGTATTTGAGGTGTTTAAATATATATGTCAAAGGATTAAGAGAGATATTGCTCATATATATAAAAAGTCATACTCACTGTGGAAATTAAAATTATTACATCACCATATTAACTAAAGATAAGGAAAATGCAAATAAAGTTCAATAAATAGCAGAAATCAATTTCCCGTTTCATGATGTTACGTAATCAGAGCAATATCCCTCTAATACAACGAAAAATAAATATAATATGAAAAGGTAAGATGCATAGCCATCTCCCACTCACAAACAACCACTACTGTTGATTATCTGTACAACAAGTATCGAAACATGCAAAATAAACCAGAAATGGGTGAGAATAATCTTTACAAATGTTAACAATGAAAATAAACAGCAGGATAATTAAAAATAAAAATTTAAATTATTTTCACACAACAACATCAGTAATTGAAATTATAATGTAATGTTAATGCACCAACACCTCATCAAAATATAGGTGGTATCAAGTTTTTGGATATCAGAGGTCTGTTACTCATATTATCCCACATCACTGGACAACATCCCTAACACCACTGGACCGAAGTCCTACGTCACTTCGAAACAAAAGTCTCACATCACTAGGCTGAGGTCCTACGTCATTGGACCGAAGTCCTACCTAATCTCCATATTAGTATAATGCATGAACATGACAACTCATTAACATAACTCAAACATCATACACACATCAAAATAATTATTATTCATAATCACGCCACAACACTCCAAAATATAGGTTCCACCCTTGAACCAACCCAAAAATTATTTATATAATTGAATTCAATAATTCTATAATTTCTCAAAATAATTATCACTTTTATATTAATTCAACAGAGTTATCAAAGAAACTCTAAACAACTCTGAAATAATCATTATATCTCAAAAATAACTCTCGAGTATCCAAAAACACTCTAAAGTACTCTATCAGTAACTTATGAGTGATAGCTCTACGAAACTCTAAATAATTAAATATTTTTCACTAAGCTCTAAAATATTATAATTAATAATATTAAATTATTATTATTATTATTATTATTATTATTATTATTATTATTATTATTATTATTATTATTATTATTATTATTTAATTCAATACAACACTATAGCTAACAATGCTAAACAATAGTATACATTAATAGCTTAAATCCAAAACAATTTTTAGACTAACAATCAAATAAGCATTACTGGCATGAAATTCATTATTATTATTATTATTATTATTATTATTATTATTATTATTATTATATATTAATTCATTTAATTCATCATAATTTACGATAACAATAAAAGGAACATATTTCAAGGATACACATGAATACAACAACATTCAGTTATCACGATCGAATTGCAGCAATGGAAAATCAAATTTCTTATAACAACCATTAAAACCAAAATAGTTTAAAGAATATAATACTATTTCACAGGTATTTCAACCACAGTTAGCAAAATACATAGTGTTTTTAAAACATAACGCAAGTGCCAGAATTGAGGATTCAAAAAAATCAATTTCTTTGATTGCATAATTTACTGTACTCATATGATAAAATTAAAAATTGGGATCACAATGACCATAGAAATTTATTCCAAATCCAAGAATAGCATAATTCATGTGTAAACATATTCGTATGACAGTGACCTCGGGGGTTTGGGCCAAAATCCTTTTGGTTACAAACAAGATCATAAGCCATGTATAGTAAAAATACAGAGATAAGAGGGTAAGGACCCCTCACTATACTGTTTGTTCATAAGCATCCATTAGTAAATAAATTCCCCCCTTACCTCGAATTAGATCTTATTCCCAAATCCTTGATGTATCTCAATTCTTCACGTCTCCTCATGATAATGTTTTTTTTTAGTTTTCTTTTCTATATATCTTTTCTTTTAAATTTTATTTTACGATACTCTTCTTTCTTTTTTCTCTCCCTTCCCATAATATAATAATAATAGTAATAATAATAATAATCATAAAGACCATAATAATAATAATAATAATAATAATAATAATAATAATAATAATAAAACATATTAATTTCTGACTTTTCATTTTTTTGATTTCATACGGACTAAAGAAATTCCCAAAATTAAATAACCAAATTAATTATTTCAACTAAATAATTATTTAACTTTAATAATAAAATAATGTTACACTTTAAATAATTATTTAACTTTAATAATAAAATAATGTCACACCTTAAATAATTATTTAAATAAATATTTAAATCAATTAAATACATATCTAAATAATTATTTAAAATATTAAATTAATTTCGATACTTCCCGTTCTAAAAACCAATCAACCCTATTAATTATAAAATTACCAAAATACATTCAATCATCATAAATAGTTTATAACATCAATCAAATCACACAACAAATACAAAAATAATTAAAAAAGCAAAATTTCTAAGTCGAAGCATTACAACTCTCCCCCACTTAGAAGATTTTCGCCCTCGAAAATTACCTGATAAAAATAGATTTGGATGAGACTCCTTCATCCGACTTTCCGACTCCTAGGTCATGCTCCCTTCAGCAGGTCCTCCCCAGACGGCCTTCACAAGAGCAATCTCCTTACCTCTGAGTTTCTTCACTTCTCGATCCGCAATCCTCAAAGGTAAAGCCTCCACAGTCAGATTATCTCTCACATGCATATCATCCATTTGAATCACATGAGAAGGATAATGAATATACTTCCGGAGCTGGTACACATGGAATACATTATGCAAATTTTCCAGTCACGAATGTAAAGCTATTATGTAAGCAACAATTCTAACCCGCTGAGTGATCTGGTATGGACCAATGAAACGAGGTGTAAGCTTCTTCTACTTCAGCGCACGCCCAACACCAGTCACCAGAGTGACTCTTAGAAAAACATGATCACCCTCACTGAACTCAAGAGCCTTCCTCCTCTTGCCATGGTAACTTTTTTTCCTGCTCTGAGATGCCTTCATCTTCTCTTGGATCATCTTCACCTTCTCGGTGGTCTGATGAACAATCTCAGGCCCAATCACAACATTCTCTCCAGTCTCATACCAGCATATAGGAGTTCTACACCTCCTACCATAGAGAGCCTCAAAAGGTGTCATCCCAATACTGGAATGGTAACTATTATTATACGTAAACTCTATCAATGGAAGGTGATCGTCCCAAGCACCTCCCTACTCTAGGACACAAGCTCGCAACAAATCCTCTAGAAACTGAGTCATCCTCTCAGTTTGGCCATCATTCTGTGGATGCTATATAGAACTCAACCTCAACTTAGAACCCAAAGCATCCTGTAAGCTCCCCTAAAATCTAGACCTGAACCTCGGGTCTCTATCAGAAAAGATACTAGATGGAATACCATGAAGCTTCACAATGATACTGATGTAAATCTCTGCTAGCTTCTGCAACGAAAAGCTGATCTTAACCGGAATGAAATGAGCCGATTTAGCCAGTCTATTCATAACGACCCATATAACATCATTTCCTTTAGCAGTGTTTGGTAAACCTGTTACAAAGTCCATCGATATGTTGTCCCACTTCCACTCAGGGACATCCAACAGTTGCATTAGTCCACCCGGTCTCTGGTGCTCCACCTTTGACTTTTGACCAGTCAAGCAAGAGTACACAAACTGAGCAATGTCTCTCTTCATTCCCGGCCACCAAAACAACTTTTTCAAATCTTGGTACATCTTAGTAGCACCTGGATGAATACTCAAACTGTTTCTATGGCTCACCTCCAAAATCATCTGCTTGAGCTCTGACACATCAGGTACACAAACCCTATTCTAAAATGTCAATACACCATTATCACCACGTCTGAAATCTGCATCCACAATTTGGTTATCAGAAGACAATCGATCAACTAAAGTTACATCCTTCGTCTGACACTCTCTAATCTCATCAAGAAATCTATTGGTCAACTTCAGCATACCCAATATCACAAAAGTAGTAGTCACTTCACATACTAAACTCAAGTATTTGAACTGTTCAATCAAATCCAACTCCTTGACCATCAAAGTTGAAATGTGTAAAGATTTCCAACTCAAAGCATCTGCTACAACATTGGCTTTACCGGGATGGTAATTCAAACCAAAATCACAGTCTTTCAAGAATTTTAACCACCTTTTCTGACGCATATTCAATTCCTTTTGATCAAACAAATATTTCAAGCTCTTATGATCACTGAATACCTCAAATGGGAACCATACAAATAATGTCGCCACATCTTTAGCACAAACACAACTACAACAAGCTCCAAATCATTAGTAGGGTAATTACGTTCGTGAATCCTCAACTGTCGAGAGGCATAAACTACCACTTGACCATTCTGCATCAAAACACTACCCAAACCCATCTGAGATGCATCACAATAAACAACAAATGGTTTTGAAGGTTCTGGTAATATTAAAACTGGTATCGTTGTTAACTTCTTCTTCAGCTCTTGAAAACTGTTCTCACACTGCATATCCCACATAAAGGCTTGACCCTTTCGAGTCAACTGGGTTAGAGGTCAAGCTAGCTTCGAGAACCCCTCAATAAATCTTCTGTAGTAGCCAGCCAAACCAAGGAAACTTTGAATCTCAAAAACTATCTTCAGAGCCTCCCACGGAAGCACCACATCAATCTTCGCTAGAACAACTGCTATACCACGACCTGAAATTACATGCCCGAGAAAGCTCACTTCTCGTAACCAGAAATCACATTTAGATGACTTGGCATATAATTTCTTCTCTTTCAACACTTGTAGTACCATGCAAAGATGCTTTGCATGATCCTCGTCTGATTTAGAATACACCAATATATCATTAATGAACACCACAACGAACTGATCCAGATAAGGATGGAAAATACGATTCATATACTCCATAAACACACAGGGATCATTAGACACTCCAAACGACATCACAGAGTACTCATAATGACCGTATCGATTTCTAAATGTTGTCTTCATAATATCTTCTCTTTTCACTCGGATCTGGTGATAGCCAAACCTTAGGTCAATCTTACTAAACACACAAGCCCCTACCAGCTGATCCATTAAATAATCAATTATGGGAAGTGGATACTTGTTCTTAATCGTCACTTTATTCAGCTGGTGGTAATTAACATACAGTCGCATACTCCCATCCTTTTTCTTTACAAGCAACACTGGTCCTCCCCAAGGTGACACACTTGGTCTGATAAATCTATTCTCAAGCAATTCTTCTAATTACTTCTACAGTTCACTTAACTCTGATGGAGACATTCTGTAAGGAGCCATCGACATAGGTCTAGTACCAGGTACTAAATCTATGGTGAATTCAACTTCTCTTTATGGAGGTAGATCACTAATGTCGTTAGGAAATACATCTAGAAAATCACAGACTACCTGCATATTATCGATCACTTCTTCTAGCTCGGGTTTCAAGGAATAAAACATAGCAAACACCCTCTCTTCACCTTTCAAGAACTTTTCCATTTGACTAGCAAAAATAAACAGAGAATCTTCCTCTTCAACAAACTCTAGAAAAAGCACTGACTTATTGTAACAATTAATGTAGACGTGGTTGAATATCAACAAATTCATACCCAAGATATTCCCCAAATCGCAATTATAAAGGATAAAATACATTATAGGATGTTACTTAAAAACATTAGATATTGCTCATATATAAAAAAAAGTCATACTCACTGTGGAAATTAAAATTATTACATCACCATATTAACTAAAGATAAGGAAAATGAAAATAAAGTTCAATAAACATCAGAAATCAAATTCCCGTCCCATGATGTTACGTAATCAGAGCAATATTCCTCTAATACAACAGAAAATAAATATAATATGAAAAGGTAAGATGCATAGCCATCTCCCACTCACAAGCAATCAGTACTGCTGATTATCTGTACAACAAGTATCGAAACATACAAAATAAATCAGAAAGGGGTGAGAATAATCCTTACAAATGTTAACAGTGAAAATAAACAACAGGATAGTTAAAAATTAAAATTAAAATTATTTTCACACCACAATATCAGTAATAAAAATTATAATGCAATGCTAATGCACCAATGCCTCATCAAAATATAGGTGGTATCAAGTTTTTGGTATCAGAGGTGTGTTATTGATATTATCCCACATCACTGGACAACATTCCTAACACCACTAGACCGAAGTCTTACGTCACTTCGAGACAAAAGTCCCACATCACTGGGCTGATGTCCTACGTCACTGGACCGAAGTCCTACCTAATTTCCATATTAGTATGTTGCATGAACATGACAACTCATCAACATAACTCAAACATCATATACACATCAAAATAATTATTATGCATAATCACGCCACAACACTCCAAAATATAGGTTCCACCCTTGAACCAAGCCAAAAATTATTTATATAATTAAATTCAATAATTATATAATTTCTCAAAATAATTATCACTTTTATATTAATTCAACGGAGTTATCAAAGAAACTCTAAACAACGCTTTAATAATCCTTATATCTCAAAAATAACTCTAGAGTACGCAAAAAATACTCTAAAGGGCTCAAAAGTGCTATATCAGTAACTTACGAGTGATAACTCTTCGAAACTCTAAATAATTAAATATTTTTAACTAAACTCTAAAATATTATAATTAATAATATTAAATTATTATTATTATTATTATTATTATTATTATTATTATTATTATTATTATTATTATTATGTATTAATTCAATACAACACTATAGCTAACAATGCTGAACAATATTATACATTAATAGCTTAAATCCAAAACAATTTTTAGGCTAACAATCAAAAAAGTTCTTGGCATGAAATACACTATTATTATTATTATTATTATTATTATTATTATTATTATTATATATTAATTAATTTAATTCATTATAATTTACAAAAATAATAAAATGAACATATTCCAAGCATACACATGAATACAACAACAATGAGTTATCACAATCGAAATGCAGCAATGGGAAATCAAATTTCTTATAACAACCATCAAAACCAAAATAATATAAAGAATATAATATTATTTCACAAGCATTTCAACCACAGTTAGCAAAACACATAGTGTTTTTAAAACACAACGCAAGTGCCAGAATTGAGGATTCAAAAAAATCAATTTCTTTGATTGCATAATTTACTGTACTCTATGATAAAATTATAAATTGCGATCACAATGACCATAGACATTTGTTTCAAATCCCATAATAACATAATTCATGTGTAAATATATTCGTATGACAATGACCTCAGGGGGTTGGGCCAAAACCATTTTGGTTACAAACAAGGCCATAAACCATGTATAGTAAAAATACAGAGATAAGAGGGTAATGACACTATCATAAGCACCAATTAGTAAAGAAATTTCCCCCTTACCTCGAAATATATCTTCTTCCCAAATCCTCTATGTATCTCAATTGTTCACGTCTCTTCATGATAATGTTTTTTTTTAGTTTTCTTTTCTATGTATCTTTTCTTTTTAATTTTATTTTACGATACCCTTCTTTCTTTTTTCTCTCCCTTCCCATAATAATAATAATAATAATAATAATAATAATAATAATAATAATAGTAATAATAATAATAATAATAATAATAATAATAATGACCATAATAATTATAATAATAATAACTGTAATAATAATAATAATAATAATAATAATAATAACTGTAATAATAATAATAATAAACCATATTAGTTTCTGACTTTTCATTTTTTTGATTTCATACGACTAAAGAAATTCTAAAAATTAAATAAACCAATTAATTATCTCAACTAAATAATTATTTAACTTTAATAATAAAATAATATCACACCTTAAATAGTTATTTAAATAAATATTTAAATCAATTAAATACATATCTCAATAATTATTTAAAATCTTAAATTAATTTCTAAACTCCCCGTTCTCAAAACCAATCAACCCTATTAATTATAAAATTACCAAAATATCCTTAATCATCATAAATAGTTTATAACATCAATCAAATCACACAACAAATACAAAAACAATTAAAAATAACAAAATTTCTAAGTCGAGGTGTTACTCTGGGCATGAGTTCTCCTTTCCTATCACCCCACAGCAAAACGGGGTTGTGGAATGCAAGAACAGAACCCCCCAAGAGTTAGCTAGAGTCATGCTTCATGCCAAACATATTCCCTAACATTTCTAGGCTGAAGCATTGAATATTGCCTGTTATATTCATAATAGAGTCACCCTAATAACCGGTACCTCAACCACTCTTTATGCCAAGCCTCTACTCACATCCCATATCAAGTTGGAAGTATCAAAAGGTTGAAGTAATAAGGGTTACCTCAGTAATGACATAAATTGTGGCATGGATTCTTGACACAAGGAGAATTTACCTCAATACCTTCATTCATCCAACACCACTGAGTCGTGAACCTTTCACCAAAAATCAACTCACATCATGTGGTAGTCCCTACAAATCAAAGAGAATAATCAATACTCACAAAAAGATAGAAATTGGAAAAAAGATTCATAACAAAACTTCTCCTAGCTCACACGCTTTGGCTCACCCTCACAAGACCTCCATTATCTTTCCACAAAATCATGGATGTCATAATAATACCCCAACGATTTGATTGCACAAAAATAATAGCTTATCAAAATCTCACACGTATTCACACTCTCTCTCATAACCCATTAATGCCTTATAAACATAGTTATTGTTCCATTCACAAAAAGAGGAGAAAAGTCCTAAGGTTAGTCTGCAAAATTGTTCCCTTATCACCAATCCTAAAGCTCATTTTCCATTAACCTCTCAAACTCAGCATCATAGTTTGAGCAAGGTTGAGCTGTAAACCTACTCTAAAGTGTCTAACAGAAGAAGAAGGAGAAGAAATAAGAGCGGAAGAACAGAAAAGTAGAAAAATAAAAGGATTCAGAAGATATTTACCTCACCGGAGAGATCATCGGACTAGCTCCGATATGGTGAGTCTTCATTATTTCTCTAATTTTTTATCACTGTTATCTTCACTAGGTTAAGTTGAGCAAAAATCCCATGTTAATTTCGTGAAATCATTAACGTTGATGGTTTAATTTTGATTTAGGGTTTGAATTTGGATTGGTGATTTGTGGCTTTTCTGTTGTGATTTTGGGGATGGTGGTTTCAGATTTATGTGTAAAAGGAGATTTGACTTAGGATTTATGTGGTAGGATTTAAATTTTGTTAAGTTTAAGTTTAGATCGTGGTTGGGGGATGTCGATCTGGTCGTATATGGAGGATTTGGGGGGAATTGTTTTTGGATTTCGATTGAGGAGGAAAAGAATGAGGGGGGGGGGGGGGGGGGGGGGTTTAGGCTTTGGGATTCTGGGTGGTGTCTCGCCAGAGAAGAAGGCGTTTTCGCCGCCTCGGGCCGACAACCACCATCTTCTCTAGTAGGGTAGTATCGGAAAAGAGGAAGTGATGATGGCTTGTGTGTAGAAAGAGGTATGAAAGGTAGCAAAGAGAGAGACTTGGGGGTTGCAAATGAACTCTCTGTCTCTTTTGTTAAACTTTAAAGTGGTGATTGGTGGCCTTTTGCTAGTTGATACAGATGGAGGATTAGTCGCCACTTGTCTCCCATGCATGTCCCTTAGTGATCGCATGATGTCGCCGACTTATCAAGGTAGTATCATCACGCGGCGGATATCGAGTTAACATGGTTGACTGTGGTTTGAATCATCTAAGATACTTGGGCTTCTGACTTTGGGATGGGTGTTATGTTGCATATTCCCACCTTTTTTTTGTACTGCAGGAAACACCCTTTTGGGCCATTTGGGTTAGGGGAGGCCCAATTTTTTTTTTTTTAGTTTTCATTCATTTTCTTCCTTGTTTTTTTATCTTGATTTAGGTTTATTCAATTTAAAAATAAAATTGTCTTAATTGACTAACCAATGTTTTATTTAAGTAATTAGCGTCTTATTTAACAAATTGATGTCTTAGTTAATTTTGCTAAATCTTTTCATTACTATTTAAATTAATTTGTTATTTAACTATTTTGTGAAATATTGTTTGAATTGTTACCTTGCACTCGCTTGATTGATTTATTTGTATGGGTTCTCGTTTAAATTTAACCCCATGTTTTACTTTATTGATGATGCCAATTTTTTAAATCACTTTAAGCATAATGATTGCATTAAACCATTAAAATCACACAATTCTCGATTCAATATCGAGCCCCCATTTTCAAATACCTTTGTAAGTCGATCGCTTTTAGCATCACCATTAACCTACCATAGCTTACTCTTGGGCTTTCTTACAATGAGACCTATTTGGTTTTAATTAATCGATTAGATGATTAATTCACTAAATATAATCCAATTCATCCGCAAACACAAATTCAAAACCTCGATCCAACATCGAGTATTTTTATTAAAATCAAATTAAAATACCTAATCATAATTAAATGCCATTTTATTAGAGATGAAAAGGGGGATGGGTTTGAGCCTTCAACTCCTATCCTCGATTATTTGAATAGTAGTTCCCTTACTTGGTTAGTCAAACAATTTTCATTTCTCTAAAAACCTCCGAAACCAATTAAATCAAATCATTTTTGTAATAAACTAAACGAAAAGGGAGATGGTCTATAGCCTTCGATTCCTCTCCTCAAATCCTTGGATATGAGTTTCCTTACTCAGTCATTCGAGTATTTGTCATTTATCTAAAAAACATCAACCATACACAAACGTATTTTCATGATAACTTAGATGAAAAAGAAAGTGGCCTAGAGCCTTATATTCCCTCTCCCGAGTACTTGGGTACAAGGCCCTTTACTCGACCATCTGAGTATTCATCATCCACTCAAAACACCTTAATATTATCCAACCATTTTATGATTAAGGATGAAAAGGGAGATGGTCTAGAGCCTTCAATTCCTCTTCTCGACTATTTGGATACGAGTTGCCTTACTCGATTATCCGAGTAACTATCATCCAACAAAATATCTCAACACATCAAATTTATCTTTTCTCGCCCCCGTGCGATCGAAACCAATCAAACAAAACATTCAACATACTAAATCTAAATTATCACCCCCGTGTGACTAAAACTCTTTTCAGAAATAAAATTGTTCAATCCTTTCTAACGCACATAACAAACTAGTGCTTAAGCCTCCGTCGAGAGTAGACACACCAATGTTTAGCCTTTAGAATGCGATCTAAACAATTGTTCACTAAAAAACACCACTAAACCATAGTTCCCCAAACTACAAATGCTCTTATTTCCTTATTGCACTATAAGGATACGTAGGCACGAGATTGCGAGATCTTGGTGAACACACTAATAAAAAAAAACCCCTTTTCCCCCTTCAGAGGTTCCCATTCATTTTTCCTTTCAATCTTTTATTCACTCGAAGAAAAAAAAGATCTAGCTAACATTCAAATCGCAAATTAGACTAAAAGGTTCCCGTTGAGTACAACGGACGTGAGGGCTGCTAATACCTTCCTCTTGCATAATCGACTCCCGAACCCGAATATGGTTGCGATGACCATTATTCTATTTTCAAAGGTTTTATCAATATTTTCCGATTCCTTCATTGGAATGAATAAAGTTCGGTGGCGACTCTGTTCGAATCAATTTTTTTCGTGACCATCACGAGGAATCATATTTTTCGAGATGTGACAGTTATACTAACCCACTTTAACTTGTTCATATTGTACATTACTCTTTATAACTTGCTTATCCTAATCATTTAATCAAATCATTAACCTTTAGCCCTTGATTTGGTATAGTCTTCCTTTTGTCAAGCTATTGATAGATGGGCTTGGTGTTTTCATAACTTTCACTGTTACAAATCTGTTATAAGTTGATCATTTTGATCATCTTCAACACTTTGCATCAGTGATAAGTTATCCCATGATGACCCATATTTTGAATCTTTTGACCTAAGGATAGATAATCCTCAAGTGTTGGACTTGTACATACCATTAAGCACACTTAAACATTACTAACTTTGGTTACCATTAATCCTTGTTGTTATCATTATTACTTTGTTATTTACTTTTATGTTGTTACCTTGTAATTTATATTCAAGTACTCATCATCATCATTATATAAACTCATCATGCATGTTTATTATTTTCATTTATATTTATTGTCAACACTTGGACTTAGAGGATCTCATCATAGGACCTTTGCTTGGAGGACCTTTCCATACTTTGTGATACTTTGCCTTTGACTTTAGATTTCATCTGTAACTTGCATACATGTTGTAAGAATGGTATCATGGCACTATCTTAGAGAGACATGTTTATAAGACCATTATCCTTTATTTAGATTAGGTCACTCTTTCACACACTAGGCTTTCTCTTGGGCTACCTAACAATGAGACCATTTACTTTCTTGTTGGTTACTTTGTATATCTGTTACACTACCCAATTTCATAATCAAATAAACAAACCCTTGATCCAACGTCAAGCGACATTTCCTTAATCAAATTCAAAATACATTAAAACTACGATTAGTATTGTGTGCCACGATCCTTAAGTGGTGGAGAATGAGTAAGAATGGAGCTTTCCTACCCTTACTATGATTATTTTGGACACAAGACGCTTGACTTGTTTGTCTAGATTTTTCACCTTCCCCATAGACTTTAGTGCAATCTAATCACAAACTCTTTTTTCATAAACCCTTATTTAAGACAAAAACAATACAACCCATCAAATTCATTTTTGTTCCTTAGAGAACCACCCCGAAAACCCTTTTCTCAAAGGTAAAATCAACCAAGCACACAAATATTTTCTACTTCGAACTATAAAGCTCTAATTCCTCATCACTCGATGAGTAATACATAGGCAGAATAGCCACAATCCTTGGCGAGCCCAATAATAAAAAAACCAAAACCCTTTCTTCCACACCCATTTTATAAATAAGAATAAGTAGAAATAAGTAGATAAATACCCACATACACAGACAACTTAAATGGTTCCCATGGAGTACCATGGATGTAAGGGGTGCTGATACGTTCCCTTTGTGTAACCGACTTTCGAATCCAAGTCTCGGTTGCGAGACCGATTCTTTATCCGTATTTGTGCTTCCGATGTGCATCCTTTCTTTTCTTTTGAGGGTTTTATCGGTTATTTTCCCTCTCCTCTCTGATAGAGGAATCCAAATAAAATTTGGTGGTGACTCTTTTGCTTTTCCCTTTCCCTTTCCCTCTCCCTTTGAGAGTGGGGGCATTCTTTTGTTTAGTCTGTCCGTTTTTGTTACCCCCGATAGCGACACTAGGGAATTCAAAAACACGCGTTGGCGCAATGTGATTGGGTGGAATTTGAATCTTGGCGCCAAAGCGCATGTTGATTCATAACATCTTCAACCTTTAGCTCGATTTATGTAATCCATGAACTCGTGTTTTTAGCAACACCCAAGCATGGCATTAGCTTCGCAAACGTTCATCGTTCATGTCTTCCTGCATCAGAGCCATTGATTGGTTCTAAGTAGGGAGAATTTGCTCAAGAACACAAAGAACCCTAGTTTTTCAAAGTAAAATTAAATGATGGATATGTAAGATAAATTACGGGTAAGTGAGGGATTTTGATCAGTGGAGTGAGGTGAAGAGTGTGGTAACTTGTTTGCTCAGGAATTTTACTCGTAACTACCTTTCTAGTTGGAGATTTGAAGGTCCACAATGGTGGATTTGGAAATATGGTTCCAAGGTACTTCAAGCCAAGGCAGTGCTTTAGTTAGCTTTAGAAGGTGCCAATAAAGGATGATGGGTGAAGATTCGAAGTTAAAAGAGCTTGAATCGAAGAAATGATTAACTAGTTCTTTGAGGTATCGGGTTCAAATGGTTTCAGAGTTTATTTGGCTCTCCATGCTTTAAAATGAAGGCAAAAGCTTCCTCTATTTATAGGGAAAATGTTGGGCTTCAAGTACATGTGAAATGGATCTGAATTTGTGTGAATGAGATGGGAAAATCGTGATTTGCAATCCATGTGAGAACAAGGGTAAAAAGTGTGACTTGGGCATGAAACCTGGTCATTTTACATTCCATTCTATGCGTTTTGTCAAAACAAACAAGTTTTCACATGTGTGGTGGTCCCAAATTAAAGAATGACCTGTAATTGCAAAATCTGGCTTCATGCAAAACAAAGTTCATGACACCATGTTTGGGCTTGGGACAAATGAGTTTCCCTCGTGCGTTTCTTGATTTTATTTGTGATAAATTCTCATCTTGTGGTAATGAATTGAATGCAAAAAGAACCAACTAAAAATGATGGTTGAGGTGAAAATGGCAAGTGTTGAAAGTTAAGGTCGTAACATGCTTTCTAGGTCAGGCGTTTGGTTAAACAGTCTTGGCACATTTTGGGCATTTTGAGGTCCCAAGTTCAAGACACCATAACATTTGATTCCCTCGTGAATTTTGAGCCAAACTTGGGCCAGTTGATCTTTGACATAATCTTAACAAAATGCAAAAGGAATGGGATCAAAAGAGTACTTGAGCTGAAAATGGCATGGCTGCCAAGTAAAGGTTTTGACCTAGTTTGCCAACTTATCCCTTTCGAAAATTGAGGTCCTTAGAGGTTGAATTGGTGCTTGAGCCTTGAATTAAAGTTGTAGAGGAACTCACTAGGAATATTTTGCTCAACGAAGCTTGTCAATTGGTTGGAAATGAAGAAGTTATAGGCTTTGGACCAAAAGTGAACCATACTTGCAAATTAGGTCAACCCAACTTGTGCCCACTTGTGCAAACTTGAAGTTTTCTTACATCCCAAGCCAAAATGATGATGGAATGCACATACCTTGAAGAAATCTTGATTAGGTCTTGAATGCTCTTGAGTATAGCTTGAATAATGAGTGAAATGGCATGGAAATAAACACATGAACCACTCTTGAACCAATGAACAAAAACTTGCACACTCCTTGCCCAAAATGACCATTGTTTTGTCTTGATTTGTGGCATGATCACCTACATGAACAAAGGAAAAAACAAGTACCATCTCTTATGGTGCTTTGGGTTAGTTGATAAGTGAATTAAAATGAAAAGACCTAATGTTAAGATCAAACCAAGAATATGGCCATGCTTGTGGGCTAATGATCAAATGAAATGGTCATGATGATGCATGATATGATGTTATGTATGAAAATGAAACAAAGTGAAAGGTAGGGAAAATGAGGGTAAATTTTAGGGTATGACATCCATGTCCGACTATATCGATGCCTTGCCAAGACAACATGTACATCTAAACGCGACATACCCACAAATGAAGTAGCCACACATTATGCAAATTTCAAAGCTCATAAGCAATCCCTAGCTCTCCTTAGATCTCAGTCAGTTGGAAACAACGGTTGAAAAGAGCGTAATACAAAACCGAAAAGCACAATCATGTGAAAGGTAAAGATGTAAATAAAAATAAATGTTGTTTACACACGAGGCATAAAGCACGAAAAAATATATTACATGATCACCAATAAAAATAAAAATAAAGGGGAACAAAAAGACCCTCAAATATCAACGCAACGCTTGGCTATGAAGCACCCGGGCCACCTCTGGCGTCCTATTTAGGACCCCTTATGAAGTGATCCAATTGATCAGTAGTAACAGAAGGTCAAGACAAAGCTCTCGTGAATGATCCAACATTTGACCCCAAAACCTATACACGACATCCATAGCTTGCTGAAGTGATTCTTGAGATTTGTGCCATGCATAAACCACTTCCACCTCGAGACATCTCAAAGCATTGATTGGGCCATCCTTCTTCTGTTGAATAACTTTCCGATCCGCTTTGAACACCCGACAAACTTTTGATACATCTTTAGAAGCCTTTTTTCCAAGGTTTCTCTCCCTCATCAATAGAAGCATTCAACTACGTTATCTGATCAACCAAAGTGGACGAAAGACCATACTGATCCACGTCTTCCCACAAAGAGTCAGTAGATTGATAAGTGATTATTGCATTGTACTTTTAATTTATTTTCTTTCTGCTTTCTTGCATGTTTCCATTGTTTTAGTTCAGTTTTATGCACTTTTGTGTTCTTTTGGTGTTTTCGGGAAATAAGAGATTAATGGACCCAATTGGAGTGAAAAGGCCAATGATCACATGAAAAGGAGCCATTACCATACAAAATACATGTGGCTAACACGACCTAGCTGTGTCAGCTAACACAGGTCGTGTTAGCCTAATTTGTTGAGGCCATACAAAATAATCGGGGAAACACTGGTTGGCCATGTCCTCTGACACATATCGTGTTGTATAACACGGTCAAGTGACACACTCATGTTACACCTAACAACAGTTACAAATTCAATGGTTTTTAGGCATTTTTTATGACTTTTGAACACCTGACACCTCTCAAGACTTTATGTTAGTAGGTTTTAATGATTGAGCATAAAAATTATGGATGTTTATGGGTGATTAATGGATAGTTTTAGTATAAATAGTTATCTTGAGTTTGAGACTCAAGATCAATTATCACTTGTTACCACTACACACTTTCTACTTTTTCAGCTTTTATTCTTTACTCTCATTTGAATTCCTTAAAAAAATTGTTGTAATTCTCTGGTTTTCTTTTATTTAATTAAGTTTGCTTCAATTTATGTTATTTATATTGCTTTATTTTATCTACTTGCATGCTATGTCTTTCACTTATTTAATTGTCGTTAACCTCACCATGAGTGAGTAGTTTAAAAAGGATAATGGGTTGTGAGAGTCTATCTTATGATGAACCCCTAATTGATTTATCCGAATATGAATTACAAGAATCATATGTACTTTTATTTTAGAATCTGAGTTCTTAAAAATATTTGTTTCTGTTGTGAAAGCAAAGGAAACTCAAATATAATCATAGTCTGAAAGGATATGAATCGAAATTGGACCGTGGATTGCTAGATAATAGAGTAGCGAGGCATCCGTCGTGACAATGTGAGTTGCTCTCGATTGAGAAATCTCCTTAGTCGTGCAAGAAACATGTCTAGATGTGCATACCACAAAAGTGGGTTTTGCACATAGTTATCTACTTTTCTATAAATTACTTAGATATTCTCGTATTCAAATTCAATTAATCAATATGGTATGTCTTGATAGATAATCACAACCAAGTTTCCTATTTTATTTATATGTTAAATCTTATTTCAATTTGCACTAAATAGACCAAAAATGTGATTGCTTTAGCTAAACACCATTAGGATATAAATCGATACGCATACACATCTTCTTGTGGATTCGATCTTATTATAATACTTGTGGTCTTGCACACATTAAGTTTTGGCACCGTTATTAGGGAGATAGTTTGATATTAAATGTTTACTCCAACACATTCTAGACTAAATCACTCTTATTTTTTATGTTTTTATTTTATTCAATTTTGTATGCAAAGAACCCGTTCGGCTGAAACATGGTTGAAATGATTGACGAGATTGAGCATTTTCTACATGAAAGACGTCGTCTCTTAGATTTGCAGCAAATAGGTGAGGAGATAGATACCAAACCACTCAAAGACTACATGTTTCCCACTAATGAGGAACTACATAGGAAAATTGTACACCCGTCGATAACGGATGATAATTTTGAAGTTAAGCCTTCACTGATAGGTATGACCCAATAGGATCAGTTCTCACGATTACCTACAGAAAACTCAAATTTTCATCTGTCTATTTTTGTTGACAATTATTCCACTTTAAACACCAATGGTGTTGACAAAAATTCCATCCACCTTAGGTTGTTCTCCTTTTCACTACGAGATCGAGCCCGAGCTTTGCTCCAATATCTGCCTGCAAATTCAATGATCTGATGGCTCGAACTTAATGTTGCTTTCCTTGTGCGGTATTTTTCGCCAAGAAAGACTGCCAAGGTTAGAAACGAGATCCATAACTTTAGGCAAGAAAATAAGGAGTCTCTCTTTGACGTTTGGGAGCGATACAAAGACTTGTTAAGACATTTTCCATTCCATGGGTTAGATAAATGGTTGGTTATACACACCTTTTATAATCCTATCCTCTATTCTATGAGCATGACATTAGATGGGGCCACTTGTGGTACGCTTATGAACAGTTCGCAAGAAGTGTCTTATAAATTGATTAAAGATATGGAAAAGATTTGTGGGGAAATTCTCGAGATAAAAGTGCTAAACTCCCTCAAAAGGGCGGGCTTTATGAGGTTAGTCAGCTTGATCACATGAACACAAAGGTAGATATATTATACAAAAATCTTGAAAATTTCACAGTAGTCTCATTCACACCTACACCGGTAGCTGTTATAGCTCCTACCACCCCTTCGAGCCCCTTATGTGAGGTATGTGGGGTGAATGGACATTCCATTGGGGATTGTCAAATGATTTTGTGGGTGGAACCAACCATGACATTTCTAATTATGTCAATAATCAGAGAGGAAATCCTTATTGAAATACCTATAACACCGGGTGGAAAGACCGCCCCAACTTTTCTTATAAGAACAATAAGACTAAAAACGCCATGGGACAATATGGGTTCTGTCATACCCTTAAATTTTCCCTATCCATATCATCTTTTCAATCCTTAAACCCTTAGCATACATATCATATGCATATGCACTTAATGATCGCAATAATCCACAAGCCCAAGGCATGTGATTCATATGCAAAATCCTAAGATCCTATGGTCATGTTGAGGTATGCCCAAGCCACCTCAACCCTAATATCATCCTCAAGCATCCCAACAATTTTGAAGGACCATTCAAGACATCTCACTCAATCCCCAAGTCCAATTTGGATGGTGAGTCCCCTTGAAGAAACTTCAAGATTCATCTGGTCACTCAAGGACCAAACCCTAGCTCATGAACATCCTCTTCGCTTGAGCAATTCATGACTCACCGTGTATATTATCCATTTCATTGAGGATCCCTAAAATCCAAAGTTTGTTCACCCCCACGGCCTTTAAACATCGCAATTGGATCCCTACAACTCAAACCCTAATTCATCTGACCATGATTCTTGATGAAACTTGTGGCTCAAGTAACCCTAGTTAGGGGGCTTCGTGACCATTGAGCTTGATCATTTTTGTCCATCTAATCACCCTACAATTCATTCAACATCCTTTCATGTCCATTACAATCCAAATAAACCATTTAAACATCCATTCAATCCATATTGCAAGTAGTTGGTTCATACATGATTTTTCAACTTTCCATGACTTGATCCACCCACCAATTTGACCTAAAATCATTCTAAAAAGGTCCCAACTTCATTTACCATCATGATATGATCATTTGAGGTCAAAAAAATCCATCATTATGGCTTTAAAAATAAGAAATCAGAAAAACCCTAAAACTAGGTCATGTTGGTTGGTCACATTTTGGCAAGAATGGCCTATGGGAAGTTCCAAAGACCATAAATTTTTCATTTTTCAAGATTTTTAAATTCCAATTCAAGCCAAATGTCCTACCTAACTTCCTGTCCAACTTTGTTTCAAGGACCAAGACCTAATTCATTGAGTAAGGGGTTCAATTTTGCTATTGGCCAAGCTAGTCCAACATGCCTACCATGCCCTAAAATCATGTCATGACCACTACTTTGGCATGTTGCCATTTCCAAACTGTAGTGGTAAATTCATGACCATCAAACTATGGATAAGCTTGACGTCAATAAAACCAGAGTCACCACCGTGCTTTTATTGTTTCCAAAGGAAAAGGGAAAAGAACGAACAAAACCCAACGATAAGAAGTTTTCAAATCAAAACTAATAAAATTCCAGAGATTACAGGTAAGGGGGTTGGTTACACAGAGGGAAGGTGTTAACACCCAAAGTGTCCTAGGTACTCCTAGGGAGCCCTTTTTTATGTGTGCCTATGTGTTTGGTATAAAAGATGTTTGAGAAAAATAGAGTGTGGGGATGAGAAAAGAATTCATTGATTATATTTTTGTGTTTGACAAGACCTTCAGACTTGTGCCTACGTACCAACATAAAAATGAGGGATCAAAACCTCGTAGTGGTAAAAATTTCAAAGTTGGTGAATTGATTTTAACAAAAATTTAAGTGAAAACGGCACAAAGAGCCAATTTTTTTGAATGGAGTTGTTAGTTCCTTTTGTCTTTTGAAATTGTAAGTCAATATGATTAAGTTTATTTACAAATTTGGTTTAAGAAAAGGTTTAAAAATTCATTGGCATAAGGCAAAAGTTTCTAATCCTTAAACATTTCTAAGTTTGAAATCACAATCAAAAGAAGTTTTTGAAAAGGGGGAGATATTTTGAAATTTAAGAAGTGGGAGGAGATGAAGAGGCTATCCTAAGCATAAAAATTAAAAGTTGAGAGTTGAAAAGATCTGACCAATGGGATGCAATCCAACAGACTAGAGTGTCATATAGAAAACCCGTTTTCCCTTTTGGACTTTGAATCAAGCAATAAACCATAAGCAATTTGCAATATCCAGACATCATGAAGATCAAGGCATCAAATAAAGATAACCACGTCCAAACAAGCAATTCCCATAGCTAGCAGTCTTCTTTGTCTTCTCATGTATCATATGAATTATCCCTTGATCAACTCAAAGCAAAGCATCAGACACAAGGTCAAAATAACAATTAGCACCAAGACAAAGTTGCAGATGAATTCAAACAAATACCAAGACTTGCATTAGATGAAGGCTCGGTTCATAATAGCTCAGTCTCAAAATGTTGGCATTGGCCAAGTCATTTTTACACAAGGAATGATGCCTAGTTCTAAGTCCAAGAGTTCAGATCAAGATCAATTGTCCACCAAATGTTTTTTAGGGTTTTTGTTGTTATTAAGTATTTTAAGGTCCTAAGACCACAAACAAAACAAAAATGCATAAACAATATATACAATGACAAGATATGGCTCAAATGAGCAAAGTGAAAATGACATAAACATAAACAAGTTAAATGAAATGTAAATGGCAATGAATGATAAATGACTGGAATTTAAATTGCATAAAGTAAATGACTTGAAAGTAAAGCAATATTAATAAGAAATAGTCAAATGTTATTCAAAGGTTAGTGGTGTTTTTTAATTAATTAAGTCATTCTTTGGAGAATACTCAACCATTCTTTCACAAGTATGAATCCTTAAACCAAGACATCTTCCATGAGAAGGGGTCCAACTTGGATAATTCAACACGTATGCCACTAGCTCTCATGAAAGGAAAAAAGGTCAATTTTCCATACAATACCATGAAGAATGGGAGACTTACAATCTCAATTACTAGAATGCTATGCCTTTAGTGTAAAACTTAGCTATATATTAAGCAATCGTAATTGGACTTACGTAGAAGTCACAACTATCTGAGATCGGGAAATAAAAATTTAGGTGTTAATGCATGTTAGAGATTTGGTATGAAGAACCAAACTCCTAAAACATACTGTTGCACCCCAAAATTTGCCCTCTATTTTTAACTCTAACCAATTTTTTGTTTCACATTCATTTGCATCATCTTCATAGCATAACATTTTTTTCTGTCTTAATATTAGCCGAAATAATTTCTCGGAATTTACAAACAAACTGGTCAAATTAACTTTTTAACTGTGCCTAAAATTAGTCAACGAAAAAATGCCAAGTTTAAGTTTGCAAATGTCGGTAACATTAATCTGCGGTTCACGTGGTTTAATTTGACATGCTAAAAATATTTTTACGACTATTTTTGGTCATATGTTGATCAGTCTGAGCAGTTTAAACGGTCATAATTTTTATTTCAAAATCCGACCAAACGCTGTATTTTTTCGAGTCATTTATTTCGCGCTGATTATTTTGACGTGTTCATTTTTTTTCCGAGCATTTTGGTGCCCGACTTTTATTTTTTTTGAGTCTATTTATTTTTATATTGGGTCTAGAATAAATAAATAGGTTAATTAGTTTTTATTTTAATTTTAACTATTTTAATTATTTAACTTTATTCAGTTTTTAATTTAATATTGGGTTTTAAAATAAACTTAGGCCCATTATCATTAACCTAATTTGTTCCTATATATATTTACTAGCATGACTGATAGAGGGAGGCCGAAAGACAGAACAAAAAAGAGAAACTGAGAGTGGCTGATCTATACTATCGTACACACAGTTTGGTAATAGTTTATATATGATATATACTTTATCTATTTTGTTGATATATTTGTTACTGTGTTTCAAATACATGTTCATATATGTAACTAGTGTGTTAAATATATATATATATATTTCTATTTTATGTTATAATTTGATTATGTTTTCGGATCGGATCGTGTCAATACGCCGTTTTCACATATACGTGTATGAGGCGTGACATTTGTGTTATCCGATCCAGTTGCGATGATCGCAATTTTGCGCTAGCAACGCCGTTGTTTTTTTTAATTCATTTTTTTTATAAACATATATTTAGATCTGCACATTTTTTTCATAACTAACTACCCTGATTTTTCCTAAACCCTGACAATTTCGCCACAAACTCTAAATTTCAAACCTAAAACTTTAACCGTGTTGTTTCCTCTAAACCATAAACCTTTTCTTAAACCTTAACAAACCTTATTATTATTTCCTATTTTCGCTCATATTTATGTTATTCATACACTGTAACTGCTTCGCCCTTGTAATATTTTAAGTTTTAACTTGTAATATTTTCAGCTTTACTTTTCGCCATCTTTATTATGTAACTGCATCAAAGCGTTGTAATAATTAAGATTTTATTTTCTGCCATTTTATTTTTCTGCCATTTATTTTTCTGCCATTTAAATTCCTGCCATTGATCCTATATTAACTGCGTGGTTTAGTAATGTAGGGCGTGAAAACCTACTAAATTAATTATTTAATATTTTTCTATAACCTTTATATTTTTTGTAAATAAATAATAAATACTAACTATTTTAATAACTTTTTTTATTACTTACTTATAATAATAAATCCTTATATATTTTGTAAATAAAATCTAATTGACCATTTTTCTAATTGAATAATAATAATAAACCTATTAATCTAATAATTTGATATTTTCTATAATCTTTATTTATTTTGTAAATAACTAACTTAATATTTTTCATATAACTCTTTTATTTTATAATTTGTACATTAATGTATTTTAAATTCTTTTATTATTACTAATTTATTTTAAACTCATATTTTTCTAATAACTTCTAAAAAAATCTAACTTGTTTAACCTAAAATAATTTCTTTTAAAATTCTAACCTTTTTATTATCACTTTATTATTATTGTTATTTTATTACTGCTTTATTACCATTGTTTATTTATTATTTTATTATTATTTGCTTTTATCTATTCTATTTTTGCTTCATTATTTTCCTTATTTTAATTTTGTTTTATTTATAATATTAGGAACAAATGTATAGGTTGTAAATTTATTCTTTCTCGCCTGATTATTATGTATCTGTCCCATAGCCATGTAATAGTTTATGAATTTATTTTTCTTGCTTTTATTTTTGTAAATATTTATTGCATGGTTAGTAATTTAGGGAGTGCAAAAAACTAACCGTAAATAATTGAACTTAGAAAATTAAATTCAAGACAAATATCTGAAAAATAACACTCACACACGTAGGTCGATCTTTGATCGCCATCTGTACTTCCTAGGGTATTCCTCTTGGTTGCCTTCTTTAAATGGTCAAGTCCCTCGAAAATAGGGGTGTCTTAAGCAAAGTCCCTTCAAACAGAAAAATTATCAAGTCCCTATAAACTTAAAAGATCAAGTCCCTACGAGGTTGCCTACGATATAATGATCTTGTCCCTTCGGTAAATATGATGATAGTCCCTACGAGTTGCTAAAGACACCCCTTATGTTGCCTTCATTGACCATACGATGACCCTACGCCCGTCCCTTAAACACATCCAAGGTAATGACTACCTATTCCTTAATAATAGGGACAATCTTACCATTGAAAGAATATACGAGAACACGAAAGACTTAATCTAGGGTAGGTATCTCATAGTTACTTGCTCACACTTTTCAAAATTACTTTTACACCTCACAATTTCTAAACTAGGCTTTGTATACACCCATGCGAGGGTCATTACAAAGTACTTAAAGAAATTTTTCTAATCACACACTACACTCTTGCAAACAAACAAAGTGAGCTAAGTAACTAAGAGCCCATGGATAACCATGGATATAAAGGGTGCTAATACCTTCCCTTTGTATAACCTACCCCCGAACTCAAAATCTTTTTAAGGTCTTTCCTGTTCTTTTATGTCCTTTCCTTTTGGATAAAATAAAAGTCGGTGGCGACTCTTGCTATCCGCAACATTTAACTAAAGTCAGTTCTCCCACCGTGTTACAGAACTGGCGACTCTGCTGGGGATTTAATAAAAGAGGGGTACCCTTAGGAATTAGATCACTTTAAAATTGTTTGCCTTGTTTGCTTTATACTTATCTGTTGGGTGCTCTTATGTGTGAAAGACCCTAACCCGGATCTAGTGTACCTTAGGTAAATGGCAATAGACCAAGGAAACTGTACGGCGTATATCGATATGGTTGATCTGGTGGCCATAGTTAGTGTGACTTCTTGGTTGGTGCTTATGTTCCTTAAGCAAGTTGAGGATAATATGAGGCTGCCATATGTTGTCAATACACTAACTGACTTTTAGAACCCTAGTCATCCCATCTTGGCCTTTAGAAAGTAGTGAGATAACCGGCTTTGGTGAAGACTGAAGTTGGTTGATATTCGATACTACACTCATTGAGATCCTAAACTTGGAGGGTTTTGGTTGGCAAGTAAGTTGCCTACTGAACAACCACCCTTGTGAAGGATTAATGATTTTGAGATCCCTTAGAACCTGGTTACTATTGTAGGACAGGATGAATCAACTAAACTTCAGGGGAGGGTACTTACCTTTAAACCTCATGCAAGCTTTTAAACCTAGGGCTATTGTGTGACTTGTTTGTGTGTGCCACATGTTTGTGATTGAGCATAACATCATAGCATCATCATGCATCATAAGCATAGCATTTTTACTAACCATTTCAAGGACCAAGGGATTTATCTTTGTTCTTTGTTGCAGGTCATGGCTTCTGCTCGTAGGAATACTATCCGGATCAACTTTGTAGGAATACCTCCTAAGCTTAAGGAATTGGTCTCTCAAGTTTCTGAAAACTCCCAGTTCATCAAGAGGCATGGTCACCTACTGGATCTAGTCACTTCAGGGTTCAATGAAGACATGATGAGTGTCCTGTTTCAGTTCTTTGACCCTAAACATCATTGCTTCACATTTCCCGACTATCAGCTGGTTCCTACAATGGAAGAGTTCTCCAAGCTTCTAGGTATACCTATTCTTGATCAGAAACCCTTCACAGGCTTGGAAAAAGAGCCTAAACCTGAAGTCATTGCTGCAGCCTTACATTTAAAGAAATCAGACATTATCCTAGAAACAAGGAGTGGAGTTAAGGGTATTCTTGCTAAGGTATTGATGGAGAAAGCTCAAGTATTCCTGAAGGCTATGAGTTATGATGCTTTTGAGGAGATCTTAGCCCTATGGATTTATGGCTTAGTACTGTTCCCCAATCCAGACCAGTTCATAGACGTACACGCCATCAACATATTTCTGACTCGCAATCCAGTGCCTACATTACTTGGAGACATCTTACACTCTCTTCATACCTGTACTACGAAGGCACGAGGAACTCTGATGTGTTGCATACCTCTTTTATCTAGGTGGTTCATTTCTCACCTTCCTCGATCAGTGATGAAGAATGAACAAGGGTTCAGGTGGTCCAAGAGGATTATGTCACTTTCTCATTCAGATATTCGTTGGTGCTCTAGATCTATGGAGAATGTTACCATCATTGACCGTTGTGGGGAGTTCCCTAATGTGCCACTCCTTGGCATAAGAGGGGGCATTACCTACAACCCTTCTTTAGCTCTACGTCAGTTTGGTTACGCTCGGACTGATGGTCCTCATGACATGCTTATTCAGGGTATTGTGTTCGACTACGACAACGATCTTCAAGGTTACCGTCAAAGGTTCATACGAGCATGGGGTAAAGTGAACAAGGTTGACAGCAAGACTCTGGAACCCAAGTACACTATTCCTATGGAACCATATCTCAGATGGGTACGGTCTCGTGCTCAGACTCTTATGATGCCATATCCTGATATCCTGCCAGTTACCATGGAGCCTGTTGCTGAAGGAGATACTTCTTACATCATTCTTCATCCAGACATGCCCACTGACATGGAAGAGTTATAGAGGTCCTGGATCCAGTTGAAGGAGCAAAGAGATACTTTTGAGACTCATTACAAGGCAAGTCAGGAAAGAATCCTGGAGCTAACAAAACAACTTCACGAGGAGCGGAATCTTAACTCATACCTCAACACAAAGAGGAAACGTCCATGGGAGACTTAAAACCCCATTTTTTGTATTCATTTCATTTTTATTTTAAGCCCAAGGGGCAAACAAGTTTATTACTAATAAAAGTTTACTTTTTGGTGGTTTAAACAAATTTAAATCCTACGGTCCTTGAAAACATTGCATAAGCATCTACATACCATATTATTGCATCACAGTTTTCTTATGAACAGGTATCTTATCTTCTCGCTGTTTATTTCAGCATAAATGGCTCTTGAACAGACTGTCAAAGATCTCCAGGCTCAGAATGCACAATTCCAAGAGTTGATTCTGAACTTGTCCAAGGGGCAAGATGAGTTGAAGACATTGCTGGCTAAGAAGAAGAAGAAGACTAGAAGATCAGGAGGCCTTATCAATCTGGGAAGAAGATTCAGAGGCCCTATCAAGACAAAGGAACAGGTTGATGATTATGAGCCTGAAAATTCTGAGAAAGAGGGAGGTAGTCTCCATGATACTGTGGGAGATTCTGATTCTGAAGCAAATTATTATCATGACCCTAATGAAGATAAGTACAAGATGCTGGTGGATAGAATGAATGCTATGGAGTTACAAAAATCTTCTGGGCTAGATTTTGAAGATCTGAGTTTAATATCTGGAGTGGTTATACCTATTGGTTTCAAGGTTCCTGCTTTTGTGGTGTATGATGGTCTCTCATGTCCCAAGATGCATTTAAGATCCTATGTCTGGAGGATTCAACCACATACTGCTGATAAGAAGTTATGGATTCATTTCTTCCAAGAGAGCTTGTATGGAGCTCAATTGGAATGGTACTATCAATTGGAGAGTGTCAATATCCGTGATTGGAATGATCTTGCTGAGGCCTTCTACAGGCAATACCAATACAATGCTGATTTAGCACCTACTCGCATGCAGCTACAAAGCATGTCAATGGGTGCTAAGGAGAATTTCAAGGAGTATGCCCAGAAATGGAGAGACCTGGCTGGCAGAGTTCAACCTCCTCTGACTGACAGGGAGCTAGTGGATATGTTTATGAGTACGCTGAATAGTCCTTTCTATAGTCACCTCATTGGAAGCTCATCAACTGGTTTCACTGAGCTGATAATGACTGGAGAGCGTGTGGAAAGTGGCATAAGAAGTGGTAAGATACAGGTGGGTGCCTCTTCATCAAGCACTGCAAAGAAGCCCCCTAGTGGAAAGAAGGAGTCTAATGTTGTGTATGGTCAACCTGGCCGTAACAGAAGTCACCAATCCGTAGGAGCAGTTCACATTTCTAATCCTACTCCTGCAACACCAGAGCTACCACAGAGCAATCAACAGAAGCCTAGAAGACAATTCACCAAGATCAACATGTCACTGGCCCAAGCCTTGCAACACATGTTGAAAGGGGAACTCATTACTTTGAAGGGCCCTCCTCAGAATCCTAATACTTCCTCTCCTCGGTACAATCCTAATGCACGATGTGCCTATCATTCTAATTGTCCGGGACATGACACCAACAATTGCTGGGTGCTGAAAAATAAGATTCAAGATATGATTGAAGCTGGGGAGATTGAATTTGACCCTCCTGGGACTCCAAATGTGATTACTGCTCCCATGCCCAATCATGAGAAGACTGTTAATACTGTTGATGAAGTTTCATATGTTTCCTCAGTAGCAGATGTGACTACTCCCTTATCTATTATCAAGAAGAAGCTGGTGCAGGCTGGATTCTTTCCAGGTTGCAACGAAGACTGTTTTTATTGTGCCTACAAACCTGATAGCTGTTGGAAGTCGAAATATGGTATTCAACGCCTCATGGACAATTATACTATATTGTTTGAGAGAACTCCTTCTGTGGAAAGTATGTGTGAACACCTAACTCGAGGTAAGAAGTTTGAAGATGTGGATATGGTTGATAAAGTGCCAGTGAAGATTACCTCCAAAGGCCCTGTCAAGATCACTTCCAAGGGTCCTATCAAAATTACTGCTGAAGGCCTGGTGAAGACTGTTGCTGAAGTTAGAGTGCCTCCCATGATTATTACCACTCCTGGCCTGTAACACCTCAAAATTTGCCCTCCTCTCTTGGGACTAGCATTATCATATGGCATACATTTTTAGGTAATTCCCCGCAGAGTCCGCTCAGGGACGAGTGCATGAAGAAAGGACGGAGAGACGACGAGACGTCCGACGACCTTTGGAATTAATCAAGAAGACTCTTCAAAGTCGGAAAATTGAAATTTATGTATAAATCCCAGGAGCACGTCTCTCGTCGAGCGCGGAGCGACTTGGAATACAAGATGATGGAGCAGAAAAGGTCCAGACGAGTCTGGGAGTTCTTTAAAGTGGAAAGCTGATATGAGTATTGGTGGTGGATACCGTGGTTCGACGAGTCGATGGGTGTGGTACCAACTATTCTCATTTTTCCAGCTAGGTCCCCAAGCAGAGTCATAGGACTAGCTCCCCAGCAGATCCAATGTCTGTGGACTTCTCCAGCCGAGTCAGGATGGTTATCCCCGGCAGGTTTACAACAGCGGTGTTTCCTCAGTAGCCAGGTCTGAAGGTTGCTATCCCCGAGTGGAGCGGGTCAATGAAATATATCTCCAGCAGTGTTCATCCTACCAGTGGGTTGAACAAGTTCCCGTAGCGGACGGATTTTTGCATCCCTAGCTGAGTTGATTCTACCTATGGATCGAATGGGTTTTCCCCAGCTGAGTTGATGCTATCTATGGATTGCATGGGTTTTCCCCAGCGGAGTAGTATGCGTTTCCCTAGCAGGGTCAGAGTGGTTATCCCCAGCAGGTGATAGATTGAGGCTTCCCCAGATGAGTCTGGAGATGGCTATTTCCCCAGCGGAGTATCTGTGAGTATTTTCCCAGTGAAGTCAACAGGGTATCTGTGAGGGTTTTTTTTTCCCGAAGAAGAGTCAGGATTGATATCCCTAGCAAGCCAAAGACTGTTGTATCCCCACAGAGTGTGGGTGGTGCTTATCCCCAGCAGTTCCCGAGCAGATTGGGTGCAAAGGAGGTTTTCCCCAGCAAGGGTTGCCCTATCCCAGCAGCAGTGCTATTCCCTAGCAGGGTGGAAATCGGAGCAGTGACGAGTTCCTCAGCAGAGTGTCTCGTATTCCCCAAAAGAGTCCCTTGAGGGGGATATTTCTTTTTATGCATTCATCATGAAAAAATGACATGGCATATTGCATATAAAAATAAATAATCGCGTAGCATTTCCATAATTATGGAGCATTACGCAGAAAAATCAATCATGCATCATTAAAAGCATAAGCTAGTCTCAAGCTGTGGTTACTGTTTGGGAGGTGATGTTGCATCAAAGTTTCTATCGAGCGGAGATGGGAATGTTAATCCGAAATGTTCCGGTGTTCAGACCGAGGCGGTATCCAGACCGATTTGGCGTTCAGGCCAGATTTTCCGATCTTCAGATCGAAGAAGTTTCCGACGATCAGGTTGATGTGCTTATGGTATCCAGACCAATCTTTCCGGTATTCAGACCGAGGCGGTGTCCAGACCGGAGTGGCATTCAGGCCAATGTTCCGATTTTCAGATCGAAGAAGCTTCCGACACGTAGATCGATGCAGCTTGTGGCATTCAGGCCAATTTTCCGGTGTTCAAACCGATGTGGCATCCAGGCCAGTTTCCGGTATTCAGACCGATGTGGCATTCAGGCCAATTTTCCGGTGTTCAGACCAAAGTGGTGTTCAGACCAGTGCACCGGTATTCAGACCGAAGCGGTATTCAGATCGAAGTGGTTTTCAGACCAAGAAAAGGAAAGTTCCAGGGTTCAAGAAAATAAAAAAAAAAGAAAAGAAAAAAAAGAAGAGAGAATAATAATCCCGAGCGGATGTGTGGTGATCGGACCATGGTTATCCCTGTGTTACCATTTATTTTGGTATCCAGGTCGACGTTTTTCGAGTTTGTTTCTTCGCCGATGCTGACAGGCGTTGTTAATTATTTTTACCATCAGAGTGCAAATTGTTCTTCTGTTCTTGGTATTCAATCACTCTTCATCCTGATCATCCGAAAGCCGAGGCTATTCGTATCGACAGGTTCACAGTGGATTGAATAGGGGCAGCTGTAACACCTCAAAATTTGCCCTCCTCTCTTGGGACTAGCATTATCATATGGCATACATTTTTAGGTCATTAGGCATTGCATATTGCATATCATGTGGTTACATTGTGCAAGCCATTCTCCCAAGTCTTGATCAGAAGATGAGGAAGTCAAAGTGCAAGCTAGGGTTTTATTGACTGATCATTGGCCATCTGAGGATTGGGCTGTGAATTAGGGTTTTTTGTGATGCTCAAAGGATATTGGTCTTCATCTTGATTACAATGATACATCATCATCATCATCATGGTTTGATATCATCAAGTGTTGAAGCTCATTCCTTGAGATTAGGGTTTTGACCACTGGTCAACCCTAATCAGTTGCATTGGGCCAGTCAGGGCATAATCAGGAGATGGGGTCTATGGTGGATATGGGGTTCATTATGTGATTATATTGTGCTTATTTAGGCTAGGGTGTCACCCTTGAGCCATTTCAGTTGGAGATTGAGGCTTAATTTGATCTATGCATTGCCAGATTCATCTATCAGTTGAAAAGTCAACTGTGGTCAACTGTACATGATCTGATGGATTTGGAGGTGGAAATGAGTTGTATACACTTCATTCATGTTGGAACAAGTGTTATTTGACATCTCAAAACTTAAGAATGGAGAAAATCAAGTCAGAACAAAAACTGCCAAAAATAGAAAGTGACTTGTAATGGAAGTTTCCAAAAATGGAAAGTTTTTGACCTCAATACCACGTGTCCAAGGAAGCTTCAAATGAAAATTTGTTCAACATGAAAGTTGTAGATCTTGTTCTCACCTTTCCAAAAAGTCCAAGAACTTGAAATTCCCATGTATGGTTGGAAAATTATGGCTCAGTGAAATTCAAAAATGACCCATAATCAGGAGGCCATAACTTCCACATGGTTTGTCCAAATTGGAAGTTCTTTATATGCACAAACTCCATTTGACATGTACTTTCATGGTGCATAATTGGATTTTATCAAAAGTGGTCAATGCAAAAAGTCAAATTTCAACTGGACAGTTAAATGAACCAGGGGCAAAATTGTCCAACTTGTGAAATAATTGGAATTTTTGAGTGGGGATTTTTGCTACACCTCACAAATGGTATTTGAAACTTGTTGGAATCATCATTACATGGCTAGGTTTCATGGTTTGGAATTTGACTTGTAAAATGAAATTGCAAAATTGGACATAAACCATTCACATGTGATTTTCCAAATTACACATCCAATGAGAGTGAGACAAGTTGCAACAGCTCACACATGTCATTTAGAGAGTGTGTGAGCTGTCCATGAGGTGTCAATGAGCTGGCATGTGGAAATGGCAATTTTGCCCTTACTTGAAAATTAACATTTCACTAACACAATGCATTTGGTTAATTAACATGATTAAGCTTGGATTAAGGTGTCATATAAATTCCTAATCACTTCCAAATCATAACAGAAAATCACACATCCCAAAATCAGATCTCAAAACTCTTCATTCTCTCAAAATTTCTTCAAGAACACAAAACCAAAAATTCATCAAACTTCTTCAATTTTTGCTCAATTTGCGAAATTCTTTTTGCATTGATCTTGCCTCATCATCTTCTACATCTGTTTTTGCACCTCATCCTCAATCAAGCTTCCAAACACGACTGTTCATGCAAGCATCATTCATGGCATTTGAAGATTTCATGCATTAGGAGCTACTACCGTGGAACCTGAGCGCATCATTCAATTCCTTGGAGCTCCTAGTTGAACTGTTTGTGGAGAAAACGCACGAATTCCATCAGTTTCATCACTGCCATTCCAGGTGTGCAATTTTTCGAATGTCACGGTTTGGATAGTTATTGTATGCATTTGGTAGAGCTTTTCGCGTAGAATGTAGTGATGCTTTTGGTTTTAGATTGATGAACCGTAGGCTATGAAATCTGGATTTGAAGTTTCGAACCAAAACCCTAGCTCGATCGATTCAGGAGATAGAGGAACAATTAGGTCGAATTAGGTTCATATTCGTGATCCACGTAGTGAGACGAGTCCAACGGCTATCCATTTGCTCGTTTTGGTGGAGATTTCATGTTCGTCGTGTTTGTAGGTTTCTGAAAATCTGAATGAAAGTGATGAGGAAAAGAGTGTTTGATCTTCATTTTGGTTTAAAAATTCAAATGAGACGTTTACCGCCCGCGCCAGTTAATTACCATATTGCCATTAATGAAAATCCAATTTAATTTATATAATTCAAAAAAATTTGTTAAAAATCATAAAACACTTTAAAAATTCATAAAAAATTCATAAAAAATCCTAAAAATATAGGAATTTTTGTGTTGACTTCCTTGTTGACTGTAGAATTTTTTTGACCTATTGGTGGAAGTTGTGCATGGTGGAGATTGTGTTTGCCCTAGGGTTCTTTAACATGTGCTATATTTTGATACATTCTACCAAATCCAATGTGAAATTCTCATGCTTACAAATAAATGTTTGAAAATTTTTGTGGTGATTCTAGACACATCAATGGAGATTTACATGTGCATTTTATGAATTTTGGATTCCTGGTCATTGAGTTACAAATTTTTGAACTTAGGTGTGACAATTTGTGTCACACCTCATTATGTCAATTTGCTGGATTTTTTTGAGTGGCCTAGACTTGTTAGAATAATATGAAATTTTGCATGATGTTTCATTAACATGTTAAGATGCTATGTGAATTTTTGTGGAATTTTATGTGGCATTTTCAAATTGATTGCTATTTTTCATTTCTGTTGGTCAAATGTGCAAGCTTGTGTGACATAGGTTGGTAGATTTAATGTGAAATGCTCATATGATATTGAATGATCATGAAATTTGGTATGCTTGTAATAGACACATGATGGAACATCCCTGTTTTGGTCCCATGCATTTCTTTATTGTTTTCATGGACTTATGAATTTTTGAAGTGGGAGCATGTGTTGATGTTGTGATTTGGAGCATGTAATTGTGTCTGCTTTTGTTGATTTCCATTGACATGGTTCCCTTTGCCCAATTAAGCTCAAATTTGGTATGCTAGACCTTGATTAGTCCCTGTTTAGGTGTAAATTATTTGAGGATTTTTAGAATTGTTTTGATGTGGATTTGAATGCAATAGTTCTGTTTTCATGTTTGGTGCTTCATTTGACCTAAGTTGAATTGTTTTGTGCATGAAATGAATATAATGAATGATATGGACATGGGACTAATTGTGTTGGCTTTTGTTTGACATTAATTTGAGTTTGGTTGAGAATACCTTGCTGTTTAGGAATTTTTCTTGCTTTTGGACCCTAGGCTTGGCCTAGTGGTCTTGTTGCTAATATTTGCTTGATTTTTCAGGATGAATAGCATTATGCTCATGGAGAATGATCCGAGTCAATTCAATTGATGTTGTTTGATGTTTGTACATTAACACAACTTTGTTTTGTAGGTTGTGAAGCTTGGGCTTGAGCTCATAGCTTGCCTTTGTGTGCATTAGTTTGTATAGTCTGACTGATTAATACTTGCTGTTTACTTTTGTCTGTCTGAGTACTAACTGTGTTTGACTGTTTCCAGGTACTTTTAGTTGCTCAGTTCCTTGTGAACTTTTGCTTTGCTTTGCTTAAGCAACTTGCATTGAGGTATAACTTCCTAACTTCATGTAGTCTGGAGACCCGGTCTGTTATTTGACCGGGCAAACTGTCTGAAGTCCTCCTTAAGAGGCAATGATTGTGGTTGTTTACATTTGGCCCAAGCAGGAAAAGTCCTTTAAATAAGGCAATTGGTGGAAGGTAGGGATATGTAATCTATCCCCCACTATCCTGTGAGTCTTCTCCTTGCTCCCATTACATGGTTGTAGCATTGAGATCACAAGCCCAAGATCTTGTGCAGTGCACATTGTGTCAGAGTCTCTGAGTATAGGAGGGTTCCCCCATTCTGGACCCATGCTCATTTGTCAGAAGCTCTCCCTGGTCAGGGATAGAGCTGTGAGGTCTCATCCTCACTTCATCCTTTCATCTGCTTCACCTTAGCCCCTCAATGGCAAGGTTAAGAGCAAACACAGCCTGTACAGATGACTTGCTGAGGCAGTCAAACCTATTGATTGAGCCCCATTGTTTGGTTATAGTGGGTGCTATGTGGATATCTGATTGACATGCTTGTTTGAGATGCTTGTTCTCATTTGATGTATGCTTGTATGCTTGTGTGCTTGCTCCTTTCCTGGTTAGGATAGGCTTGCTTATGCAAGTATGATAGAAACCTTAACTTAGGGACGACTTTGCATGACAACATCTAGGCTCGAGTCGTAGTCTCCCTAGTGTTGTGTCTCCCTCTGTTGTCTGGTTAGGCTAGAGTTTCTCCCCTGTTAAGGGGAACTACATCGCCCTGATCCTCGTGCCAGACGAGGTATGTAGGCAGGAGGTCGTGCGAGACCTCTCCGGGCGCCTTTTTTCTTTTTTGTGTGTGTTGTTTGACAAATGCTAGGCTCGAGTCCCTGACTCCTTAGCCAGTTATTGTTTGTTTGTTTGCTTGTTGTATGTTATTTGGTGTTTTGGGTTCGGATGCTGACGTAAGCCCAGGGATTGGCTGTCGGGCTCCACGTTTACCCTTTTGAGTGTGTTTTGGTTCGGATGCTGACATAATTCCATCCAGTGGTTGTCGGGCTCCATGTTTGCCATCTGTTTGTGTGTTTTGTGTTGTTTGGCGTGCGTAAGCCGAACTACAGTGGCTCTGATTCTTGTTCCAGACAAGATATGTAGGCATAGGATGCGACGTCCTATCGAGCTCCCTTCTCCTAACCCCACCTGCGTTCCCCGTGTGTGTGTGTGATGTTTAGCAACCTATTCTTTATTTTAGAACGTGGATCCCGTCGAGTACGACGGACGTGAGGGGTGCTAATACCTTCCCCTCGCGTAACCGACTCCCTTACCCTTTCTCTTTGGTCGCGAGACCATTTCCTTTCCAGGTTTCTCTGAGCGTTTCCTTTCCCTATCTTGGGATAAATAACGCGCAGTGGCGGCTCTGTGTTGTGTTTTTATTCGAGCCTCGCCGGTTGATTTTTCGCAGGATGCGACAGCTGGCGACTCTGCTGGGGATATACGTGTAGACCTATGCTGGTCCATCGTCCCTAAGCGAGTCCTTCCTAGCGTTTTAGGATTAGTTTAGGTTGCTTGTTGTGTTATTTATTGCATTTATTATTCTAACCAGTGTGTATCTATATTTGCATTAATGTCTGCATGCATCATACTATCATGTTGTTGCCGTCCTCTTTGCAGGTGGTTCCTCTGTGTGGGGTGGGTGTTCTGAGTGGGGCTAAAACCCAGGCCCGAGTATACACCTAGGATTAGGGTGGTCTCATGTTGCCTCTTTCATGTTAAGTCAACATGTGCCTGGCAGCATGATGTACCACAAGCCGGACGAGGTTCATTTGATAGTGCTTGCCTCTGTGGATATTCCGCTTTGGTTGAGTTACTTCATCTGAATTATTGACTCTGGTGACCGATCATTTCCCGGATCTTTGGTCTAGACGATCTTAAGGGAGCTGCAATGGCACACCCGAAAGGGCAAACCCATTGAGTATCTCTGCCCGATTGTCGAGACTATTGTCCGCCTTAGGATGACCTGTTTAGGATTTACCTGTGAGAGGAGGGTGATTCTTTCAGATGCATGATCAGATGGATTCAGATGGTGACTTTTGGTTCTGTGGATCAGAGTCTTATTTATAAGGCGGATTTATGGTCATTTATTTCCGTGACGCCGGAGTGCTGTCCGTGATTTATCAGTGGGAATCCGTTTATTTCAGGATTCCCCGGGCCGAGATATTTATCAGTGGGGATCCGTTTATTTCAGGATTCCCCGGGCCGATTCAGATGGTGGTGGTATGGCTGCTCAGAGACCAGTGATGATGATGAGGTATCTGTCTTCCGTTATTTCGGAACCCGTGGGTCAGATGGGTGTTTATTTGTCTCCTCAGATGGTTATGATCAGTTCAGAGTCCAGATTCAGTGCAGATGATCAGATGACTTGGAGGATGGCAACGCATTGCATTCATTCATCAGCATCATTACATCTTACATTAATTGCATCTAACACATGTTTACCCATATGCAGGGACATTTTTGATCGATATCCTGGTTGAGAGACTTTCTGTTCAGATATGAGGACCGGCCTGAAAGACAATGTTGCCTACAGTTTCTTCGATCCGGAGATTGGTGTGCTGAAGGAGATGATAGCATTGATTACTCCCGACCATGTGGGGATGTTCAGAGAGGCATACGGTAGTATCCTGAAGATGGCTTTCAGACTCAGTGACAGTGACCGAAGCGCCGTCCATACTCTTCTCCAGTTCTATGATCCGGGGTTGAGATGCTTTGTATTTCCAGACTATTTGTTGGGACCTCTGATGGAGGACTATGCTAGCATCCTGGGTATTCGGATTCGAGATCAGATTCCTTTCCACGTCACTAGATCAGAGCCAGATGTCCTTGGAATTTCACGTGCTCTTTATTTGAGTCCGGAAATGGTCAAGGAAGGATTGAAGGAAAAGGGGAAGCTACCCGGGTTTCATTTGAGTTTCTTGGAGGCTAATGCCAAGGAATATGCTACTATGGGTAACTGGAAGACGGTGTGTGCATTGATTGCTGTGAGCATTTATGGGATTGTTCTGTTTCCTAATCAGAAGAATTTTGTGGACCATAATGCTATCAGATTGTTCATACAGAGAAACCCTATTCCTTCCCTGATTGGAGATGTTTACTACTCAGTGCATAACAGGAATGAGAAGAGGCGTGGTGGCTTGATCAGATGCTGTTCTCAGTTGCTCTTCCGATGGTTTATGGGGTATTTGCCTTCTCGGGGTGCCTTTGCTCATATTGATCCCACTGTCAAGTGGTCCTTCAGATTGATGGGTCTGCGGGCTGATGATATTGCTTGGACTCATAATGGTTTGGCTGGAAGAGATTTTATATGCAGTTGTGGGAGTTTACCTAATGTGCCTTTGGTGGGAGTTCAGGGTTGCATTAATTACAACCCAACGCTTCTCAAGAGACAGATGGGGTTTGCTATAGAGGGTCCTCCTCTTGGGCAAGAGATTCAAGAGTCCTTCTATTTCCCGATTGATGGTAACCAGACCAAGCTGAGGCAAGTATTGGATGAGTGGCGAGATATCCAGAAGAAAGGTAGGGTTCCGTTTGGCAAAGTCAACAGTCGGTATTTTCCTTTGTTTGAAGATTGGTTGCGGAGGAGGATTGAAGTTACATTTCTACCATTTCCTGGAGGTGATCCTGTGTGTCCTATGATTGAGGGTCCAAGTGCTTCTGTCAGCATGGAGGAATTCCTTGAGATGAAGAGGGCCAGAGACCAATTACTTGCGGAGAAAGCTGAATTGGAGAGAAGTGTTGCTCGGTTTCAGGCAGCTAATCAAGAGATCAAAGTGAAGATGGAAGATCAAGACAAGCGACATGCCCTGGAAGCCAAACGCTTCGAGATGGATACAGCCTACTATGGGAAGATCAGTCAGGCCTTGGCGTCGTCCAACCGGGAGCACGATATCACTAAGGATAAGCTGTTCAGAGCGTCGAAGGTTATTGAGGATGAGAAGAGAAGGCAAATCGTGGTGAAGGATCAGAGAGACGACAGAGTCCGAGTCCTCATTGCTGAGTGGGAGACCAAGCTGAAGGTCAAGTATTGAATCTAAAGATCAGGGCTGAGAGAGATCATTACATGGCTGAGAGAGACCACTACTTCAGGCAGATGAAGATTCATCAGAAGGAAGTTGGAAGACTACAGCAGGAGAACACCGAGCTCAGGTTCGCCGCAGAGTTCGCGAGGATGGAAGATGAGATAGGGCCATCTGTGGGACCCTCATCGAGCTAGATCTTTCATTTGTGTTGGATTACCGTCAGGCTTGTTGACGGAATTCACTCGTCTGTATTTCTTTCCTATTCTGGAGGATTGTATTTGACTTTATTTGACTTGATGTATGACTATAGCACTGATTGCGCACTTTTGGTTATGTGATGGTGATTTTTCATTCAGTGATTGGTTTTCAAGCTTTATTTGCTTTACCGTATGCACTCACGCGAGCACACACATGGTTGGGGGTATCATGCTGAATCACATATCTCCGATCTGCACGATGAAATCAAATGCTGAATGACTGAATATTGATGCCGGATTATTGCTTGTCTCAATGATGCCAGGATCAAGAGACAAAGTGTCCTTCATATGGATAGACACACTGCATCCATGCATTGATCATAATAACCTGTGTTTTATTTTGCAGGTATCTGTTACTAACGTGCTTGATTGTGACAGGAATCATTGCTCGCGCTCGAAGAACCGTACCTTTGCACTCAACACGCCCTCACAGATATTATACCAGAAGGAATACACCCAGACTCATGGAGCTTCCTAGTGCAGATATGCTTGAACTGAAAGACAAAATGAACGAGCTGATCAACATCATGCAAGGCTTTGCAGTGGGTCAGAAGGCTCTAGCTGACAAAGTTGAAAAGCTCGAGCGGGCTTCTGCAGCAAACAGTGGGGTCAACTTGGATGGAGTCTCCAACCAGGGGCAGGGGTCTAGAGACGGCGGAAAGAGAAAAACTGTGGGTCTCGTGAATAATGCTGGTGGTCTTGGTGGTGCTGGTGGCCAACCGAGTCAGAATCAGAAGGATAACTTTGTGCCTCCGTTCTACGGATTCGATGAAGATCAGGAGGAGGACAGGGAGGCTGACCAGTTCTCAATACAGAACGAGCCGTTTGTGCCTTATAGTGCTCCACCTCAGAATAGGGAAATTCAGCTGCTGGCTGAGAAAATTAAGGTGCTCGAGAGCTATGCCACGCCCGGGGTGATCAATATGTCTAACATGGGGCTGGTAGAGGGGATTGTGATCCCACAGAAGTTCAAGGCGCCCAGTTTTGACAGATACAACGGGAGTTCTTGCCCGGAGACTCACCTCCAAGCATTCGTTCGCAAGATCTCTGCGTACACGGCAGATCAGAAGCTATGGATGTACTTTTTCCAGGACAGCCTGTCTGGAGGCTCCCTGGAGTGGTATACCAAGCTGAAATCTTCTGATATAAAGAGTTGGCAGGATCTTGGGGATGCTTTCTTCAAGCAGTACCAGTTCAACGCTGACATGGCTCCGAGCCGTACCCAGATGCAGGGTATGTCTCAGAAAAATAATGAAGGATTCAAGGAGTATGCTTAGCGGTGGAGAGAACTGGCTGCGAGAGTTCAACCTCCGCTTGTGGATCGTGAAATGTCTGACTTGTTCATGGGGACCCTGTAGGGGCCGTTCGCGGAAAGGATGGTGGGTTGTCCTGTCACTAATTTCTCTGACATTGTGGTGGCAGGGGAAAGGATTGAAAGTTGGTTAAAACTGGGTAAGATTCAGGGTAATGCATCTTCTTCTTCTTCGGGGTCGAAGAAGCCATTCGGTAATAATGGTGGGCAGAGGAAGAAGGAAGGAGACACCAGCGCTGTTTATACTCAACGTGGACCCAGTAGGGACCGTTACTTCCAGCACAATGCTGCGGTGACTATTCCTGCTGAGCCTCAGTCAGCACAACCGCAACAGCAACAACAACAGCAACAGAGACAACCCTTCCAGCAGAGGCCGCAGAGGGCTGGATACCAAGCCAGGGGCAGGATGAGTGATCGACAATTTGATAGGCCTCCCGTGACATACTCCTTTCTGTTGAAGAAGCTTTTGGACCTTGGGCTGGTACAATTGAGGACGCTGGCGCCTTTGAGACCTGATCAGAGGCCAGCCAGTTATAATGAAAATGCCAAGTGCGAATTCCATTCGGGTGCTCCCGGACACAACGTTGAGGACTGCAAAGCTTTTAAGCACGTAGTCCAAGACCTGGTGGATTCAAAGGCCATCAATTTCGCGCCATCTCCTAACGTCAATGCAAATCCCATGCCTGCGCATGGCCAGAGGGGGGTGAACGCCATTTCTGCGGAGAATAGAATTGGGCTGTCTGTTGTTGATCAGCTGAAGACGCCTCTGGCTGAGGTCAAGAGGCAGTTGTTAAAGAATGGGGTTTATCCGGGCTGCGGCCGTGAGTGTGCTGAGTGCACTGTTTCTGTGAATGGGTGTGAGCTTCTGAGGAAGTGTGTCCAAGGGCTGATGGATGAAGGGGTTATTATGATTGAGAGGGCTGATGAAGAGAAGGAAGAGGAAGTCTCCACCATAACCATTTATTACGACCCGGTGGATTTGTCAAACCTTGTGGAGGAGGCTCCAGTTACCATCACGGTACCTGGGCCGATTCCCTATGACAAAGATGATGCCGTGCCGTGGCATTATGGTGGGGAAGTGTACTGTAACGGTGAGAAGTTGGAGGAGCAGACTGCAAGTGAAACCACCGTGCTAAAGGTGGATAATGCCGGTCCCAGCGGTTTCACTCGCAGCGGTAGGCTGTTTGCTCCTGATGCATTAAGAAGAGGTGAAGAAGAAAAAGATAAAAAAGAAAAGGCTGAGGCTTTAGCCAGGGCGAAAAGGAAGGCTGTGGTGGATAGTGGAAGTACTCCTGTGGTGACACCGGCGCCTGCGGGGTCGGAAAGCAAACTTGATGATGATGCCGAAGAGTTCTTGAGGATCATTAAGAAGTCGGAGTATAAACTGGTCGATCATTTGCAGCAAACTCCTTCCAAAATCTCAATTCTTTCATTGTTGCTAAGCTCAGAGGGGCATAGGGAGGCCTTATTGAAAATTCTGAAGAAGGCCTATGTTCCTCAGGAGATCACTATTAATCAACTGGAGACGGTCGTATCCAATGTGCATGCTAGCCATGGGTTGGGCTTTACGGATATGGACCTGACAGTGGACGGCAGAAATCATAATCGGGCGCTACACATAACAATGGAGTGTAAAGGGGCCGTGCTTTCGCATGTGCTGGTTGATACCGGCTCCTCATTGAATGTGTTGCCGAAGAAGGCCCTGGCAAAGCTGAACTGTGATGGACTGATTTTGACCCCGACTGATTTGATTGTGCGGGCTTTTGATGGGTCAAAACGGGCCGTATTTGGGGAGGTTGAATTGCCGGTGAAGATTGGACCTGAGGTGTTCAAGTCGACTTTCTACGTCATGGACATTCAGCCGGCATACAGTTGCCTGTTGGGTCGCCCATGGATTCATGCTGCGGGAGCAGTTACATCGACTTTGCACCAGAAGTTAAAGTATATCTGGGAGGGCCAAGTCGTTACTGTTTGCGGAGAGGAGGACATTTTCGTCAGCCACTTGTCTTCATTCAAGTATGTGGAGATGGATGGAGAAATATGGGAGACGCCTAGCCAGGCATTCGAAACCGTTAAGGTGGAGAATGCTCTGTTCGCAAAGCAGGAAGAAGAGAAACCATCCATCGCTTCATACAAGCAGGCTGCTGAGGTGGTTAAAAGTGGAGAGGCTCCTGGTTGGGGTAAAATGATGGAGGTTCCAGAGAAGAAGGACAGATTTGGGGTTGGATATCAACCGAGCCGAGGCTCAGGGCAAGGAAGAGGACGTCGTACGTCAGTAACCTTCACAAGCGCCGGAATGCTGGATCCGGATCACATCTGCATGATGGGTGAAGATACTGATAGCGACTGCGACATTGACCAATGGATAAAGCCGTGCACACCAGGGATGGAAATCCAGAACTGGAAGGCCGAAGAGATCATCCGGGTCACTCTCCTTGAAGAGTAATATTTTTCTTGTTTTCATTCTTATTTGCATGAAAGCCATGCGTGTTGCCCGACACGTAATGGTCCATTGTAAGGGCCACCTCATGTTCATATTTGCAAATTTTGCATCATTAATAAAAGGATGTTTTTCAATTAAAAGCGGTGTTCCCTGTTTTTCATTTATTTTTGCAGTTTAAAAATAAACAAATAAAAATGGCAATGTTTTCATTTTTCCTTTTTGTTTTCTCACACCGGTTCTAAAGCAGTGCATGAATCAACATTCATGCAGATGCGATTCCTCTCCGGATCTCATTGATAACAATCCTGTTACACCCTCATATGACTTCGACAATCCGATCTATCTTGCTGAAGAAGAAGACGAAGAAGATTGTGAACTGCCAGGGGAATTAGCCAGGTTGTTAAAACAAGAGGAGAAGGTGATTCAGCCGCATGAGGAACAGATTGAGGTGGTAAATCTGGGTACCGATGAGGTTAAAAAAGAAGTGAAAATCGGGGCTGCTTTGGAGGAAAGTGTCAAGAGCAGAATGGTGGCATTGTTGAAAGAGTATGTCGACATCTTTGCCTGGTCTTATCAAGATATGCCAGGGTTGGATACCGATATTGTTATGCACAAGCTACCGTTGAGATCTGAGTGTCCTCCAGTGAAGCAGAAGTTGCGCAGAACTCGACCTGACATGGCAATGAAAATCAAAGAAGAAGTGCATAAGCAGTGGGATGCTGGTTTCCTTGCTGTCACTAATTATCCGCCATGGGTTGCGAATATTGTGCCAGTCCCGAAGAAAGATGGGAAGGTGAGAATGTGTGTGGACTACCGGGATTTGAATAGAGCTAGTCCGAAGGATGATTTTCCATTACCTCACATTGACGTGTTGGTAGACAATACAGCTCAATTCTCGGTGTTTTCCTTCATGGATGGTTTTTCTGGCTATAATCAAATCAAAATGTCGCCAGATGATATGGAGAAAACAACGTTCATCACACCGTGGGGTACCTTTTGTTACAAGGTGATGCCATTCGGTCTCAAGAACGCCGGTGCTACTTATCAGAGAGCCATGGTGACTTTGTTTCATGATATGATTCATCATGAAATTGAATGCTATGTTGATGACATGATAGCAAAGTCCCAGACAGAAGAAGGGCATTTGGTAGATTTGGCCAAGTTGTTCGACCGGCTGAGACAGTTCAGACTGAGGTTGAATCCGAATAAGTGCACGTTCGGAGTGCGGTCCGGTAAATTGCTGGGGTTCATTGTAAGTGAGAAGGGAATCGAGGTTGATCCTGCAAAAGTAAAAGCGATAAAAGAAATGCCTGAACCGAGAACGGAGAAAGAGGTTCGTGGTTTCTTAGGTAGATTGAACTACATTTCACGGTTCATATCTCATCTAACAGCCACGTGTGAACCGATATTCAAATTGTTAAGAAAAGATCAAACGGTCAGGTGGAATGATGATTGCCAAGTGGCATTTGAAAAAATAAAAGAGTATTTGCAGGAGCCTCCGATTCTGATGCCTCCTGTGGAGGGAAGACCGTTAATTCTGTATCTGACAGTCCTCGAGGGGTCTATGGGGTGTGTATTGGGGCAGCATGACGAGTCTGGTCGAAAAGAGCATGCCATATACTACCTTAGCAAAAAGTTTACCGACTGTGAAACAAGATATTCACTGCTCGAGAAAACTTGCTGTGCTTTGGTCTGGGCTGCTCGCCGACTAAGGCAGTACATGTTGGTTCATACCACTTTATTGATTTCCAAGATGGATCCAATCAAGTACATTTTCGAGAAGCCAGCATTGACCGGACGGGTTGCGAGGTGGCAAATGATTTTGACTGAATATGATATACAGTATACCTCTCAGAAAGCAATCAAGGGGAGTGTATTGTCTGATTACCTCGCCCAGCAACCTATTGATGATTATCAACCGATGAAGTTTGAATTCCCTGATGAGGACATCATGTTTCTCAAATCGAAAGATTGCGAGGAACCAATCCCGGAGGAGGGGCCTGACCCTGAATCCGAATGGATTCTGATGTTTGATGGGGCCGTTAACATGAACGGAAGCGGTGTTGGTGCTGTTTTGGTTACGCCGAAAGGATCCCACATTCCTTTTGCTGCCCGGCTAACATTTGAGTGCACCAACAACGTGGCTGAATATGAAGCTTGTATATTGGGGATTGAGGAGGCGATTGATTTGAGGATCAAGAACCTTGTCATATATGGAGATTCAGCTCTGGTGATAAATCAGGTTAACGGAAAATGGTATACGCATCAGTCTCATTTAGTGCCGTATCGAGATTATACGAGGAGATTGTTGACGTTTTTCACCAAGGTGAAGTTGCATCATGTGCCCAGAGAGGAGAATCCGTTGGCAGATGCTTTGGCTACTTTGGCTGCCTTGATTAAGGTGCAGAGGTGGAATCAGTTCCCCAGTGTGGAAGTTGGACGTCTGGATAGACCGGCTTATGTGTTTGCTGTCGATACAGCGCATGATGATGAGAAGCCATGGTATTATGATATCAAGCGCTATCTAGAGACGCAAGAATATCCTGAGGGAGCATCGAAGAAGGACCGAAAGACTCTGCGGAGGTTAGCCATGGTATTCTATCTGAATAAGGATGGGGTTCTGTATAAGAGGAATTTTGATTGGGTCTTGCTCAGATGTGTTGATGATGCAGAAGCAAGTCAATTGATGAAAGAGGTTCACGAAGGATCGTTCGGTACCCATGCCAGTGGGAATGCAATGGTGAAGAAGCTACTGAGAGCAGGTTATTACTGGATGACAATGGAGGCCCAATGTTTCAATTTTGTGCGGAAGTGTCATAAATGCCAGATTTATGCTGATAAAGTGCACGTGCCTCCAAATCCATTGAGTTTGATGTCGTCTCCATGGCCGTTTGCTATATGGGGCATTGATATGATTGGAAAGATAGAACCTACAGCTTCGAATGGGCACAGATTCATATTAGTGGCTATTGATTACTTCACCAAGTGGGTAGAAGCAGCCTCTTATACGAACGTGACAAAGCAGGTTGTAGCCAGATTTCTCAAGAGAGACATCATTTGCCGATATGGGGTTCCCGAGAGAATCATTACTGATAATGGTTCTAATCTGAATAACAAGATGATGGCAGAACTGTGCCGGGAATTCAAGATTGAGCATCACAATTCTTCTCCCTATCGTCCGAAGATGAATGGGGCGGTTGAGGCAGCCAACAAGAATATAAAGAAGATTGTGCAGAAAATGGTGGTGACCTATAAAGACTGGCATGAGATGTTGCCGTTTGCATTGCATGGGTATCGAACGTCGGTACGTACATCTACGGGGGCAACTCCTTTCTCATTGGTATATGGAATGGAGGCTGTATTACCTGTTGAGGTTCAGATTCCCTCTCTGAGAGTCCTGATGGACGTGAAGTTGCCAGAGGCTGAATGGGTAAGGACCCGGTATGAAGAGCTGAGCCTAATAGAAGAGAAAAGGCTAGCGGCCATCTGTCATGGGCAGTTATACCAGCAAAGGATGAAGCGTGCTTTTGACAAGAAGGTGCGACCTCGGGTATACCACATGGGTGATATGGTGCTGAAAAGGATCCTTCCTCCTCAAAACGATCGAAGGGGCAAATGGACACCAAATTATGAAGGTCCATTCGTGGTCAAGAAGGTTTTCTCTGGTGGAGCCTTGTTGTTAACGACCATGGATGGCGAAGATTTTCCATCCCCTGTGAATGCGGACGCAGTTAAAAAATACTTCGTGTAAATAGACCCGCTGGACGAAAAGAACAAAATAGTCCAGGCAAGAATGGGCATCCCGGCGAACCAAAAAACAGAAAGACAGGTTCGGGCAAAAATTAGGGATAAAATGAAAAATGTACACCCGGCAAGTTGAAAACCTGAAAAGGCGACTTGGGCAAAAAAGGGTATCCCGGTGGACTGAAAACCCGAAAGGGCGGTCCAGGCAAAAGAGGGATTGAAACGAACAACTGCGTCCAGCATGATCGTTTGCGCTATTGGTTAAAGCATCATGGATAATACCCGGTAGGGATCAGTCGGAATCGTCTTGTTCAGAAGGCGGAAAGCATGGAGAGTCTGAGGACATATGGGGTGTAACTGAGTTGGAACTCGATGAGATCACGGGTTTCACATTGCCATTAGGATAGATTTTTCCTTTTGTGCAATTACCTCTTTTCAGGAATTGCTTCTTTTTGTATTGCTCATTTGAGCCACACTTTTCCAATCAATGAAATGCATATTCAGTCAAATAATTTTGTTTTTGTCTTTCATTACCGCTTTGATTGCAAAAACATCCAGATATTTTTGATAAAGAATTTTGCATTTTAAGACATACAGGTACCTTCCAATGCATGTTTATAAGATGGAAAGCTTGAAATCTTATTTGGAAGGTTGAGTGACCCAAGTGTTGAAATCTTGACACGCCTGGGGCATGGTTTTATCTAACGATCTGTTTTGCAGGAACTGTTAGGTATTCTTCACTCACTTGCAGGTTGTGATGTGGAAGCTTTGTAACAGATCCCCAGAGAGTTCGCTCAGGAACGAAAATGGCGAAAACGTTGAGACGTACGACGATCCTTGATAACCATCAAGAAGACTCTTCAAAGTCGGAAGACTTGAAAGTGTGTAATTCCCCGCAGAGTCCGCTCAGGGACGAGTGCATGAAGAAAGGACGGAGAGACGACGAGACGTCCGACGACCTTTGGAATTAATCAAGAAGACTCTTCAAAGTCGGAAGACTTGAAAGTGTGTAATTCCCCGCAGAGTCCGCTCAGGGACGAGTGCATGAAGAAAGGACGGAGAGACGACGAGACGTCCGACGACCTTTGGAATTAATCAAGAAGACTCTTCAAAGTCGGAAAATTGAAATTTATGTATAAATCCCAGGAGCACGTCTCTCGTCGAGCGCGGAGCGACTTGGAATACAAGATGATGGAGCAGAAAAGGTCCAGACGAGTCTGGGAGTTCTTTAAAGTGGAAAGCTGATATGAGTATTGGTGGTGGATACCGTGGTTCGACGAGTCGATGGGTGTGGTACCAACTATTCTCATTTTTCCAGCTAGGTCCCCAAGCAGAGTCATAGGACTAGCTCCCCAGCAGATCCAATGTCTGTGGACTTCTCCAGCCGAGTCAGGATGGTTATCCCCGGCAGGTTTACAACAGCGGTGTTTCCTCAGTAGCCAGGTCTGAAGGTTGCTATCCCCGAGTGGAGCGGGTCAATGAAATATATCTCCAGCAGTGTTCATCCTACCAGTGGGTTGAACAAGTTCCCGTAGCGGACGGATTTTTGCATCCCTAGCTGAGTTGATTCTACCTATGGATCGAATGGGTTTTCCCCAGCTGAGTTGATGCTATCTATGGATTGCATGGGTTTTCCCCAGCGGAGTAGTATGCGTTTCCCTAGCAGGGTCAGAGTGGTTATCCCCAGCAGGTGATAGATTGAGGCTTCCCCAGATGAGTCTGGAGATGGCTATTTCCCCAGCGGAGTATCTGTGAGTATTTTCCCAGTGAAGTCAACAGGGTATCTGTGAGGGTTTTTTTTTTCCCGAAGAAGAGTCAGGATTGATATCCCTAGCAAGCCAAAGACTGTTGTATCCCCACAGAGTGTGGGTGGTGCTTATCCCCAGCAGTTCCCGAGCAGATTGGGTGCAAAGGAGGTTTTCCCCAGCAAGGGTTGCCCTATCCCAGCAGCAGTGCTATTCCCTAGCAGGGTGGAAATCGGAGCAGTGACGAGTTCCTCAGCAGAGTGTCTCGTATTCCCCAAAAGAGTCCCTTGAGGGGGATATTTCTTTTTATGCATTCATCATGAAAAAATGACATGGCATATTGCATATAAAAATAAATAATCGCGTAGCATTTCCATAATTATGGAGCATTACGCAGAAAAATCAATCATGCATCATTAAAAGCATAAGCTAGTCTCAAGCTGTGGTTACTGTTTGGGAGGTGATGTTGCATCAAAGTTTCTATCGAGCGGAGATGGGAATGTTAATCCGAAATGTTCCGGTGTTCAGACCGAGGCGGTATCCAGACCGATTTGGCGTTCAGGCCAGATTTTCCGATCTTCAGATCGAAGAAGTTTCCGACGATCAGGTTGATGTGCTTATGGTATCCAGACCAATCTTTCCGGTATTCAGACCGAGGCGGTGTCCAGACCGGAGTGGCATTCAGGCCAATGTTCCGATTTTCAGATCGAAGAAGCTTCCGACACGTAGATCGATGCAGCTTGTGGCATTCAGGCCAATTTTCCGGTGTTCAAACCGATGTGGCATCCAGGCCAGTTTCCGGTATTCAGACCGATGTGGCATTCAGGCCAATTTTCCGGTGTTCAGACCAAAGTGGTGTTCAGACCAGTGCACCGGTATTCAGACCGAAGCGGTATTCAGATCGAAGTGGTTTTCAGACCAAGAAAAGGAAAGTTCCAGGGTTCAAGAAAATAAAAAAAAAAGAAAAGAAAAAAAGAAGAGAGAATAATAATCCCGAGCGGATGTGTGGTGATCGGACCATGGTTATCCCTGTGTTACCATTTATTTTGGTATCCAGGTCGACGTTTTTCGAGTTTGTTTCTTCGCCGATGCTGACAGGCGTTGTTAATTATTTTTACCATCAGAGTGCAAATTGTTCTTCTGTTCTTGGTATTCAATCACTCTTCATCCTGATCATCCGAAAGCCGAGGCTATTCGTATCGACAGGTTCACAGTGGATTGAATAGGGGCAGCTGTAACACCTCAAAATTTGCCCTCCTCTCTTGGGACTAGCATTATCATATGGCATACATTTTTAGGTCATTAGGCATTGCATATTGCATATCATGTGGTTACATTGTGCAAGCCATTCTCCCAAGTCTTGATCAGAAGATGAGGAAGTCAAAGTGCAAGCTAGGGTTTTATTGACTGATCATTGGCCATCTGAGGATTGGGCTGTGAATTAGGGTTTTTTGTGATGCTCAAAGGATATTGGTCTTCATCTTGATTACAATGATACATCATCATCATCATCATGGTTTGATATCATCAAGTGTTGAAGCTCATTCCTTGAGATTAGGGTTTTGACCACTGGTCAACCCTAATCAGTTGCATTGGGCCAGTCAGGGCATAATCAGGAGATGGGGTCTATGGTGGATATGGGGTTCATTATGTGATTATATTGTGCTTATTTAGGCTAGGGTGTCACCCTTGAGCCATTTCAGTTGGAGATTGAGGCTTAATTTGATCTATGCATTGCCAGATTCATCTATCAGTTGAAAAGTCAACTGTGGTCAACTGTACATGATCTGATGGATTTGGAGGTGGAAATGAGTTGTATACACTTCATTCATGTTGGAACAAGTGTTATTTGACATCTCAAAACTTAAGAATGGAGAAAATCAAGTCAGAACAAAAACTGCCAAAAATAGAAAGTGACTTGTAATGGAAGTTTCCAAAAATGGAAAGTTTTTGACCTCAATACCACGTGTCCAAGGAAGCTTCAAATGAAAATTTGTTCAACATTAAAGTTGTAGATCTTGTTCTCACCTTTCCAAAAAGTCCAAGAACTTGAAATTCCCATGTATGGTTGGAAAATTATGGCTCAGTGAAATTCAAAAATGACCCATAATCAGGAGGCCATAACTTCCACATGGTTTGTCCAAATTGGAAGTTCTTTATATGCACAAACTCCATTTGACATGTACTTTCATGGTGCATAATTGGATTTTATCAAAAGTGGTCAATGCAAAAAGTCAAATTTCAACTGGACAGTTAAATGAACCAGGGGCAAAATTGTCCAACTTGTGAAATAATTGGAATTTTTGAGTGGGGATTTTTGCTACACCTCACAAATGGTATTTGAAACTTGTTGGAATCATCATTACATGGCTAGGTTTCATGGTTTGGAATTTGACTTGTAAAATGAAATTGCAAAATTGGACATAAACCATTCACATGTGATTTTCCAAATTACACATCCAATGAGAGTGAGACAAGTTGCAACAACTCACACATGTCATTTAGAGAGTGTGTGAGCTGTCCATGAGGTGTCAATGAGCTGGCATGTGGAAATGGCAATTTTGCCCTTACTTGAAAATTAACATTTCACTAACACAATGCATTTGGTTAATTAACATGATTAAGCTTGGATTAAGGTGTCATATAAATTCCTAATCACTTCCAAATCATAACAGAAAATCACACATCCCAAAATCAGATCTCAAAACTCTTCATTCTCTCAAAATTTCTTCAAGAACACAAAACCAAAAATTCATCAAACTTCTTCAATTTTTGCTCAATTTGCGAAATTCTTTTTGCATTGATCTTGCCTCATCATCTTCTACATCTGTTTTTGCACCTCATCCTCAATCAAGCTTCCAAACACGACTGTTCATGCAAGCATCATTCATGGCATTTGAAGATTTCATGCATTAGGAGCTACTACCGTGGAACCTGAGCGCATCATTCAATTCCTTGGAGCTCCTAGTTGAACTGTTTGTGGAGAAAACGCACGAATTCCATCAGTTTCATCACTGCCATTCCAGGTGTGCAATTTTTCGAATGTCACGGTTTGGATAGTTATTGTATGCATTTGGTAGAGCTTTTCGCGTAGAATGTAGTGATGCTTTTGGTTTTAGAAATGATGAACCGTAGGCTATGAAATCTGGATTTGAAGTTTCGAACCAAAACCCTAGCTCGATCGATTCAGGAGATAGAGGAACAATTAGGTCGAATTAGGTTCATATTCGTGATCCACGTAGTGAGACGATTCCAACGGCTATCCATTTGCTCGTTTTGGTGGAGATTTCATGTTCGTCGTGTTTGTAGGTTTCTGAAAATCTGAATGAAAGTGATGAGGAAAAGAGTGTTTGATCTTCATTTTGGTTTAAAAATTCAAATGAGACGTTTACCGCCCGCGCCAGTTAATTACCATATTGCCATTAATGAAAATCCAATTTAATTTATATAATTCAAAAAAATTTGTTAAAAATCATAAAACACTTTAAAAATTCATAAAAAATTCATAAAAAATCCTAAAAATATAGGAATTTTTGTGTTGACTTCCTTGTTGACTGTAGAATTTTTTTGACCTATTGGTGGAAGTTGTGCATGGTGGAGATTGTGTTTGCCCTAGGGTTCTTTAACATGTGCTATATTTTGATACATTCTACCAAATCCAATGTGAAATTCTCATGCTTACAAATAAATGTTTGAAAATTTTTGTGGTGATTCTAGACACATCAATGGAGATTTACATGTGCATTTTATGAATTTTGGATTCCTGGTCATTGAGTTACAAATTTTTGAACTTAGGTGTGACAATTTGTGTCACACCTCATTATGTCAATTTGCTGGATTTTTTTGAGTGGCCTAGACTTGTTAGAATAATATGAAATTTTGCATGATGTTTCATTAACATGTTAAGATGCTATGTGAATTTTTGTGGAATTTTATGTGGCATTTTCAAATTGATTGCTATTTTTCATTTCTGTTGGTCAAATGTGCAAGCTTGTGTGACATAGGTTGGTAGATTTAATGTGAAATGCTCATATGATATTGAATGATCATGAAATTTGGTATGCTTGTAATAGACACATGATGGAACATCCCTGTTTTGGTCCCATGCATTTCTTTATTGTTTTCATGGACTTATGAATTTTTGAAGTGGGAGCATGTGTTGATGTTGTGATTTGGAGCATGTAATTGTGTCTGCTTTTGTTGATTTCCATTGACATGGTTCCCTTTGCCCAATTAAGCTCAAATTTGGTATGCTAGACCTTGATTAGTCCCTGTTTAGGTGTAAATTATTTGAGGATTTTTAGAATTGTTTTGATGTGGATTTGAATGCAATAGTTCTGTTTTCATGTTTGGTGCTTCATTTGACCTAAGTTGAATTGTTTTGTGCATGAAATGAATATAATGAATGATATGGACATGGGACTAATTGTGTTGGCTTTTGTTTGACATTAATTTGAGTTTGGTTGAGAATACCTTGCTGTTTAGGAATTTTTCTTGCTTTTGGACCGTAGGCTTGGCCTAGTGGTCTTGTTGCTAATATTTGCTTGATTTTTCAGGATGAATAGCATTATGCTCATGGAGAATGATCCGAGTCAATTCAATTGATGTTGTTTGATGTTTGTACATTAACACAACTTTGTTTTGTAGGTTGTGAAGCTTGGGCTTGAGCTCATAGCTTGCCTTTGTGTGCATTAGTTTGTATAGTCTGACTGATTAATACTTGCTGTTTACTTTTGTCTGTCTGAGTACTAACTGTGTTTGACTGTTTCCAGGTACTTTTAGTTGCTCAGTTCCTTGTGAACTTTTGCTTTGCTTTGCTTAAGCAACTTGCATTGAGGTATAACTTCCTAACTTCATGTAGTCTGGAGACCCGGTCTGTTATTTGACCGGGCAAACTGTCTGAAGTCCTCCTTAAGAGGCAATGATTGTGGTTGTTTACATTTGGCCCAAGCAGGAAAAGTCCTTTAAATAAGGCAATTGGTGGAAGGTAGGGATATGTAATCTATCCCCCACTATCCTGTGAGTCTTCTCCTTGCTCCCATTACATGGTTGTAGCATTGAGATCACAAGCCCAAGATCTTGTGCAGTGCACATTGTGTCAGAGTCTCTGAGTATAGGAGGGTTTCCCCATTCTGGACCCATGCTCATTTGTCAGAAGCTCTCCCTGGTCAGGGATAAGAGCTGTGAGGTCTCATCCTCACTTCATCCTTTCATCTGCTTCACCTTAGCCCCTCAATGGCAAGGTTAAGAGCAAACACAACCTGTACAGATGACTTGCTGAGGCAGTCAAACCTATTGATTGAGCCCCATTGTTTGGTTATAGTGGGTGCTATGTGGATATCTGATTGACATGCTTGTTTGAGATGCTTGTTCTCATTTGATGTATGCTTGTATGCTTGTGTGCTTGCTCCTTTCCTGGTTAGGATAGGCTTGCTTATGCAAGTATGATAGAAACCTTAACTTAGGGACGACTTTGCATGACAACATCTAGGCTCGAGTCGTAGTCTCCCTAGTGTTGTGTCTCCCTCTGTTGTCTGGTTAGGCTAGAGTTTCTCCCCTGTTAAGGGGAACTACATCGCCCTGATCCTCGTGCCAGACGAGGTATGTAGGCAGGAGGTCGTGCGAGACCTCTCCGGGCGCCTTTTTTCTTTTTTGTGTGTGTTGTTTGACAAATGCTAGGCTCAAGTCCCTGACTCCTTAGCCAGTTATTGTTTGTTTGTTTGCTTGTTGTATGTTATTTGGTGTTTTGGGTTCGGATGCTGACGTAAGCCCAGGGATTGGCTGTCGGGCTCCACGTTTACCCTTTTGAGTGTGTTTTGGTTCGGATGCTGACATAATTCCATCCAGTGGTTGTCGGGCTCCATGTTTGCCATCTGTTTGTGTGTTTTGTGTTGTTTGGCGTGCGTAAGCCGAACTATAGTGGCTCTGATTCTTGTTCCAGACAAGATATGTAGGCATAGGATGCGACGTCCTATCGAGCTCCCTTCTCCTAACCCCACCTGCGTTCCCCGTGTGTGTGTGTGATGTTTAGCAACCTATTCTTTATTTTAGAACGTGGATCCCGTCGAGTACGACGGACGTGAGGGGTGCTAATACCTTCCCCTCGCGTAACCGACTCCCTTACCCTTTCTCTTTGGTCGCGAGACCATTTCCTTTCCAGGTTTCTCTGAGCGTTTCCTTTCCCTATCTTGGGATAAATAACGCGCAGTGGCGGCTCTGTGTTGTGTTTTTATTCGAGCCTCGCCGGTTGATTTTTCGCAGGATGCGACATGGCCCTATTCCTTATACTTCTGATAAAGCTATACCCTGGAATTACGGTTCTGATGTTTATATCCATGGTGTTAAGCAGGAACCTTTGACTGATACACCTGTTACTGATGATAACCTTGATGTTGATAATATTGCTGGATCTAGTAAGATCACCAGAAGTGGAAGAATTTTCTCTCCTCCAGCTACCTCAAAAAATACAGTTCTTCCAACTACTACCTCCACTTCTGAGCCAAGTACTTATGATCGAGGCAAAGGTCCTGTGGTTGAACCTGTGCAAGCTGAAGCACCGACTGCTGAAAATCTCTCTAAACAGATGGAAGAAGTGCTGAAGATCATTCGTAAGAGTGATTATGATATTGTTGACCAGTTGGGGCATACTCCCTCCAAAATTTCCATGTTGTCTTTGTTGCTGTGTTCTGAGGCTCATGCTAAAGCCTTGATCAAATTCTTAAGGACTGCTCATGTACCAAATGAAATTTCTGTGGATCAATTTGAAAATTGTGTTGCACATCTGACTTATGATAATGGGTTAGGTTTTTCTGATGCTGACTTGACTCCTGCCAAAAGAAACCATAACAGAGCTTTACATATCTCCATTGAATGTAGGGGCACTACCTTGACTCATGTGTTGATAGACAATGGCTCTTCATTGAATGTACTTCCCAAAGAGGTTCTGAACAAGCTCAGTCCTGAAGATGATGTGTTAAGACCAAGTAATATAGTGGTGAGAGCCTTTGATGGTTCAAGAAGAGTGGTGCATGGAGAAATAGATCTCCCGATCAAAGTAGGCTCTCAAGTCTTCGATTCTACCTTCTATGTAATGGATATTCGTCCTGCGTACTCTTGTTTGCTTGGGCGCCCCTGGATCCACGGGGCAGGTGCTGTGACCTCCACTCTACATCAGAAGTTGAGATATCCAGTGAAGGGAAAGATCGTAACTGTTTATGGAGAGGAAGAATATATGGTCAGTCATGTGAATACATTTAAGTATGTTGAAGTGGAAGGTGAATATGTTGAGACTCCTTGCCAGACATTTGAAGTAGTTCCTTGGGTCGTTCCCACTACTGAAGCTCCTCCTGTGGTTAAAAGAGTTCCTGTGGTTACCAGAGTACCTCCTACAATGGCTTCCCTCAAAGATGCTAGAGTTGTGGTTGAAGAAGGTGGTTGTACTATTTGGGGTCAGCTTCCCGACATTCCTTACAAGTCTGACAAGTTTGGTTTGGGTTTCACTGCAGAGTCCCAGAAGGCTGTTCGTCGTGCTCGTGCTGTTCGTATCACCAATCCAGGGAACATGAAAGATCAAATCAATGCTGTGGGTGACTATAATGAAGACTACAATCTGGATAACTGGATTTTTCCTACTGTGGGTGATGGGCTCAACAATTGGAAGACTGAAGACGTTATTCCTATCTCCTTTAGTCAGGAGTAAATACTATTACTGTGTTGAACAATTAAACTTTTAAGCCTTGTGCCTTACCCGGGGCACCATGGTATGCTTGTTTCGGGATGTCATTTCATTTGCATACTTCATTCAATAAAAATCAATGGACGTTTCGTTTTCGTAAATATTGGGCTCTTTGTTTTTCTTTTATTTTATTTTCATCAGCTATGTGCTCTTACACACACCCACATCACTAAAATGCAGATCCTCATCCACTCTGGATCCTGTTGATAACAGTTCTACTATTGCCAATTATAATTTCGAGAATCCGATCTATCAAGCTGAAGATGGAAAGGATGAAGATTGTGAAGTACCTGTAGAGCTTGCTAGGTTATTACCAACAAGAAGAGAAAGTTACACAGCCGCATGAGGAATCAATTGAGGTTGTAAATCTGGGTACTGAAGTAGACAAGAAAGAAGTCAAAATAGGAGCAGGCTTGGAAAACAGTGTCAAAGAAAGATTGAGTCGGATGTTACGTGACTATGTAGAGGTTTTCGCTGGAAAAATCAAGAGATGATATGGAATGATGAATGTCAAGAAGCTTTTGAAAAAATCAAGAAGTATCTCCAAGAACCTATAAATCTGATGCCACCAGTTGAAGGAAGACCTCTAATCATGTATTTGACCGTGTTAGAAAATTCAATAGGGTGTGTGTTGGAGCAACATGACGAGTCTGGTCGAAAAGAGCATGCAATATACTACCTTAGCAAAAGGTACCGACTGTGAAACAAGATACTCCTAGCTCGAGAAAACTTGCTATGCTTTGGCTTAGGCTGCTTGCCGACTAAGACAGTATATGTTGAATCATACCACTTTATTGATTTCTAAGATGGATCTTATCAAATATACATCTGAGAAACCTGCTCTCTCCGGAAGAACAACAAGATGATTGCTGAACTCTGCACGCAGTTCAAAATAAAACACCATAACTGTTCTCCGTACCGGCCAAAGATGAATGGCGCCGTGGAGGCTGCTAATAAGAATATTAAGAAGATCATACAAAAGATGACAGTAACATACAAAGACTGGCATGAGATGTTACCCTTTGCTCTACATGGTTATCGCACTTCAGTGCGCACTTTGACAAGGGCAACTCCTTTCTCTTTGGTCTACGGAATGGAAGCCGTGTTACCAGTGGAAGTTCAGATTCCCTCTCTAAGAATCATGAAAGAGGCAGGTTTAGACGAGGATGAGTGGATTCAGACTCGACTCGACCAGATAAATTTGATTGATGAGAAGAGGTTGGCAGCTGTTTGTCATGGTCAGATGTACCAGAAACGGATGATCAAAGCTTTCAATAAGAAGATTAAGCCAAAGGTATATCAGGCTGGTGACTTGGTAATCAAGCGTATCATACTACCACAGGGTGATCCTAGGGGCAAGTGGACTCCTACATATGAAGGACCATTTATGGTCAAAAGAGTATTCTCAGGAGGTGCCATGATGCTTACTACTATGGATGGTGAAGACTTTCCATAGCCTGTAAACGCAGACATAGTTAAAAAATACTACGCATAAAAAGAGACCCGCTAGGTTGACTGGCCTAGGCAAAAATAAGGGCATCCCGGCAAACCAAAAGGGTTCGGGCAAAAATTAGGGATATATATAAAAAAAATGTACACCCGGCAAGTCGAAAACCTGAAAAGGCGGCTTGGGCAAAAAAGGGTATCCCGGTGGATTGAAAACCTGAAAGGGCAATCCAGGCAAAAGTTAGGGATTAAAGCGTATGACTATGTCTCGTTTGGATCACTCATATAACTTCAACTGATGGTGCTACCTAAATCAAGTTCAAACAGATAAAGATCAATCCAATCGTTTCTGTCTCAACAGCAGAAGATGAGATATTTGAAGATAATGGCAATAGTAGAATTGAAACTCAATAGGATCATTTTTCACATAGCTGTTTTCTTTGTTTTATAAAAAATTTACGACGAATTCCTCTTACTAGGATTTTTGTCTCCTTGTACAAACTTGCCTATGTATAGGTCACTTTGTGATATAAATAAAATTTCATCTTTGAATCCAGATTTACTTTTACTCTATTTACATAAGCGAAAACGTCCATTGGTTGTGTTTGAATGTATGTATGCTTTTGAATACGATTGATGTTTACCAGAAATGCATAAAATGCAGTAATAGTATTTACTAAGGACGAATGAGGGTAGTAGTTCAATGAAGCTTCGCCGGTTCATCCCCACTACAAATCCCCAGTAGAGCAAATCTATCTTTATAGATGCTTCGAATTACGTCTCCCCTTGAATTTATGTCCATCTCTTTTATCCTCAGTCGGGATACTCAGGAACTTATTCCTTCAATAGAAGTACGACGAACGAATACGGGAAGTGACAAATACTATACTATCAAACAAGACGGGAACGAGTTCCTCATATTCTTCGGCAACGAATCGGGATTTATTTTCCCTAGCCAGCAGTTATTATACAAAGATATCCGGACGCTTCAGGCCGCATGATTCATACATACATCATTTACATCATACCATGGCATATCCATAAGTGCATAATACATTTACTTAGATGCACCACGCCATGCATGCATACATATTGCATAAATTAACCTTTTCCTTGCAGGATGGTTATATACAGATAAAATACTATCAACAATGCACAACAGGTCAGAAACGATCTATACGAAGATCTAGTGCTGATACTTAATCATTACTCAAGGTGTCCTTGGATAGTAGGCAAACGGTTTATACGAAGATCTATTCCCTAGTCCAGGATGTTTTCAGGAGAGTTAATCCTGATACTCTTTTGTTCTTGGATAGTAGGCAAACGGTCTATACGAAGATCTATTCCCTAGTCCAGGATATTTTCAGGAGATTTCATCCTGACACTCTTTTGTTCTTGGATATTAGGCAAACGGTCTATACGAAGATCTATTCCCTAATCCAAGATATTTCCAGAAGAGATAATCATCACGAAGATTTATTTCTACTGGTCTATTCAACAATTCAAAATAGTTCAGAGACGATCTATACGAAGGTCTAGTGCTGATACTTAATTCAGAAAGAAATCGCCACGAAGATTTGGTTCTGACACTTAAATTAAAAGTATGTTCTTAGATACGATTCAGAGACGGCCTATACGAAGACCTAGTACTGATATCCAGTATCAACATCAAGATATTATCACCTCCTGATATTATGGATGGCATCTATAAGCCCATCTCCAGTTCTTTCAAGTGGCATCTTCAAGCCCACTTAAGCATATACAACCAGTCATCAGTGTTACTTTACGCACCGGCGAGTGCAAATTTTTGGGCTTTTGTGTTCAATCCCCTTCAACCTTCCAAGTCACGAATGGCACACAGGCCAATCTAACTCCTCAGGTTTCAGAAAATTGAACAGGGGCAGCTGTTGCACCCCAAAATTTGCCCTCTATTTTTAACTCTAACCAATTTTTTGTTTCACATTCATTTGCATCATCTTCATAGCATAACATTTTTTCTGTCTTAATATTAGCCGGAATAATTTCTCGGAATTTACAAACAGACTGGTCAAATTAACTTTTTAACTGTGCCTAAAATTAGTCAACGAAAAAATGTCAAGTTTAAGTTTGCAAATTGTCGGTAACATTAATCTGCGGTTCACGTGGTTTAATTTGACATGCTAAAAATATTTTTACGACTATTTTTGGTCATATGTTGATCAGTCTGAGCAGTTTAAACAGTCATAATTTTTATTTCAAAATCCGACCAAACGCTGTATTTTTCCGAGTCATTTATTTCGCGCTGATTATTTTGACGTGTTAATTTTTTTTTCGAGCATTTTGGTACCCGACTTTTATTTTTTTTGAGTCTATTTATTTTTATATTGGGTCTAGAATAAATAAATAGGTTAATTAGTTTTTATTTTAATTTTAACTATTTTAATTATTTAACTTTATTCAGCTTTTAATTTAATATTGGGTTTCAAAATAAACTTAGGCCCATTATCATTAACCTAATTTGTTCCTATATATATTTACTAGCATGACTGATAGAGGGAGGCCGAAAGACAGAACAAAAAAGAGAAACTGAGAGTGGCTGATCTATACTATCGTACACACAGTTTGGTAATAGTTTATATATGATATATACTTTATCTATTTTGTTGATATATTTGTTACTGTGTTTCAAATACATGTTCATATATGTAACTAGTGTGTTAAATATATATATATTTCTATTTTATGTTATAATTTGATTATGTTTTCGGATCGGATCGTGTCAATACGCCGTTTTCACATATACGTGTATGAGGCGTGACATTTGTGTTATCCGATCCAGTTGCGATGATCGCAATTTTGCGCTAGCAACGCCGTTGTTTTTTTTAATTCATTTTTTTTATATACATATATTTAGATCTGCACATTTTTTTCATAACTAACTACCCTGATTTTTCCTAAACCCTGACAATTTCGCCACAAACTCTAAATTTCAAACCTAAAACTTTAACTGTGTTGTTTCCTCTAAACCATAAACCTTTTCTTAAACCTTAACAAACCTTATTATTATTTCCTATTTTCGCTCATATTTATGTTATTCATACACTGTAACTGCTTCGCCCTTGTAATATTTTAAGTTTTAACTTGTAATATTTTCAGCTTTACTTTTCGCCATCTTTATTATGTAACTGCACCAAAGCGTTGTAATAATTAGGATTTTATTTTCTGCCATTTATTTTCTGTCATTTTATTTTTCTGCCATTTATTTTTGCCATTTATTTTTCTGTCATTAAATTCCTGCCATTGATCCTATATTAACTGCGTGGTTTAGTAATGTAGGGCGTGAAAACCTACTAAATTAATTATTTAATATTTTTCTATAACCTTTATATTTTTTGTAAATAAATAATAAATACTAACTATTTTAATAACTTTTTTTATTACTTACTTATAATAATAAATCCTTATATATTTTGTAAATAAAATCTAATTGACCATTTTTCTAATTGAATAATAATAATAAACCTATTAATCTAATAATTTGATATTTTCTATAATCTTTATTTATTTTGTAAATAACTAACTTAATATTTTTCATATAACTCTTTTATTTTATAATTTGTACATTAATGTATTTTAAATTCTTTTATTATTACTAATTTATTTTAAACTCATATTTTTCTAATAACTTCTAAAAAAATCTAACTTGTTTAACCTAAAATAATTTCTTTTAAAATTCTAACCTTTTTATTATCACTTTAATATTATTGTTATTTTATTATTGCTTTATTACCATTGTTTATTTATTATTTTATTATTATTTGCTTTTATCTATTCTATTTTTGCTTCATTATTTTCCTTATTTTAATTTTGTTTTATTTATAATATTAGGAACAAATGTATAGGTTGTAAATTTAGTCTTTCTCGCCTGATTATAATGTATCTGTCCCATAGCCATGTAATAGTTTAGGAATTTATTTTTCTTGCTTTTATTTTTGTAAATATTTATTGCGTGGTTAGTAATTTAGGGAGTGCAAAAAACTAACTGTAAATAATTGAACTTAGAAAATTAAATTCAAGACAAATATCTGAAAAATAACACTCACACACGTAGGTCGATCTTTGATCGCCATCTGTACTTCCTAGGGTATTCCTCTTGGTTGCCTTCTTTAAATGGTCAAGTCCCTCAAAAATAGGGGTGTCTTAAGCAAAGTCCCTTCAAACAGAAAAATCATCAAGTCCCTATAAACTTAAAAGATCAAGTCCCTACGAGGTTGCCTACGATATAATGATCTTGTCCCTTCGGTAAATATGATGATAGTCCCTACGAGTTGCTAAAGACACCCCTTATGTTGCCTTCATTGACCATACGATGACCCTACGCCCGTCCCTTAAACACATCCAAGGTAATGACTACATATTCCTTAATAATAGGGACAGTCTTACCATTGAAAGAATATACGAGAACACGAAAGACTTAATCTAGGGTAGGTATCTCATAGTTACTTGCTCACACTTTTCAAAATTACTTTTACACCTCACAATTTCTAAACTAGGCTTTGTATACACCCATGCGAGGGTCATTACAAAGTACTTAAAGAAATTTTTCTAATCACACACTACACTCTTGCAAACAAACAAAGTGAGCTAAGTAACTAAGAGCCCATGGATAACCATGGATATAAAGGGTGCTAATACCTTCCCTTTGTATAACCTACCCCCCGAACTCAAAATCTTTTTAAGGTCTTTCCTGTTCTTTTATGTCCTTTCCTTTTGGATAAAATAAAAGTCGGTGGCGACTCTTGCTATCCGCAACATTTAACTAAAGTCAGTTCTCCCACCGTGTTACACATACCACACACTAAAAGAAAAGATCAAGAAGGATGGACCTATCTCAGTCATACTTGTATTGGTTCATCTGACACAAGGTCATTGATGAACCAATTAGCCTTAAGACATTAGAGATTTCATTGGTCAAATGAAGGAATGGGAAAGAATAGGGATGGAGATGAAGAGGGAGGGGAAGATAGAAACAAAAATTGACCAAGGGAGGATTTTCATCAAAATCAAAACCATTCATTTATTTTGGGAGATGAAATGTACATTTTATCAATCCCCTAAATCCAATGGTTTTGATCCAAGAAAAGTCAAATCAACCTTGACCAAGGCCTAAACAGAAAGTCAAACATCACAAGACCATAAAAATGGCTCAACATAATTTTTACACATTTAATCAATTAAAAATACAATTAAAAATGAATTAAAATACATTTTAATTTGGTCAAAACCTAAAATCTCTTCAAAATACCAATTAAATGGCCAAGAGATTTATCCAAGATCAAACAAGGTCAAAGGACCTTAGACAACAAATTTCATGATTTTTGAAAAGTCAGAAGTATTTTTAAACAATTAAAAATACACACAAAAACATTTCATTCATGAAAAATATCAAAATTAATCCAAATAATAATTTTAATTCAGAATATGAAAGAGAAAAATATTTAAAGATTTTTGGTGAAAGTCCAATATTTTTTGGATTAAAAATGAAATTAATATGAATTAAACAAAATAAAAGGATTAAACATAAAATCAGAAATTAAAATAAAATAAGAAAAAAACAAGGGCCATCAGATCGCCCTCATTAATTGAGGTGGCAGATCTGATGGCCACACGCGCGCGTTCTATGGTGGACTCAATTCAACGTGTTGTATACGTGGTAATGCAAACCAAAGGTCCAAATTAGAACATCCAAACATGATCAGATTGTAAAGACAAAGTGTCATACAACATATGATATCAAGTTTCGATGATGACAAAAGACCATCATGCACGTCTACGAACAAATGCAACACATTACCCACCATATCCTTTTTCACGTTATCCTAAAGCTACTACAATCATTAAAAACATATAGACAAAGTGTGATCATGACCAAATACATGAAAATCACTAATCACAGCTTTTTTGCAGATTTGAAGGCTTTGAGTCGACCATAGGGGTCAGCTCAAAGCTCACGGGTCGGCGCAAAGGCTCTGCCCAAACTGGAGGGAGTCAGCGCAAAAACCCCTTGCGTCGACGCATAGGGTCGACGCTTAACTCACGGGTCGGCGCAAAAATCCCTACGTCGACGCATGCAGTCGGCGCGTGCCCCACGGGTCAGCGCACGCCGACCCTATGGTCGACCATTCGCGCACAAACTCAGCTTTCTGAGTTATTTCAAAGTTTAAATTTCTGTTATGTTTGTTTGGTTTTGTCTGTTACTATAAATAGAAGTCAAAACACTTCTATTAACTAACATTTGCTATTTTTAAGTACAAGTGTTCAAGGAAACAAGAAAGAGTGAAATAGTTGTCAAAGATTCATCATCTTCATCTTCAACAGTCCACAATACATCAACTGCACACAATAACTTTTGATGCGATTTGTGATAGTTTGAAGGTGATAAGGTTCGAGGTAGCGATTGAAGAATCGGGTTCGAGTTGAAGTCTTGGCAGGTTCTTTCTTGAATAAAACCATTAGGGTTTTATCCTCCAATACCGGTTTGCGTTTGGGGGTTTTTGGACGGGTTGCTTCATTATCTTTCAGCTGAGCGAAGGTAACTGATAAGAGAAAGTCTTCATCAGTTTAGTAGCGGAGTCGGTGTTTGAGTAGTGAAGAATCCGGGTTTGATTCGTTCGTGTTCGTGATCAGCCGGGCCAAGGGGTTGAAGAACGGAAGGTTCATCAACGAGTGGCAGGAAACGGAGGTCAAGCATCAACAATCAAAGGTCTTGATTCATCTTGAATCAAGGGGCAAGGAGAAGAAGTATCATTCAACATATTGGAAATTCTGTTGTTTACATACTTTGCACTCCTTGTAAAAACGATTAAATCTCACAGGTGATATCTAATTAATCATCTCAATTCTATTTTTAGAATTGAGGGCAGACGTACCCCGAAGCGAGGACGGCGGGGGAACTGCCTCATCAAATCTCTGTCTCCTTTAATTTTCTGCATAATTTGTTTTTCTGCTTAAAATTTAAGTGATTTTAGTTTAAGCAATTTTAGCCAAACATTGATATAAGTTGAGTAAGTGTTTAAAACTGCTGTTGGAATACCAAGTACAATAACATACTGTACTAGGATAAATTGACTCACTTACTCAACTCAAATATCACTTGGAGTGTTTGTGCACACCAAGTATTTGTAAAATTGCCTAAGCCAAAGTTGCCTTAAGTTTGCATTAAGTCTCAATTTGGTATTTTGATTCATTGAAACTAGGCTTGCTAATAAGTGAACTCTATCATTGATTGTGCATCGTGTGTAGTGAATTGTATCTCTTTTAATCTAATATCCATTAGCTTAACGCATATCCGGTTTTCCAATAACGGTTCGTTTTAGACTAAATTTTCCTCGGCCGCTTCCGCACCTAAAAACATTTTTAAATTGGTAGCGCCGATTCAAGTTTTTAACTGGGATCTATTCAACCCCCCCTTCTAGATCCGTGCCATAGTCTAACAAGTGGTATCAGGAGCTCCGGTTCACTCCGTGCTTCAAAATACAACGTTGATATATAAAATGGCTAACGAACCTAAAGGGGCTTACAATAGAGCTCCCGTTTTCAATGGTGAAAATTATAGTTATTGGAAAGACTGTATGCGGGTGCACATAAATTCCATAGATAGAAAAATATGGAATGTTATTCTCAATGGTCCAATTGAAATAACCATGACCAATGAGAATAATGAAATAGTGCCTAAGCCTGAAGCACAATGGACCGATGATGATGAAAAGAAATACAACTATGATTGGAAAGCCAAAAACATCTTAATCTCCTCATTAGGGGTAGACGAATACTATCGTGTATCCCATTGTCCTACTGCTAAGGCCATGTGGGATTCACTTCAAATTGCCCATGAGGGGACGAACGATGTTAAATTGGCTAGAATCAATACACTAACGCAAGAGTTTGATCTCTTTTTCATGGAGCAAGGGGAAACCATTGCCGACATGCAAAAGAGATTCACTCATCTAATCAATCGATTACATTCACTAGGTAAACCTATTTCCAATGACGTTGCTACTAATAAAATCTTAAGATGTCTTAACAGGGAATGGCAGCCGAAAGTGACCGCCATCAAAGAAGCAAACGATCTTACCATATTGGACTTGACAACATTGTTCGGCAAACTACAAGAGCACGAACAAGTTCTATTAAGCTTGGAACAACATGAAAGGAAAGATAAGAAAGACAAAGCCAAGGTGAGCGAAAAGAAATCAATTTCTCTAAAGACTTCCTCCTCAAAGTCTCAAGCAAAAGAGCAAAGTGATTATTCATCGAGTGACGAAGAAGAAGAGGACAAGAGTGAAGATATGGGGCTGTTCGTCAAACGCTACAACCGTTACGTGAGAAAGAACGGCATCCAACATTCCGAGAAGAACTTAGTTAACTTCCGGAAGCAATCTAGGTTCTCCAAAAATGATGACTTCAAAGGAAAAACAACTAGAGGGTCGTGCTACAAATGTGGAAAGCCGGGTCACTACAAACCGGATTGTCCGATGAACAAAAAGACAAAGGAAAAGGATTCATACAAATCACATAAGAAACCATCAAAGCCAAGGAGGGCATACATTGCTTGGGAAAGCGATAGCGACTCCTCCGATAATGAAAGCTCAAGTGATGAAGATGAAAACGCAAATCTATGTCTCTCTGCTCATCAAAGGAATAAGAAGAAACAGGTACGACATGCTAAATACGAAAACTCCTCTAGTATGTCTCATCATGAATTGCAAACTGTTTTTGAATCTTTACACTGTGAAGCAAAAGAGGCCTTTAAAAGGCTTGCCTCAAATAAGAAATTTTTTTCTCATCTAGAACAAAAAATTCAAGAATCCGAAAGGAAGCTTGAGGCACTTAAGGCTTCTATAGTGGAAAGCACAAAAACTAGTTATGAGGACCTTAAAAGTAGAATGATGAACTTTGGGTGTGATACTTGTTATATTTGGCAAGGTGAAGTAAGGAACCTAAAAGCCAAACTTAACAAGGCTCTTGAGCCTAAGATTACATTTGCTATTGATAAATCCAACTTTCGAAAAAGTATGGTTAATCCATATCAAAAATACAAATATGTTGTAAAGGACGAAGATAGCAAAAGTAATCAAAATGAAAAGTTCTCTTGTCTCTATTGTTGCAAGAAAGGCCATTCCATTGCTAAGTGTAGATTTAGGAGATTTTTAGTTCCTAAAGGCATTTATCAATGGATTCCCAAATGCAACCATTTTGCTTCTCACCACTCAGGGCCCAATAAGCCATTGGGTACCTTCTTTTGTTAATTATCTTATCACAGGTACAATGCCTCGAGACTACCGAGAGAAGATGGGTTCTCGATAGTGGATGCTCAAGGCATATGTCAGGAGACATATCTCTCTTCATTGACTTCGTGGCTAAGAAGAAGGGGTATGTAACTTATGGTGACAACAACCGAGGAGCAATACTTGGTAAAGGTAGTGTAGGTAATCCCTCTTCCACTACTATTTCTGACGTATTGCTTGTCGAAGGTCTTAAACATAACCTACTTAGCATCAGCCAGTTATGTGACAAAGGATTCAATGTATTGTTTTCAAAAGATTGTTGCAAAATTGTGCATACTGATGATAAGAAGAGCATGTTTAATGGTCTTCGTGTGAACAATGTCTATATGCTTGACTTAAATGAAGTATCGTTAACAAGTGACAAATGTCTTGTAACAATGAATGAAGATTCATGGTTATGGCATAGACGTTTAGCACATGTTAATTTCGATTTACTAAACAAAGTAGTCTCAAAAGATCTAGTCCTAGGTCTCCCCAAAATTAAGTTCACCAAGGATCACCTTTGTGATGCTTGTCAAAAGGGGAAGCAAACGAGGATCTCTTTTAAATCCAAAAATATCGTTTCAACAACGAGACCTCTCGAGCTTCTCCATATGGATTTATTTGGGCCATCTAGGATTAAGAGTCTAGGAGGAAACTATTACGGTTTCGTAATAGTGGACGACTTTTCTCGATTTTGTTGGACTATTTTCTTAGTAAGTAAGAGTGACACATTCGCCGCTTTTGAACGATTTGCTAAGCTTTCTCAAAATAAACTAAATACAAACATTGTTGCAATTAGAAGCGATCATGGAGGTGAATTTGAAAATCACCTATTTGAAGAATATTGCGGTAACCATGGTATTGATCATAACTTCTCCGCTCCACGTACTCCTCAACAAAATGGGGTTGTGGAGCGTAAAAATCGAATTTTGGAAGAATTGGGAAGAACAATGATCAATGAAAGTGGCTTACCAAAATATTTTTGGGCTGACGCCATTAGTACGGCTTGTTACGTTTTGAATAGGGTGCTCATTCGCCCCATTCTAAACAAAACACCGTATGAACTTTTAAAAGGGCGAAAGCCAAATGTTTCTCACCTGCATGTCTTTGGTTGCAAATGTTTTGTGTTAAACAATGGAAAGGAAAACTTAGGGAAATTCGATTCTAAGGCCGATGAAGGTATCTTCCTCGGATACTCTCAATCTAGCAAAGCATATAGAATATACAACAAGCGATTACTTACTGTAGAAGAGTCTGTACACGTTACTTTTGATGAATCCAATCCGAGAAATGTCGGAAAGGGTAGTGTTTTTCATGGTGCAGGTACATCTACCGAAGACATACTCAAAGGTGGCGAGCCGGGGATTGATCAACCCGACATAGTCAAAATTGAGGAGGACAAAGATGTACACCATGATGAAATAGAAGTAGATCATCCGCCTTCAAACGATGATCTTCCTCAAGCTTGGAAGTCTTCCAAAGACCATCCAATCGACAACATTATCGGAGATATCTCAAAGGGTGTAACAACTCGGTCTAAGATAAGTAATTTCTGTTATCACTTCGCTTTCGTTTCGCAGATGGAACCTAAAAACCCTAAAGAAGCCCTACTCGATGAACACTGGTTTTTATCAATGCAGGAGGAACTTAATCAGTTCACCAGAAATAAGGTTTGGGACCTTGTCCCTCCTCCGCGAGATCATCGAGTAATCGGCACCCGATGGGTGTTTAGGAACAAGCTGGACGAAAACGGGGTAATAACCCGTAATAAGGCGCGTTTAGTCGCGCAAGGGTATAACCAAGAGGAAGGCATCGACTATGAGGAAACTTATGCGCCGGTTGCCCGACTCGAGGCTATACGCCTTCTCCTTGCCTTCGCTTGTGCAAAGGATTTTAAGCTATTCCAAATGGATGTTAAGAGCGCTTTCCTTAACGGTCACATTAATGAAGAAGTTTATGTCGCACAACCTCCGGGTTTCGAATCCCATGAGTATCCTGATCATGTTTATAAACTAAAAAGGGCCTTGTATGGTCTCAAACAAGCTCCTAGAGCTTGGTATGAGAGACTAAGCAAGTTCCTACTAGATCAAGGTTACTCAAGAGGAAAGGTTGACACAACCCTCTTCATTAAACGTCAAGGAAAGCACTTGATATTAGTGCAAATTTATGTAGATGATATCATTTTTGGATCTACTAACATGAATCTTGTGAGAGAGTTTTCTAACCTTATGCAGGGCGAGTTCGAGATGAGTATGATGGCGGAGCTCACATACTTCCTCGGTCTGCAAATCAAACAGCTCAAGGAAGGAACTTTCGTGAGCCAGACAAAGTATTGTTTGGACCTTATCAAGAGATTTGACATGGCAAAAGCTAAGGCCATAGACACCCCCATGCCTACGTGTACCAACTTGAACAAAGATGAAGACGGTAAGGAAGTAGATGTAAAACGGTATAGAGGTATGATTGGTTCACTCCTTTATCTTACTGCTTCCCGTCCCGATATTATGTTTAGCGTATGCATGTGTGCAAGATATCAATCATGTCCCAAGGAATCCCATTTAAAAGCCGTTAAACGGATACTTCGATATTTATCCGGTACTCCGAAGTATGGCCTATGGTATTCCAAAGGTAATGATTGTTCCTTGGTAGGTTTTTCCGATTCCGACTTTGCCGGTTGCAAATCGGATAGGAAAAGCACAAGTGGCACTTGTCACCTATTTTCAAACTCTTTGGTTAGTTGGCATAGCAAGAAACAAGTTTCTGTTGCTTTGTCAACCGCCGAAGCGGAATACGTTGCTGCCGGTAGTTGTTGTGCCCAAATCCTATGGATTAAGCAACAACTATTGGATTTTAACCTCAAACTTGAACGTATTCCCATCTTTTGTGACAACACGAGTGCTATTAACCTGACCAAGAATCCTGTGCTACATTCCCGCACCAAACATATCGAAATTCGACACCACTTTCTCCGGGATCATGTAGAGAAAGGTGACATCGTGTTTGAACACGTAAATACTGAAAACCAACTAGCGGACATTTTCACAAAGCCGCTAGCCACTGAACCTTTCTTTCATATTCGCCGAGAACTTGGCATTCTCGATATTTCGGAACGGACACTATAATCTGCTGTTTACATTATTCCATTTAAAGCCTTATTACTGTACTTCTGACAAATCTATGTTGTTGTAAGCACATGTCTACTGTTCACTAAGTCACTCCGGCATTAAGGTGATACTGTTCCTCTTCCTCTCTCTCTGCAAAATCTCATGATTACAATAATTCTATCTCAAAATGATACTGTTTATATATATACGCCTGATATATCTCTTTGGTTGTGTATGGCTGTATGTGGTGTTAATTATGCATCAAACTGGTCATTGCATGTGCTGAGTAGTGAAAATTGAAAATTTTAAACTGTATGAGTCGACCGCACCAGGGTTATGGTCGACGCATGATTAAATAACTCTTGCATTTTTTTTAAATCAAACAGTATGCGTCGACGCATACAGGGGTATGGTCGACGCATCGCTCACAGATTTCGTTTTTCTGCAAAAATTTTAAATCATCTCTCATGCATTCACATCATTAAATGTGCAATTACATTCCATTACCTTTCAAACTACCCACTACTTTGTAACTTGCATCTATCTAGTGGCTATTGCTCTTTGATCTTCCATCTTCCCAAAACCCTAACCTTTCCACTATAAATTGGGAAAAACTCCTCTCTTGAAGAATCACTCTCAAAACCCTCATTAAACCTTCTCTATACATCCAAACACTCAGTCTCAAACCCACTCAAATGGCTCCCTCATCACGCAGACCCTCCGGCAAAAGACCCCGAGAATCATCCAGTGCATCTCTTCCCGTATCTGCTGTATCACTCGTTCCACCTGCTCGTGTTGAAATGTTCAACAAAGACATCAGTAAACGAGGAGTTGTGCAACAACATGCGTTCTACAGACTTGAAGCTGAACGCATGCACTTACCGGAAGTCCTGTCTCTGCTGCAGCATCAAGGTCTCATCAACTTCTTGGAGTGCAACTCTCAATACAGTGAAGACCTTGTCCGAGTATTCTACTCCGGTCTTCATGAGAACTTTCGCGGACACAAGCTCTCCTCCAAAGTTGGTTCTACAAAGGTATCAGTTAAATCAAATTTCTGGAACAAATATTTTGATTTGTCTGTGGATGATGCTGGAAATCCCCTGCCTGAGGTGACTGATTCTCATCACATAGATGGCTATGAGTTTAAGAGTGCATTAAATGACATGTTGGAACGGCCATATTCTGATGATTTTGTGCAGAGTGACTTGTTCCCACGAACCGTCACTGCCGGCAAACTGAACGCCGGGGAAAGGATTCTTCAGTGGGTTGTCTCACGCATCCTGCGGCCCAAGAAGGGCGGTCTCTCCAGAGTCGAACAGCCCGAAGTTCATTTGATTTACATTCTGAAAAATAAGATAAAGATCAACTGGCCATACTACATTGCTAGTAGAATGTATAATCTTCGGGATTCCGGACGAGGAACTGCTCTCGCCTACGGATCCTTCATCCAAGAAGTCCTTACAACAGCAAATGTTAGTCATCCGTCCTTCCCGTTAACATCAATCTCACCTGACAAAGAGTTTAGCACAAAAACCATGTCTATGATGGGATATATATGGTGCAAGGAGCGGAAGAAATATAAGTTTGTTAGAAGAGGATACGTTCCTCCAAGGGATGACAGTGATGAAAGCGATGAACAGGACGATGAAGAAGAAGATGAAGAAGAAGAAGCAAGGCACGATAATGCTCACAATGGTGGAGACGACAGTCCTCCACCCATTGGCACATACGACTACTCCGGCTCTGCTTGGGTACAGCAGCCGGATACATATGAAGAAGATGTTCCACGATGGGGTGGCTGGGGTGAATGGCAACATACGGGTTGGACAACTCAACGTGAATCTTACCAACCGTATCACCATGCTGAGGAAGAATTTCTTCCATCCCCTCCACATCAGATGATGCAAAGCATGCAACTTGCCCAACAAACCTTCATGCAATCCCAAGATGACCGACTTGCTCAAATTAACAGTCAACTTCAAACCCAAAATGAGCGGCTCGACAATCTCTCCACAAGCCTAAATGAACGGTATGCAGATTTGGATCGGCAAGTCACCGGGAGTCTTAGGCATCTGGAAGGTGTTACTGACTACCTAGAAACTCTGGCTGACCCTAGCAGAAACCCAGGCGTATGCTACCATCCTGGACACCGTCACTTAAGACAATAGCCATTCATATGCACATTACATGTTGCCTGTTATTTCTGCATGTATTTTGTTGTTGCTTTGCCTGTTTATGCACCACAACTTCATTATGTATTTTCTCCTTCTTAATTAATGACTATTGTTAAGAAATGATATTTGTGTGATATTATTTCGTTGGTATCTATATTTCTACTACTGCCTGTAAATTTGTCGTTGCAATCTTGAATAATTACTCTGTCTCTCTTTTTGATGTTGTCAAAGGGGGAGAAAAATGCTGACATGCTGACAAACTAACAGTCTGACAAACTGCAAATGGCCTTATCTGACAAACTGCAAATGGCCTTAGATTACAAAAGAAAGGGGGAGTGTGCAAAATGTGTAAATACTGCATGATGTTCGTCACGCTGAGTTATACGGGTTGTCATCATCAAAAAGGGGGAGTATGTAAAGACAAAGTGTCATACAACATACGATATCAAGTTTCGATGATGACAAAAGACCATCATGCACGTCTACGAACAAATGCAACATATTACCCACCATATCCTTTTTCACGTTATCCTAAAGCTACTACAATCATTAAAAACATATAGACAAAGTGTGATCATGACCAAATACATGAAAATCACTAATCACAGCTTTTTTGCAGATTTGAAGGCTTTGAGTCGACCATAGGGGTCAGCTCAAAGCTCACGGGTCGGCGCAAAGGCTCTGCTCAAACTGGAGGGAGTCAGCGCAAAAACCCCTTGCGTCGACGCATAGGGTCGACGCTTAACTCACGGGTCGGCGCAAAAATCCCTGCGTCGACGCATGCAGTCGGCGCGTGCCCCACGGGTCAGCGCACGCCGACCCTATGGTCGACCGTTCGCGCGCAAACTCAGCTTTCTGAGTTATTTCAAAGTTTAAATTTCTGTTATGTTTGTTTGGTTTTGTCTGTTACTATAAATAGAAGTCAAAACACTTCTATTAACTAACATTTGCTATTTTTGAGTACAAGTGTTCAAGGAAACAAGAAAGAGTGAAATAGTTGTCAAAGATTCATCATCTTCATCTTCAACAGTCCACAATACATCAACTGCACACAATAACTTTTGATGCGATTTGTGATAGTTTGAAGGTGATAAGGTTCGAGGTAGCGATTGAAGAATCGGGTTCGAGTTGAAGTCTTGGCAGGTTCTTTCTTGAATAAAACCATTAGGGTTTTATCCTCCAATACCGGTTTGCGTTTGGGGTTTTTGGACGGGTTGCTTCATTATCTTTCAGCTGAGCGAAGGTAACTGATAAGAGAAAGTCTTCATCAGTTTAGTAGCGGAGTCGGTGTTTGAGTAGTGAAGAATCCGGGTTTGATTCGTTCGTGTTCGTGATCAGCCGGGCCAAGGGGTTGAAGAACGGAAGGTTCATCAACGAGTGGCAGGAAACGGAGGTCAAGCATCAACAATCAAAGGTCTTGATTCATCTTGAATCAAGGGGCAAGGAGAAGAAGTATCATTCAACATATTGGAAATTCTGTTGTTTACATACTTTGCACTCCTTGTAAAAACGATTAAATCTCACAGGTGATATCTAATTAATCATCTCAATTCTATTTTTAGAATTGAGGGCAGACGTACCCCGAAGCGAGGACGGCGGGGGAACTGCCTCATCAAATCTCTGTCTCCTTTAATTTTTTGCATAATTTGTTTTTCTGCTTAAAATTTAAGTGATTTTAGTTTAAGCAATTTTAGCCAAACATTGATATAAGTTGAGTAAGTGTTTAAAACTGCTGTTGGAATACCAAGTACAATAACATACTGTACTAGGATAAATTGACTCACTTACTCAACTCAAATATCACTTGGAGTGTTTGTGCACACCAAGTATTTGTAAAATTGCCTAAGCCAAAGTTGCCTTAAGTTTGCATTAAGTCTCAATTTGGTATTTTGATTCATTGAAACTAGGCTTGCTAATAAGTGAACTCTATCATTGATTGTGCATCGTGTGTAGTGAATTGTATCTCTTTTAATCTAATATCCATTAGCTTAACGCATATCCGGTTTTCCAATAACGGTTCGTTTTAGACTAAATTTTCCTCGGCCGCTTCCGCACCTAAAAACATTTTTAAATTGGTAGCGCCGATTCAAGTTTTTAACTGGGATCTATTCAACCCCCCCTTCTAGATCCGTGCCATAGTCTAACACAGATGGCCAGGAAGTATGACAACACACCACCAGAGCTAGGGCTCCGGTCATCTTCTCCGGTGACCTCCATCGGACTGATCCAACTTCATCTCAATGGAAAATGAAAAACAATGACACTATTTCAAAGAAAAAATGCTTAGGATCACGAATCTGACCTCAATTTTCTCCAATTCCAAATATATAAAAAGATATAGGGATTTGAATTTTGAGGATCATGAACTGAGTTGCTTCGATTTAACCTCAAAGCAACTCAATCTTGTTGCCTACATTGGTAGGACTTCATCCAACCAAAAATCACAAAGAATGGTGAAGAATTGAGAGAGAATCGAAGAGATGGAAATTCTAGAAAATCACCTTCGAGGGAGCTTGAAAGTTGCTTGATCTTGTTTCCAATTGGCCTTGGCTTGACTTCAGAAGCTTGCAGAAGTTGAATTGGATCAAGGAAAGGCTTGGATTCTTGGAGTTTCAATCTCAAAACAGAAGGAGGTTTGAACTTGATTTTCAAATGAAAACCTTCAAGATTATCCTCTAATGGTGAGGGTTTGGATTGCAGGTTCAAAGCTTGGGCCAGGTCCCTTTAATTCTGAGCAATGAAGGTCTTATTTATAGGCAAGGCAATTGCTTTCTACACATTTCAAAAATTGGCCAAAAATAGCAATCTCTCTTGCATGCTCTTGCATGGGTGTGTGATAGGCCCAAATGAAATGATCGTGGATTTTTTGGAAAGGTGAGATCAAGGGGAATAACTTTAATGTTGAACACTTTTACATTTGAAGCTTGGATCGTGATGAATTTTGAGTTGGAAGTTTGGAAAATCAAACATATTTGAAAATTTTCTAACTACCAAGTCAAATGTTCACCTTTTCCACCTTAAATAACTTTTGTTATGGGTTTCAAATGGAAAAAGTTCCTTCATCAAAGTTGTAAATCTTTCAATCCTCTTCAATTTAATCACATATTTGACCTTTGGATTTGGCATGAAGGATTTATGCATTTTAGAAGTTGAGGAAAATCACTTGTTCAATGGTAATGACCCAAAATAACCTATAATGTTTCCTCTTGGAACATGCTCTTGAAAGTTGGATTTGAAGTTTCTAAAAGAATAAATGTTAGATAGGACATATTTAAATTGATCATGAAACTTGGAAGGACTTCATCTCATAAAAATTGAGCAAGTTATGGTCCTTGTAAGTTGACCTTCTATCTAGGGCACAGACAAAATGACATATAATCTTTCACCATAAAAAATGACTTTCCAAGCAAAACTAGCTCTTGAAATGAACATGAAAGTTGTTTCTAATGTTATAAGGACTAAATTTTATCTTGGAAGTATTTTCATATGACAAATATTGTAGGAGATAGGGTCTAGGGAACCCTAGTTTTGACCACTTGACTTTCTCTGGTCAACCATCACGAACCAACTTGCAAACTGGAAATTATCTTGATCTTTTGGACTCATGGAGGATCATATATGTGTAAGATGATATAATATGATGTATCCCTTGAAATATTTGATCAAATGATGAAGAAACTTATTGAGGAAGTCACACAAGATACCTAGATGAATTAGGGCTTCCAAGGCAAACAAGCTTCAAACTCTTGATGATTTCTTGATCAAAATGATAAGTGAAGATTATGGGGACCCATATATGATGTCTAGAACCAATATGAACCATTATTTGATTGATCTCCTTGTACTGAGGGTCTCAAACCCTAGATATGAGCTTGATGAGGCATTGGTAAATGCACACACTATCTACAAAAGAAACAAATCCAATGAATAAGGGGTAAGGAGGATTCCAAGGTTTGATCCTAAAGCCAATGCAAATGATGAGATAACATGAGGGATATTAGGGTCAAAATTAGGGTCTTACACAAACCACAATCCCTTTTGACCTGGTTATTTTTGTATTTAATCAAGCTCATGGCAGAGAACAAATGGCCCAAAATTGAAGCAACACGATACTTTCTTCAGCCCAAGGGTCTTTGATAACCCTATTAATCAAGTCGATGAAGATTGTGAGGACGATGCCGAGCTCCCCAAAGAATTTGCAAGTCTGCTCAAGCAAGAGGAAAAGGTCATCTAGCCGCATGAAGAACCAATGGAAGTGGTTAACCTTGGAACAAACGAGGAAGCAAAAGAGGTTTGTGTTGGCTCAACTCTGGAAGATGAGGTGAAGACAAAATTCATCAAACTCTTGAAGAAGTACATGGATGTATTTGCATGGTCATACCAAGACATGCCCAACCTCGATACTGACATCGTGGTCCATCATCTGCCTCTTAAAGAAGAATGCCCTCCAGTAAAGAAAAAGCTACAAAGGTCCCATCCCGATATGGCTATGAAAATCAAAGAGGAGGTACAAAAACAACTCAACGCCGAATTCCTAGCAGTCTCTAATTATCCCTAATGGATTGCCAACATTGTGCCCGTGCCCAAGAAGGACGGAAAAGTAAGAATATGTGTAGATTATAGAGATCTGAATAGAGAAAATCCCAAAGATGACTTTCCACTATCTCACATTGACGTGTTAGTGGACAATACTGCTCAATTCTCCGTTTTCTCTTTTATTGATGGTTTCTCCAATTATACCAGATCCGAATGGCTCAAGAAGACATGGAGAAAACCACTTTCATAACCCCATGGGGAACCTTTTGCTATAAGGTCATGCCTTTTTGAATTAAATAATGTTGGTGCTACATACCAACGACCCATGGTTACTCTCTTTTACGGCATGATTCATAGAGAGATTGAGGTCTACGTTGACGACATGATAGCCAAATCTCAAGCGGAAGAGGAACACCTTGTTAATCTAGGAAAGTTGTTTGAGAGGCTAAGGAAGTTCAAATTGAGGCTTAATCCCAACAAATGCACATTTGGGGTAAGATCCGACAAATTTCTAGGTTTTATGATCAGCCAACGTGGAATTAAAGTAGATCCTGAGTAGGTGAAGGCTATACAAAACATTCCACCACCCAAAACTGAAAAGGAAGTCTGAGGATTCCTAGGTAGATTGAACTACATTGCTAGGTTCATATCTCACCTTATGTCCACTTGTGAGTCGATCTTCAAACTTCTCTGAAAGGATCAAGCAGTCATTTGGAATGGCGATTTCCAAAGAGCTTTTGAAAAGATCAAGGAGTACTTGTAAGAACCTCCTGTTTTAATGCCTCATGTACCCGAAAAACCATTGATCATATACTTCACTGTCCTCGAGGGATCCATGGGATGTGTCCTCGACCAACATGACAAAACTGATAGAAAAGAATATGTAATATACTACTTAAGCAAAAAGTTCACTGATTGCGAGAGTAGATATTAAATGCTTGAGAAGACTTGCTGCACATTAGCTTAGGTTGCCAAATGCTTAAGGCAGTACATGCTCAATCATACGATGTTGTTGGTCTCTAAGATGGACCCCTTCAAACACATCTTTGAGAAACCTGCTATAACCGGTAGAGTAGCCCATTGGCAAATGGAATTAACCGAGTACGACATCCAACATGTCACACCAAATCCCATCAAAGGGAGTGTACTGTCATACTATCTTGCACAACAACCCTTGGAAGACTACCAGTCTATGCATTTTGAATTTCCTGATGAGGATATCATGTTGATTGGAATTGCAACATCCCCGACCCCGAGGAAGGACCTGAGCCTGGGTCCCATTGGACTTTGGTTTTTGATGGAGCTTCTAACACTCACAATAATGGCATTGGGGAAGTTATCACCTCCTTAACCGATTTCCACCTCCCCTTCACCGCAAGGTTATGGTTTGAATATACAAACAATATGGCGGAGTATGAGACATGTACCTTCGGTATTGAAGCTGCTATTTATCTTAGGATCAAAACCCTTGAAGTTTATGAAGATTCAACCTTGATCATTAGCCAAATCAAAGGATATTTGGATACTAGAGATCACAAGCTCATTCCTTACAAAGAGAATGTCTTAAAACTAGTCCCCTACTTTGATGAGATCACATTCCACCACATCACTCGAGAAGAGAATCAGCTAGTGACACCTTGACAACTTTGGCGTCCATGATTAAGGTCAAATGGAATAATGAAGAACCATCATTTCACCTCAACTACTTGGACGAGCCTACTTACTGTTTGGCGGTCGAAGATGAAGTCGACGGTTATCCTTGGTTCTATGATATCATGAGATTCCTAGAATGCCAAGAATATTCTAAGGACACATCCATTACTGATAAGAAGTACCTTCGAAAACTATATTCCAAGTTCTTCTTAAGTGGATGGGTACTATACAAGAGGAACCATGATTCAGTTTTGCTAAGATGTGTGAACAAGCAAGAAGAAAATCAAATCATAATGGAAATCCATGAAGGCTCCTTTGGGACACATGCCAGTGGACACATTAAGTTAAAGAAAATCTTGAGGGATAATTATTATTGGATGACTATGGAGGTTGACTATCACCGCCGCGTCCAAACATGCCATAAATGCCTGATTTATGCCGACAAGATCCATGTGCCACCAATTCCACTCAATGTCTTGACATCTCCTTGGCCTTTTTCCATGTGGGGCATTGATGTAATCGGACGTATAGAGCCAACTGCCTCGAATGAACATCACTTCATTTTGTGGCCATTGGCTACTTCACAAAGTAGGTGGAATCAGTCTTATACGCCAATGTTACCAGACAAGTGGTGACTCGGTTCATAAGAAAGGAAATCACTTATCGCTTGGGGTCCCCAATAAGGTCATTATCGATAATGGATTTAACCTAAATAACAAGATGATGAAAGAACTATGCCGAAGCTTCAAAACCGACCACCACAACTCATCGCCTTATAGGCCTAAGATGAATGGCACTGTTGAGGCAACTAACAAAAATATTAAAAAGATCGTGCAAAATATGGTGGAAACCTACAAAGATCGGCACGAAATGCTCCTGTTCGCATTACATGGCTAGCGTACTTCAATACGTACTTCCACTAGGGAAACTCCCTTCTCTCTTGTGTATGGCATGAATGAAGTATTTCCCGTTGAAGTAGAGATTCCTTCCTTAAGGATTTTAACTGATGTCAAGCTTGATGAAGTCGAATGGGTCCAAACTCTATTTAACCAACTAAACCTCATTGATGAGAAGCGCTTGGCAGTCATCTGCCACGATCAACTTTATCAAAAGCGCATCAAGAAGGCACACGACAAGAAGGTCTTCCCCCCGCAGCCTTGAGGTTGGAGATCTTGTATTGAAGAAGATTCTTCCCACACACACCAATCCAAGGGGAAAATGGACGCCGAACTACGAAGGCCTATATGTTGTGAGAAAGGTCTTCTCTAGAGGAGCCTTAATCCTTGCAACTATGGATGGTGATAATCTTCCATCTCCGGTGAACGAGGATACAGTCAAAAATTACTAAGCTTAAAAACGAGAGAATGGTCGATAAGTTGAAAACCCCAAAGGGTGACTTATGCAAAAAAAAGGGTATCCCGGTAAACTGAAAACCCGAAAGGGAGGTCTAGGCAAAAGTTAGGGATTTAATAAAAGCGAGAGGCTGCATCCCGCAAGGAATCTTTCTTCACTCCTCGGTGAGTCAATCCTGTGGCTTCCCCAACAAGTTAATATAGTCACTTTCCTTCTGAAAGCAAGATCAAAGGATGACCAAAGGCATAAAGACTATAACAGAGTTGGAATTTGGCAGAAACCCGAGATGTTTCATTGCCATTACATGTTTCATTTTCTTTTTGCAATCACCTATTTTAGGAATTGCTTCTTTGTATAAAATCACCCATTTTGGGACCATTTATCAATAAAATCAATTCCCTCATACATGCTCAATATTTTTACTTTTTCTGCTTTGTCTGCGAAATATGACTTTTTCTAAATAATATTGCATTAGAAATTCCTTGTTAAAATCCCCTTTTTCAAATAAGAACTTTATAGGAAACAACATCGAATTATGTTTCTTTCAAATCGCTAAAGGTAACCAAAAACGAATTTGGTATCCCCAACCTAAAAGCACCATACAGTCCCGTGGACTTGGCCAATCGCTTCTTCCCCAGCATGAATCCTCATCCATGCACCCCATGCTTGCTTGGACATCAAGTTCCAATTTCTCAAGTATCGGAAAGTCAGTACTTTCCCCAAACACTCTTTTACTCCCAATAACCATTGGCACCCCTCAAATATATTCCCCGCAAAGTCCAATCATACTTGGTATAACTTGCAAACCTCAAACCTACATAATTCCCCTACAACAATTTGAACATGCATTAACATTTTGCATACGTAACATCACATCATAAGTATCTTCTACAAACTTATACTCAATTGATTCACTGAAATTTGGAATTTCCCAACCATTGCTAGGAATTTTCCCCAATAGAGTGAATTTTCAATGTCTCCCTAAGCAGAGTCATGTATTTCTAGCCGTTGTTAGGAATCGCCACCGAGCTGTTTTTCCCCCCTCAATAGGTTTCCCCAGAAGAGTCTGGTATTCTTAGTCGTTGCTAAAGGAATCATCATTGTACTCTTCTATCCCCATAGAGTCGTCACAACATTTTCATCCCCACTGAGTCAGGTATTCTTAGTTGTTGTTAAGAATCATCCTTGAACTCTCCCCTTCATTAAACACGAGGTATTTTGGGCTCATTCCCCGAGCCGAGTCAATATTTTATAACCGTGGATAGAAATCACTCTTGAAATTCCCTCCCTGACGCGAGTCAGGTATTCCAATCTTCATAAGGAATCATCACTGACATGCTCCATCTCCCCAACAAAGGTCAGGTATTCTAGCCGTTGCTAGGAATAATCACTAAACTTCTGTATTTTCCTCAGCTGAGTCTGGAATTCTAGCTACCGCTAAAGAATCGTCATTGTACCTTTCTGAGAAGTTTATCTCCAGTCAAGTCAGGTATTCCAGCCTTCACTAGGAATCATCTCTGAATGACTTCTTTCCCCACAGAGTTGGGTATTCTAGCCATCGCTAAGAATTGTCATCGTACTTTCTTTATCTCCAGCTAAGTCATGCATTCCATCCGTTTCTAGGAATCATCACTGAAACTAGTTATTTATTCCTCTCTGAGTCAGGTATTCAAGTCGTCGCTAAGAATTGTCATTGAATTCACTTGAGTTGATCCCCAGTAGATGTCAGGTATTCCATCCGTTGCTTGGAATCGTCGCTGAATCTATATTTCCCCATCGGAGTTAGATATTCCAACCGTTGTTAGGAATTATCTTCTTTTCCTCCCCAGCCGTTGCTAGGGGTAGTCGCCTCTTTCCCTTTTTTTGAGATTCTTATTCTCCAGTAGAGTTTCTCCCTAAGTCTTCTTGAGACTTTAATGTCTAGGAGATCCTTATGTTGCATACAACACAGTACATGTATAATCATCATAACCATGCATAATCAATTTGTATTACCATTATCCCCAACAAAGAAAATTTTCAGTATCTCCTAAAAATATTTAATCCCCTCTTACCATGAATGCATTGGAAGCCGTTGTTATCTATACCTTCAAGTGTAAGATGATTAAATAAGAGCAACTATCATACCCTTAAATTTTCCCAATCCATATCATCTTCTCAAGCCTTAAACCCTAAGCATACATATCATAAACATCATCTCATATACATATATGCACTTAATGATCACAATAATCCACAAGCCCATTGGTATGAACTTTCTTGTGCTCGAATCTTTGCATACGTGTAGAATTAGGTCAAAATAATTATTGATTGTTGATGTATGATAAAAGCTGAAGCCATTGGTATGCTCATTATGAATTTCTGTGTGAAATTGTTCTTGACCTGGAAATTAGGATGAACATGCATAACCGCGTATGAACACCTAGGGTTTTTTTCTAGAACTTGATTTGATCAGTTTGAGCGCTGTGTGCATGCGTTTTCATGTTTAAGCTCATGTATTGGTTGCATGGAAGTCAGCGTGGCTATTTGATTGGCCAGGATTTATTCTCACCGCCACATCAGCTTTAATGAAACGCGGAGTTTCATTGATAAAGCACCAAGTTCAAATTTCAACGTGGTTCGAATCCGGGCGATGGATATTCCAAATTGGCCTTTGCATTTTTATTCCTTATTTCAACCATGTTCATGCTATGCCTTGTTCACATGTTTTTAATTTTTCCATTCATTCAAAAAATCATATCTCCATGAATAATGATCCAATTGAGCTGTGGTTTTTTGCATGATGATCCTCATGATGTCTAGTATTTTATGAGATTTTGTTCAGAAATTATGCACGCATGAATTTTGTTTTGGCTTAGGGATTGTGTATGTATGTGCTTTCTTGACCAACCTTGCCATATCCTTCATGAAATGATGAGTTTTGATCCAATGATTCTGGAATTTTGCATGTTTAAAATAGACATCTTAATGGTCATTTTGGTATAGAGTTTGAATTTTTCTCATTTCTGGTTGTTGAGATAAGATCTGTTTAATGTGGGTATGACAATGTGTGTCACACCATTGCTTGTCCAACTTGTGGATTTTCTTTACCATGTCAAATAAATGCCAATTGATGAGATTTTTTTGCATGATGTTACTTCTGGATGTTAGGTTTGCTTGTGAATTTTTGTGGCATGTTTGGATGGATTTCTGATTTGTTTGGTATTTTTCTTGCTGGATGACCATTTGTGGACTTTTGGATAGTCATGAACTTAGATGATTTGTGAAATGCTGGTTGTGTATCATATGGATTTGAAATTTTGTACATTGATTATAGACACTTTGAAGTTTATTTTGGCTTTGGTTTGAGACATTTATCATGTGTGGATTCTGTTTTAGGCTTGTATGAAGTTGATGTACCAATTGTGGTCCTATTTGAGCTTGTTTGTGCTTACCATGACTTGATGAATTTGATTACCATGCTTCCACTTGTCCAAATGCCTTGATTTTTGGTGTGCTGATCATGTGATGTGTGCTGTTTAGCCATGATTTTTCTTGATATTTATTGAATCATTTTGGAATTAATATGCATTTGTTCATTCTGTTTGCTTCAATGAGCTTTGAACTTGCATGCTTTGCCTTATTTGCTTCGTGAAATGAAATTGATTGATGCTATTGATATGAGACCACTTGGATATTGTTCTTAATTGATTAAGCTTGATTCATGCCAATTTTCATGTTCTGTTTTGAATTATTTATCCGTCTTTGACCCTAGGCCTTGGCCTAGTGGTTTGCTTCTCATGTTTGAGCTTGGTTGCAGGGTAAGAAGCATATGGCTATGAGGGAATTGATTCACATTGCTTGAGTTGACTATTTGGTTTATCTTGACTAATCTTGATTTGTTTTGTAGGTGATTTAGCTTATTTGAGTTGAGCTTGTGCCTTGCACTTGTTGCTTGTTTGATTGATGTTGACTATGTCTGTTGACTGTTGACTTTTAATTGTCTGTTTGACTTTTGTTGATGGTATACTGATTATGTTGGATTGTTTTCAGGTACCTTAGTTGCTATAGTTCTTTAAACTTTGCTTGGTTGCTTAACCATCTAGGTATAATATCTCTGACTTCATGTAGTCTGGAAGACCTGTCCTGTTACTTGGGCAGACACCTGTCTGAAGTCCTCCTTAAGAGGCAATGCTTGTGATTGTTTATGTTTGTGCCAAGCAGGAAAAGACCTTTGATAAGGCAATTGACAGATAAAAGAGATGTGTAACCCATCTCCTGTTAGTCTGTGTGTCATCCCTTTGCTCACATTACATGTTGATGCATTGTGGATATTAACCCAAGATCTATAGAGTCATTGACTTGTGGAGAGAGTTCCAACTTTCTGAACTCCCACACCTTCTATCATCTGAAGCTCCCCCAGGCCAGGGATAAGAGCTGTGAGGCACACCCCTCACTTCCCATTTCATCTGCTTCACTCTAACTCTCAATGTTAGGGTTAAGAGCTAACATCACCCTGATACAGTTGGCTTGTGTTTCACAGCCTAACCCTTGTGTGAGCCCACTTTGTTTGTATATAGTGTGTGCTAATTGTGTGTATGATTGCTTTGCTTTGCCTGTTTAGGATAGCTTGCTGCCTGTGCAAGTTAGGTAGAGAACTCAACCTAGGACCATTGTGGAATGCATGATAACTATTAGGCTCGAGTCAGTCTCCCTTTTAGTTTGTCATTTCCCAGTCTTTGGTTAGGAGAAAGTTTCTCCCCTGTTAAGGGGAACTACGTTGCCCTGATCCTCATACCAGATGAGGTACGTAGGCAGGAGGTCGTACGAGATCTCTCCGAGCACCCTTTTTTTTTTCTTTTTGTGTGTGTTTGCTTGACAGTTTCTAGGCTCGAGTTCCAGACTCCTTAGTAACTTGTTGTTTGTTAACCCTCTTGTGTGTTAGGATATGGATGTAAGACCAGCGATTGGCATTCCGTATCCTATTGTTGTGTGCTTGGAGTCCGATATAAGTCCAACAATTGGCATTTGGTTTCTAGTGTGGGTTTTGTTTGGTTCGGAGTCTGATGTAAGTCCAACGATTGGCATTCGGTTTCCATGTTTGCCTGTTTGTGTGTGTTTTGTTTCGGCGTGCGTGAGCCGAAATACGGTAGCTCTGATTCTCATTCCAGATGAGATACGTAGGCATAGGATGCGATATCCTAGCGAGCCCGTTCCCCTCTTCTTCCACCTGTGTTGTTTCCAGTGTGTGTGTGTGTGATGTTTGTGAGCAGTTTTAGCAACCTTTCTTCTATCTTTCTGAGCGTGGATCCCGTCGAGTACGACGGATGCGTAGGGGTGCTAATACCTTCCCTTCGCATAACCGACTCCCGATCCCATTCTCTTTGGTCGCGAGACCATGTCTTTTCCAGGTTTACTTCGAGCGTTTCCTTTCCCTCTTTGGGATAAATAACGCACGATGGCGGCTCTGTTTGTTTTTGTTTTAGCCCGCCGGTTGTTTTTCGCGGATGCGACAGCTGGCGACTCTGCTGGGGACATAGAAGTTGACCTCTTGCTGGTCCATCTTCCCTAAGCGAGTCTCTCCTAGCGTTCTCTAGGATAGTGTAGGTTGCTTGTGCTGCTATTTATTGCATTTATTATTATTCTGCTGTGTATATATTTGCATAAATATTTGCATGCATCATACTATCATGTTGTTGTCCTCTGTACAGGTGGGTCCTGTGATTTGGGGTGGGTGTTCTGAGTGGGGCTAAAACCCATGCCCGAGTATACACCTAGGATTAGTATGGTCTCACGTTCCTCACATGCTGGTTGGGCATGTTGTTGCGACGTGACATACCACAAGCCGGACGAGGTTCATCCGAGAGAGCTCTTCCATTGTGGAGTATTCCACTTTGGTCCAGTTACCTCTTTTGAGCTGTTGACTTCGGTGACCGATCTTTCCCGGATCTTTGGTTTAGACGATCTTAAGAGAGCTACAACGGCACACCCGAAAGGGCAAACCCGTTGAGTATCTTTGCCCGATTGTCGAGACTATTATCCGCCTTAGGATGACCTGATTAGAATTCACCTGTGAGGGGAGGGTGTTTCTTACAGATGCATGTTCTGATGGTGACTTTGATGGTGACTAATGCTTCCGTTGATCAGAGTCCTATTTATAAGTCGGATTTATGGACATTTATTTCTGAGACGCCGGAGTTCTGTCCGTGTTATTTATCAGCGGGAATCCGTTTATTTCAGGATTCCCCGGGCTGGTTCAGAGGGGCTTGTGATTATCAGATCAGTGGTTCTCTGGTGATGATGGTGATGTATCTTTCAGTTCCGTTTATTTCGGAACTCCTGAGTTGGATTTGTGGTTACATGTTCCTCCAGATGGTTGTGATCAGTTCAGAGATCAAGGCTTCAGTGCAACAGATGTTCAGATGGCTTGGAGGATGGCACTATGCATCGCATTCATACATCAACATCATTCACATTTTGCATTTATCCGCATCTAACTCATGTTTATCCATATGTAGGGACATTTTGATCGAGATCCTGGTTGAGAGACTTCTCTGCTCAGATATGAGGCCCGGTTTGAAGGACGATGTTGTCTATAGTTTCTTTGATCCAGAGATCAGTATGCTGAAGGATATGATAGCATTGATTACGCCCGACCATGTGGGGATGTTTCGTGAGATGTATGGGGGTATTCTGAAGATGGTTTTCAGGCTCACTGACAGGGATAAGAGCGCCATCCATACTCTTCTCCAGTTCTATGACCCGGGCTTGAGATGTTTCGTCTTCCCGGATTACTTATTAGGGCCTTTGATGGAGGACTATGCTGGCATCTTGGGCATTCAGATTAGAAATCAGGTTCCTTTCTATGCTACTAAAGAAGAACCTGATATTGGTGGGATCTCCCGTGCTCTTTATTTGAGTCCGGAGATGATTAAGGGTGGTTTGAAAGAGAAGGGGAAGTTTCCTGGTTTTCATCTGAGTTTCCTAGAGGCTAAGGCCAAGGAGCATGCTGAGTTGGGTAACTGGAAAGCTGTCTGTGCCTTGATTGCTGTGAGCATTTATGGGACTATTTTGTTTCCTAATCAAAAGAGATTCATGGATATTAATGCCATCCGCTTGTTTGTTTAGAGGAATCCCATCCCTACCTTGATTGGAGATGTCTACTACTCGGTCCATAACAGGAATGAGAAGCGGCATGGGGGATTGATCCGATGTTGCACTCAGCTACTATACAAGTGGTTTATGGGATATTTGCCTTCCAGGGGTGCGTTTGTTCTTCTCGACCATACGGTCAATTGGGCGACCAAGCTGATGGGTTTGTGGGCCAAAGACATAGCATGGACTCACAGTAGTGGGGTTGGACAGGACTTCATTTGCAGTTGTGGGAGTTTTCCCAATGTGCCTCTTATAGGAGTTCAAGGTTGCATTAATTATAACCCGACGCTTCTTCAGAGACAAATGGGATTCGCTATGGAGGTTCCTCCTCTCAAGAGTGAGATTCAGGAAACTTTGTATTTCCCGGTTGAGGGCAACCAGGCCAGGTTGAGGCAAGTATCTGATGCATGGCGCATCATTCAAAGGAAAGGCAAGTTTTCTTGGGGTAGAGCTAATAACAGGTCTTTCCCTCCGTTTGATGACTGGCTCAGCAAGAGAGTGGAGCTTACTTGTCTACCATTTCCTATGGTTGATCCTTGGTATCCGTTGATTGAGGAATCTCCTTCTTTCGTCGGTATGGAAGAGTTCCTAGAGATGAAGAAAGCAAGAGATCAGCTGCAGGCGGAGAAGACTGAATTGGAGATGAGTGTTGCTCGAGTTCAGATGGCTAATCAGGAGATCAGAGGGAGGATGGAAGATCAGGATAAGAGACATGCTCTTGTGGTGAAGCGCTTTGAGATGGATACCGCCTACTATGGCAAGGTCAGGCAAGCATTGGAGTCGTCTACAAGGGAGCACGACATTACCAAGGAAAAGCTAGCCAGAGCTTCAAAGGTCATTGAAGATGAGAAGAGAAGGCAAATTCTTGTGAGGGATCAGACGGAAGACAGAGTCAGAATCCTCGTCGCTGAGTGGGAAGCAAAGATGAAGACCAAGGAAGCAGAGAACGTGAAGATCATTGCTGAGAGAGATCATTATATCGCCGAGAGAGATTATTACTTCAGACAGATGAAGATTCACCAGAAGGAGATAGGGAGATTGCAGCAGGAGAACACTGAGCTTAGGTTCGCGGTGAAATTTACCAAGATGGTAGATGATGCAGAGCCGTCTGTGGGGCCTTCTTCAGTGTAGTCTTTTGCTATCATTTGTGTGGATTACCGTCAGGCCTGTCGACGGAATTCATTTGTTTGTATTTCCTTTCTGATTCTAGAGAATTGTATATGATTTGTATCAGCTTGATGTATGACTATGGCACTTATTGTGCACTGTTGGTATGCGATGGTTGTTTTCATTCAATGATTGATCTTCAAGCTTTATTTGCTTTCCCGTATGCACTCACATAGCACACACATGGTTGGGTGGTATTTTGCTAAATCATATATCTCTGATTTGTATGACGAATCATTCGATGAATGTCAGGATATTGCCGCTGGATTATTATCTGTCTCGATGAAGCCAGGATCGAAGGACAGAGTGTTCCTCATGTGGATAGACATTGCATTCATGCATAATCATAATAACTTGTTTTTTATTTTTGCAGGTATCGGTTCTAACGTGCTTGATTGTTTCAGGAATCATTGCTCGTGCTCGTAGAGTTGTACCTTTGCACTCAACAAGTCCGCACAGATATTTCACCAGATGCAATACACCCAGACTGATGGATCTACCGAATGCAGATGTTCTCGAGCTGAAGGAAAAGATGAACGAACTGATCAACATCATGCAAGGGTTTGCTGTGGGCCAGAAGGCACTGGCTGATAAAGTTGAGAAGCTCGAGCGGGCTTCAGCTGCCAACAGCGGTGTCAACCTGGATGGTGTCTCCAACCAGGGGCTTGGTGGTTCTAGGGAAGGAGGAAAGAGGACGACTGTGGGTGTAGTGAACAATGCTGGTGGTTTTGGTGCTGCCACAGGTGGCGAACCCAGTCAAATGGGTAATAATATGAAGGACAGTATGTTCCCTCCGTTCTTTGGGGTTGAGGATGATAGAGAGGAAGACAGAGAAGCTGATCAATTCTCTATGCATAATGAGCCATTCGGGCAATACGGTGTCCAGCCACCAAACAAAGAAATTCAGTTGTTGGCAGAGAAAATCAGAGCTCTCGAAAGCTATGCCACTCCAGGGGTTGTGAATATGTCGAATATGGGGCTGGTAGAGGGGATTGTGATCCCACAGAAGTTCAAGGCGCCCGCATTTGATAAATATAATGGGAGTTCCTGCCCGGAGACTCACCTTCAAGCTTTTGTTCGTAAGATTTTTGCCTACACAATGGATCAGAAGTTGTGGATGTACTTCTTCCAGGACAGTCTATCCGGAGGATCCTTGGAATGGTACACCAAGCTGAAGTCTTCTGACATCAAGAGCTGGCAAGATCTTGGTGACGCATTCTTTAAACAGTATCAGTTCAACGCTGATATGGCTCCTAGTCGTACCCAGCTGCAGGGTATGTCTCAGAAGCCTAACGAGGGGTTTAAAGAGTATGCACAGAGGTGGAGGGAGTTGGCTGCCAGAGTTCAGCCTCCATTGGTGGACAGAGAGATGTCTGACTTGTTTATGGGTACCCTGCAAGGGGCGTTTGCTGAAAGGATGGTGGGTTGCCCGGTGACCAACTTCGCTGATATAGTGGTAGCCGGTGAGAGAATAGAGAGTTGGTTGAAGTTGGGTAAAATCCAGGGTGGTAATGCTTCGTCATCAGGATCGAAGAAGCCCTTCGGAAATGGCCAGAGAAAGAAAGAGGGTGATACCGGTGCTGTATATACTCAAAGAGGACCGAGTAGGGATCGTTACTACCAGCACACTGCTGCGGTAACTATTCCTGCTGACAATCAGCCTGCACAACAACAACAGCAACAACCGCAACAACAAAGACTGCCATTTCAGTAGAGACCACAAAGGGCTGGATATCAGGTGCGGGGGAGAATGAATGACCGTCAATTCGATAGGCCACCTGTGACCTATTCTTTCCTGTTGAAAAAGCTGAAGGATTTGGGATTGGTCCAATTGAGAACTTTGGCTCCTTTGAGACCTGACCAGAGGCCAGCCGGTTTCGATGAAAACGCCAAGTGTGAATTTCATTAAGGTGCTCCTGGGCATAACGTAGAAAACTACAAAGCTTTTAAGCATGTGGTTCAAGACCTGGTGGATTCTAAAGCTATCAACTTTGCTCCATCTCCAAATGTGAATGCTAATCCCATGCCGGCGCATGGTCAAATGGGGGTGAATGCAATCTCTGAGGAGGGCCGAATTGGGTTGTTAAATGTTAACCAGTTGAAGACTCCTTTGGCTGAGGTTAAGCGGCAATTGTTGAAAAATGGGGTCTTTCCGGGCTGTGGCGATTGTTGTGCTGCGTGCATTGTTGTTCCCAATGGGTGTATATCGTTGAGAGAGGCTATCCAGAGACTGATGGATGAAGGAAGTCTCAGGTTTGAGAAGGTGGATTTGGGGAAGGAAGATGTCTCCACCATAACTATCTATTTTGATCCGGTTGATTTGTCAACACTGGCTGGCGGCTTCAGTTACTATCACGGTACCTGGACCAATCCCTTATGACAAAGATGATGCCGTACCGTGGCATTATGGTGGAGAGGTGTATTGTAATGGAGAGAAAGTGGAAGATCAGACTGCAAGTGAAACCACCGTTTCAAAGGTGGATAATGCCGGGCCCAGTGGTTTCACTTGTAGTGGGAGGTTGTTTGCTCCGGATGCTTTGAGAAGTGGGGAAGGAGAAAAAGAAAAGAAAGAAAAGGCCGAGGCTTTAGCCAGGGCAAGAGGAAAACAAGTAATCAACGAAGGTACTCTGTGGTGACACCGGCGCCTGGTGGGTCGGAGAGAGAACTTGATGATGAAGCGGATGAATTCCTGAGAATCATCAAGAAGTCTGAGTACAAACTTGTTGACCATCTGCAGCAGACGCCATCCAAGATCTCGATCTTGTCGCTATTGCTGAGCTCTGAGGGATATAGAGAGGCTTTGTTGAAAATTCTGAAAAGAGCCTATGTTCCCCAGGAGATCACGATTAATCAGTTGGAGACGGTGGTGTCTAACGTTCATGCCAACCATGGGCTGGGTTTCACCGATATGGATCTGACTGTGGATGGGAGGAATCATAACCGGGCTTTACACATTGCGATGGAATGTAAAGGGGCCGTGCTCTCGCACGTGTTGGTTGATACCGGCTCCTCATTAAATGTGTTGCCAAAGAAGGCCTTGGCGAAGCTGAATTGTGAAGGGTTGATACTGACGCCCACTGACCTGATAGTGAGGGCTTTCGATGGTTCAAAGTGGGCGGTGTTCAGAGAGGTTGAGCTATCGGTGAAGATCGGACCTGAGGTGTTTAAGTCAGTATTCTATGTCATGGATATTCAGCCGGCATACAGTTACTTGTTGGGTCGCCCATGGATTCATGCTGCTGGGGCAGTGACTTCGACTTTGCACCAGAAGCTGAAGTATATCTGGGATAGACAGGTCGTCACCGTTTGTGGGGAGGAGGATATCTTCGTCAGCCACCTGTCATCGTTCAAGTACGTGGAAATGGACGGTGAGATATGGGAGACCCCGAGTCAAGCATTTGAAACCGTCAAGGTGGAGAATGCTCTTTTTGCAAAAGAAGAGGAGAAACCGTCCATTTCTTCGTATAAACAGGCCGCTGAGGTGGTGAAGAGTGGAGAAGCTCCTGGTTGGGGAAAGATGATGGACATCTCCGCCAAGAAAGACCGTTTTGGAGTAGGTTATCAGCCGGGCCGAGGCTCGTCTGGACAAGGCAGAGGACGCCGTACGTCGTTCACATTCACTAGTGCTGGAATGCTGGATCCAGATCACGTCTGTATGGTGGATGAAGAAGTCGACAGTGACTGTGAGATGGATCGGTGGATAAAGCCGTGCACACCAGGGATGGAAGTCCAGAACTGGAAGGCTGAAAAGATCATCACTGTCACTCTGCTTGAAGAGTAATAATTTCTGTTTTCAATTTTATTTGCATGGAAGCCATACGTGTTGCCCGACACGTAATGGTTCATTGTAAGGGCCACCTCATGTTTCATTTTGCAAATTTGCATCATAAATAAAAGGATGTTTTTCAATTAAAAGCGGTGTTCCCTGTTTTTCAATTTATTTTTGCAGTTTAAAAACAAAAATAAAAATGGCAATGTTTTCATTTTTCTTTTCAATTTGTCTCGCTCCGGTTCTAAAGCAATGCATGAATCAACATTCATGCAGATGCGACTTCTCTCTGGATCTCGTTGATAACAATCCTGTTACACCCTTATATGACTTCGACAATCCGATCTATCATGCCGAAGAAGAAGGCGAAGAAGAATGTGAACTGCCAGGGGAGTTAGCCAGGTTGTTGAAGCAAGAGGAGAAGGTGATTCAGCCGCATGAGGAGCAAGTTGAAATTGTGAATCTGGGTACCGACGAGGTCAGAAAAGAGGTGAAAGTTGGGGCTGCTTTGGAGGCGAGTGTCAAGAGCAGAATGATGGCACTGTTGAAAGAGTATGTTGATATCTTTGCCTGGTCTTATCAAGATATGCCAGGGTTGGATACCGATATCATTGTGCACAAGCTACCGTTAAGAGCAGACTGTCCTCCAGTGAAGCAGAAGTTGCGCAGAACTCGACCTGACATGGTGATGAAAATTAAGGAGGAAGTGCAGAAGCAGTGGGATGCTGGTTTCCTAGCTGTCACTAATTATCCGCCTTGGTTCGCGAACATTGTGCCAGTGCCGAAGAAGGATGGGAAGGTGAGAATGTGTGTGGACTACCGGGATCTGAACAGAGCTAGTCCGAAAGATGATTTCCCACTACCTCACATTGATATGTTGGTAGATAATACAACTCAATTCTCGGTGTTTTCCTTCATGGATGGCTTTTCTGGCTATAATCAAATTAAAATGTCGCCAGATGATATGGAGAAAACAACGTTCATCACGCCATGGGGCACTTTTTGTTACAAGGTGATGCCATTCGGTCTCAAGAACGTCGGTGCTACTTATCAGAGAGCCATGGTGACTTTGTTTCATGATATGATTCATCATGAAATTGAATGCTATGTTGATGACATGATAGCAAAGTCCCAAACAGAAGAGGGGCATTTGGTAGATCTGGCCAAGTTGTTTGACCGACTGAGACAGTTCAGACTGAGGTTGAATCCGAATAAGTGCACTTTTGGGGTGCGGTCCGGTAAATTGTTGGGGTTCATTGTAAGTGAAAAAGGAATCGAGGTTGATCCTGCTAAAGTAAAATCAATAAGAGAAATGCCTGAACCGAGAACGGAGAAGGAGGTTCGTGGTTTCTTAGGTAGATTGAACTACATTTCACGGTTCATATCTCATCTAACAGCCACGTGTGAACCGATATTCAAATTATTGAGAAAAGATCAAACGGTCAGGTGGAATAATGATTGCCAAGCGGCATTTGAAAAGATAAAAGAGTATTTGCAGGAGCCTCCGATTCTGATGCCTCCTGTGGAGGGACGACCGTTAATTCTGTACTTGACGGTCCTCGAGGGGTCTATGGGGTGTGTATTGGGGCAGCATGACGAGTCTGGTCGAAAAGAGCATGCCATGTACTACCTTAGCAAAAAGTTTACCGACTGTGAAACAAGATATTCACTGCTCGAGAAAACTTGTTGTGCTTTGGTCTGGGCTGCTCGCCGACTGAGGCAGTATATGCTGGTTCATACCACTTTATTAATTTCCAAGATAGATCCAATCAAGTATATTTTCGAGAAGCCAGCATTGACCGGACGGGTTGCGAGGTGGCAAATGATTTTGACAGAATATGATATACAGTATACCTCTCAGAAAGCAATCAAGGGGAGTGTATTGTCTGATTACCTTGCCCAGCAACCTATTGAGGATTATCAACCGATGAAGTTTGAATTCCCTGATGAGGACATCATGTTTCTCAAATCAAAGGATTGTGAGGAACCGATCCCGGAGGAGGGGCCTGACCCTGAATGCGAATGGATTCTGATGTTTGATGGGGCCGTTAACGTGAATGGTAGCGGTGTTGGTGCTGTTTTGGTTACGCCGAAAGGATCCCACATTCCTTTTGCTACCCGGCTAACATTCGAGTGTACCAACAACGTGGCTGAGTACGAAGCTTGTATATTGGGGATTGAAGAGGCGATTGATTTGAGGATCAAGAACCTTGTTATATATGGAGATTCGGCTTTGGTTGTGAATCAGGTTAACGGAAAATGGTATACGCATCAATCTCATTTAGTTCCATACCGGGAATATACGAGGAGATTGTTGACGTTTTTCACCAAGGTGAAAATGTATCATGTGCCTAGAAAAGAGAATCCTTTGGTAGATGCTTTGGCTACTCTGGCCGCCTTGATTAAGGTGCAGTGGTGGAATCAGTTCCCCAGTGTTGAGGTAGGACGTTTGGATAGACCGGATTATGTGTTTGTTGTTGATACAGCGCCTGATGATGAGAAGCCGTGGTATTACGATATCAAGCGTTATTTGGAGACCCAAGAGTATCCTGAGGGGGCATCCAAGAAGGATCGAAAGACTTTGCGGAGGTTGGCTATGGTGTTCTACCTGAATAAGGATGGGGTTTTGTACAAGAGAAATTTTGATCGGGTCTTGCTCAGATGTGTTGATGATAGAGAAGCAAGCCAATTGATGAAAGAGGTTCACGAGGGATCTTTCGGTACCCATGCCAGTGGGAATGCAATGGTGAAAAAGCTGCTGAGGGCAGGTTATTATTGGATGACAATGGAGGCCCAATGTTTCAATTTCGTGCGGAAGTGTCATAAATGCCAGATTTATGCTGATAAGGTGCACGTGCCTCCAAATCCGTTGAGCTTAATGTCGTCTCCATGGCCGTTTTCTATGTGGGGCATTGATATGATTGGGAAGATAGAGCCTACGGCTTCGAATGGGCATCGGTTCATATTAGTGGCTATTGATTACTTCACCAAGTGGGTGGAAGCAGCCTCTTATACGAACGTGACGAAGCAGGTCGTTGCCAGGTTTCTCAAGAGAGACATCATTTGCAGATATGGGGTTCCCGAAAGAATCATTACTGATAATGGATCTAATTTGAACAACAAGATGATGGCATAACTGTGCCGGGAATTCAAGATTGAACATCACAATTCTTCTCCCTATCGTCCGAAGATGAATGGGGCGGTTGAGGCAGCCAATAAGAATATCAAGAAGATTATGCAGAAGATGGTCGTGACCTATAAAGACTGGCATGAGATGTTGCCGTTTGCATTACATGGGTATCGAACGTCGATGCGTACATCTACTGAGGCAACGCCTTTCTCGTTGGTGTATGGAATGGAAGCCGTGCTACCGGTTAAGGTTCAAATTCCCTCTTTGAGAGTCCTGATGGACGTAAAACTGCAAGAGGCTGAATGGGTAAGGACCCGGTATGAAGAGTTGAGCCTGATTGAGGAAAAGAGGCTGGCAGCCATCTGTCATGGGCAGTTGTACCAGCAGCGGATGAAGCGTGCTTTTGACCGAAAGGTACGACCTCGTGTGTATCACGTGGGTGATATGGTGCTGAAAAGGATCCTTCCTCCTCAAAACGATCGAAGGGGTAAGTGGACACCCAATTATGAAGGTCCATTCGTGGTCAAGAAGGTTTTCTCTGGCGGAGCCTTGTTGCTGACGACCATGGATGGCGAGGATTTTCCATCCCCTGTGAATGCGGACGCAGTTAAAAAATACTTCGTATGAAGAGACCCGCTGGACGAAAAGAATAAAATAGTCCAGGCAAAAATGGGCATCCCGGCGAACCAAAAAAAAATGAATGAAAAGGTTCGGGCAAAAATTAGGGATATAAAAGAAAAAAAACTGTACACCCGGCAAATCGAAAACCTGAAAAGGCGGCTTGGGCAAAAAAGGGTATCCCGGTGGACTGAAAACCCGAAAGGGCGGTCCAGGCAAAAGAGGGATTGAAACGAATGACTGCGTCTGGCATGATCGTTTGCGCTTTGGATATGACATGGATAATCCCCGGTAGGGATCAATCGGAAACGTCTTGTTCAGAAGGCAGAAAGCACGGAGAGTCTGAGGACATATGGGGTGTAACCGAGTTGGAACTCGATGAGATCACGGGTTTCACATTGCCATTAGGATAGATTTTCCTTTTGTGCGCAATTACCTCTTTTCAGGAATTGCTTCCTTTGTATTGCTCTGTTACGAGCCACACTTTTTCAATAAATAAATGCATATTCCGTCAAATAATTTTGTTTTTGTTTATTACCGCTTCGATTGCAAAAACATCCAATTATTTTTGATAAAGAATCTTTGCATTTTAAAGACATACAGGTCCCTTCCGATGCATGCTTATAAGATTGAAAGCTTGAAATATTATTCGGAAGGTTGGGTGACCCACGTGTTGAAATCTTGACACGCCTAGGGCACGTTTTTATCTAACGATCTCTTTTGCAGGTGTTGTTAGGTATTTTCACTCACTTGCAGGTTGTGATGTGGAAGCTTTTGATAAAAGAATCCCTGCAGGGTCCAATCAGGGACGAATGAATGAAAAACGGTGAAAAGACGGCAAAGACGTACGACGATCCTGGATATTAATCAAGAAGACTCTTCAAAGTCTGAAGATTGGAAAGTCTGTATGAATCCCAGGAGTTCGTTCTTCGTAGAGTACGGAGAAGTCGGGAATACAAGGTGATGAATCAGAAAAGTCCAGACGAGTCTGGGAGTTCTCAAAATTGGAAAGCTGACATTGGATTTGGATGGTGAATGCCATGGTTCGACGAGTCAACGGGTGTTCAGTACCCGACTTTCCTGGATTCCCCAAGCAGAGTGAGGATTGTTACCTCCTCAGCAGATTTGAGGTCTGTGTTTTCCCTAGCAGGGTCGGGATGGTTATCTCCCCAGCGGGTTTGAGATCGGTGTTTCCTCATTAACCAGGCCTGAAGGTTGCTATTTCCTAATGGAGGTATCTGTTGGTAGTGGTATTTCCAAGCAGAGTCGGGATTGATATTTCCCAGCAAGTCAGAGACCGTTGTTTCCCCACAGAGTGCATTGGTGGATTCGTCCCCAGTGATGTCCCCAAGCAGATCGGGTACAGAGGAGGTTTTCCCCGGCAAGGGTTGCCTTTTCCCAGCAGTAGTGCTATTCCCCAGCAGGGGGGAGATCGGAGTGTTGGCGAGTTCCTCAGCAGAGTGCCTCGAGCTCCCCAGAGGAGTCCCTTGAGGGGGATACATTTTATACATTCATCATGTAGATAAGCATAGCATATTGCATAATAAATCGCGTAGCATTTCCATGATTGTGGAGTATTACGCTAAAAAATATCATGCATCAGCATTGCAAGCATAAGCTAGTCTCAGACCGTGGTTATTGTTTGAGAGGTGGTTCCGCCAGAAGGTGAAGATGTTACTCTGAGGAGTTTGGTATCGTGATTTTGAATCAAGGGTATTCCCCAGTAGCGCGATATTGGAGGAAAGACTTCTGTCGGACGGAGATGGAATGATAATCCAGGAAGTTTCGGGGTCCAAAAGGCAAAGAGAAAGAATAATCCCCAGCTAAACGCAAAATGTTCGTTGGCTAGGGTTGAATAGAGAATAGCCGGTTCGTGGCTTGTCATCCCCAGCATGGGTCGTTGGCATGCGTGCCGTCTCATGTATCACTATTCCTTTTTGCCGACGCCGACAGGCATGGAAGTTTTCCGGTGCTCAGACCGAGGTGGGTATTCAGGTCAGTTTCCGATTTTCAGGTCGAAGAAGTTTCCAACAATCAGGTTGAAGAACTTGTGGCACTCAGGCCGGTTTCCGATTTTCAGATCGAAGAAGTTTCTAACAATCAGGTTGAAGTACTTGTGGCAGTCAGGCCAAGTTTCCGGTATTCAGACCGAGGTGGTATTCAGACCAAAGTGGCGTTCCGGCCAGTTGTTTGGTGTTCAGGCCAAGTTTCCGGTATTCAGACCGAAGTGGTATTCAGACCAAAGTGGCGTTCCGGCCAATTGTTTGGTGTTCAGGCCAAGTTTCCGATGTTCAGATCGAGGAAGCTTCTGAAGTTCAGATCGATGCAGCTTGTGGCATTCAGGCCAATTTTCCGGTATCCGGACCAGAGTGGTGTTCAGACCAAAGCGGCATGCAGGCCAATTGTTGGGCATTCAGGCCAATCTCCCGATATTTAGACCGATATCAATACTTTCATATTCTGATGTTCAGTATTCAGACTGACGAGCGGCATTCAGGCCATGGTTATTCCTGTGTTACCATTTATTTTGGTATCCAGACCAATATTTCTGTTTCGGTATTCAGGCCGATTTTCTCCGTACCCGACGGATTCTTCTTTTCGAGATTGCGTCTTTGCCGATTCTGACAGACACTGTTGATTATTTCCCATCAGAGTGCAAATTGTTCGTCTGTTCTTGGTATTCAATCACTCTTCACCCTGATCATCTGAAAGCCGAGGCTATTCATATCGACAGGTTCACAGTGGATTGAATAGGGGCAACTGTAACACCTCAAAATTTGCCCTCCTCTCTTGGGACTAGCTTAACATGTTGCATTTCATTTTGTAGGACATTAGTCATTGCATCTTTGCATATCATGTGGAAACAATAAGCAAGTCATCCTCCTAGGTCTTTCTCAGAAGATAAAGAGGTTAAAAGATTCAAGCCTGAGGGTCCTATTGAATTGATCACTAGCCATCTGAAGGTTTGTGCTTCAATTAGGGTTTCTTGGTTCCTCAAGGAGATTGGGTATTATCTTGGTTGAAAAGGTACATCATCATCATCATGGTCTTATCATCACCAAGAGGTTCATTGTGCTTGATCATTTTCCTTGGGATTAGGGTTTTGACCTCTAGTCAACCCTACCCATCTGCATTATGCCAATCAGGGTTTGTCAAGGAGATGAGGTCTTTAATGAGATGGGGATCATTATATGGGTTTTAATGAGCTTGTGAAAGCTAGGGTTTCATTTTGGAGCCATTTCATCAGGAGATTGAGGCTCAAATTCATCTGTGTATGACCAAGTCATCTATCAACTGAAAAAGTCAACCACAAGTCAACTGATGGATTTGGAGATGGGAGAGGGTTAGAAATACTTCATTCATGTTCCAACAAGTCTCATTTGACATTTCAAACATCAACATTGAAGGAAATAAAGTCAGGACAGAACTTTCCATAAATAGAAAGTGACTTGTAATTCAAAATTGCCAAAAATGGAAAGGTTTTCTCCTCAAGATTACATCATCAAAAATGCTTTAAATGAATTTTTGTCCAACATGAAAGTTGTAGATCTTGCTCTCACCTTCCCAAAAAGTCCAAGAACATGAATTTCTCATGTGTGGTTGAGAAGATATGGTCAAATCTTGGTCAAATGAATTTGAACTTCACAAGTGCATAACTTTTGAACCATAAGGCCAAATGAAGTGGTTCTTTTTGCAACATTCTTGTTTTGACATGTACTATCCAAATCATACATCATAAGCCATGCATTTTGATCACAAAAAGTTTGGACTTTCCATTTGAATTTTGGAGGGAAAATGGCAATTTGAAAAATATGCATTGCTTTCACTTCCAATCACTTGCCTTGGCTCCAAAACAACATTTCATGTGGATTTCAAGTGAATTTCGTGTACTGTAGCATCCATTACATGCACATGAGGTGAATTTCACAATTGGCCATAACACTTGAATTTCACTAATTCCAATTGCATTTGCCTAATTGTGATTAAGAGAATCATTAACAGCACATATAAAAGCATAAGCATAACTGTTTTTGTGATTAACATAACAGAATTCTCAGATCTAGATCTAGTTCCAAAATCTTCACACTTTTCTCTCTCACTTTTTCTTCAAATTTCTCCACATACTTTGCTTTGTTCTTAATCAAATCATCATCCATAAGCATAATTGAGTATGTTGGAAGCAAGATTCGAAGGATTACATGCATGTTTGAGGACTGTTGAAGATAACCTCCATCCATGGCAGCTTGATTTTCTGGACAAATCGTGCAAGATCAACCTCCAAACCTTCATCCAAATCATCATACAAGAGCTAAAGAAGGACTGTTTGGACTTGGCAAGGCTTGAAACAACCGATTCCAGTTCTGCACTTCAATTAAGGTTGGAATTCGACTCTCATGATTCTTAAAATTGATGGATGCATGTTATAGGTCTTTTATTGGTGGTTGATCTGCACTTTAGATCATTGATTTTCATGAAGAGATGAGTGAGTTATGTCAAATCCATGTTTGATGTATGAACTTTCTTGTGCTCGAATCTTTGCGTACATGTAGAATTAGGTCAAAATAATTATTGATTGTTGATGTGTGATAAAAGCCGAAGCCATTGGTATGCTCATTATGAATTTTTGTGCGAAATTGTTCTTGACCTGGAAATTAGGATGAACATGCATGAACGCGTATGAACACCTAGGGTTTTTTTCCAGAACTTGATTTGATCCGTTTGAGCGCTGTGTGCATGCGTTTTCATGTTTAAGCTCATGTATTGGTTGCATGGAAGTCAGCGTGGCTATTTGATTGGCCAGGATTTATTCTCACCGCCACATCAGCTTTAATGAAACGCGGCGTTTCATTGATAAAGCGCCAAGTTCAAATTTCAACGTGGTTCGAATCCGGGCGATGGATATTCCAAATTGGCCTTTGCATTTTTATTCCTTATTTCAACCATGTTCATGCTATGCCTTGTTCACATGTTTTTATTTTTTCCATTCATTCAAAAAATCATATCTCCATGAATAATGATCCAATTGAGCTGTGGTTTTTTGCATGATGATCCTTATGACGTCTAGTATTTTATGAGATTTTTTTCAGAAATTGTGCATGCATGAATTTTGTTTTGGCTTAGGGATTGTGTATGTATGTGCTTTCTTGACCAACCTTGCCATATCCTTCATGAAATGATGAGTTTTGATCTAATGATTTTGGAATTTTGTATGTTTAAAATAGACATCTTAATGGTCATTTTGGTATAGAGTTTGCATTTTTCTCATTTCTGGTTGTTGAGATATGATCTGTTTAATGTGGGTGTGACAATGTGTGTCACACCATTGCTTGTCCAACTTGTGGATTTTCTTTACCATGCCAAATAAATGCCAATTGATGAGATTTTTTTGCATGATGTTACTTATGGATGTTAGGTTTGCTTGTGAATTTTTGTGGCATGTTTGGATGGATTTCTGATTTGTTTGGTATTTTTCTTGCTGGATGACCATTTGTGGACTTTTGGATAGTCATGAACTTAGATGATTTGTGAAATGCTGGTTGTGTATCATATGGATTTGAAATTTTGTACATTGATTATAGACACTTTGAAGTTTATTTTGGCTTTGGTTTGAGACATTTATCATGTGTGGATTCTGTTTTAGGCTTGTATGAAGTTGATGTACCAATTGTGGTCCTATTTGAGCTTGTTTGTGCTTACCATGACTTGATGAATTTGATTACCATGCTTCCACTTGTCCAAATGCCTTGATTTTTGGTGTGCTGATCATGTGATGTGTGCTGTTTAGCCATGATTTTTCTTGAGATTTATTGAATCATTTTGGAATTAATATGCATTTGTTCATTCTGTTTGCTTCAATGAGCTTTGAACTTGCATGCTTTTCCTAATTTGCTTTGTGAAATGAAATTGGTTGATGCTATTGATATGAGACCACTTGGATATTGTTCTTAATTGATTAAGCTTGATTCATGCCAATTTTCATGTTCTGTTTTGAATTATTTCTCCCTCTTTGACCCTAGGCCTTGGCCTAGTGGTTTGCTTCTCATGTTTGAGCTTGGTTATAGGGTAAGAAGCATATGGCTATGAGGGAATTGATTCACATTGCTTGAGTTGACTATTTGGTTTATCTTGACTAATCTTGATTTGTTTCGTAGGTGATTTAGCTTATTTGATTTGAGCTTGTGCCTTGCACTTGTTGCTTGTTTGATTGATGTTGACTATGTCTGTTGACTGTTGACTTTTAATTGTCTGTTTGACTTTTGTTGGTGGTATACTGATTGTGTTGGATTGTTTTTAGGTACCTTAGTTGCTATAGTTCTTTGAACTTTGCTTGGTTGCTTAACCATCTAGGTATAATATCTCTGACTTCATGTAGTCTGGAAGACCTGTCCTGTTACTTGGGCAGACACCTGTCTGAAGTCCTCCTTAAGAGGCAATGCTTGTGATTGTTTATGTTTGTGCCAAGCAGGAAAAGACCTTTGATAAGGCAATTGACAGATAAAAGAGATGTGTAACCCATCTCCTGTTAGTCTGTGTGTCATCCCTTTGCTCACATTACATGTTGATGCATTGTGGATATTAACCCAAGATCTATAGAGTCATTGACTTGTGGAGAGAGTTCCAACTTTCTGAACTCCCACACCTTCTATCATCTGAAGCTCCCCCAGGCCAGGGATAAGAGCTGTGAGGCACACCCCTCACTTCCCATTTCATCTGCTTCACCCTAACTCTCAATGTTAGGGTTAAGAGCTAACATCACCCTGATACAGTTGGCTTGTGTTTCACAGCCTAACCCTTGTGTGAGCCCACTTTGTTTGTATATAGTGTGTGCTAATTGTGTGTATGATTGCTTTGCTTTGCTTGTTTAGGATAGCTTGCTGCCTGTGCAAGTTAGGTAGAGAACTCAACCTAGGACCATTGTGGAATGCATGATAACTATTAGGCTCGAGTCAGTCTCCCTTTTAGTTTGTCATTTCCCAGTCTCTGGTTAGGAGAAAGTTTCTCCCCTGTTAAGGGGAACTACGTTGCCCTGATCCTCATACCAGATGAGGTACGTAGGCAGGAGGTCGTACGAGATCTCTCCGAGCACCCTTTTTTTTTCTTCTTGTGTGTGTTTGCTTGACAGTTTCTAGGCTCGAGTGCCAGACTCCTTAGTAACTTGTTGTTTGTTAACCCTCTTGTGTTTTAGGATATGGATGTAAGACCAGCGATTGGAATTCTGTATCCTATTGTTGTGTGCTTGGAGTCCGATATAAGTCCAGCAATTGGCATTTGGTTTCCAGTGTGGGTTTTGTTTGGTTCGGAGTCTGATGTAAGTCCAGCGATTGGCATTCGGTTTCCATGTTTGCCTGTTTGTGTGTGTTTTGTTTCGGTGTGCGTGAGCCGAACTACGGTAGCTCTGATTCTCATTCCAGATGAGATACGTAGGCATAGGATGCGATATCCTAGCGAGCCCGTTCCCCTCTTCTTCCACCTGTGTTGTTTCCAGTGTGTGTGTGTGTGTGTGATGTTTGTGAGCAGTTTTAGCAACCTTTCTTCTATCTTTCTGAGCGTGGATCCCGTCGAGTACGACGGATGCGTAGGGGTGCTAATACCTTCCCTTCGTATAACCGACTCCCGATCCCATTCTCTTTGGTCGCGAGACCATGTCTTTTCCAGGTTTACTTCGAGCGTTTCCTTTCCATCTTTGGGATAAATAACGCACGGTGGCGGCTCTGTTTGTTTTTGTTTTAGCCCGCCGGTTGTTTTTCGCGGATGCGACAGTATGTTGATGCATGTGAATGTATATTGATGCATGTGAGAGATGATTTATAAGATAAATAAGACAGTGAGATCAAAATAATTGCAAATTCCCTCAAATTAAATATTAAGTTTATGCTTTCCAAGTTTTAACACTCATCAAGACTAGTATCGAATAATGTAGGTTTCGCCTACACGAGGTGCATGTTCTCTATTAGTAAGGTGCGATGGGATAATTGTAATATCCAATTGCTAAAATAATTGGTCAAACTTAACTAAACAAATTATAATAAGATTATATACGTTTAGAAGCAAGAGTTGGAAATGATCCATATGATGGATTGGAATAAGGAGTTATTCCCCAAACTAAAATATTCGAGAGTTGTATAAGATACAATTGGAAGGAGTTCCTACCTAAATAACCTAGTTTTGTATAATCTGCCTACACGGACTTAAAACAAAGTGAAATGTGAATCTCGACCCACTAGAAAATCTTCTAACGGGATTTTCTGAATCAAATGGTGAGGGTCATTTGTTTTGAGTAAAATAGTGGGAGCATATTTAATTAAAGGCCTAATTAAATATGTTATTTTAATGATACTTATATTTTTATATTTTTCCATGTAGATTACCATGACAACAAACACCTCTAACAATATTTTACGATCAATCCTTGATAAGGAAAAATTGTTTGGGACAATTTTTTTGGATTGGCACCGAAATCTGAGGATTGTCCTCAAGCATGATAAAAAGATGTATGTCTTGGAGAAACCTGTTCCTGAAGAGGAACCTCTTAGTTCTGCACCTAAGGAAGAAAAAGATGCTTATAAGAAACATGTCGATGATGCCATTGAAGTTGCTTGCCTCATGCTAGCTACCATGAACTCGGAGTTGCAAGAGCAATATGAGAACATGGCAGTGTTCGATATGATCGGACACCTGAAGATGCTCTATCAAGAGCAGGCAAGGCATGAAAGGTTTGGAGTTTCAAAATCCCTTTTTCAAGGCAAGTTAGTTGAGGGATCCCCTGTAGGTCCTTATGTGCTCAAGATGATTGGGTATATGGGAACCTTGAGAGGTTGGGTTTCCCCCTCGGAAAGGAACTTGCGACTGATTTGATCTTACAATCGTTGCTAGAGAGCTTCAGTCAATTTGTCCTTAACTTCAACATGAATGATATGGAAAAAACTCTTCCTAAACTACTAGGCATGTTAAGAACTGATGAGCAGAATCTGAAGTCAAAAGGGAAGTCCATTCTGATGATCAGAAATGGAAAGAAACAAAATAAAAGGCCCGCCAAGAAGGATGGTAAAGGGAAAGGCAAGGAAGTTGCCAAACCCAAACCCACTGCTTCTACTTTGAAGCTTAGTGGAGGCATAACAAAGGATGACACTTGCTTCAATTGTGGTAAGATCGGACACTGGAAGAGAAATTGCCCAAAGTACCTGAAAGATAAGAAGAATGGAGTAGAGACTTCAACTTCAGGTATTTTTGTTATTGAAATTAATCTATCTACTTCTGCATCATGGGTATTACATATTAGATGCGGTTCTCACATTTGTACCAATGTGGAAGGGCTAAAAAGGAGTAGAGATTTGGCAAAAGGTGAAGTTAACCTACGAGTTGAAAATGGAGCAAAGGTTGCTGCTTTAGTCATAAGAACTTATGTATTGACTTTACCTAGTGGTTTAATAATTCAGTTAGAGAACTGCTATTATGTACTTGCAATTAGCAGGAATATTATTTACATTTCTTGTTTTGAAAAGTTTGGTTTTTCATTCATAATAAAGAACAATTGTTGCTCCATTTATTTGAATGATATATTCTATGTTAATGCACAAATGAACAATGGACTATATGTCCTTGATCTTGAAATGCCTATTTATAACATTAATACTAAAAGGATGAAACCTAATGAGTTAAATCCAACATACCTTGGCATTGTCGATTAGGCCATATAAATGATAAACGCATTTCCAAACTCCATAAAGATGGACTCTTTGACTCTTTTGATTATGAATCATATGAGACATACAAACCTTGTTTAATTAGAAAGATGTCAAAGTCTTCATTCACAGGAAAAGGTGAAAGAGCTAATGATCTTTTGGCCCCCGTACATGCTGATGTATGTGGACCACTGAACATACCAGCCATAGGAGGTTTTCAGTACCTTATCACATTTACTGATGATATCAGTAGCTATGGTTATGTGTATTTAATGAAACACAAATTTGAGTCCTTTGAAAAGTTCAAGGAATTCAAGAATGAAGTACAAAATCAACTAGGTAAGAATATTAAAACTCTTCGATCAGATCGAGGTGGTGAATATTTAAGCCTAGAGTTTGATGACCATCTGAAAGAGTGTGGGATTCTATCCCAACTTACTCCTCCTGGAACACCCCAATGGAACAGTGTATCTGAGAGAAGAAATCGAACCTTGCTAGACATGGTCCCATCTATGATGAGTCACGCCGATCTTCCAAACTCCTTTTGGGGACATGCACTATTGACAACAGCCTACACACTTAACCGTGTTCCATCCAAAAAGTTGAAGAAGACACCATATGAGATATGGAGTGGTAAGAAACCACATATGTCTTATATGAAGATTTGGGGTTGCGATGTTTATTTGAAACGATAAATTTCAACTAAGCTTGAGCCCAAATTTGACAAATGCTTATTTGTAGGGTATCCTAAAGAAACAAGAGGGTATTACTTTTACAATCCTTATGAGGGTAAAGTGTTTGTTGCTCGAACTAGAGTTTTCCTAGAAACAAATTTTATTTCCAAAGGAATCAGTGGGAGGAAAGTAGAGCTTAAAGAAATTCAAGAATCACAAAGCATTGATACACCTATGGAGGAATTGGAGCAGGAAACATAAGTAATTGTGGAAGAGTAACCTGCTCAAGTAGAACAAGACCAGCGTATGTCAAGCAAGATACATCACATACATGAGAGATATGGATATCTCATAACTGATCAAGGTGATGTATTACTCATGGATCAAGATGAGCCTGTGACCTACCAAGAGGCCATAACTGGTCCTGGGTATGAGAAGTGGATAAAAGCCATGAAACCTTAAATGGATTTCATGTATACAAACCAGGTTTGGACCTTGGTAGTGCCTCCTATAGGAGTTAACCCTATAGGATGCAAGTGGATCTTTAAAAAGAAGACTGACATGGATGGTAAGGTACATACCTATAAGGCAAGACTGGTTGCAAAAGGATATAAACAAATTCATGGGGTTGACTATGATGAAACCTTTTCACCAGTTGCAATGCTTAAATCTGTTCAGATTTTACTTGCTATCACTGCATATCATGATTATGAAATATGGCAGATGGATGTCAAAACTACTTTCCTTAATGGGAATCTTCTTGAGGATGTGTACATGACACATCCTGAAGGATTTGACATTCCAGAAGAAGCCCAAAAGATATGCAAGTTACAGAGATCAATCTATGAATTGAAGCAAGCTTCCAGAAGCTGGAATCTTTGTTTTGATGAAGTAGTAAATCAATATGGATTCATCAAGAATGAATATGAGCCTTGTGTCTACAAGAAGGTTAGTGGGAGCATGATCGTCTTCCTGGTATTATATGTATATGACATATTACTCATTGGAAACAATGTTCCTACCCTACAATAAGTAAAGACTTGGTTGGGGAAATGATTTTCTATGAAGGACCTAGGTGAAACAACCTATATATTATGAATCAGGATCTATAGAGATAGATCATAAAAACTGTTGGGCCTAAGTCAGGGTACATACATAGACAAAGTTTTGAGACACTTTAATATGCATGATTCCAAGAAAGGATTCATACATATGCAACATGGCCAATGTCTATCAAAAACCCAACCCCCTTCGACTAAGGAAGAAAGGGATCACATGAATAAGATTTCATATGCATTTTCAATAGGATCTATCATGTAGGCCATGTTATGTACTCGACCAGATGTCTCGTATGCTTTAAGTGCAACGAGTATGTACCAATCTGATCTCGGTGATGCTCATTGGGTAGCTATCATGAATATCCTTAAGTATTTGAGAAGGACTAAGGACTCATTCTTGATATATGGAGGTCAGGAAGAGCTTGTTGTAATTGGATAGACCGATTCTAGCTTTCAAACAAATAAGGATGACTTTAGATCGCAATCTGGTTATGTGTTCTGCTTAAACGATGGGGTTGTGAGCTAGAAAAGTTTAAAGCAAGATACAGTTGCTGATTCTACAACCGAGACCGAGTATATTGATGCCTCAAGTGCAACAAAGGAATCTGTTTAGACCAAAAAGTTCATTAGTGAACTTGGCATAGTTCCTAGCATTGTGAATCCCATTGATCTCTATTGTGATAACAATGGTGCTATCGCACAAGCTAAGGAGCATAGATCTCACCAATGATCCAAACACATACTTAGAAGTTATCACCTCATTAAAGAGATAATAGATAGAGGAGATGTGAAAGTATGAAGAGTACCTACACTTGATAATATTACTGACCCACTCACAAAGCCTCTTGCGCAACAGAAGCATGATGGCCATACTAGATCTATCGGTATTACGGGTATGCCTGATTGGCTCTAGTGCTAGTGGGAAATTGATGGTGTAAGCCCTAGAGGCCAATACTTTTGGTACTTGTGTCGAATTATTTATTAATAATAAAAGGCTTTTTCTTTATTATGTTTATTAAAGTCCTTAGAATAGCTAGTCCGTTTAATGTATCAAGTATGACTTAATCATGAGATCCCATTAAACATAAGGACATTATTCTTAAAGTATCCGTATGTAGAGGGGTTTTCGTTACCTTTAGGTTTATTGACTAAACCAAAAGTAAACATACAATTCGAGTCGCCACCGCACTTTTATTTGTCCAAAGGAAAGGCTAAAAAGCGAACAAAAGCCAAGGTAAGAAGTTTTTCAAATAAAAAACTAATAAAAATGTCAGAGATCTGGGTAAGGGGGTTGGTTATGAAATGGGAAGGTTTTACGCACCCAAAATATCCTTAGTACTCTAAGGGAACCCTTTTTGCAAATATGTGTTATAGGTTGGTATTTGTGAAAATATTTGTACAAAAAGATTGGGGGGATGAAAAGAGAATAAATTATATTTACAAGTTTATTGTTTGAATGGATGAACCCATTGCATACGTACCATCACAAAGGAGGATCAAAACCTCGTAGTTCGGGGTAAAAATCTCAATGATTGGTGAATTGATTTGACCAAAAGCCTTAAGGTCTTTTGTTATCAAAGGGAGAAGACTCAACCTAAACCAATAATCCACCATGTGAGGAAGGCTTCAACATGCTAGTGAGGAGTTAACCCTATAATAAGCGTGGAAGACTTATAATCCAATCACTAAGGATGAGGTGAGATTTACATCAACCACTATGATAACTCAAAGCTATGACTAATGTTTTTGAAAAGTTTAACAAGTGGCCATTGGAACCACAAAAACAACTTGAAGTGAGTTATATTTACAAGTTAGATTTATTTACAAAATGAAGTCAAAGTTGGATTAAGATTTATTCACAAATGAGTATTGATGAAAATTATTTTGAAAAGTCAAAGGCTTAAGGCCTAGGTTTCTAATTTGAAACAAAGTCAAAGTTTAGAAAATGATTTTGGCTTGGTTAGAGTGGGGAGAAGAAGAGAAGGGGTAGTCCTAAAGCATATAAAGATAAGAGGGGAAAGATAAACCCTTGGAGTTCCTTTTCTTGAAGTCATAGAGATGACTCAAGATGCTCCTTTCCTTTGGACTCAGCACACAAGCAAGCAATCAAACAAATTGAACTCAAGCTCCTAGGATCTCCAATTGGCTTGTCTCTTAACTCGGTTACTCATGACAATGGTCTCTTTTTCACCATCTCAAAGTGGGATCCCTATCACACAAAATCAAACATCAAAAAGTTCACAACACAATAAGGGGAATGGACAAAGAATAAGTTTGAAGAGTAGTCCTTTGAGGTCAACTTTGGATTTTAGCATTCTAAAGGCATGAGGCCTAGTTGCTCTTCAATAAGTTTTTTGCATTCTAAAGGCATGAGGCCTAGTTGCTCTTGAACTCCTTTAAGCATAGCTAAGTCCTAATTCTAAGTCCTTTCTCCTTTTGCATTTGGTTCACTCAAAATAAACACAAAGCAAACACAAGAAGCAATATATTTATATACAATAATGGGCTCAAATGAGAAAAAGAAAAATGACATAAACATAAAATATGTGCTCAAGTGAGCAAAGTGAAAAGCAATATGAATAATGAGCAAGAAATAAATGGCATTAAAAGTAAATGGCAAGAAATTAAATGCTCAAATTAAAGTTAGTAATTAGTGAGGTTATGTTAGCTTGTCATAAGACAATGTAGAGCTATGTTAAGCAATCGTAAGTGGACTAATGTAGTAGTCACACCTATCTGAGGTCGGTCAATAAAAATATAAGCAAAGAACACAAGTTAGAGGTTATGACTAGTAAGCCAAGCTCCATAAACTTGCCATGCCAAAACAAAAGGGGAAGGGCCTTGTATTGACTTTAGGTTTTTTGCTTGACCAAGAAGCAACCTATCTTGGACACAAAACAACTCACTTAATCATTGATCAAGTTGAGTTTGGTTTGGATCAAAGAAGGTTAAACCTCTCATTTGTCAAGACCAACCATAAGACATTAACTCATTGGCCAATGATGGAAAGAATAGGATGAAGATGAAAGGGAATGGAAGAGAAGACAAGTATCAAATCCAATTTATCAAATATGAATCAAATCATCATCAATCAATGCCAAATAGAAAAGAAATGAAGATAACAAGTCAACAAGATTTTTTTGGTATTTTTTGAATTAAAATAAAATGCAAATATAAAATAAACAAATAAGGTCAAACCTCAAATTCAATTCAAATCAACTTCAACAAGTCCAATTAAATTCTCATAGGCTCAACATGGTCAAACAAACTTTGACTAATTTTCTAAACAATTTTTGAAATCAGAAAGTAATTAAAAACAATTAAAAACAATTAAAATAACACAAATGGATTAAAATCTCAAATAAATCTCAAATCAAATAAGAAATTGATGAGACTATTTTTCATTGATTTATCATGATCCATAAATGCTATGAAAATATTTTTGGATTTTTCAAAAGTCAGAAAGTATTTTAAAATGAATTAAAACTAATAAAAATCAAATAGTTCATGAAAAATGTCAAATAAAGTCACAAAAATAATTAAAAATCAAAATATGAAACTAGATTTTTCAAGAATTTTTTTGGAATTGGTCTCATATTTTTATGACTTCAGATGAATTTTTTATGAATTTTTGAAAATCAAATGAATTAACTGAAAATAAAAGAAAATAGAAATAATAGTAAAAAACCAGCGCCACAGGATGGATTCATTAATTGACGTGGCAAGGATTAATGGCCCAAATATGAGGGCGCAACGTGCAACCAAGTCAAACGCGCAACATTATGAATTAAAATAAGTAAACACAATGGAGGATCAGGATTAAAACGTGGCAAGGTGATCCAAGGGCCAGGAGACAAGACATGTTGTGGTGGTGGTGGAAACCACCGTCTTCTCCGGCCAGCCAACAAAATTCGGCCACCAGTTGTAGAGAAAAAAAGTTTAACAAAAATGGAAAGTAAGGACATGGAAATGAAGCTCGTGTGATGGAGATCACCACTGTATCCATGGATCTTCCTCACTCTTCCTATATTGAGAGAAATGTGAAATGGAAGATCATGGTGTTCAAACTGAAAGTGTACGAAATGGAAAATTGAAAACACCATTGGCTTGCCTCAAGTGTGAGGACTTCAGAAAACCACAAAAACACAAGGATACTATATTGAATTGAGAGTTCTAGATCCAAAAAGTTTGAAGGTATACCTCTGAATTGAAGCACTTCAGGCCACAAAACCTTTAAGATCTTGGCTCCTCTTTGCTCTAGGGATGCAGTGGAAGTGAAAGGCTAAGGAATTAAGCTTTGAAGATCAGCTAATGATGCTGAATTTCAAGCTCGAAAGTGAGAAAAATTTCTGGAAAATTCCTTTGGTATGGCTATGGTTTCAATGCTGCAGCAATTTAGATCTCCAAAAGGTTGATGAATGAACGAGAGGGAAGCTCTATTTATAGATGAAGGTCTCAAATGATCACACTTCTCACGGGTGCATGGCAAATTGAAATTGGATGCATGGGCCTGTACAGGCGCGTGTGTGGCCCAATGATGAGTGAAACATCTTGCTGAGTTCATATAGAATGGATTTGGACATGTACATGAAGTGTAATCAGCTTGCATACCAAGTTATAACATGAAATACCAAAATGCACATGAATGGAAAGGTCTTCGAAACTCCCAAATGGTAAGTCCAAAAGAGCAATACGAGTAATGGTTGGAAAGCCCTTGAAATAAGGAACAAAAGTTATGTTGGGCAAAAATTCATTTGGCATTTGGAAATTGATGAAAAGTGGCTTTGAAAACCCAAGTACAAAACATGTTCAAAGTACTTTGAAAAATTTCCCCAAAAGTAAGTTTAATCAAGCCCTTCTGTTTTCATGATGAAAGCTTCAAATGGAAACACTTCCAACATAAAAGTTTTAGATATTTTCAATATGATCAATTTAGATTCAAAGTTTGCATCATTTGGATTTTCTATGACAAAGTTATGGGCATTTGAAGTTGGGTACTTTTTCAAATTCAATGAATTAGGTTCAAGATGACCTATAATGTTTTGTATTATCACATGTTTTTATTTTAGGATTATGAAATTTTGTCCAACATAATATTTGAACTAGAAATCTTAATATTTCCAATACATTTGGTCTCACATCAAAATAATAAAAAATAAGGAAGTTATGCCCTTGGTAAGTTGACCCAAAATTAGGGTTTCAGTCAAAATGACCTATAATGTTTTGAAATGAATGATGACCTTCCAAGTTTCAAATGGAATTTTGATGAACATGAAAGTTTTTAATATGGTTCTTAAGAACATTTTCATCTTGGGGTCATCTTAATTTGGCAAACACATCAAAAGTTATATCTCAATGGTGCTCAACTTAGTGAGATGACTTGACTGGTCAACTTCTCAAGGCCAAACTTCCAATCTTGATGAATAAATGACTTAGGATTCTAAAATAGGCTCATATATGCATAAAATGATGAATGAAAGGACTTACCTTGATTAAATTTGATCATAGGTTGAGGTTGCTTCATGGGCAAGGCACAATCAAAGCACAGTTGAATTAGGGTTTCCTTGGGAAACAATCCTCAAGCCCTTTGGGTTATCTTGATCAAATTAGCAAATTGAGATACTTGGGAGACATATATGATGATTAGGAACTTTGTGGACCATTTCCATGCTTTTCCTCACCTTCATCTGGCCATTTCATTGGGCTTAGGAGCCTCCTAAGAGCATTGGAACACATGATCACTTGAGCTTCAAAACAAAAAGAGTTAGTGACATATTTTTGTGCTTTTGGTTAGTAATCAAAAATAAGAAAATCAATATTATACAATACAAGCATGCTTGGTGTTCTCAAACCACTCACACAAGTCCCAACCCTAGGGTTAAGGAGCCAAACATGCTATGATCCTTGAGGGAATGCACTGAGCAATGATATGATGCCATGAGGGATCTTAGGGTCAAAATTAGGGTCTTACACCATAGTCGTGCTTTGTTGTGAAGTGGGATAATATTAAAGCATTAAGACTATTATGTATATAGATTGATGATCACATCTCCTGGATCATGGATAAGGAGTTATCAAGTCTTAAACATAAGTATGAATATTAGGAGTAATATTTATACTGGATTGACCCGCTATGAGAATACTACATAGAATGTCACGCCAAGTGTCATAAGTTATTCTCATGGTGATAGTGGTGCATACCACCCTTCGACCTAAAACCACTATGGACTCTAGATGTAGAGTCGAGTGCTTTGTTGTTGATCAAACATTCTGTAACTGGATGACCATAAATATAATTGATGGGCACTCCACAAAACATGTTGAGGGACATGAGTGACCTAGATGGAATTTTCCCATCCTGCGTAACAGGATAAATGTCTAAGGACCCAATATTGAACTGGACAAGGATGATACGATCTATGCCTTGTGGTCAATATAGACATAAAGGCAAAAAAGGGTAATTGTACACACAAGTACTATCACAAAACGGATTTGTCATATCACATGACATTTTCATATCTTGGATAGCAATGATGTGTTGCTAGATACTGCTCACTATTTATTATGTTAAATACATGATTTAATATAATTGCCAATATCGTGAAAACCTACAGGGTCACACAGAGAAGGATGGATTGATGAGAGGCAGAGTAAATAAGGAACACCGTAAGGTACAATGCGCTTAAATGAATTATAGAACATCGTAAGGTAAGGTGCACTTAAGTAGAATATGAAATATGGTAAGGTTTCACACGCTTAAGTGATTTTCGGTATACCATAAGATATGTGCCACATACACTTAAATGGGATTTTTAGCTTGAATCCCACATAAGTGGTTCTATAAATAGAACACTTATGTCGAAGCCTTTCAAGATGAAATTTCATCTCTCTCTCTCTCTCTCTCTCTCTCTCTCTCTCTCTCTCTCTCTCTCTCTCTCTCTTTCAAAGCCTTCATTCGTAGCAGCTAGCACTGAGACTGAAAGAATCCGTTCGTGTGGACTGAGTAGAGGCGTTGTCACCATTCAACACTCATGAACACTCCTTAGATATGCATCAAATGTTTCAATCTCCACAACAGGTAACAATTTCTATCACTAATCATGCCCATTCATAAGGATCACTAAAGGAACTTTTTTAAGTTATGTTGCGTTTTGGATCACAATTTTCCTTCATACTCACCATGTATCTTGACCATTCCATTGAGGATCCCTAAAATCCAAAAATTTTCATTCCCCATGGTCTTTAAACATCTGAATTGGATCCCTACTACTCAAACCCTAATTCATCTGACCATGATTCTTGATGAAACTTGTGGCTCAAGAAACCCTAGTTTGAGGGCGTCTTGACCATTGAGCTTGATCATTTTTGGCCATCCAATCGCCCTACAATTAATTCAACATCATTTCATGCCCATTATAATCGAAATCAACCATTTAAACATCCATTCAATCCATGTTGCAAGTAGTTGGTTCTTACATGATTTTTCAACTTTCCATGACTTGATCCACCCACCAATTTGACCTAAAATCATTCCACAAAGGTCTCAACTTCATTTAACATCATGATATGATCATTTGAAGTTAAAACATCCATCAATGTGGCTTGAAAGGTAATAAATCACAAAAACCCTAAAACTAGATCATGTTGGTTGGTCACATTTTGGCAAGAATGGCCTATGGGAAGTTCCAAAGACCATAACTTTCTCATTTGTCAAGATTTTTAAATTCCATTTAGAGACAAATGTCCTAAATAAATTCCTCTCCAACTTTATTTCAAGGTCGAAGACCTATTTCATTGAGGAACAAATTCAATTTTACTATTGGCCAAGCTGGTCCAACATGTCTACCACGCCCTAAACTCATGCCATGACCACTACTTTGGCATGTTGCCATTTCCAAACCACAAGCCCTTTTGACATGGTTCTTTTTGCATTCCATCAACCTCATGGAAAAGAACAAATTGCCCAAAATTGAAGCAAAATGCACAAGCCAATTTAATTTGGCCTTGGTTCATACAAGGGTGAACATCCTGATTAACATACCAGACCAATCCAGACAGAATTTGCAAATGGATGCACCAAGTGTCCAAACCCTCTCAACATGATTCCAATGGTCCCAAAACATGTTAAATATGATAGTATGGTGTAGTAGGAAGTCAACTTGCAAGGAAAACTCCTCACATTGGAAAACTCGACACCATGTGCAAATGTTGACTTTTCCAAAAATGGCAAAAAGCAATTTGCATAGCAGGCCATTTATTTGCTTGTGTTTGTTCTTAATTGATGCAAGGGACCAATACAAAGTAGTCTAGGGTGCAAACAAGGTTTGAACACAACCACCATTATCCCCTATTGATCATTCAAAGCATGCTTCGACCCTTACCTACTTTCTGAGCAAACCTTCATCTCATTCCCTCCAAACCTTCCATACACCTTCCCTATAAATAGGGGAAGATGTCTCCTTCATTTGACACGCTGAAAAGGCACTTAACCTCTGCTTCATATTTCACCCAAAGCTTCAAAAATAGAAATCGTGTTTCTGAGTTTCAAAGAGTTTCAATCCAAAATAACCACCCAAAAACCTTCACTAACCTTCACTCAAGCAATTCCAATCTCTAACTCACCTTCCCTAAGCCTCATATGAGCTAAGCTCAGTCGTCAGAATCCCTCCCTGAACCAATCTCGACCAAGTAGAAATATTGATCTCCTTCACTCAAACAAGTTAGCCTTTTGCTCAAAATCTTTGACTAATCATTAACCTCAAACTTTTGGCTTCGATTGCTCCATTTACATCATTTAATTTTTGAATTAGGTTAAGTTTGATTTTCTATTTTGTTCATAAGAACTCCACACTCAGAGCCAACCAATGGCTCATGAGTGTGTAGGGTAGTTTGCTTTTGATTGGGGAAGATGATTCCATGGAAAAATCCCATTGAAAACACTTGTTTTTAAGGTTTGATTTTGGGATGATTCAAGATTGAAGACGGTCGTTGTCACGTTTTTCGAATGTGAATATTTGTTTTGGCACTCTATGATTGGTTTCTTTGCGCGCGTATCCCATTTATTTTATGTTTTTATTATTTATTCATCTGAGCGAGTTTGGTTAATACAATTGGGCCATTAGCCAAGTGGGTGAGGGGATGGCCTCCCCCATGACCTCAAGGCCAGAGGTTCGAACCTAGTGTTTGCACCTGTAGCGGTAAATTTATGACAATTAAGTTATGGATAAACTTGACATCAATAAAACCAGAGTTTCCACCGCGCTTTTATTGTTTCCGAAGGAAAATGGAAAAGTACGAACAAAATCCAAAGATAAGAAGTTTTCAAATCAAAACTAATAAAATTCCAGAGATTATAGGTAAGGGGGTTGGTTACACAGAGGGAATGTGTTAGCACCCAAAGTGTCCTAGGAACTCCTAGGGAGCCCTTTTTTGTGTGCATATGTTTCTGGGTATAAAATATGTTTGATAAAATATAGAGTGTAGGGATGAGAAAAGAATTCATTGATTATATTTTTGTGTTTGACAAGACCTTCGGTCTTGTGCATACGTACCAACATAAAAATGAGGGATCAAAGCCTCGTAGTTCGTGGTAACTTTTTTAAAGAAAGTTGGTATTAATTTAATCGAAAGTTTAATAAGAAGGCACAAAAGGACAAGGTTTTGAATGAGGTTGTTAGTTCTTTTTGTCTTTTTTTGAAATTTAAGTCAATATAGTTAGATTCATTCACAATTTTGATTTAAGAAAAGTTTGAAAATTCATTGGCATAAGACCAAAGTTTCTAATCATTAAAACATGTCTAAGTTGGAAACACAAACAAAGACGGTTTTTGAAAAGAGGGAGGGATTTTGAAGTTTAAGAAGTGGGAGGAGATGGAGAGACTATCCTAGAGAAAAATTAAAAGTTGAGAGTTGAAAAGATCTGACCAATGGGATGCAATCCAACAAACAAAAATTAAAAGTTGAGAGTTGAATAGATCTGACCATTTTCCTTTGGACTTTAGTAGGAAACAAGCATAAGAAATATCCAAGAAAACCATATGAAGGCCATGGCATCAAATAAATATATCCAGAATATCCAAGCAAGCAACTCCAATAGCTAGCAGTATTCAACTTCTTCCAATGCATCAGATGAAATATTGCTTGATCAACTCAGAACAATCAATAGACATAAATAATAATAACAATATAACAAGTAAGAACAAAGTCAAAGTGACAGATGAGTCAAAGTCCACTCAAGGTCTCTTGTATCATATGAAAGGTGTAGACAAGGATAGCTCAATCTCAAATAGTGGCACTAGCCAAGTCCTAAAAGCATAGGTAAGTTTCCTATCCTAAGTCCAAAAGTTCAGATCAAGTCCAATAGTTCACCGGGATATTTTTTAGGGATTTTGTTGTTATTAGGTGTTTTAAGGTCCTAAGACCATAAACAAAAACAAAACAAGCAATAAATATATACAATCACATGATATGGCTCAAATGAGCAAAGGGAAAAGGACTGAGACATAAACAAGTTGCATGAAATGTAAATGGCAGATGAATGATAAATGTACTGAAATTTAAATTACATTAAGTAAATGACTTGAAAGTAAAAGCAAAATGATAAAAGTTATTCAAGTGTTAGTCAAATGTTAGTGATGAGTTTTAATTGATTAAGTCATTATTTAGAGAACACTCAACCATTCATTCAAAAGTGTGAATCCTTGAACCAAGACATCATCCATGAGAAGGTCTCCAACTTGGATAATTCAACAAGTATGCCACTAGCTCTAATGAAAGGAAAAAAGGTCAAGTCCTCACACAATTCCATGAAGAATGGGAGACTTACAATCTCACTTACTAGAATGTTATGCCTTCTTGATCAAATTTAGCTCTATGTTAAGCAATCGTAATTGGACTTATGTAAAAGTCACAACTATCTGAGGCCGGACAATAAAAATATAGGTGTTAATGCATGTTAGAGATTTGGTACAAAGAACCAAACTCCTAAAACATACCATACACTAAAAGAAATGGGGTAAACCTATCACAGTCTGCCTCATGTTGATTCATCTAACACAAGGTCATTGATGAATCAACTAGTCATTATACATGAAGAGATTTCGTTGGTCAATGATGGATTGGGGAAGAATAGGGATGAAGACGAAGAATGGATGGAAAATAGAATCCAAATTGATCACGGGAGGAATTTCATCTGGTCAATACTATTCATTCATTTTGGGAGATGAAATGTACATTTCATCAATCCCCTAAATCCAATAGTATTGGTCAAACAAAAGTCAAATCAACCATGATCGATGCCAAACAAAAAGTCAAACATCACAAGACCATAAAAATGGCTCAACATAGTTTTCAAGCATTTATTCAGTTAAAAATCAATTTAAAAATGAATTAAAATGCATTTTAATTTGATCAAAACCTCAAATCCCTTCAAAATACCAAATAAATGACCAAAGGATTTATCCTAGGTCAAACAAGGTCAAAGGACCTTAGACAAAAAATTTCATGATTTTTGGAAAGTTAGAAGTATTTTACAACAATTAAAAATAAGTCCAAAAACATTTAATTCATGAAAAATATCAAAAAATTTAATCCAAAAAATTATTTTAATTCAAAAAATGGAAGAGGGAAATATTTAAAGATTTTTGGTGAAAGTCCCATATTTTTTGGATTAAAATTCTATGAATAAAATAAAATAAATGGATTAAAAGTAAACTAAAAAATAAAAAGAAAATAGAAAAATCAAGGACCATCAGATCTCCATCATTAATTGAGGTGGCAGGTCTGATGGCCACGCGTGCGCTATCTACCATGCTCAAGATTAAAACATTTGAATCAAATTAGAAGGTTTGGAACACGCCAACACACCACGGAGCCCTAGCTCCGATTGTCTTCTCCAGTGGACCTCATCGGACTGGTTCATCCTCAACCAAAAGGAAAATGAAAAACAAGGATACTATTTCAAAGGGAAAATGCTCAGGAGCTCGAATATGACCTTATTTCTTCTAATTCCAAGTATATTGAAAGATACATGGATTTGATATTTGAGGAGCATGATCTGAGTTGCTTCAATTTAACCTCAAAGAAACTCAATCTTGTTGCCTATATTGGTAGGTCTTCATACAACCAAAAATCAATCAAAATAGTTGAGAAATGAGGGAGAATCGAAGAAGAGAAGTTTGAGAAAATTCACCTCCGGGTAGCTTCAATTGAGCTTGATCTTGATCTGAATCCACTTGGTTCTTCCTCCTCTTGCTTGCAGTGACCAATTGAGATGAAAAAGGAAATGAATCCTTGGAGTTTGAATCTCAAAACAGAAGGTGAAATTCAAACTAGATTTCAAACAAACATTCAAGGAATTCTATTGAGTAGGATTCATAAATGGTTTGACAAGGCTTAGGCAATGTGTGTGTGAAGTCCTGAGGCAATGCACTTCTTTATATAGGTAAAGGAAATGCTTTCTACACCATTTGAATTTTTGCCAAAATTAAAAAGGTTATATGGATGCATGGGCATGTACAAGGCCCATGGAATGATGCCAAAAGGTCCAACATTCTGCGCTAATCAACTTGAAATGATACCATATTGTCATGTATTATGGAAATGGAATTTGAACATTGATCTTACCAAATGAAGCCTTGTAAAGAACCCATGAGAAAGTCCTTCAAATCTTGTCCAAATGAAGTGATCTTGGATGTTTTAGAAAGGTGGCATGAAGGGGAATAACTTTTATGTTGAACACGTTTTTTTTTGGAGCTTAGATCATGATGAATTTTAAGGTGGAAGTTTGAGAAGTCAAACATGATTGAAAATTTTCTAAGTCCGAAGTCAAATGACCTCTTCTTCCACCTTGAATAACTTTTGCTATGAGTTTCAATTGAAAATGGTTCCTTCATAAAAGTTGTATCTCTTTCATACCTATTCAATTTGGTTACAAATTTGACACCATTTGGATTTTACATGAGGGAGTTATGCATTTTTGAAGTTGAGGAAAATTGCTTGTTCAATGGTAATGGCCCAAAATGACCTATAATGTTTCCTCTTGGCACATGCCCTTACAAGTAGATTTTGACATTTCTCAAAGTATAAAAGTTGGAGAAGATGTCTTGAAATTGATCATGAAACTTGTATGGCCTTTATATAATGAAAATTGAGCAAGTTAGGGTCCTTGGAAATTGATCTCCTAACTAGGGCTCAAACAAAATAACCTATAATATTTCACCATAACAAATTGCTTCCTAAGAAAAACTAGCTATTAATACCAACATGAGAGTTGTTTGGAATGTCATTAGGAGTAACATTTATCTTGGAATCATTTTCATATGACAAAAATTGTAGGAGATAGGGTCTAGGGAACCCTAGTTTTGACAAGTTTACTTTGTTTGGTCAACTTCCACATACCAACTTGCAAAATTGAAGTTATCTTAATCTTTAGGACTCATGGAGGATCATATATGCATAAGATGATGTAAAATGAAGTATCCATTTATATCTTTGAACAATTGTTGAAGAAACTTGTTGAGGAAGTAACACAAGATACCCAGATGAATTAGGGCCTTCAAGGCCAACAAGCTTCAAACTCTTGATGAATTCTTGATCAAATTAACATATTAAGGACATGGGGATCCATATATGATGTTTCGAACCATTATGAACATTTCCTTGATTGATCTCTTTGCATTAAGGGTCTCAAACCCTAGTTGTGAACTTGTTGAGGCATAGGTGGTCACACATACTACCTACAAAAGAAACAAAGCTACACATATAGACATATTTTTGGTATTTTGGTTAGTAAACAAAAGAAGACAAAGTATGATAAAATCAAATGTGCTTGGTGATCTCTCCTAATGCAAACCCAATGAATGAGGGGTAAGGAGGGTGCCAAGGTGTGATCCCAAGGCCAATGCAAATGATGAGATACCATGAGGGATCTTAGGGTCAAAATTAGGGTCTTACAGCTCCCCCTATTTAAGGACATTCTAGCTGAGGATGTGAAGGTTAAAATCTTCGTATCAACTCAGCAGAATGGACTTAAATAACAATATCTAGAAACAAAATATTGGTCCCTAAGAGACCTCATGATGAATATGATATGTATGAAAAAATAATCATTATGGGGAATATATCGCCACAAAGGAAAAGAATCTGGAGAGACCAAAAGTCCACAAGAGCATAATGCATTCCATAAGGGAAACTCACTATGGAGACAGAGACTCTAGGGATAAAAGCCATGCGTAGGCCAAGCTACGACTTGAAAATTGCTAGAGATACAAGGGGTTTTCCGTGAAAATGAATCAATGGAAAAACTCGGTTGGGGAGAAAGGAAAGTTTCATGTATTGGGATAACACCAATACAACAAGAAACACCTGTTGGGGAAATACATAAATCAGAGCAAAGCTGAAATACTCAAACGCAAAAGGGGACTGGCGACTTCACCGGGGAAATACACACTCAAACTCAACTGGAGAAGAAATACTTCAACATAGGAGTAACAGAGATGTATTATCTACTACCGGTTACTAGGTAAGAAAATTAATACACTCGGACAGAGGGACATCCGTTACCGGTTAGGGTAAACGTATCAAGGATGACTCATTGAGGAAAATGAGACATATGCATTACCGGTTACTGGGTAAGAATGACCTACTGGAAAAGATGTCAAATAGGATTTACATCTACCTGTTACTGGGAAGAAGACCAAGGAGAGAGTATCCGTCACCAATTAAGATGAACATATCAAGGATAAACTCAAAGGAAGAATATCCATCACCGGTTAAAGTGAACATATCAAGGATAAATTGCCAAGAAAATAGAGTTTACAACTATCCGTGGGGATAGAGGACCAAATAAAGAGAAAATCCATCACTGGTTAAAGTGAACATATCAAGGATAAATTATGAGGGGAGAATAGGATTTATATCTACCATTTACTGGGAAGAATACCGCAAATAGGAATTATAACTACCAGTTACTGGGTAGAATACCAAAGAAAGATACAATCTGTCACTGGTTAAAATAGGAATTACAACTACCTTTTTACTGGGTAGAATACCAAACAGGAAGAATATTCGTCATCGGTTAAGATGAACATATCAAGGATAAACTTGCCGAAAAACGCATCCACTGGAGAAAATCAAAGAAGTAAATTACCTTTTACCGATTACTGGGTAAATTAACACAGGAAAAGTACTCAACACCAAGAAGAATATTACCAATTACTGGGTAATGAATTCTTGGGGGACCAAAAGATCTATATAGGTGATAACTAGAAAGAAACGGTCAAACAAGACTCAACCCAATGAGGATATAACTCAAGGGGAGTGGTTCCATCCAAATAATAAATTGGGGAGGAAATTGAAATAATAATCGTTCACGAGGAAATAACTCAGTGGGGAAAGGAGAAAGGATACAAAATTTCTGCTTAAGGGGCTGACACTCTAGATTTGAAGGAGGACAGACACACTAAATCTGCATTGGGAGATAACGTCACCAATGTAGGGGATCAGAAGAAAGATTTATACGATAAAAATGCATAATGAAATATCTGATGTTGTGTTTTATGCATGTATATGCATGATTAAGTATATGATTACGCTGACAAACGAGCACAAAGGATACAAAAAAAAAATTGAATCATCACAATTAGATGTTTGGCTAATCTCAACAAGATGGAGCACCAACTAGAGAACCTGTTAGGGATGAAAATAAATCACCGAGGATATAAAATCTACTCAAAATGAATTCAACTCGGGTTGGGGAAGTGGTGGATAACATGTATCTAACCAACATGGAAGACTCCACGGGGGGAGAAAGCACTACTGAAAAGTATCACCTAATCATGATGAGCATAAAGAGGGATCTGTTGGGGATCCTGATAAGTCAATGCTGCGGGGAATTTTAAGTAACCACCATATCAAATGGGGGACAACCTTGCAGGCGACACCACCAATATTGCTCATAATTGAGCGCCGCTAGGGAAAAAGCTTCTATCAAAAGATAAAACTCTGAGTGAGCAAATCTCCATGGGGAGCACAACTTCTATGCCATAAACAAGAGAGAAAGAGGTTTCCCTATTGAAGTGCGGATGGATGTAGGGTACCCATGCAAAGAAAATAGGAGTATTGCATGCCAATCTTTATATGTTACAACCATCTTCTGAATGATCTTCTTAATGTTCTTGTTCGCTACTTCAACAACCCCATGCGTCTTGGGTCGGTAAGGAGAAGAGTTATGATGTGAAATCTTGAAGTCTTTGCAAAGAGCTTCCACCATATTATTGTTCAAGTTCGATCCATTATCAGTCATGATCTTACTTGTCACACCATAACGACATATAATTTGATTCTTGATAAACCGGACCACCACCTGCTTGCTCACATTCGCATACCATGCCACTTCAATCCACTTTATGAAGTAATCAATAGCCACTAGAATGAAACAATGTCCGTTCGAAGCTTTAGGCTCAATCATGCCAATCATATCAATTCCCCAAATGGAGAAAGGCCATGGAGAGGAAATGACATTCAATAGTGTCGGAGCAACATGAATCTTATCCGCATAAATTTGACACTTGTGGCATTTCTTCACAAACTTGCAACAGTCATATTCCATTGTCAGCGAATAGTAACCTGCTCTCAACATCTTCTTTGCCATAACATGTCCATTGGAATGAGTACCAAAGGAACCTTTATGGACGTTTATCATCAACTGGCCTGCTTCGTGTCTATCAACGCACCTGAGCATAACCATATTGAAATTTCTCTTGTAAAGCACATCACCATTCAGGTAAACTTTACCGACCAATCTTCTCAAAGTCTTCTTATCTTTCAAAGATGCCCCAGACGGGTAACTCTAACTTTGGAGGAAACACTTGATATCATAATACCATGGCTTTTCATCTTTGACTTCTTCAATGGCAAATATATGAACTGGCCTATCAAGACGCATCACAGTCAAGTTAGGAACTTCATTCCAAAATTTCACCACAATCATGGAAGCCAACGTTGGAAGAGCATCTACTATCCGATTTTCATTTCAAGGAATATGATGAAACTCAACCTTTGTAAATAAATTTGAAATCCTCCTCGCATAGTCTCTATACGGTATCAAACAGGGTTGATTCGTCTCACGTTCACCTTTGATCTGATTCACAACCAAAATTGAATCTCCATAGACGTCGAGATACTTAATTCTGAGATCAATGGCCTCTTCAAGCCCCATAATGCAAGCTTCATACTCAGCCATATTGTTTGTACATTTGAAGTTTAATCTAGCTGTAAACAGAAAATGCGTTCCTTGAGGAGTAATAATCATTGCCCCAATGCCATTACCATACGAATTAACAACTTCATCAAATACCATGCTCCAACGGGAACCAGGCTCTAGTCCTTCTTCAAGCAATGGTTAATCACAATCTTTCATCTTCAAGTACAAAATCTCTTCGTCGGGAAAATCATATTGCATTAATTGGTAATCTTCAATGGGTTGGTGAGCCAAATGGTTGTCCAAGACACTACCTTTAATAGCTTTTTACGATCGGTATTCAATATCATATTCAGACAATAACATCTTCCAACGGCCAATCCTCCCAGTTAAATCAGGCTTCTCAAAAATGTACTTGATTGGATCCATTTTGGATATCAACCACGTAGTATGATTCAACATATACTGGCGCAGACGCGTAGCAGCCCAAGCCAATGCGCAACATGTTTTTTCAAGCATAGGATACAGAGTCTCACAGTCAGTGAACTTCTTACTGAGGTAGTAAATTGTATATTCTTTCTTTCCAGATTCATCTTGCTGACCAAGAACGTAGCCCATACTCTCTTCAAACACAGTCAAATACATGATCAAAGGTCTCCCTTCGACAGGCGGAGACATAATCGGAGGCTCAAGCACATATTTTTTGATACTATCAAAAGCTTTCTGGAAATCTTCGGTCCAATCACAAGACTGGTCTTTCCGAAGAAGCTTGAATATAGACGTACATGTGGTAGTCATATGCGATATAAATCTTGAGATATAGTTCAAGCGGCCGAGAAAACCTCTGACTTGCTTCTCATTTTTGGGCGCATGCATCTCATGTATTGCTTTGACCTTGGCAGGACCAACTTCAATACCCTTATCGCTGACAATAAAGCCCAACAACTTACCAAAACAAACACCAAAAGTACACTTATTTGGATTCAAGCGGAGTTTATACTTCCTCAAACACTGGAATAACTTGAACAAATGCTCAACATGCTCTTCTTCATCACTTGATTTAGCAATCATATCATAAACGTAAACTTCGATCTCTTTATGCATCCTATCATGAAAAAGAGTGGTCATAACTCTCTGGTATGTTGCACCAACATTCTTCAAACCGAAAGGCATCACTCGATAACAGAATGTTCCCCAAGGTGTAATGAATGTGGTCTTCTCCATATCTTCATGTGCCATCTTTATTGATTATAATCGGAAAATCCGTCCATAAACGAAAAAACTTTAAATTTAGTTGTATTGTCTACCAACATATCAATGTGTGGCAGGAGAAAATCATCTTTCGGACTGGCTTTGTTCAAATCTCTATAACCAACACACATACAGACTTTTCCATCTTTCTTAGGAACAAGCACAATATTGGCTACCATTGTGGATATTCAGAGGTAACAAGAAAACCAACATCAATCGGTTTATGCACTTCCTCTTTGATCTTCACTATCATATCAAGATGAGTTCTTTTCAATTTTTTGCTTGACCAACGAGCATTCTGGCTTCAAAGGCAATCTATGCTCCACAATCTTAGAATCCACCCCTGGCATGTCTTGATAGGACCAAGCAAACACATCTGAATACTCTCGAAGAAGATCATCCAACCCCTTCTTAACCTCTGGATACAGTTGAGACCCAATCTTGACTTCCTTCTCATTATCATTCGAACCCAAGTTGACTAATTCAATATGCTCTTCAAATGGTGGAATGAATTTTTCCTCATGCTCAAGCAAATGGGATAACTCATTAGATACTTCTTGATCATCATTTTCTTCCTCGGATTCAAACACAGGGAAATTGAAGTTTGGAGAGGGAGTAAGATCATTATATTCAATGAGTTTGAGAACCAACCTGCATAATGATTTGATATTTTGATTTTAGAGAAGTGGAGTGCAAACAAATATTATGCAGATGGAAAATTCATTATTTATTTATGTTTTTTGGTGATTACCATTTTCATAAAAGCAAAAAGTAAAAATAAACATCACAGATGTGGATGAATAAAATTATCTTTTATTGATGATAATAAGAAAACGCCCAACAATGTTTCACTTCTTTCTTAGGCATATGAGAAGGATTTTTCTTAAAAATAATAAAGTAACAAATTACTTCGAGTGATGCATAACAATAGGAACATCAACAGTAACCTAATTGTTGCAAGTCTGGCCATGTGTTACAAAATTGGCGCAAGCCTCGTCTTCGTCACCACTGTCTTCAATAATGACAGTTGAGTATTGATCATCCTTGTGAATGAACCCTCCACTGTGAAAAACTTCATGCATATCCTTGACATTGGCGTTGCCTTGCTGAAATCCCAGCCCTGCTCTATTCTTGTTTTCAACGAATTCCACGATGCGACCCCATCTGTCGGCGCTACCAGTCTGAACAATATCTTTTGCATCCTTTAGAGAAGACATGGGTGCCTCAGTCTTCTTCAATTCATCAGCAATGGACAAAGCTTGGAATGGCGTTCCAACTTCCTCTTCAACATCAACATGAATAAAGGATGACAAATGGCTTACTAGTAATGCTTTCTCTCCACCCACAATGACAAGCTTGTTGTTCTTCATAAATTTTAGCTTTTGGTGCAAAGTAGACATCACAGCGCCAACTTCATAAATCCAGGGCCTTCCCAATAAACAACTATAGGCCGGGTGAATATCCATTACCTGAAAATTAATTTGCAAATCACTCGGACCTATCTTAATTGGAAGGTCCACTTCTCCAATGACGGTTTTCCGAGAACCATCAAACGCCTTAACAATCACACCATTGTACCTCATCGGGGCGCCTTGATAGGAAAGTCTTTCCAGAGTTGACTTGGGAAACACATTCAATGATGAACCAGTGTCAACCAACACATTGGACAGAGCGTCCTCCTTACAATTCATTGAAATATGAAGTGTCGGGTTGTGATTCCTACCTTCATCATAAAGTTCTTCATCACAAAATCTCAAATTATTACAGGAGGTAATGTTGGCAAGAATGTGGTCAAACTGATCCACAGTAACATCGTATTCCATAGAAGCTTGTTCTAACATATTCTGTAAGGCTTCTCTATGTGCCTCTGAATTCATCAATAATGATAGCATGAAAATATTTGACGGCGTTTGAAGCAACTGCTCCACAATGTTGAACTCGCTCCTCTTAATTAGATGTAACACTTCATCATCATCATCATTAGTCTTCAAGTTGCTGGACTCAGCAGACTGACACGTTCGAGTACTAATCGGATTGATTGCAGGAATCTCTGCCTTCTTCCCCACAGAAACATCTTCCAAAACTTTAAGAAAAACCAGACTGAACACACGACCACTACTGGTCATCTTCACTACATATGCGATATTTACCATTGAATCTGCAAATGGGAGAGGAACCTCTTGACCCTTTTCAATCATGTGGCATTATACTTGTATGGCATAGCTTTATCGAATGCATAAGGGACAGGGCCCTCTAACCGTATAACTAACATCAATATCAATCTATTGACATTATTGATATTGCTGCTATCGAATTGAATAACTACCCGCTCAGGGGTCTTGAATACTGGAATAATGACATTCACGCCATCTCCCATATCTCTTGACTGTTGAACCTGGATAACATTCTCATCCATCAACTTTTGAATATCCCTTTTAGCAATTACACACCCACGGGGGTTCATACTACAAATAACACAACCATCATAGTCATGTTCACAATGGCTCACCATGCACAGATAATTGTGAATCTCCACCAAAGACCTACGGCTATGCCACACATCAAATACTCTAAAATTCCCTGGACAACCGTCCACCATGTTTACATAAGCGTTACCATGAGCAGGCAACGGGTTGACTTTCACATTCGACGCTATGTCCTCAAAGGACATCATACCACTTTTAACAAGCTTCTGAACTTCATACTTCAGGGGATAACAGTTCTCAATATCATGACCAGGAGCTCCCTGGTGAAAAGCACGATATAAATCTAGTTTGAACCACCATGGCAATGGCTCAGGATTTTGAGGAGGGTTCCTTGGTTGGATAAGATTCTTAATGACCAAAGACGGGTACAACTTTGCGTATGTCATGGGAATAGGGTCAAAAGAGACCTTCTTCCTTTCAAAATTTTGATGATGATTGTTGTTGTTGTAGTTGGTAAGTTGTTGTGGTTTTTGTTGATGTTGTTGTTGTTGTTGCTTAATAAGAACTGATTGATTGGTTGAATTATTGGAAAAGACTGGAATTACTGATGATACTTGATGTTGATGTTGACATGATTGAGAATTCTTCCTTACATGAGGTCTTATCTTCCTCCCTGCTGATACTACATTAGTTTCTCCTTCCTTCTTTTTAGAGAGACTCCCACCATACTTCTTGCTTGTTGACGCTTCGTCTTTGGACAGACGCCCTTCCCGGACTCCTTCCTCTAATCTCATCCCCATATTTACCATCTCAGTAAATTCATTGGGGGCACTAGCAATCATTCATTCATAGTAAAATGAACTCGTCATCTTCAAGAAAATATTATTCATCTCCTTTTCTTCCAAAGGCAGACTAATCTGAGCAGCCAACTCCCTCCATCTCTGGGCATATTCTTTTAATGTCTCTTTGTCCTTCTGAGACATTGACCTCAATTGATCTCTATCTGACGCCATATCCATATTATACTTATACTGTTTGACAAAGGCCTCTACCAAGTCGTTGAAAGTATGAATGCTAGCATTGTCTAGGCCTATATACCATCGGAGGGAAGCTCTAGTCAGACTATCCTGGAAGTAGTGAATAAGAAGTTGTTTGTTATCAGTTTGAGTAGACATCTTCCTGGCGTACATGACAAGATGACTCAACGGACAAGTAATCTCCTTGTATATTTCAAAGTCTAGGACCTTGAATTTCACCGAAATCTTGACATTAGGAACTAAACACAGCTCAACAGCACTCTTCCCAAACAAATCCTTTCCTCTTAGAGTTTTCAATTCCTTACGCAGCTCGAGGAACTGATCCTTCATTTCATCCATCTTCTCATAAACATCTGGACCTTCAGACGGCTCAGAGTGGTCGATGGTGTCCTCAACACGAGGCAGAGTGTGAACAATAGGATGAGGTATAGGCAGGACCAGGCTAGATGCCGACACATAAGCAAAAGTAGACGCATACCCTTCATGCACAAAATTGGGTGACATCCCCCACGGGAATCCAGCTGGCATGGTAGGAACAGACTAGCTAGCCGCCACATGCACAATTGGTGAAGTAATCTCTAAGATAACATTCCTTTGAGGAGGAGGAGTTGCGGGAGATGAAGACTATTGGTTCTGAGAAGCTATCACAGACTCCATCAAGGTTGTGAGTCTGGAAATCTCATTCTTCAATTCTCTGTTCTCTTGATCAAGGTGCTCCATTCTTTTCAAACGATTAGCCCGATGTTGTAAGGATGAGTCAGCTTGGCTGATACACAAAAGGAGAATTGATAAGACACATGGCGGAAGAAACCTGTTATGCAAATGATGCATGAAATGCAATATTTTTTATTGTTTTTAATTTCAAGGAACATATGAATTCTTATTTGCAAATATTCTCAATTAGTAATAAAAATAATTAATAATAACAATTCAATTAACCATAAAATCTCTTTTTATTCATAAAATTGGAAGGATTACACTGAGTACAATTTCAGAAACCAAAGTACAAATACAAGAGAAAACGAAACTATCATCCTAAGGATCCCTAGCAACTACATCAGATGATCTAACTATGGGAGAAAACTTCCTTCGGATGCGTCGAATCTCGTACTCAAAGGATGTCTTCATCTGAGCCTTCTCGAGGACAAGCTAGTCAACAATCTTCTTTCAAGCACTAGAAGGATGAGGCATGCTAGAGGCAAATAAACCCTCTGGCACTCTTTGTATCTTTACTGCACGATCCTCAAGAATCTCAATAAGTGCATCCTTGTCCTTTGACTCAAGCTGCAACTCCTCATGCTTTCGGTTCAAAGCATGGAACCGCTCTTCCCACACATCTCTCTCTTGCTTCATCTTGGAAAGTGCATCTTCCAACTCCTTTATATCTTGGTTAAGGAAAGCTGATGGCTCAATCACAACCACATACATAGGTCTCTCGTAAGCATACGACATCTTGAGCTCCAAAGCTCTCTTCTTCACCCAAATAATGTAAGTTTCCAAAGCTACACAGTTTCTTGGACCAAGCTCAAATATTCCTTTCATATGCACATTGTGCCAAGCACGCACCATTCTACTCTTCAAATTTTAGGGATCTGTACCTCTTGATAGAATAAACATTCTAACTGAGTGTTATTAGGTTTATCTCTCAAGGGGAACCCAAGTTGACGACAGTCCAATGCTGGGTTGTAGATGATACCTCCATTTTGGACCAATGAAAGGCACGTTAGAGAACTCACCACAACTATCAATAATATCCAAGCTACCCAATGCAAAATAATACCAGACAATATCATCATTAATGAGAGCCATAAGTCTCTGGGACCACCGTAGACATTGTCGGTTCTCCACGAAAGCGAGAGTTTGAGGCAAGTGTGAAATAAACCACTTGTACATAATAGGAACATAACACACAATAGTCCCACCACCTTTAAAATTCCTCAAATGCAAAGAGAAATACATGTCATCCAACAGAGTCGGAATAGAATTCCTAATCAAGAAAATTCTAATGGAGTTAATATCAACAAAACCGTCAATATTAGGGAACAAAACCAAGCCATGGATGAGCAACACCAAGATAGCTTCAAAAGCACCCATGCTATTGGCTTGAGAAAAAACAATAGCCCTACCTATGAGAAACTCAAAAGTCAACCCAAGAATTCCCCTTTTCTTCCCCAAATGAGCATCAATCTCAGATTTCTTCAGATGAAGAACTTCAGTTATGACATGAGATCTCGGGATCTCCTCAAATCCACTGAAAGGTACTGTGTTAGATATGGGTATACCCAAGAGATGAGCATAATCCTCCAACATGGGCACAAGCTGATAGTCGGGAAAAGTGAAGCAGCGATAGAGAGGGTCATAAAATTGCACCAAAACACTTAGAAGTTCTTCAACCACATCAGTAGATAACACAGATAAGAGCTACCCTTGATGTTGCTTGAAGTCCAAAGGATCTAATACATAGGATGACAACTTCCTTAGCTCTTTCAAATTAGGACATCTGAAATTGTACTTCTTAGTGTTCCTTTGTCCATAATCCATGGTTTGAATACGACCTTAGTTTCCTTGAAATTTATTTATTCTGTGATGAAAGTCATGATGTGCATGTATGCATGAATGCAACAATCACAGACAAGGGATCACACACAAGGCAAACACAAACAAAGGTCAAAGGATGGATCAAGTCATCATCAAGATCAATCATCCATTTTGGTGGATTATGGTTTTCACCTTATGAAAACCCAAGTTCCATTGATATTGACAAGACTATATCGGATCAACCAAGAATCAAAGGGTTTGTTGCGAGTCACGAGCATGAAGTTGGGTTAAGAATCATCCCAAAGGAGTGTGCTAAGGATAAAAACCTATAGATCATGTTCTAAAAAGTTCCTAGAGTCTTGATTCCATCTATCAGATATTATAGGTTAGGATGACTGATTCATTAACCCATAATATTCTCAAGAGAAACTCGTCTGAGTGTAGTATCGCGTAACAACAGTTATCAAGTCTACACTCGAATAGTCTCCGCACTACGTCCTAAATAGGCCAAGCTGGGTTAAATTTTCTACGGTCATCAGCTTCTCGGACTCCCAGTCGGAAAGAGTAATGCCTATCCATGATTAACTCGTGTGACGTCAATAATTCCAAGGGGGTCTCCACTGAGTAGATGGGTCTCAAGCTAACTCGTTAAGGACTACTCCACACAAGTCGAACATGAATATACTATCCTCCTATCTTAATTGCACTCAAGTTCGGGTTAGAACTAACTCACCACACATAGATCACCAAGCACAACAGACAGATTATATCACACAAACAATATATACAAACAAACATCAAATACACAAATATATATACCCATAAAAACTAGGCTAAACCCACTGAGGACTACTCCCCAGTAGAGCCAGCACTTAATTTTTGTAGCGGAAAGTTTATGACCATCAAGTTATGGATAAACTTGACGTTAATAAAACCAGAGTCGCCACCGCGCTTTTATTGTTTCCAAAGAAAAAGGGAAAAGTACGAATAAAACCCAAAGATAAGAAGTTTTCAAATAAAAACTAATAAAATGTCAGAGATTACAGGTAAGGGAGTTGGTTACATAGAGGGAAGATGTTAGCACCCAAAGTGTCCTAGGTACTCCTAGGGAGCCCGTTTTTGTGTGCATATGTTTTTGGGTATAAAAGATGTTTGATAAAATATAGAGTGTAGGAATGAGAAAAGAATTCATTGATTATATTTTTTGTGTTTGACAAGACCTTCGGTCTTGTGCCTACATACCAACATAAAAATGAGGGTACAAAACCTCGTAGTTCATGGTAAAGATTTCAAAGAAAGTTGGTGCATTGATTTTAATCAAAAGTTTAATAAGAAAGCACAAAAGACCAAGATTTTGAATGGGGTTGTTAGTTCTTTTTGTCTTTTTTTTTTTAAATTTAAGTCAATCTGGTTAGATTCATTCACAAGTTTGATTTAAGAAAAGTTTGAAAATTCATTGGCATAAGACCAAAGTTTCAAATCATTAAAACATGTTAATCGGAAAAATAGCAAGTGTACTATTTTGATGATGTAGTAACAATAGGGAACTTTCCCAAATATCAATCTCGAGGACTGCATAGTAATATCTAGTTTAAATCGTGATTCAATTAAACAAAAATAAAATTTTTGGTTTGGAATAAATTCGCACAAAAATAAAAATAAGCAGAATGTAAAATTTGGCTTTTACACAAATATGAGAATTATGCTAGGGTACGGTGTGTGATTTCCCCCTGCAATAACCTTGAATTTAAATCTCCTTAAGACATTCATATATTCAATTACCAGATCTTAGTTTTGTTTCCTCCTAAAACCTTAGAGGGAAACCTTTAGCCATTCATCCTAATATCTAAGTCCTTAGAGAATTATGATGAAATCAAGCCTTTATTTTAACAAGATTTACCCGGTAACTATAGGGTATCCCTAGTCCTAGGTGATATCTACTATAGTTTAATCGTGCAAAAACCTTAACAATTGCGGTCCAACTAATTATTAACCGTAGAACAATCCTTATTTGTCCGATAAAGAAAGCATTAGACATATTGCACAGTTGAATTGAATAACAAAACATAAAATTGAGGGGGTTTAGCCGCTCATAATATTCAAAGAACATACAATATTAAAATTAGACATTACAAGATAAGTGGATTCTGTTGATCTTCAATCACGATTGCTCTTGAAGAATCTCCATTCTCTGAATCCCTTGACGGCACCAATCTTACTCGTCGAATTCTTTGGTCGTGAAAAAGTCCCTTCTTGTTTCCCAAAAAGTAGTATAAATAGTCACTGATCGATCAACAGATGTAGCAAATAGCCAAAACGCCCTCCGGAGTCATAAACTATAAAAATAAAAGAAAATCAGAAGATGTGGCGTCCAAGCCAACATGGGCCGTGTCAGGCAACATGGCCGGCAGTGTTGGCTCACTATTTCTTTACTCAAACTCTACAAGTGTCAGGCTTGCTGACACGGGCCGTGCCAACCACTGTTTTTCTTCTCAACCTTTGATTTCATCCTTCTCCTGACACGGGTCATGTCAGGTGACATGGGTGGCCGTGTCAGGGCCACTGTATATTTCAAAAATACTTCTCCGCGAGTCCAAAATGCCCGATTTCCTTGCATGAGTCCTTTGGGATTTTTGCTTGAATATGAAAACAAATAGGACTACCAAGAGAACACATAAAACATAATAAACATACATAAACTAATAATAATAACAAAATACGAATGGAAATGTGAACATTAAACTTAACTTGACAAAATAATAAAAGGATAAAACAAAGTGTTACCGATTTCGTGGATTAATGTCGAATAAGTGTCAAGTAACTAGTAAAGTTGGTGACCAATCACAACGCCAAAATTATCTCATTGCTTGTCCTCAAGTAATGCTCGAGACAGTAGAAAGGCCACTCCCAAATTCTTCCAATTCATCTTACCATAATAATGTCGTGATCTTTCGTGACTCTCTTTCCATTTTTCTTTCAATGTTTCCTTCTTCCTTGACTTTTGACATTCTGCCACACTTTCACCAAATCTATCCGGGTTAAAGTGTTTACACTAAATAGTCAGAGCATGCAAAGTCAACTCATAAAATTGAATAACATTTATTTTCATCTCAAACACACACCACACACATTATTCGAGGGATTTTATGGTTGTAACGGGGCTTAGGGACAGGGTGGGAGAAACAAACAAAAGGGAAAAATGAGTGGTTTTGGCACAGAGTCCGTGTTGTCACCTTCATCACTGTTTTCTATGCACTGTTCATAATAAAGAGTTACGGACACCGCTCTGTTAGGATTCTTTAGTTTTTATGCAAGTGTTTCTTTGAGTTTGCTTTTCGTCAAACTAAATCCTCCTCTAGGTAAGTGCTTTATTCTACTTCTCATTTTTTTCTTTTTTTTTCTTGAAGCTTTTCAACTTTTTATTTTCATATTTTTTTTTTCGATTTGCACTTATCTAGTTCTTACCGGTGTCCCAACCCCAAACTTAGAATTTTTTCACAGATCAACAATCCATAACACTTATCTGAGCAAGGTAAGGCAGTGTTTGGGCTTACGGTTAGTTAAGGCGGTTAATAAACAAACAAAAGGGTTATAAGGCTCGAGATGGGTAAACGAAGGATAATATCAAATGGTTGGCTAGAAGGCTCGGGGTTAAAAAACAAACAAGTGCCTCAGTGTGTATAGGTGTGCATTGAAATTCCAACATCTAATTACGCAAACTAAGAGTGACCGAGACATGCCTGAAGAACTCTCATGATGATAAGTGTTTGGACTTTTATGATCCTCACCATGTTTGGTATAACTTACAGGTTCCAAGATACCTCTAGTTCTATGTAGCTTCATCTTCGTCTCAGGTGTAAAGTATTCCCGTATCAGTCCAATGTCGAAAAGTCGCGTCCCATCATCCACTTCAGCAGTACCAACTTTCGAGGGTTTCCTGGAGAGCAAGTATGGGTTGTGTCTTTCATCCACTAGCTACAAGCTTTCTCATTCATACCTCACAAATACCCTCGATCTGTAACACACAAAATACCAAACACACCTAATTAAAGTGACAATAAACAAACCGAAAATGAAATAACAAAAAATAAAAATACTTAAAGTAATAAACCCCCCTAACACACACACACACACACACACACACACACTTGAACCAAACATTGACCGCAATGTTTAAATCCAAGATAGAGAGGGGACTCACAAATCCTCACTGCGGTGGGGGAAATTGTAAAATTAACTATTGCATCAGTGCATGCATCTTATCCATCACCATTCCATGATGAGCTTGCTCCACCCCTTGACGTGCCTGCTCCGCTCGAAGGTCCCCAATCTCGGCCTGTATCCATGTCCATTGGTCCGGGGTCATAGATGATGACCCAACACCTGTATGAGTGGTCTCCTCGTGTGGAAGGACAAACTGCTTCTTTTTCTCATGTGCATCCTTCTCATGCTGGTCACCTGCAACAAAGTCTCAACATTGTGCTCGTCCATATATTGTGGACGACACTCTCGTATAACCAGTTAGCAGTTTCGGTAATGCATATCCTAGCAGGGTCAGGAAGTGCCATAATAAAATGGTTAGAACTCATCACAACATAATAATCTGAAATTTGAGAAATCATACCTTGCTGAACTAGAGCATTCATGTCTAGCTTATTCTTACCTGAAACCGGTGTCTCATTTAGGGAAGCATGGTCGTAGTCAAATTGGTGGGGTATATGTGTAATTATATCCCCAATGGAGATTCCTCCCTGAGTAGCTCGGCCAACTCAACCTAGGTAGTCAGCTGCAAATGCAGCAACACTCACAACAACCCTGTTTTCCATGGCAAAAAGAAATAACAACTCCCTTTGGGTAGCTACCCCAGTACTATCACCCCTACCAAAGAGTGTGAAAGCTAGCATCTTTTGGGGGTAGCGGAAATACGGTTTTTGAATCCCCGATGCCCTAGCACCCCTTGACACATAATCGGATTGACCTGTTATGGTTGACCAGAAAGCCTTAGCGTCAAAATTATTTGGAACAACTCTGGGACCATAGAGGGGTAATCGGAGAATACCGCCTAACTGCTCAACCGTTAACTCGTGATCAACGTTATACAACCTGAACTACGTAGTACCAAAATAGTACATCATCGTCCCTGTCCACTCTTTCTTAAATTTAAACTCAATTGTGCTAAACAATTCCAGTGTTATGCGCTCAAAAGTTGGCGCTTCACAATGCATAAATTCTAACATGCCTAGAACATGAAACATTCTATCTATTTCTTCAAACAAACCCAATTGAGATAGAGTGTCAGAGCACAAATACCTTATTGGTGTGATCTTACGCTTAACATGAGACGAATAACGCCTCTCATGCTCGGGGTTGTCAAAGATGATGTTGTGAGCATTGAGATGGCGAATGGTTGTCTTCCGAGGCCTCGATGGCTCAGCATCTGCTTGCTTTCCCTTAAAAATTCGTCTTGGAGGCATATTTGGTACTTGAACAAAAAAATTGAGCAAAAATAAAATATGGAGTTAGTAGAAAAGATTACCGGTATGTTCCAGAGGGCGGAAAATGGAGCAATTTTTGTGAAGGGAGTAAGCGGTTTGGGAGGGTTAAGGTGATAAAGGTTTGAGCTTTTATTGGTGGTGGCTATGGAGTTTTTGAGAGAAAGAGAAGGAAGAAGGATAGTTAGGTGGAAAAGAGAGAGAAAAAGGTTGAAAAAATTTGATTATTAGAATTAAATATAAGTTAAGAGGTGATAATTGGGGTAAAACTCGGGTGGGGTCCACACAAGGGGAAGGCCAAGCAAAACAAGTTCTGATCACATGCTCCCTGACATAGGTCGTGTCAGGCTTCTGGCCCACCACCAATTTGTTTGCTTCAGTGGAGCTGACATGGGTCGTGTTAGCTGACGCGGGCGACCGTGTCAGCCTACTGGAAAATCCAAATTCTCTTCTTTTTGAGCACATCTTGACACAGGCCATGTTAGGTAACACGGACACCCGTGTCAGGCCCCTGTTTTTTCACATTTTTGTCATTTTTTTGACCTTTGTCTCCTTTTTCTCCTAGCATACTGAATTCTGCTGATTGAGTTCAAAAGTCTCCTACCTTCCTAAGGGATCACTATGTGAACCTACAAGAAACTAAAACACACCAAAACAAAGGAAATAGTTATAAATAAAAAGCGTGGGTTGCCTCCCACGAAGCGCTTCGTTTAACGTCACATGGCTCGACGGTCGTCCATCTTATCTTGTAAGACGAGCATTTTCAATCAACCCGCTCTCTTGTCCTTTGTAATAATGCTTCAATCTTTGTACGTTCACTTTAAGTGTGTCCCCGTTAGTTTGATTTTTTAGTTCTATCGCTCCATGGGTAAACACTCTGTGAACCAAAAACGGATCGGACCATCTGAACTTCAATTTTTCCAGGAAAAAATTTCAACCTGGAATTAAACAATAACACCAATTGTCCCTCCACAAATTCCTTTCTTAGGATCTTATGATCATGCCACTTTTTTGTTTGCTCTTTATAAAGTTTGGCATTCTCATAAGCCTGATTCCTAAATTCTTCTAGCTCATGGAGTTGAAGAATTCAGGATTCACCAGCTTTGACAAGATCATAATTCAAGTATTTGGAAGCCCAAAATGCTTTGTGCTCTAACTCGAGCGGAAAGTGACAAGCTTTACTATACACTAACTGATAAGGGGCATACCTATAGGAGTTTTGAATGATGCTCTGTATGCCCACAATGCATCTTCTAGCTTCACTGCCCAGTCTTTTCGAGACGCACAAACAGTCTTTTTAAGGATTTTCTTTATCTGCCTGTTAGACACTTCAACCTTGCCACTCATTTAAGGATGATATGGGGTGGCAATCTTGTGCTTAACATTGTATTTCTTTAGCAGATTTTCCATCAACTTATTTAAGAAATGGGTACCTTCATCACTGATAAGTTCTCTCGGTACTCCAAATCTTGAGAAAATATTGTTCTTTAGGAAATTCACTATACCTCTGGAATCATTAGTGGGAAACGCTACCGCTTCCACTCATTTTGAAACATAATCCACTGATACCAAGATGTAATTCTTTCCAAATGAGGGTGGAAACGGTCCCATGAAGTCTATTCCCCACACATCAAACAATTTCACCTCCAGCATGGCGTTCTGCGACATCTGATTCCTCTTAGAAATATTTCCTGTTCTTTAACATCTGTCGCACTCCTTGACCATGTCTTGGGCATCTTTCAACAGTGTAGGCCAGTATAAAGCCTACTGGAAGACTTTAGCTACAGTTCTGTCACCACTAAAGTATCCTCCATAGTCCGAGTCATGATAATCTCTAAGAACATCCCTTTGTTCCTCCTCTGAGACACATCTTCTGACCAATCCATCTACTTCTCTCTTATACAGGAATGGGTCATCCCACAAGTAGAACCTGCAATCATATAAAAACTTTTTCTTCTTGTTAGAATCAAAATCATTATAGATTGCACCACCTACTAGATGATTCGCGTAGTCTACGAACCAAGGGATACCAATGACAATGAGGATGTGTTCATCAGCAAACTCATCCTTTATTGGTCTTTTGTCTTCCGTTTCTTCAATTGGTGAAATTCGAGGCAAATGATCGGCAACGGTGTTTTCACATCTCATTTTGTCCCTAATTTCCACATAAAACTCTTGGATGAGCAAGATCCATCTCAGAAGCCTCGGCTTAGAATCCTGTTTAGCAAATAAATATTTCAAAACAGCATGGTCAGTATAAACAACCACCTTAGATCCTAATAGGTATTGCCGAAATTTATCAAATGCATAAACCACTGCTAACAACTCCTTCTTGGTGGTTGCATAGTTCATATGAGCAGGGTTTAACATATTACTAGCATAGTAAATAACATGTAACAACTTCTCTCTTCGTTGTCCTAAAACTGCCCCCACAACAATATCACTGGCATCGCACATGATCTCAAACGGGAGAGACCAATATGGGGAAATCACAATTGGTGCCGACACTAATTTATTTTTTAATGTCTCAAAATCTTTGGCACGCTCTTTATCAAACACAAAATCCTTATCCTTAACCAATAAAGTGGTTAGAGGTTTGGCTATCTTAGAGAAATATCTTATGAACTTGCGGTAAAAACCCGCATGTCCTAAGAAACTCCTTATACCTTTTTCGTTTACAGGAGGTGGAAGTTTTGATATCACCTCAACATTTCCTTGGTCAACATCAATTCCCTTGTAGGAAATTTGGTGACCCAAAACTATACCTTCTCGCACCATGAAATGGCACTTCTCCCACTTCATAATCAAATTCGTTTGCTGGAACCTGTCTAAAACAAGAGAGAGGTTAGTCAAACAATTATCAAACGAAGACCCAAAGACGGAAAAATCATCCATGAATACTTCCATATGCTTTTCAAGCATGTCAGCAAAAACGGAAGTCATGCATCTTTGAAAGGTAGTTGGTGCATTACACAACCCAAATGGAATTCTTCTGTACGTAAACACACCATAGGGACATGTGAATGTTGTCTTCTCTTGATCTTCCAGAGCATCCGTAATCTGATTGTACCCGAAGTATCCATCTAGAAAATAGTAGTAATAATGACCAGCCAGCCTTTCCAACATTTGATCAATGAGTGGCAAAAGGAAGTGGTATTTCCTTGTCGCAATGTTTAACCTTCTATAGTCAATACATACTCACCAACCTGTAACCGTCCTTGTAGGAATTAGCTCATTCTCCTCATTTTTGATGATGGTGGTTCCCCCTTTTTTGGGCACCACATGCACCGGACTCACCCATGAGCTGTCAGATATAGGATAGATAAGACCATTATCTAAGAACTTCATCACTTCTTTTCGAACCACTTATTTCAGGGTTAAGTCTCCTTTAGGGCTGAACCACTGGTTTATGATCATCTTCCATGAGAATTTTATGCATTCACACCGTAGGGCTAATACCTTTCAAATCCTCAATTGCCCATCCGATAGCATTCTTGTATTTTTTTCAGGACTTGGATGAGTTTCTCTTCTTGGATACTCTTAAGGCTTGAATTTATTATAGCTGGGCATTTACCTTTGGTATCGAGGAAGACATATTTGAGATTCTCGAGAAGTTGTTTCAACTTCGTCCCTTTTTGGACTCTTTATTCTCTTCTGATGATTGAGGTTGCCTTAGATATTCCCACCGGTGTGGTTGAGATCCTTACTAAGGAGGTTGTTCCTCCATCATGGCTAGCACTTCTGATTCTTTGTTGTCAACTTCTTTATCACTTTCAAAAACGGACAAGCTCAACAATCTTTCCAAAGGTAACCGCAGTGCATTCAAAGGACTATCATATGAAATTACTTGATCTATCACCTCTATTGTAGGACTAGTACCAATATCATCTTTGTATTTCATGGTGTTTCGAACATTAATTTCTATTTCCTCATCATAGACCTTCAAAGTCATAGTACCTTCATCTATGTCTATCGAACACCTTCCCATATCTAAAAAGGGTCTCCCAAGAATGAGAGGAATCTCTTCATCTTCGGGCATCTCTAGAATCATAAAATTCATCGGGAATACAAACTTATCAATCTTCACTAGAACATCGTCAACTATCCCATAAGGTTTCTTGATCAAATGATCGGTAAATTGAAGTGTCATTCAGGTGTCTTGCACAACCCTTATACCCAATTTCTTGTAAATGGATAAAGGCATGAGATTCACACTGGCTCCTAAATCAATAAGAGCTTTTTTAATGACCTATCACCATAGGTGCATGGCATGGTGACAACACCTCAATCTTTCTTCTTCATTGGAATTTTCATAGCCTGCAAAATATCACTACAAGTTTCGGTTAGAGTAATCGGGTTTGTGCAATGGTTCACTTCTTCGAAATGATTTCCTTCATGAACTTGGCATAGGTGGGCATTTTTTCAAGTGCTTCCAAAATTGGAATGTTGATTTCTAGCTTCTTGAACAATTCTAAGAATTTCTCAAAGTTTTTTTCATGTTGCATCTTTTTCTTATTTCTTTTGGGAAAAGGAAGCTTAATGACCGGTTTTGGCTCAATGACTTTTTCTTTCACTACTTGTTTAGGCACAACCATTTCTTCCCTTACAACTTCATTTTCTTTGATCTCAAGATCTACTTCAAGCAGTTGATCTTCATAGTTGATCTTCATCTTCAGCTTCCTCCTCATGGACTTCATTAGATTTCCCACTTCTCGTTGTCACATCACTAACATTATTATGCTCTCTTGGATTTGTCACAATTGCACTTGGTAGAGCACCTTGTGCTTGAGAACTTGAGGCTAATTGTTGTGCTATCTGACCCATCTGAACTTCAAGATTTTTTATGGAAGCAGTAGTGTTCTTCTGATTGTTTCTAGTTTCTTCTTGGAATTGAACATTATGAGTTGTCATTCTTTCAGTGGAAATCTCCCAATCTGCTTTCTTTGGGGCTTATTATTGTTGTTGTTGTTGATATTGAGTTTGATATTGACCTTGACCTTATTATGGAACATTCCCTTTTTGATCTTTCCATGAGAAGTTAGGATGATTCTTCCAAACTGGATTGTAAGTGTTGGAATAGGGATTATTCTGCTTCAAAAAATTTATTTCTTCAACTTGTTGAGGGGTTACAAAGCAATACACAGTTTGGTGCGGTCCATAACGAATCTCATAACTGACAATAGGAGCAGGTTGGACTTTAGCTACCTGTTGAGTACCTATATTCATAGCCTTCAACTTCTTTTTTACTTCAACAACGATTGTATCTTCTATATGGATTCTATTAGTTTCTAGCTTCAGATCAATCACTCCTTCAGGTTTACTTGTACATTTGTCATACAACTCCAAGTAGATTCTATTAGTTTCTAGCTTCATATCACATAACATTTTCGTGTCTTGGGTAGCAGTGATGTGTTGCTAGATACTGCTCAATGTTTATTATGTTAAACAGGTTATTTAATATAATTGCCAATGCCACGAAAACCTATAGGGTCACACACAAATGACGGATTAATGAGAGATAGAGTAACTAAGGAACACCGTAAGGTACGATGCACTTAAGTGAATTGTAGAACATCGTAAGGTACGGTGTACTTAAGTAGAATACGAAATATGGTAAGGTACCACGCGCTTAAGTGATTTTGACATATTATAAGATATGGGCCACATACACTTAAGTGGAATTTTTAGCTTATAACCCACACAAGTGGTTCTATAAATAGAACCCTTATGCAAAAGCATTTGTGCAGTTGCATTTTTCGTTTCTCTCTCTCTCACTGAAAGCCTTCATTCGTAGCAGCTAGCACTGAGATTCAAGGAATCCGTTCGTGTGAGCTGAGTAGAGGCGTTGTCATCGTTCAATGTTCGTGATCGCTCCATAGATCTGCATCAAAGGTTTCAATTGGCACAAGAGGTAACGATTCTATCACTGATCATGCCCATTCGTAAGGATCACTAAAGGAGAAAATTTTAAATTTCGATGCGTTTTGGATCGTCCTTCTCCTTCACATATATGCATAAGATGATGTAAAATAAAGTATCCCTTTATATCTTTGACCAATTGTTGAAGAAATTTACTGAGGAAGTCAGACAAGATACCCAGATGAATTAGGGCTTCCAAGGCCAACAATCTTCAAACTCTTGATGAATTCTTGATCAAATTAACAAATTAAGGACATGGGGATCCATATATGATGTTTAGAACCATTGTGAATATTTAATTGATTGATATCTTTGCATTTAGGGTCTCAAACCCTAGTTGTGAACTTGTTGAGGCATATATGGTCAAACACACTACCTACAAAAGAAACAAAGTTACACATATATACATATTTTTGGTATTTTGGTTAGTAAACAACAGAATAAAAAGTATGATACAATCAAATGTGCTTGGTGATCTCTCCCAATGCAAACCCAATAAATGAGGGGTAAGGAGGATGCCAATGTGTGATCCCAAAGCCAATGCAAATGATAAGATACCATGAGGGATCTTAAGGTCAAAATTGGGGTCTTACAGCACACTGACCAGTTTTTTTCATTTTTCAGGTTATTTTGTTGTTTTTTTTATTCATTTTATTTTTCTCTTTTGATTTAATTTTTAACTCTCTTATTTTTATTATTTTGAAAAAATGTTGAACATCAACCCCCCTTATTTTTTCTCTAGAATTTCATGGTGATTTTATTTATTTTATTTGGATAATTTTTAATTGACTTTTAGAGTCTTGAAATGAAGGACTAATGAAAATAATTTAAGTCATGATGTGCTTTGTTTAGGGTTTATAAAAACCTTCCACACTTCAAACCTACCATTGGATGACCATGAGTTCATCCATGGTACTTTGAAGAATGGATAGGTTGCCCCTATTTTAAGCAACTTGATCATTCGACTTGTGGTTTAAGTTCAAATTTTATTAAGTTATGGATTCATTTGATACATTTCTTTTTCATTTGATTTATACTGACCCACTAACCTTTCTATCCTTTGTTCGTTTATCATTTTGACTTGTTTATACCAACTCTCTAACTTGTTACTATTATACCTTATTTATATAACTTGTAAACAACTAAAATCAACCATTCAATTTTGGGTTGTATAGTCTTCTTTTTGTCAATCTATTGATAGATGGACTTGAGGTTGAACAACTTTCATTGTTGCAAATATAGGGTAAGTTGATCCATTGACCATCTTTACTTTGCATCAGTGATAAGTTATCCCTCGATGCACCATATTTTGAATCCATTGACCTAAAGATAGATAATCCCAAAAAGTTGTCCATAACCCTAACTTTAACCTTTTTAAATTTGATTACTACTAACCTATTGTTATCATTATTACCATTTTTATTATTGTTCTTTAGTTATTATGTCATTTATATTTAAGTATTCATCCTCATTATCATTGTACAAATTCCTCATATACACTTTATCATTTATCTTTACTTTATTGTCATCATTTAATAAACAACCAAAACATAATAAAATTATTAGACCAAAAACAAACCACTTTACTTAACCACTTGGCATTTCCCTTACTCTTTTGTGATACTTTGTTCTAAACACTTGAGTTTTATCTGTAACTTACATTTCTATTGTAAGAATGACATCATAGCACCAACTTAGGGGGACATGTTTGTAAGACCATTATCCTTTGTTTAACATATGTCACTTTGCACACATAAGACTTTCTCTTGAGATACCTTACAATGAGACCTTTTTATTTCCTTGTCGGTTACTTTGTATTCATATTTCATAAGCCAAATTTCATAATCAAATAAACAAACTCTTGATTCAACGTCAAATGGCTTTTTCATAATCAAACTCAACATACTTAATAACTACGATTAGTATTGTGCGTTACGAGCCTTAAGTGGTGGAGAATTAGTGAGAATGGAGCTTTCCTACCCTCACTCTGATTATTTTGGATGCAAGACTCTTGGCTTGTTATTTAGAATAATCACCTCCGCCCATATACTTTAATGCAATCTATCACAAACTCTTATCATAAACCCTTGTTTAACCTAAAAAACTCAACACAACCCATAAAACATAATTTTTTGTGGCTTAGAGCACCCATCCTAAAAACCTTTTCTCAAAGTTAAAATCAATCCAACAAACAAACATTTTCTACTTTGAACTATGGAGCTCTAATTCCTCATCCCTGAATGAGGGATACGTAGGCACAAGGGCCCCATTCCTTGGCGAGTACTATAGTAATAAAAACCTCCTCTTTCACACATATTATTTTAAAAAATATAGAATTGATAGATAAATTCCCATGAATGTAAAACACCCCAAATGGTTCCCATGAATACCATGGACGTGAGGGGTGCTAATACCTTCCCCTTGCATAACCGACTCCCGAACCCTAATCTCGGTTGTGAGACGAACCCTATCTTTTCCTTGGCGCTTCCCGTGCGCTCATCTGTTTGAGGGTTTTATTGACTATTTCCTTTTGCCTTCTTAGATAGAGGCATATAAAATAAAATTCAGTGGCGACTCTTTTGACCTTTTTGTTCAGTCAGTCCGATTCTCGTTATCCAAGACCCCGGTGGCGCCAGGTTCCCACAAGACATGACTCCTAGAAAATCGAACCTAGAGAGCATGATGAATATTTTTATGACAACACAAACTCGACAAAATGATGAATTCAAAAGTCAAAACCTCCACACCCATGAGGTACTTAGGCAGCTGACAACAAAAATTGAGTGTATGTCCACACACAATAAGATGCTAGAGACACATATCTCTCAAATAACATAATGGCAAACTTCAAAGTTAGTCCCTTAAGGATCTTTTCCGAGGCAACTCGAGAAAAATCCTAGGAGACAGGTAAATTTTGTTGTCACAAGAAGTGGAAAACAAGTGGGAATTCCTAAGACAGGTAAGGTTCAGGTAGAAATTTCTAAAAATTCAGTTGAGAAAAGGGTAGAGGAAAAGGAGAGTGTTAGTGATAAAGAAGAAGAAATCAAGAAGGATGTGCCGACACCACCTGAAAAGGAGGTGGTCGAAGAGGTAGAAGAGGAAACATCATATGTTTCTCCTCTTTCATACAAGCCTAAGATACATTTCTCATAAAGGATTGTAAAAGCCAAGGTGGAGGCTCACTTCACAAAATTTGAATAAATGATTAAAAATATCTACATGAATGTGCCTTTCACCGAGGTCCTATCCTAGATGCCAATTTATATAAAATTCCTCAAAGAAATCCTCTCCAAAAAGAGGAAGTTGGAGGAACATGAGATTGTTGCCATGATAGCTACCACTAGTATGGTTATTCAAAGTATGCCGCCAAAAATGAAAGATTCTGGAAAATTTTCCATTCTGTGCCAATTGGGCATCATGAATTTTGATAGGGAACTCTGTGATTTGGGGGCTAGCGTTGGCCTAATTCCCCCATCAGTGTGAAAAAGGTTAGTTAAGTACCAAATCAGGGTATTAGAATACGTTCATGTTAAAGTAGGACAGCTATACATACCCATTGATTTCAGTAACATGGATATACAAGAAGACCATTGGGTGCCTATCATAGTTAGCATGCCCTTTTTGTGCATTGCTGGCACAATCATTGATGTGAAAAGGGGTACATTGAGTATCTAAGTAGGAAATGAAAGGATAGTGTCATACCCAAAATTTTGACTAAATTTCCCTTTTATAATTTTAAGGAGCTTTTTAGTTTGAATAAATGAGATAGCTCAGTTGGTAGTGTAGTAAGGAAGTCAAGCATGAGGACTAGGGTTCAAATCCTACCAATGGCTTGTTTTGGTGTTTTAGACTTTTTATTCATATTTTCTCATCATCCCTTTTATTTCTTTTTTTCTTTTTATTTTCATTATTATCATGGTACTATTATTTTTATTTACTATTATTATTATTGTATTATTATTTTTCATTTTGTATTATTCTATTATTATTAGTTTGACTAATTATAGAAAAAAAAACATTGTTTTCATTATTATTACTAATTTGTTATTTTAAAAAAAGACAACGAAAAATATATTATTTTTATTGTTATTATTAAGAAGATAAATGGGATCCAAAAGTCCAACAAAGGACATGGTTCATTCCTTCTTCAAATCATTCCAAATCAATACATAAATCAAACTTTCAATTCCTTCCCATATTGAAATAGAAAATGATCATTTGCCTAAAATTAAAAATCACAATCTTAATTCAATGGTTTCAAAAAATTCAGTATAAATTGAGACAAAAAACCACAACAAGGGAGAGGATAAAAAAAATCTTAAACACAATATTTCAATAGCATCCCCATCAATAAAACACTAACACAAAAACACCCACAAACTAGATTCGATCAAAACAACAAAATCATAAACACCCTGTAAAACCCAATCCATTATCACCATTATACCAAAATCAAACCACCTTCATGACCACCTTCCTTTGACTTTCAAGAAAATCCCAACACAAACCAAATTCACTCATAAAAACAAAAGAAAATCAATAGCAACAACCAACACTAACAAACAAAATACACAACAAAGATAAATAATGAAACTTTGAATAAAATGAAGAATAAAAGAAAAATTGGAGGAGATTGAAAATGTGAATACTCCGATGCACACAATCGGACACCTAGGAAACTCCATTGTCGTGATTAACCGCGATGCCAAAGCCATGTCTTGAATAAATGAGATAGCTCAGTTTGTAGTGTAGTAAGGAAGTCAAGCACAAGGACTAGGGTTCAAATCCTACCAATGGCTTGTTTTTGTGTTTTAGACTTTTTATTCATATTTTCTCATCATCCCTTTTATTTCTTTTTTTCTTCTTTTTTTTCATTATTATCATGGTACTATTATTTTTATTTATTATTATTATTATTGTATTATTATTTTTCATTTTGTATTATTCTATTATTATTAGTTTGACTAATTATAGAAAAAAAATATTGTTTTCATTATTATTACTAAGTTGTTATTTAAAAAAAAAGACAACGAAAAATATATTATTTTTATTGTTATTATTAAGAAGATAAATGGGATCCAAAAGTCCAACAAAGGACATGGTTCATTCCTTCTTCAAATCATTCCAAATCAATACATAAATCAAACTTTGAATTCCTTCCCATATTGAAATAGAAAATGATCATTTGCCTAAAATTAAAAATCACAATCTTAATTCAATGGTTTCAAAAAATTCAGTATAAATTGAGACAAAAAACCACAACAAGGGAGAGGATAAAAAAAATCTTAAACACACGTAAAAAAACCACAACATTCCAATAGCATCACCATCAATAAAACACTAACACAAAAACACCCACAAACTAGATTCGATCAAAACAACAAAATCATAAACACCCTGTAAAAGCCAATCCATTATCACCATTATACCAAAATCAAACCACCTTCATGACCACCTTCCTTTGACTTTCAAGAAAATCCCAACACAAACCAAATTCACTCATAAAAACAAAAGAAAATCAATAGCAACAACCAACACTGACAAACAAAATACACAACAAAGATAAATAATGAAACTTTGAATAAAATGAAGAATAAAAGAAAAATTGGAGGAGATTGAAAATGTGAATACTCCGATGCACACAATCGGACACCTAGGAAACTCCATTGTCGTGAATAACCGCGATACCAAAGCCACGTCTTGTCCGCCCCCTCATCACCATCGCACTGCTGTCGAGAAACATCACACACACCCCTTTCGACCACGCCATCGTCGACGATGTGGGCCTTTCGCCAGACACCATCACTACCCATTATTACTATTTTTGATAAGTATTTATTTTCTTTTTTTCCTCTTTTGATTTCTCAACTATATGTGTTTTTATGTTGTTTGTTGAAGATAGGTGAAGGACCAAGAGAGATGAAGAGGAAGCATCTTTTTCTACTTTGGACCATTTAGGCATGAAAGGAGAAGTTAGACCTTTATGTTTTGTTCTCTTTTGTTTCCTCTATAAATGCATTGGTTTTCCTTTTATTTTGTATTTATGTTATAGTCGCCACTTGGCAGCACGTGTGTCGACATTTCCCTTTTTTCTTTGATCTGTTGGAAACAATGACCAACAAGGGGCGACCCCCACCACTATATTGTATATATGATGTTTTGTTTTTTAAAATTGAATTATTTGTTTTATAAATTAGGGCTTGATTATGGTTAAGTAAAATGGAGCTTAAGTCCTTGGGCCTCACACATCCCTTTTGCTAATACAACCAACTCCTTTTTTTTTAATTCTACTTTGTTGTCTAGTCTTAATTAGTAGCCTAATTATTTTATTCACTTTTAGCACAATAGTTAATTTATTTTTAGCTTTTTAATCTAGTTTTCTTAGTTTCTAATCTAGTCTTTTAGTTTATGAGTTATAACTAACATGATTAAACTTTTAATTTATTTATCTTAGTTAATACTAAAATACCATTTCTCATCTAATCCAAATGCAAAAATGCATATTTCATTCTTTTTATTTTAAAAATACAAAAACAATAAAGAACACAAACATATTTAATTCCGTTTTCATTCAAATTTTAAAATACCAAAAAAATAAAACTTCTAATTCATGGACTTGTACATAAATCATCAAACTATTTTATTAATCAAATTAAACACAATTTGCAAATGGGATAGGTGGATTCACATCTCCTATGTCCCTAAGTAGTTGAAGGTTTAGCGCACGGCGCATCGGTCGACAACTTAAAAAATAAAACATTTAAAACAAACTCATCAAACATATTGTGTGCCCTTGTGCACTCATTCAAAAAACTTTTTTCATAAAAGAATAGTTTGGTCCGTTTAAATGCGAATAGAAACAACGCCTAAGCCTCCATCGTGGGAGCATACATGTATACGTTTAACCGGTAAAATAAGACCTAACAATATTATTTATAATCAAATGACATACAAGTATTTTGTACGAACTACTGAGCTCTGATCTTCTCACTGCACTAGAGGAGGTTCCCATTTAGTACAATAGAAGCGAGGGGTGTTAATACCTTCCTCTCATATATCAGACTGCCGATCCCATATTTGGGTGTGACGACCATCTTATCCATTTATTTCCTTTTAAAGTTTCATCATCATTTCCCATTTCCTTATGAATAAATAAAGAACGATGATGATTGTGTTAGTCTATCCGTGAGTGTGCGATGCACTTCACAAGGTCATATTTTTCGAGTTGGCGACTCTGTTAGGGACAACTACCTAAAGAGATTCAAGTTAATCCTATAATTTTAGGTTTGTGTGTTTTTGTTTATTTGTTTTATTTTTATTCTTTATTTTATTTATGTTATTTTTTGCTTTATTTTTTGTAATTTTTATTTTATATTTTACTTTTCCACTATGGGTTTAATTTCTGTTTGAGTGAGACTCTACACCCGAATTTGAGAAAAACATAAGCTAGTAGGTGGTTGTGTAGTGTGGACAAATGGGACATATATCTCATTTGGAAGGCATGAATATCCCATCCAGAGTAGATCCATTTGAAAGTGCTATTGACCTACAAGTATTTGTAGTAGTGTAATATCAATTAAAAAGATCCTTGACTATATGGACCTTTCTAGAGATCATTAACCGTTATTGTTGATACCAATGGTCTCACCTAGAATAGATCCTTTGTGAGTTTATCGTCATCCTACAAGCATTTATAGTGATGATAGTCCCCTCGACCCAGATCCCTGACTTTGGGAACCTATTCAGATACCTTATCTAAGGAAACTTTAGAACCTAAATGTGAGGGGATTGGATGTTGGAGATTTAGAACCGACCTATCATAGGAAGCCTTTCTATGTAAGGTGTTCTTGTATCATTTTCTACCCCTAAATGCATATGTGTTCTCCTATGCCTATCACTATCCTAAACATGCATGTGGTACGTACATTGCATCTGCATAAAAAATTAGCATACCGAAACATAAAATATTCTTGCATACCCATGCATTTTCATGCATCCACATACATGTATATACATTTTCATATCATTAAGAAAATACTCACATTTCTTCCCCTTCCCCCTTCTCAAACTTGATATGCACTAGCTGATTTCCCGATACTCACAAAGGAACTCGAAAAACGTCTTGAGAAGCCATGGAGGAACTCAAGAGAGGCCAAAGTCTAAGACCTGATCAATAATAAGTAATTAAATTTCAAAGGAGGAACCCCATTGCTGAGCGACCACCGCTTACTTTGACAAGTGTAATAACATCAAGAAGCATCTTCTAAAGTCAATGGTTCAACAAGGAAGCTCATGCCTAGGACAATTAGGTTTTTTTCTAGTTGTAATTTCTTTCTTAGTAAAGTATTGTTTGTATTCAAAATTTGTATTATTTAACTAGTAATTTTAATAAAATAAGAATGAATGCTTTGGGAATCAATTCTTTCGTACTCACTTTTTCTTATGCCTTCAATCTTTATGTATAATGCTTTTTCACTTTTCTCCTTTTAATAGACTTAGAAGGAGAATAATGTAAATGAAGTAACTGAATTTGCTGATGATGCTGTTATTAGTAAGACCTGGCTGACGATGCAAGGCATTGTTTCACTTTCCAAACACTGGAGAAATAAGGAGTTAATCCATAATTAACCCCTTCGTGGCTGAAGTCGATGTTCTCTCTATTTATAAGTAAACCCTTAATCTTAACCAGGGTCAGTGTAGTTCTCAATTAATCTGATGATGCATTCTAATTCAAGAGAACCATTCTATCAGATCACATCAAGAAGAGGTCCAAGCAAATTCTTTCTCTAACGCATCATTCATATTCACATCAAACCATGCTTATCACCTCATTCATATCACATATTCCCTTAGCAAGAAGTATGAAAAGTCAAAAATCCCAATCTTACTTGGCACCTCACAAAAGCCCAATATTACTTGACACCTCATAAAAGCCCAATCTTACTTGACACCTCACAAAAGCCCAATCTTACTTGGCACCTCACAAAAGCCCAAACTTACTTGACACCTCACAAAAGCTTAATCTTACTTGGAACCTCACAAAATCCCAATTTTACTTAGTACCTCACAAAAGCCCAATCCTACTTGGCACCTCTCAAAATCCCAACCTCACCTGGCATTCACCCAGTACCTCAAATCAAAAATCCCAATCTTGATTGGCGCATAACATTTATAAGCTTAGACCCCGACCTCGCTCGACACATCTAAAAATCCCAACCTTGCTTGGCACCTTACAAAATACCCACCCCACTAAACACTTACTCGGAAACCAAATTTTCATTAACACTTGTGTAATCACACATCATGCATTTCTAACACATTGGATAATCAATCATCTTACTTCATGTATAAAAACAAATCTACATTATCGTGCATAACATGATACATGGTACTCATCCTCATTCCTAAAGATCATATGTCACGTGTACTATGTAAGCCTCTCAAAAGCCCAACATTGTTTGAAACCTCACAAAAACCCAGTTGTTGTCTAGAAAATTATTTCAAAGCCTAGTTCTCGTATGGAAAATCATTTTTAGAGCCCAGTTCTCGTATGAAAAATCATTTTCAAAGCTTATTTCTTGTATGGAAAATCATTTTCGAAGCCCATTTCCCGTTTGGAAAATCGTTCCAAAGCCCAGTTCTCGTCTGACAAATCATTTCAAAGTCCAATTCTCGTATGGAAAATCATTTTAAATCCCAGTTTGGTCTAGAAAATTGTTTCAGAGCCTAGTTCTTGTCTCGTGAATCATTTCAAAGCCCAATTCCTGTATGACAAATCATTTCAAAGTATGGTTCACATCTAACAGCCTCCATTTCAAAGGCCAGTTCCATCTGGAGAACCACATTCAAGTCTAGTTCTCAATTGGAAATCAAACATTGCATTCATGCATCATATCACGTGTAGCATATCCAAGAAAATGGAGCATTACGTCATACAACTCAAACATGTGTACATAACATAACATAACATGCATATATCACATAACATAACATGCATACATAATATAGATACACATCATAGGCTAAAGACCTAGGAATCCTCATAAAAGGTCAAACCAGTCCGCGGCTAAGTCAGTAATAACTATCCACTCAAGCTAACCCCTAACACTTTTCACACTTTTTTGACGGTGAGTCGGTCTTAAAGACAGTCCACAACGAGTATCCATGGAACTTACTCCCCAAGCAGGGAATACTTAGAAACATTATCCTCAGTATGTCCTGATGGTATGCCATTCCCTTAACAGATCCTTGTGGGATTTCCTAAACCCTCCCCGATAATTGGGCTCCTTAGGGAACCTCTCCTGGAAACATATTCCCTAGTAGATAGTCATCACATCCCTAGTATAGAAACCATATTCTTTAACCAGCCCCTCTTAATTTATTCTTCTCGAAGAATGCCCAAATAGAAGTTTTGCTATAGAACTGTCCATAATACTTATTTTGCTCCAGTCATGTCCACGATACCTTTATTTCTCTAGTTCCATACATGAAATCCTTTGGTCACATGATATCCTTTTCAAGTGGATTTCCTCAAACAAGTCTAATGGTCAAAATTTGTCACCGAGAAGGAATATAATATGTTATTACACAAAGGCAACTATATCTCATGGTTTATTTTGGTTCTTACACCAATGAGGGTTTTATTACAAGTTCCATCTCGATGTAGGTTTCTCGGTTCCTACACCGTGGAAGCTATTAATATGAGTTTTATCTTGATGTAGGCTTCTCGGTTCTTACACCATAATAAGTCTTTCACCGAGTTTTATTTTGATGAGAGTACAATTTCGAGTACTACGATAGAAATATTTTGATTTTGAGTCCCACATGAGTCCCATGATAGACAGTGTTTGATTTTGAGTCCCATGATAGTGAGGGTTTGATTTTGAGTCCAACACGAGTCCCATGATAAAGAGAGTTTGATTTTGAGTCCTACATGAGTCCCCTGATATACAGAGTTTGATTTTGAATCCCACAAGAGTCCCATGATAGTGAGAGTTTGATTTTAAGTCCCACACGTGTCCCATGATAGAGAGAGATTGATTTTGAGTCCCACGCGAGACCCATGATAGAGAGAGTTTAAGTTTAAGTCCCACATTAGTTCCATGATAGTGAGGGTTTTATTTTGAGTCCCACATGAGTCCCATGATAGAGAGAGTTTATTTTTAGTCCCACATGAGTCCTATGATAAGAAAAGTGAGATTTTGAATCCCACATGAGTCCCAAGATGGAGAGAGTTTGATTTTGAGTACCAGACGAGTCCAATAATAATGAGATTTTGATTTTGAGTCCCACACGGGTCCTATGATAAAGAGAGTTTGATTTTGAGTCTCACACGAGTCCCATGATAGTGAGACTTTAATTTTGAGTCCCATGACAGAGACATTTTGGTTTTGATTCCCTTACGAGTCCCATGATAGTGAAAGTTTGGTTTTGAGTCCCACACGAGTCCCATGATAGAGAAAGTTTGATTTTAAGTTTCACATGAGTCCCATGACAGTGAGAGTTTTATTTTGAGTCCCACACGAATCCCATGATATTGAGAGTTCGATTTTGAGTCCCACACGAGTCATATGATAGAAAGAGAGTTTGATTTTGAGTCCCACATGAGTCCCATGATAGTGAGAGTTTCATTTTGAGTCCTATGATAGAGAGAGTTTGATTTTGAGTCCCACACGTGTACCGTCATAGAGAGAGTTTGAGTTTAAGTTCCACATGAGTCCTATGATAGTGAGTGTTTTATTTTGAGTTCCACATGAGTCCCATGATAGAGAGAGTTTTATTTTGAGTCCCACACGAGTCCCATGATATGGAGAGTTTGATTTTGAGTTCCGCATGAGTCCTGTGATAGAGAGAGTTTGATTCTGAGTGCCATGTGAGTCCCTTAATAGTGATATTTTAATTTTGAGTCCCACATGAGTCATACGATAGAGAGAGTTTGAATTTCTGTCTTACACAAGTCCCATGATAATGAAATTTTGATTTTGTGTCCCACATAGGTCCCATGATAAAGATATTTTCATTTTGAGTCTCACATAAGCCCCATGTTAGTGAAAGTTTGATTTTGAGTCCCACACGAGTCCCATGATAGAGGAAGTCTGATTTTACGTCCCACACGATTCCAATGACAGTGAGAGTTTGATTTTGAGTTCCGCACGAGTCCTATGATATAGAGAGTTTGATTTTGAGTCTCACACAAGTCCAATGATAGTGAGAGTTTGATTTTTAGTCCCACGCGTGTCCTATGATAGAGAGAGTTTAATTTTGATTCCCACACGAGACCCATGATAGTGAGAGTTTGATATTGAGTCCCACAGGAGCTCATGATAGAGAGAGTTTAATTTTGAGTCTCATACGAGTCCGATGATAGAGAGAGTTTGTTTGAGTCCCACACGTGTCCCATCATAGTGAGAGATTGATTTTGAGTCCTACACGAGACCCATGATAGAGAGAGTTTGAGTTTAAGTCCCATATGAGTCCCACGATAGTGGGTGTTTTATTTTGAGTCCCACATGAGTCCCATGATAGAGAGAATTTGATTTTGAGTCCCACACGAGTCTTATAATATGGAGAGTTTGATTTTGAGTCCCACACGAGTCCCATGATAGAGAGTTTGATTTTGAGTGTCACACGAGTCCCATAATACTGAAATTTTGATTTTGAGTCCTATGATTGAGAGAGATTGATTTTGAGTCTAACATGATTCCCATGATAATGAGAATTTGATTTTAAGTCCCACACGAGTCCCGTGATAGAAAGATTTTGATTTTGAGTCCCACACGAGTCCCATGATAGTGAAAGTTTGATTTTGAGTCCCATATGAGTCCTATGATAAAGAAAGTGTGATTTTGAGTCCCACACGAGTCCCATGATAGTGAGAGTTTGATTTTGAGTCCCACATGAATCCCATGATATAAAGAATTTGATTTTGAGACCCCCACGGGTCATATGATAAAGAGAGTTTGGTTTTGAGTCGCACTTGAGTCCCATGATAGTGAAAGTTTGATTTTGAGTCTCATGATAGAGAGAGTTTGGTTTTGATTCACACATGTGTACTGTGATAGAGAGAGTTTGAGTTTAAGTTCCACATGAGTCCCATGATAGTGAGTGTTTTATTTTGAATCCCACATGAGTCTCATAATAGAGAGGTATTTATTTTGAGTCTCACACGAGTCCCATCATATGGAGAGTTTGATTTTGAGTTCCACACGAGTCCCCTGATAGAGAGAGTTTGATTCTGAGTGCCATGTGAGTCCCTTAATAGTGATATTTTGATTTTGAGTCCCACATGAGTCATACGATAGAGAGAGTTTGAATTTCTGTCTTACACAAGTCCCATGATAATGAAATTTTGATTTTGTGTCCCACATAGGTCCCATGATAAAGATATTTTAATTTTGAGTCTCACATAAGCCCTATGTTAGTGAAAGTTTGATTTTGAGTCCCACACGAGTCCCCTGATAGAGGAAGTCTGATTTTACGTCCCACACGATTCCAATGACAGTGAGAGTTTGATTTTGAGTTCCGCACGAGTCCTATGATATAGAGAGTTTGATTTTGAGTCTCACACAAGTCCAATGATAGTGAGAGTTTGATTTTTAGTCCCACACGTGTCCTATGATAGATAGAGTTTAATTTTGATTCCCACACGAGACCCATGATAGTGAGAGTTTGATATTGAGTCCCATAGGAGCTCATGATTGAGAGAGTTTAATTTTGAGTCTCATACGAGTCCGATGATAGAGAGAGTTTGTTTGAGTCCCACACGTGTCCCATCATAGTGAGAGATTGATTTTGAGTCCTACACGAGACCCATGATAGAGAGAGTTTGAGTTTAAGTCCCATATGAGTCCCACGATAGTGGGTGTTTTATTTTGAGTCCCACATGAGTCCCATGATAGAGAGAATTTGATTTTGAGTCCCACACGAGTCTTATAATATGGAGAGTTTGATTTTGAGTCCCACACGAGTCCCATGATAGAGAGTTTGATTTTGAGTGTCACACGAGTCCCATAATAGTGAAATTTTGATTTTGAGTCCTATGATTGAGAGAGATTGATTTTGAGTCTAACATGATTCCCATGATAGTGAGAATTTGATTTTAAGTCCCACACGAGTCCCGTGATAGAAAGATTTTGATTTTGAGTCCCACACGAGTCCCATGATAGTGAAAGTTTGATTTTGAGTCCCATATGAGTCCTATGATAAAGAAAGTATGATTTTGAGTCCCACACGAGTCCCATGATAGTGAGAGTTTGATTTTGAGTCCCACACGAATCCCATGATATAAAGAATTTGATTTTGAGACCCCCACGGGTCATATGATAAAGAGAGTTTGGTTTTGAGTCGCACTTGAGTCCCATGATAGTGAAAGTTTGATTTTGAGTCTCATGATAGAGAGAGTTTGGTGTTGATTCCCACATGTGTACTGTGATAGAGAGAGTTTGAGTTTAAGTTCCACATGAGTCCCATGATAGTGAGTGTTTTATTTTGAATCCCATACGAGTCTTGTAACACCCCAATAAAATAAAGTAATTATTTAAATTAAGTCAATAGTATATTTATTAACTTAATTAAATAATAATTGGAATATTATTATTGGGATTATTATTATTGGATTATTTTATTATTATTATTGGAATAAAAGTAGAATCAGTAAAAAGGTCCCATTTGGGTAAAAAGAGTTATTTTCACGTGAAAAGGAAAAAGAGACAGAAAAGTGGAAAAGGGAAAAGAGCAAAGAGCCAGAGAACGAGGGTTGAAGGAAGGAAAAGCTTGGAGCTCAGAAATTTGCCGGATTAACTCAGGTAAGGGGGGTTTATCATTGTTTAATGGGTATTATGGGATAATATGTAATGGGTAGTGATAAACCATTGAATTGTCTCTAATTGGAATGATGCATGATGAAATTGGGAATTTTTGGATGAACGAAATTGGATTATAACCGAAAAGAATTCGTAGGAATTAGACGTAATAGTGTTAGAATTTGTGAAATCGAATAGGGTATGATTCGTGTTAGATGATATAACGAACGATGTGTGAAAATTGGACTGTGGAAGGTTGAATTGGGTAGATCTCGTAGCAGAGAAAGCCATTGCAGATCTGGAAATTCTGGTTTCTGGTCATACGCGTATGGCACTAGGCAATACGCGTATGAGGTGGCCTGATACGCGTATGGCACTAGGCAGTACGCGTATGGATGAGGAAGATGATGTTTTGAACGTGTTTTGGTCTCTGTTGGTACGCGTATGGGGAAGTGATACGCGTAGCATACGCGTATGAGGTGGTGATACGCGTATGGGAATTGGTCAGGAGATGCGCCATACGCGTATGGGGATAGGCAATACGCGTATGGGCAGGATTGTGATTTCCCTGAGCTGTTGTTGTGCAGTTTTTAGCTGTTCAGCTGAGTAATGCAATTTAGCTGATGTGTGATATATTAGGGATCATTTCCCGTGGTTTTGAGTAGTGTAGGTATTAGTAGAGTGTGCTAATAATGTGGTTGTTATTTGGCATGATCTGATATGCTTATGTGATAAAATACTGATGATGTGTGATGGTATGCATGATGTTGTGAATGTATCAGTTATGTGTGCATTTGTGAATAGACTGTTTTATGGCTTAGAGTGTGAGCATATGTCTATTCTTGAATTGTTGTTGATGATTTAGCATTGCTAGGTGATTAGCATGCATATTATGGCCTTTATGGTGGTAGCTAATTCCCATGGTGAGGAATTAGTGATGTTGGGCATTTTGGATTGTTGTTGATGTTTGCATGCTAGGTGATTAGCGTGCATAGCATGGCCCTTGGGGTGGTAGCTAATTCCCATGGTGAGGAATTAGTGATGTGAGTCACTAGGTCTCAAATGAGTGGGACTAGTGAGCTTGGTAGCCGTACCTGGATTTGGTCGGTGAAGTTGAACTATATGTTCACGAATAGTCGGTACCGCATGCATGGAGTCTCATTGCATAATGTATGTATGGCGTATAATATGAATGGATGTATTCCAATATTATACGTGTGTTTTGTGTTGATGTTGAGTATGATGTGAGATTATACATGTGCTTTATGTTACTGTTGAGTATGATGTTTGAGTTGGTGTGCCGTTACTGAAAGTGTGTTATGATTAGGGTGATGAAATGTGTTATTTACTTAGCATTACATGATATTTCATAATGCTTATTATATCGATTGAGGAACTCACCCTTACAACTATTTTTCAGGTAACCGCAGTGATTGAGTAGGAGCTAGTGCTTGGAGTCTAGTGTAGTTCCTTAGTGGGTCATGCTCTGGTAGATGTAACATCGGGATGGGATGTTTTAACTTGTTTTAATTGTTTATTGTGGTTGTTGAACCAATTACATGTAATATGCTACATGTTTTGCATGATCGATTTGATCTTTATCCGCTGCGAATTATGCAAATGTTTTATTTGATTAAATGAATGAGCATGACAGGATAATTTGGAACATGGTGTGAAGTGTTTGTGTGACACCCTTAAATGGCATAATTACTCTGATTTATATATGTTGTTTTAATTAAATATTTGGGGTATTTTAGAAGGGTGTTACATTAGTGGTATCAGAGCATAGTCGGTCGAGTCGAGTCGTAATTATGTTGTTTCCCCTGTACGGGATAGGTGTTGTGTAACCCTATCAGTAACTATTGTTTTAACTTGTTGGGTTTTCAGAATAGAATGGCTGGAAGAGGTAGAGACGATGCTGCGATTGCTGAGGCTCTGGGTATGCTAGCTGGAGTACTTGGAGGGAACCCGAATGTTGTGGGAATGGGAGCTGCTCGCCAACTGAGTGAGTTCCAGAAGAACAATCCTCCAATGTTCAAGGGAGCATACGATCCAGATGGTGCTCAGAAGTGGTTGAAGGAGATAGAGAGGATCTTCCGAGTGACTGAGTGTGCCGATAACCAGAAGGTCAGGTTCGGTACGCATATGCTGTCAGAGGAAGCAGATGATTGGTGGGTTGCTACCCGCACTGAGTTGGAAACTGCTGGGAATACTGAGATCACTTGGGCTGTGTTCAGAGAGAGATTCCTGAGGAAGTATTTTCCAGAGGATGTTAGAGGAAAGAAAGAGATAGAGTTCTTAGAATTGAAGCAGGGTAACCGGTCTGTTACTGAGTATGCTGCTAAGTTCACAGAGCTGTCGAAGTATTACACTCCCTATAATGAGGCTGCTGGGGAATTTTCGAAATGTGTGAAGTTTGAGAACGGGTTACGTCCCGAGATTAAGTAGGCTATTGGGTATCAGCGGATCAGAGTGTTTTCTGACTTGGTTGACTGTTGCAGGATTTTTGAACAGGATTCCAGAGCCAGAGCGGAAAGCTATCAGCAGAGGGTTGATAGGAAAGGCAAGAATCAGAATGACCATGGAAAACCGTATGCAGCTGGCAAGGGTTTTCAGAGACAGAGTGGGATGAAGAGGCCTAGTGGGGGAGACTCTAGTGCTCCTGCTAAGTGTTACAGATGTGGCCAGGCTGGACATCGTTTCCATGAGTGTGCTAGTGTTGAGAAGAAGTGTTTCAAGTGTGGTAAAGGTGGTCATTTGGCTGCAGAGTGCCGGTTGAAGACTCTGACTTGCTTCAACTGTGGAGAGGTGGGCCATATCAGTCCACAGTGTCCTAAGCCGAAGAAAGAGAATCAGTCGGGTGGAAAGGTCTTTGCTTTATCAGGTTTTGAGACTTTTGCAGATGATCGTTTGATCCGAGGTACGTGTTATATTAATGGCTTTCCTCTTGTAGCTATTATTGACACCGGTGCTACTCATTCCTTTATATCTTTGGGTTGTGCTGTGAAACTTAAGTTAGAGATATCTGAGATGCGTGGAAGTATGGTGATTGATACTCCTGCGAAGGGTTCAGTGACTACTACTTCAGTTTGTTTGAATTGTCCTTTGAGTATTTTTGGTAGAGACTTTGGGATAGACCTTGTGTGTCTTCCACTAGTGCAGATTGATGTTATCTTGGGTATGAACTGGTTGGTGTTTAACCGAGTTTCTATCAACTGTTTTGATAAGACTGTGATATTTCCTGAGATTGAGGAAGGAGAGAGTTTGTTTCTATCAGCAAGGCAGGTGGATGAGGCAGTAGCAGATGGGGCAGAGTTGTTTATGCTGTTAGCGACTTTGGAGGCTAAAGATAAACTGGTGATTTGCGATCTAGCCGTGGGGTGTGATTTTCCTGATGTGTTTCCTAAAGAAGTGAATGAATTACCGCCAGAGCGTGAAGTTGAGTTCTCGATTGATTTGGTACCTGGTACTAGACCGATATCGATGGCTCCGTACCGTATGTCTGCTGTTGAGTTAGCTGAATTGAAGAGTCAGCTGGAAGATCTGTTGGATAAGAAGTTTATTCGTCCGAGTGTGTCACCGTGGGGTGCACCAGTGTTATTGGTTAAGAAGAAAGAAGGTACTATGAGGTTGTGTGTGGACTACAGGCAACTGAATAAAGTGACGATCAAGAATCGGTATCCTTTGCCGAGGATTGATGATTTGATGGATCAGTTGGTTGGTGCGAGCGTGTTCAGCAAGATAGATTTGAGATCGGGATATCATCAGATACGTGTGAAAACTGAGGATATTCAGAAGACTGCTTTCAGAACAAGGTATGGACATTATGAGTATTCTGTAATGCCTTTTGGTGTGACTAATGCGCCTGGAGTATTTATGGAGTATATGAATAGGATTTTCCATCCGTACCTAGACAAGTTTGTTGTGGTGTTTATTGATGACATTTTGGTGTATTCGAAATCTGAAAAAGAGCATGCTGAGCATTTGAGAGTGGTTTTAGGAGTTCTACAAGAAAAGAAGTTATTTGCTAAACTGTCGAAGTGTGAATTTTGGTTAGAAGAAGTTAGTTTTCTTGGTCATGTGATTTCAAGAGGTGGTGTTGCTGTTGATCCTTCTAAGATAGAAGCGGTATCTAAGTGGGAAGCTCCTAAGTCTGTTGCTGAGATTCGAAGTTTCCTTGGTTTGGCTGGTTATTATAGAAAGTTCATTGAGGGATTTTCTAAGTTGGCGTTACCGTTGACGATGTTGACTAGAAAGGGGCAAGCATTTGTTTGGGATTCAAAATGTGAAGAAGGTTTCCAAGAGTTAAAGAGGAGGTTAACTACTGCTCCTATTCTGATATTACCGAGTTCGTCGGAATCATTTGAGGTTTACTGTGATGCTTCATTGTTAGGTTTGGGTGGTGTGTTGATGCAGAATAAGCAGGTTATAGCTTATGCTTCGAGACAACTGAGGGTTCATGAGAGGAACTATCCGACGCACGATTTAGAGTTGGCAGCTGTGGTGTTTGTTCTGAAGTTATGGAGGCATTATTTGTATGGGTCAAGACTTGAGGTTTTCAGTGACCATAAAAGTTTAAAGTATTTGTTTGATCAGAAAGAGCTGAATATGAGACAAAGGAGATGGTTAGAATTTCTGAAGGATTATGACTTTGGTTTGAATTACCATCCGGGTAAAGCAAATGTAGTGGCTGATGCATTGAGTTGGAAATCATTACATATGTCTATGTTAATGGTTAAAGAATTGGATTTAATTGAGCAGTTTAGAGACTTGAGTTTGGTGTGTGAGAGTACTCACAATAGTGTTAAATTGGGAATGTTGAAGTTAACGAGTGGTATTCTGGATGAGATTAGAGAGGGTCAGAAATCCGATGTACTTTTGGTTGATAAGTTGACTCTAGTGAATCAAGGTCAAGGTGGTGAATTCAGAGTTGATGAGAATGGTATTTTGAAATTTGGTAATCGGGTGTGTATTCCGGATGTTACCGAACTTAAGAAGAGTATTCTTGAAGAAGGACATCGCAGTGGCTTGAGTATTCATCCTGGAGCTACGAAGATGTATCATGATTTGAAAAGGTTATTTTGGTGGCCGGGGATGAAAAGAGAAATTGCGAGTTTTGTTTATTCTTGTTTGACTTGTCAGAAGTCAAAGATTGAGCATCAGAAGCCGTCTGGGCTAATGCAACCGTTGGCTATTCCAGAGTGGAAGTGGGATAGTATCAGTATGGATTTTGTTTCTGGATTACCGAGGACAAGTAAGAATTTTGAAGCTATTTGGGTGATTGTGGATAGATTGACGAAGTCGGCTCATTTCATTCCGATCAGAATGGATTATCCGTTAGAGAGATTGGCTGAGTTGTATATTGAGAAGATTGTAAGTTTGCATGGTATTCCGTCGAGTATTGTTTCGGACAGAGATCCTAGATTTACATCGAAGTTCTGGGAAGGTTTGCAGAGGGCTTTGGGAACTAAGTTGAGATTGAGTTCTGCATATCATCCGCAGACTGATGGTCAGACTGAGAGGACGATTCAGTCACTAGAGGATCTTTTGAGGGCTTGTGTTTTGGAAAAGGGAGGTGCTTGGGATTGTTATTTGCCTTTGATTGAGTTTACCTACAACAATAGTTTTCATTCGAGCATTGGTATGGCACCGTTTGAAGCTTTGTATGGTAGGAGATGTCGGACACCTTTATGTTGGTATGAGTCCGGTGAGAGTGCTGTGGTTGGACCGGAGATTGTTCAACAAACTACGGAAAAGATTAGGATGATTCAGGAGAAGATGAGAATTGCTCAGAGTCGTCAGAAGAGTTATCACGACGAGAGGAGGAAATCACTTGAGTTTCAAGAAGGAGATCATGTGTTTCTTCGTGTTACTCCGATAACTGGGGTTGGTCGAGCTTTGAAGTCAAAGAAGTTGACACCTCGATTTATTGGTCCTTATCAGATTTTGGAGAGGATAGGGGAAGTAGCCTATCGTATCGCTTTACCGCCGTCGCTTGCGAATTTGCATGAGGTTTTTCATGTGTCTCAGCTGAGGAGGTACATTCATGATCCGTCGCATGTAGTCCAAGTAGATGATGTACAGGTGAGAGATAACCTGACTGTTGAAACATCACCTATGAGGATCGAGGATCGAGAGTTGAAGCAGTTGCGGGGTAAAGAGATTGCCTTGGTGAAGGTAGCTTGGGGAGGACCAGCAGGTGGCAATGTGACTTGGGAACTTGAGAGTTAGATGAAAGAGTCTTATCCGGAGTTATTCGCTAGAGGTATGTTTTCGAGGACGAAAACTCTTTTAGTGGAGGAGAGTTGTAACACCCCAATAAAATAAAGTAATTATTTAAATTAAGTCAATAGTATATTTATTAACTTAATTAAATAATAATTGGAATATTATTATTGGGATTATTATTATTGGATTATTTTATTATTATTATTGGAATAAAAGTAGAATCAGTAAAAAGGTCCCATTTGGGTAAAAAGAGTTATTTTCACGTGAAAAGGAAAAAGAGACAGAAAAGTGGAAAAGGGAAAAGAGCAAAGAGCCAGAGAACGAGGGTTGAAGGAAGGAAAAGCTTGGAGCTCAGAAATTTGCCGGATTAACTCAGGTAAGGGGGGTTTATCATCGTTTAATGGGTATTATGGGATAATATGTAATGGGTAGTGATAAACCATTGAATTGTCTCTAATTGGAATGATGCATGATGAAATTGGGAATTTTTGGATGAACGAAATTGGATTATAACCGAAAAGAATTCGTAGGAATTAGACGTAATAGTGTTAGAATTTGTGAAATCAAATAGGGTATGATTCGTGTTAGATGATATAACGAACGATGTGTGAAAATTGGACTGTGGAAGGTTGAATTGGGTAGATCTCGTAGCAGAGAAAGCCATTGCAGATCTGGAAATTCTGGTTTCTGGTCATACGCGTATGGCACTAGGCAATACGCGTATGAGGTGGCCTGGTACGCGTATGGCACTAGGCAGTACGCGTGTGGATGAGGAAGATGATGTTTTGAACGTGTTTTGGTCTCTGTTGGTACGCGTATGGGGAAGTGATACGCGTAGCATACGCGTATGAGGTGGTGATACGCGTATGGGAATTGGTCAGGAGATGCGCCATACGCGTATGGGGATAGGCAATACGCGTATGGGCAGGATTGTGATTTCCCTGAGCTGTTGTTGTGCAGTTTTTAGCTGTTCAGCTGAGTAATGCAATTTAGCTGATGTGTGATATATTAGGGATCATTTCCCGTGGTTTTGAATAGTGTAGGTATTAGTAGAGTGTGCTAATACTGTGGTTGTTATTTGGCATGATCTGATATGCTTATGTGATAAAATACTGATGATGTGTGATGGTATGCATGATGCTGTGAATGTATCAGTTATGTGTGCATTTGTGAATAGACTGTTTTATGGCTTAGAGTGTGAGCATATGTCTATTCTTGAATTGTTGTTGATGATTTAGCATTGCTAGGTGATTAGCATGCATATTATGGCCTTTATGGTGGTAGCTAATTCCCATGGTAAGGAATTAGTGATGTTGGTCATTTTGGACTGTTGTTGATGTTTGCATGCTAGGTGATTAGCGTGCATAGCATGGCCCTTGGGGTGGTAGTTAATTCCCATGGTGAGGAATTAGTGATGTGAGTCACTAGGTCTCAAATGAGTGGGACTAGTGAGCTTGGTAGCCGTACCTGGATTTGGTCGGTGAAGTTGAACTATATGTTCACGAATAGTCGGTACCGCATGCATGGAGTCTCATTGCATAATGTATGTATGGCGTATAATATGAATGGATGTATTCCAATATTATACGTGTGTTTTGTGTTGATGTTGAGTATGATGTGAGATTATACATGTGCTTTATGTTACTGTTGAGTATGATGTTTGAGTTGGTGTGCCGTTACTGAAAGTGTGTTATGATTAGGGTGATGAAATGTGTTATTTACTTAGCATTACATGATATTTCATAATGCTTATTATATCGATTGAGGAACTCACCCTTACAACTATTTTTCAGGTAACCGCAGTGATTGAGTAGGAGCTAGTGCTTGGAGTCTAGTGTAGTTCCTTAGTGGGTCATGCTCTGGTAGATATAACATCGGGATGGGATGTTTTAACTTGTTTTAATTGTTTATTGTGGTTGTTGAACCAATTACATGTAATATGCTACATGTTTTGCATGATCGATTTGATCTTTATCCGCTGCGAATTATGCAAATGTTTTATTTGATTAAATGAATGAGCATGACAGGATAATTTGGAACATGGTGTGAAGTGTTTGTGTGACACCCTTAAATGGCATAATTACTCTGATTTATATATGTTGTTTTAATTAAATATTTGGGGTATTTTAGAAGGGTGTTACAAGTCTCATAATAGAGAGGTATTTATTTTGAGTCTCACACGAGTCCCATCATATGGAGAGTTTGATTTTGAGTTCCACACGAGTCCCCTGATAGAGAGAGTTTGATTTTGAGTGCCATGTGAGTCCCTTAATAGTGATATTTTGATTTTGAGTCCCACATGAGTCATACGATAGAGAGAGTTTGAATTTCTGTCTTACACAAGTCCCATGATAATGAAATTTTGATTTTGTGTCCCACATAGGTCCCATGATAAAGATATTTTAATTTTGAGTCTGACATAAGCCCCATGTTAGTGAAAGTTTGATTTTGAGTCCCACACGAGTCCCATGATAGAGGAAGTCTGATTTTACGTCCCACACGATTCCAATGACAGTGAGAGTTTGATTTTGAGTTCCGCACGAGTCCTATGATATAGAGAGTTTGATTTTGAGTCTCACACAAGTCCAATGATAGTGAGAGTTTGATTTTTAGTCCCACGCGTGTCCTATGATAGAGAGAGTTTAATTTTGATTCCCACACGAGACCCATGATAGTGAGAGTTTGATATTGAGTCCCACAAGAGCTCATGATAGAGAGAGTTTAATTTTGAGTCTCATACGAGTCCGATGATAGAGAGAGTTTGTTTGAGTCCCACACGTGTCCCATCATAGTGAGAGATTGATTTTGAGTCCTACACGAGACCCATGATAGAGAGAGTTTGAGTTTAAGTCCCATATGAGTCCCACGATAGTGAGTGCTTTATTTTGAGTCCCACATGAGTCCCATGATAGAGAGAATTTGATTTTGAGTCCCACACGAGTCTTATAATATGGAGAGTTTGATTTTGAGTCCCACACGAGTCCCATGATAGAGAGTTTGATAGAGAGAGTTTATTTTTAGTCCCACATGAGTCCCATAATACTGAGTACTGCACGGGCCCATGATAGAGAGAGTTTAATTTCGAGTCTCATACGAGTCCCATGATAAAGAGAGTTTGTTTGAGTCCCACACGTGTCCCATCATATTGAGAGATTGATTTTGAGTCCTACACGAGACCCATGATAGAGAGAGTTTGAGTTTAAGTCCCATATGAGTCCCACGATAGTGAGTGTTTTATTTTGAGTCCCACATGAGTCCCATGATAGAGAGATTTTGATTTTGAGTCCCACACGAGTCTTATAATATGGAGAGTTTGATTTTGAGTCCCACACGAGTCCCATGATAGAGAGTCTGATTTTGAGTGTCACACGAGTCCCATAATAGTGAAAATGTGATTTTGAGTCCTATGATTGAGAGAGATTGATTTTGAGTCTAACATGATTCCCATGATAGTGAGAATTTGATTTTAAGTCCCACACGAGTCCCGTGATAGAAAGATTTTGATTTTGAGTCCCACACGAGTCCCATGATAGTGAAAGTTTAATTTTGAGTCCCACATGGGTCCTATGATAAAGAAAGTATGATTTTGAGTCCCACACGAGTCCCATGATAGTGAGAGTTTGATTTTGAGTCCCACACGAATCCCATGATATAAAGAATTTGATTTTGAGACTCCCACGGGTCATATGATAAAGAGAGTTTGGTTTTGAGTCTCACTTGAGTCCCATGATAGTGAAAGTTTGATTTTGAGTCTCATGATAGAGAGAGTTTGGTTTTGATTCCCACATGTGTACTGTGATAGAGAGAGTTTGAGTTTAAGTTCCACATGAGTCCCATGATAGTGAGTGTTTTATTTTGAATCCCACATGAGTCCCATGATAGAGAGGTACTTATTTTGAGTCTCACACGAGTCCCATCATATGGAGAGTTTGATTTTGAGTTCCACACGAGTCCCCTGATAGAGAGAGTTTGATTTTGAGTGCCACACGAGTCCCTTAATAGTGATATTTTAATTTTGAGTCCCACGTGAGTCCTATGATAAATAGAGTTTGAATTTCAGTGTTACACAAGTTCCATGATAATGAAAGTTATATTTTGTGTCCCACACAGGTCCCATGTTAAAGATCTTTTGATTTTGCATCTCACAAAAGTTCCATGATAGTGAAAGTTTTTTTTTGAGTCCCACACGAGTCTCATGATAGAGAAAGTTTGATTTTGCGTCCCATACAAGTCCCAAGAAAGTGAGAGTTTAATTTTGAGTTCCTCACGAGTCCCATCATATAGAGAGTTTGATTTTGAGTCTCACACAAGTCCAATGATAGTGACAGTTTGATTTTGAGTCCCACACGAGTCCCATGATAGAGAGAGTTTGATTTTGATTCCCACACAAGACCCATGATGGTGAAAGTTTGATATTGAGTACCGCACGAGCCCATGATAGAGAGAGTTTAATTTTGAGTCTCATACGAGTCCCATGATAGAGAGAGTTTGATTTTGAGTCCCACATGTGTCCCATGATAGAGAGAGATTGATTTTGAGTCCCACACGAGACCCATGATAGAGAGAGTTTGAGTTTAAGTCCCACATGAGTCCCATGATTATAAGTGTTTTATTTTGTGTCTCACATGAGTCCCATGATTATAAGTGTTTTATTTTGTGTCTCACATGAGTCCCATGATAGAGAGAGTTTGATTTTGAATCCCACACGAGTCCCATGATATGGAGAGTTTGATTTTGATTCCCACACGAGTCCCATGATAGAGAGAGTTTGATTTTGAGTGCCACACGAGTCCCATAATAGTTACAATTTGATTTGGAGTCCCACATGAGTCCTATGATAGAGAGAGTTTGATTTTGAGTCTCACACGATTCCCATGATAGTGAGAGTTTGATTTTAAGTCCCACACGAGTCCCATGATAAAGAGATTTTTATTTTGAGTCTCACATGAGTCCCATGATAGTGAAAGTTAATTCTAGTCCCATACGAGTCCTATGAAAGAGAAAGTTTGATATTTGAATTCCGCATGAGTCCCATGACGGTGAGAGTTTGATTTTGAGTCCCACACGAGTCACATGATATAGAGAGTTTTATTTTGAGTCTCAAATGAGTACGATGATAGTGAGAGTTGATTTTGAGTCCCACAAGTGTTCCATGATAGAGAGAGTTTGATTTTGAGTCCCACACGAGTCCCATGATAGAGTGAATTTGATTTTGATTCCCACACGAGTCCCATGATTTAGAGAGTTTGATTTTGAGTCCCACAAGAGTCCCATAATAGCGAGAGTTTTATTTCAAGTCCCATACGAGTATCATAATACAACAATGTCATTTAGCTTGATTCGTACACCATTGTCATTCTATTTTGGTCCTTACATTACTGTCATTTTATTTCGGGTCATACACCACTCTTTACTTTCGGTTCTAACACTGTTGTCATTCTATTTCGGTTCTTACACCGTTGTTATTGTAGGTGTTTAATTGGCTGCATTGTATGGTAAAACACAAATGTCTTGACTGATGTCATGACATGTATATGTAACTACATTGTAGTTACTGCAGGACTAGCTAACACAGGATTATTGAATGCTGTGACATTCATACCTGTCAACAGATACTAAGGAACAGAAGCTCTGTTAGAACTTAGTATTCACTTGCAGTCTGGTTATCAAGGAAGAACCAGACCTGGCATAAGGCCTACTGATTGAATGTCAAACTGGATGTTGTGACATTCATCATTGACAGCAGCTACTGAAGATTGGGCAGAGTGGTGTTCTGCTATACTTCAGCATATTAGTTAGTTTGTTCTTCAAGAGAATTACAGAACTAACCTAAGGCCAACTGTGTAAATGTTAAGTTGGACACTTTGACATTTACTAATGTAAGCTGGTACTGTAGTATGGTCATATTGATCATGTACAGGTCAGCAGTTTTGTACAGTCTGGTTTCTGGGAAAACAGACTCAGCATATGGACCTTGATGTCAAGCTGAATGTCGTGACATTCATGCCTGACAGCATATGCTAAATTGTAGGTTGTTCAGTTTTCTGTTACAGCTTTCTCAGGCTATTCTTTAGGAAGTCAACAGCTTAGAGAAAATCCAGGAAATCAACAACCAAGCTACATTCAATGAACCTAACAAATAGCCTATTTGTTAGCAACCTAAATATTGAATTTGAGGGAACGTATGTGACCTAAAATTCAGGAAAATACAGGTGCAAAAGCCCAGGTGCTGCAATATAAAAAGGAAGGCATTCCTCCATTCAGTTTCAGGGATTTTGAGGCGTGAAGATTTAGTGTGTCCATCTTACTTCACTACTGTATTTTTGTGAGTCTAGAATTAGACGTATCTTGTAAGCCAAGTCATTATCAAATAGATGATTGCTTTGGCATAGGGTGTTCATTGAGTTGTAAGTGTTGTGTCACTCAAAGCTTTTAAGCGTGAGTGCTGTGTATCTTGGTTTAAGCTGTGAAGCATAACCAAGAGTTGTTTTGAAGTGTGACTTCAAAGTGTTTTTAATATCACTGAGGTGATTGAGGGGGAGTGAGTAGGAAATCTGATCTTAGATTAAGATTGAAATTGCATTGGGTAGGGATTAAGTGATAAGTTGTAAACGGGTGAGTTTAGCTTTGAATTGATACTACTAATAGTGGATTTCCTCCCTGGCTTGGTAGCCCCCAGATGTAGGTCATGTTGGACTGAACTGGGTGAACAATTACTTGTGTTATTTACTGCACTTACAATTAAGTTCTGCATAATCCCTGTCTGTGCAGAATTGGATGTCATAACAACCAGTGTGACATCCAAAGTCTGATAACTAGAATTTCAATTGGCATCAGAGCAGGCACCCTGCCTGTGAAGTTCTGGGTGAGATCTAGGGAAGTTACTTTCTAGTACCATGGACAAGGATTTAGGACACTCAAACAGACCACCCATGTTGGATGGATCTAATTATGATGACTGGAAGCCTCGCATGATAGCCTTCTTAAGGTCTCTAGACAGCAAAGTTTGGAGAGCTGTCAACAAGGGATGGGAACATCCAACGAGGACTGATGAAGATGGAGTCAGTGTGCAGATTCCTGAAGAAGATTGGGACAAGGAACAAGAGGCATTAGCTCTTGGAAATTCCAAAGCCTTGAATGCACTGTTCAATGGAATCACTAAGAACATCTTCAGGCTGGTGCACCATTGTGAACTAGCTAAGGAAGTTTGGGATACCCTCAAGGTAACTCATGAAGGTACTTCCAAGGTGAAGATGTCAAAACTTCAGATGCTGACAACCAAGTTTGAAAATCTGAGGATGAAAGAGGATGAGACTATTCATGACTTCCACATGAATATTCTTGAAATTGCAAACACCTCTGGTGGACTAGGTGAGAAAATGACCGAAGAGAAACTTGTAAGAAAGATTCTCAGGTCCTTGCCTAAGAGGTTTGCTATGAAGGTCACTGCCATAGAGGAGGCTCAGGACATCAGCAATATGAAGGTAGATGAGCTCATTGGTTCTCTCCAAACCTTTGAAATGGGCTTAGGTGAGTATGCTGAGAAGAAGAAAAGCATAGCCTTTGTATCTAATGCTGAAGAGGAGGCAGAAGAAGGATATACTGGAGGTGATGAAAGTATATCAGAAGCCTTAGCCATGCTTGGAAGGCAATTCAACAAGTTCATGAAGAAGATTGATCAAAGAGGTAGACCCAATGTCAAGAACATCCCGTCTGACATTAAGAAAAGATCAACTTCTGAAGAAAAGTTCAACCATGGGAAGGGAATCCAGTGTCATGGTTGTGAAGGGTATGGACACGTCAGAGCTGAATGTCCTACTTACCTCAAATTGCAAAATAAGGGGCTAGCTATCACATGGTCTGAAGGAGATTCTGAAAGTGAATCTGAAGGAGAATCTGCCAAACATGTCACTGCACTAACTAGTGTGTGTGTCTCTGAAGATGTCACAAGTGCAGATGAGCTGACCTTTGATGAACTTGCTGCAGCATATAAGAAGCTGTGTACCACCAGTGCAGAAGTGCGTGCACAAGGTGAAAAGCAGAAGAAACTCATCAAGGAACTGGAAGATGAGAGACAGAAACAACTGTCTGCCATAGAAGGGCTGAATGATGAGATAGCCCTGCTGACCTCCAAGCTGAACCAGATGACCAAATCCATCAGAATGATGAATAAGGGAACTGACACCTTGGAAGAAATCCTAAAGGTGGGACAGCAGTCTGGAACCAAATCTGGGCTAGGATTTGGAAAAAGAGCTGAACACAAACGCCCAAAGGCTAAAGTTCAGAAGTTCAAGCAGATGTCAAAACCGATGTCTCAACATCGAGGAGCTAGGATGAATGATCATCAGAAGAGAATACTCCAGAATTGGAGGTGTCACCACTGTGGCAGGCTTGGACATATAAAAGCCTTCTGCTACTGGATTCATGGCTTCCCTAACAGAGCCTCACCTGTCAGACCTAAGCATAACACACGCAAGCGATGTGTTCCCATTAAGAAACAACAATGGTATGCTAGGATAGCACACACTGCCCTAAGGGCTTCTTCCAGAGAAGACTGGTACTTTGACAGTGGATGCTCAAGACATATGACTGGTATGGAAAATCTACTGGTAGACATTCAACCTCACACCACCAGCTATGTGATTTTTGGTGATGGTGCCAAAGGAAAAATCAGAGGTGTGGGCAAACTGGACTGTTCTGGAGTGCCAAAACTGAACAATGTGCTGTTAGTAAGAGGACTAACTGCAAACCTCATCAGTATAAGTCAGCTGTGTGATCAAGGTTTTCAGGTTCAGTTTACTAAGGAGCAGTGCATTGTGACAAATGGTGACAATCAGGAAGTTATGAGAGGAACCAGGTCCAAAGACAACTGCTATCTGTGGGAACCTGACCTCTCTAACTTTTCCACAACTTGCTCCTCAGCCAAGGAAGAACAGGAGGTAAAGCTGTGGCATAGAAGACTTGGCCATCTCCACTTACGTGGAATGAAGAAGATCATATCCAAGGAAGCAGTCAGAGGAATGCCAAAGCTTCTGATTGATGAAGGAAGAGTCTGTGGAGAATGCCAAGTGGGCAAGCAAACCAAGATGTCACACCCAAAGCTGGGACATTCCACAACCTCCAGAGTTCTGGAACTGCTGCACATGGACCTAATGGGACCTATGCAGGTTGAAAGTCTTGGTGGGAAGAAGTATGCCTACGTGGTGGTTGATGACCATTCCAGATACACGTGGATAAACTTCATCAGAGAGAAGTCAGATACATTTGATGTCTTCAAGGATCTGTGCATAAGACTTCAAAGAGAAAAGGACAGTTGTGTGGTCCGGATTAGAAGTGATCATGGCACTGAATTCAAGAATTCCAAGTTTGATGAGTTCTGCTCATCTGAAGGAATAAGCCATGAGTTCTCCTCCCCTATAACTCCTCAGCAGAATGGAATAGTTGAAAGAAAAAATAGAACTATTCAAGAATCTGCCAGAGCAATGATTCATGCAAAGAAGCTCCCTATGCACTTTTGGGCTGAAGCAATGAATACGGCGTGCTATGTTCACAACAGAGTCACCTTGAGAAAAGGAACCTCCTCCACTCTGTATGAAATATGGAAGGGTAGAAAACCCACTGTGAAGTACTTTCATATTTTTGGAAGTAAATGCTACATTCTCACAGATCGTGAACAGAGAAGGAAGCTAGATCCCAAAAGTGATGAAGGCGTATTTCTGGGATACTCCACGAACAGCAGAGCCTATAGAGTGTTCAACTACAGGACCAATGTCCTGATGGAATCCATAAATGTCATTGTGGATGATAAAGAGGAAGGAACCGATGTCATGGAGGATGTTGAAACATTCCTTGATAGTCCAACTGACAGTCCAGTCAAGCCTGAAGAAGTACAGGAACCTCCTCCTGAATGTGAAGTAGAAGCACCTACCAAAGTGCCATCTATCAGAATTCAGAAAGACCACCCTAAGGATCTTATCATAGGGGATCCCACCAGTGGTGTAACTACCAGGTCAAGAGGAATAAACTCAAATTCCTGCTTTGTTTCCAAGGTTGAACCAAAGAATGTGAAAGAAGCCCTGACTGATGAATACTGGATCATTGCCATGCAAGAGGAACTCGAGCAGTTCACAAGGCATGAAGTATGGGAGCTGGTTCCAAGACCTGAAGGGTCCAACATCATTGGTACCAAGTGGATCTACAAAAACAAATCTGATGAGAAAGGAGTAATTACTAGAAATAAAGCAAGACTAGTAGCTCAAGGATACACTCAAGTTGAAGGAGTAGACTTTGATGAGACATTTGCTCCTGTGGCTAGACTTGAGTCCATCAGATTGCTGTTGGGGGTAGCATGCATCCTGAAGTTTAAGCTATTTCAAATGGATGTGAAGAGTGCATTCTTGAATGGCTACCTGAATGAAGAAGTCTATGTGGAACAACCCAAAGGGTTTTGTGATCCTAACCAACCTGAGCATGTATACAAGCTGAAGAAAGCCTTGTATGGGTTGAAGCAAGCACCCAGAGCTTGGTATGAAAGGTTAACCGAATTTCTGACCACAAATGGATACAGAAAGGGTGGCATAGATAAAACCTTGTTTGTGAAGGATGAGGAAGGCAAAATCATGATAGCTCAAATCTATGTGGATGATATAGTCTTTGGTGGAATGTCAGAACAAATGGTTAAAAAATTTGTTCACCAGATGCAATCTGAGTTTGAAATGAGTCTAGTGGGAGAACTGACCTATTTCCTTGGAATGCAAGTAAACCAAATGGAGGACTCCATGTTTCTCTCCCAAAGCAAGTATGCCAAGAACATAGTTAAGAAGTTTGGTATGGATCATGCCAGGCACAAGAGGACTCCAGCTCCTACTCATCTGAAGTTAACCAAAGATGATGGAGGACCCAGTGTTGATCAATGCCTGTACAGAAGCATGATAGGTAGTCTGCTGTATCTAACTGCAAGTAGACCTGACATTTCCTATGCAGTTGGAGTGTGTGCCAGATATCAAGCAGAGCCCAAGGTGAGTCACTTGAATCAAGTCAAAAGGATCCTCAAGTACATCAATGGGACATGTGACTATGGGATGCTGTACTCACATGGGTCTGAGCCTGTCCTATCTGGGTACTGTGATGCTGATTGGGCTGGAAGTGCTGATGACAGAAAAAGCACATCAGGTGGATGTTTCTTCTTAGGAGAAAACCTCATATCGTGGTTCAGCAAGAAGCAGAACTGTGTCTCTCTGTCCACCGCAGAGGCTGAATACATAGCGGCTGGAAGCAGTTGCTCCCAACTGGTTTGGATGAAACAAATGCTCACTGAGTACAATGTCACTCAAAATGTCATGACATTGTTCTGTGATAATCTCAGTGCCATCAACATCTCCAAGAATCCCATCCAACACAGCAGGACCAAACATATTGACATTAGGCACCACTTCATCAGAGATCTGGTGGAAGACAAGGTGATCACTTTGGAACATGTAGCCACGGATCTTCAACTGGCTGACATATTTACAAAGGCTCTGGATGCTACTCAGTTTGAAAACTTAAGGAGCAAACTGGGAATATGTCTCTCTAAGACATTATAGCAACCACTGATGTTTGGGATAAATTGTTTAATATCTCTGCCTATTAAACGATTTGTACAAGACTATGATTGGTCAACATATCATAGCTATGCTGCGCGCAACAAGGGTGAATACAAGAGGGTAAGGGGACACCCTACAGAGAGAAGGCCTCTGTACCTGCAGGAGTTCAAGGATGCTGTTCATGCAGGAGTGGTTCTGGATGTCAGAAACAACATCATGGCATCTGATATGGTGGTACCTACTGTAAAGCAAAAGTGGGTGATCACTTGATCGAAGCTGTGAAGCAAGATCAAGTGGATGTGAACTTGGTTGAAACTGTGAAGTAAAACCAAGTCTGGAACTCTGTCATTGTGCTCTGCTTATGTTGTTGACTTTGGCAACATTTGTGACAAAAAGGGGGAGTAATAACCACCAATACCCCTGACAAACAGAGTGGGTCTCTACAAACAGACTCTCATGACAGATCTGAAGATTCCCCCCCTGCAGCTGATGTTGAAGTTTAGGTGCAACTTCTAATATATATGTGCTGCTATGTGAAGTTTTCATTTAACTTCCATGTGTGTGAGTGTGCTGCCACTCTGAGTGTATTAGCTAGTATTATTCCGCTGCTATGAACTCTGTTATGGGGATCAAAGTGTTTTAGCCAAAAATTTGCCAAAGGGGGAGTTTGTAGGTGTTTAATTGGCTGCATTGTATGGTAAAACACAAATGTCTTGACTGATGTCATGACATGTATATGTAACTACATTGTAGTTACTGCAGGACTAGCTAACACAGGATTATTGAATGCTGTGACATTCATACCTGTCAACAGATACTAAGGAACAGAAGCTCTGTTAGAACTTAGTATTCACTTGCAGTCTGGTTATCAAGGAAGAACCAGACCTGGCATAAGGCCTACTGATTGAATGTCAAACTGGATGTTGTGACATTCATCATTGACAGCAGCTACTGAAGATTGGGCAGAGTGGTGTTCTGCTATACTTCAGCATATTAGTTAGTTTGTTCTTCAAGAGAATTACAGAACTAACCTAAGGCCAACTGTGTAAATGTTAAGTTGGACACTTTGACATTTACTAATGTAAGCTGGTACTGTAGTATGGTCATATTGATCATGTACAGGTCAGTAGTTTTGTACAGTCTGGTTTCTGGGAAAACAGACTCAGCATATGGACCTTGATGTCAAGCTGAATGTCGTGACATTCATGCCTGACAGCATATGCTAAATTGTAGGTTGTTCAGTTTTCTGTTACAGCTTTCTCAGGCTATTCTTTAGGAAGTCAACAGCTTAGAGAAAATCCAGGAAATCAACAACCAAGCTACATTCAATGAACCTAACAAATAGCCTATTTGTTAGCAACCTAAATATTGAATTTGAGGGAACGTATGTGACCTAAAATTCAGGAAAATACAGGTGCAAAAGCCCAGGTGCTGCAATATAAAAAGGAAGGCATTCCTCCATTCAGTTTCAGGGATTTTGAGGCGTGAAGATTTAGTGTGTCCATCTTACTTCACTGCTGTATTTTTGTGAGTCTAGAATTAGACGTATCTTGTAAGCCAAGTCATTATCAAATAGATGATTGCTTTGGCATAGGGTGTTCATTGAGTTGTAAGTGTTGTGTCACTCAAAGCTTTTAAGCGTGAGTGCTGTGTATCTTGGTTTAAGCTGTGAAGCATAACCAAGAGTTGTTTTGAAGTGTGACTTCAAAGTGTTTTTAATATCACTGAGGTGATTGAGGGGGAGTGAGTAGGAACTCTGATCTTAGATTAAGATTGAAATTGCATTGGGTAGGGATTAAGTGATAAGTTGTAAACGGGTGAGTTTAGCTTTGAATTGATACTACTAATAGTGGATTTCCTCCCTGGCTTGGTAGCCCCCAGATGTAGGTCATGTTGGACTGAACTGGGTGAACAATTACTTGTGTTATTTACTGCACTTACAATTAAGTTCTGCATAATCCCTGTCTGTGCAGAATTGGATGTCATAACAACCAGTGTGACATCCAAAGTCTGATAACTAGAATTTCAGTTATTTTATATTGTGTCATACACGGCTGTTTACTTTCGGTTCTTACACCACTGTAATTCTATTTCAGTTCTTACACCACTATCATTTAGTTCATTTCTTACACCATTGTCATTCTATTTCGGTTCTTACACTGCTACTATTCTATTTCAGTTCTTATACCACTGTCATTTCATTTTGAGTAATACACCACTGTTTATTTTAGGTTCTTACTCCACTTAGATTCTATTTCAGTTCTTGCATCGATGACATTCTATTTAGCACCGAATTTTGCACCGATGATAGTTGAGTTAGCATTACTTATTACATCGATGATAGTTGAGTTAACATCCATTCTTACATCGATGATGATTGAGTTTAGCATCATTTATTACATTAATGCACTTTGAGTTTTAGCATCGATTATTATATCGATGACAATGTAGTTAGCATTGATTCTTACATCGATGATAATTGAGTTTTAACATCGATTCTTACATCGATGATAATGTAGTCGACATCGGTTCTTACACCGACGATAATCGAGTTTTAACATCAATTCTTACACCAATGACAATTGAGTTTTAGCATTAATTCTTGCATCGATGACACTCAATCTTGGCATCGATTCACATCGATGGAGTTTAGTCTTGGTGTCCATTCTTACATCGATGGCGTTTAGTCTTGTCATTGATTGCATTTAGTCTTGGCATTAACTCTTACATCGATGTCATTTATTCTTTGCTTCGATTCTTACATCGATGGAAGTTTAGTTTTGACATTGATTCTTACATCGATGTTAGTTTAGTTTTGACATCGACTCATACATCGATGGAAGTTGGTCATTCAAAATTTTCGTGGTTAAGCATCCGCTCTTAAGTCAGTACTAAATTCTCATATCCCTAACACAGTCAGGACTTCGTATAGGCCGGACAACTTACATAATTGTTTCTAGCTGAAAAATTTTCGGGTCCTCTCGTATTTAATTATCTCCCACCACTATTACATGATGATTATCGTCAATCATGCTCTCGGGTTGAAGGTAATTAAATGCTCTCGTATTTAATTATCTCCCACCATAATTACCTTCATGATCTCCTTCCCTTAACTTTCAAACAAATCCTAACACAAACTAAATTCACTTATAGAAACAACAACAAAGCAGTAACAACAACCAACATTAATAACACAACAACAATAACCTTCGACAACAACAAATCCAACTTCAATCCATCAAACAACAATAATAACAACAAAGTACACAACAAAGAGAAAGAATGAAACTTTGAATAAAACGAATAATAGAAGCAAAATAAGAGGAGATTGAAAACGTGAATACTCTGATGCGTACAATCAGACACCGAAGAAACTCCATCGCCATGTGTAACTGCGACCCCAAAGCCACGCCACGCCCGCCCCCTCACTCCGCCGCGCACCCTCACCATCCATCATTACTGTTTTCAATCAACATTTGTTGTCTTCTTTTTTTCTCTTTTGATTTCTCAAATGTATGTCGAATTCGTATGTGTTTTTATGTTGTTTGTTGAAGATAGGTGAAGGACCAAGAGAGATAAAGAGGAAGCAACTTTTTCAGCTTTGGGCCGTTTGGGCATCAAAGGAGAAGTGAGACCTTTATGTTTTGTTATCTTTTGTTTAATTTATTAAATGCATTGCTTTGTCTTTTATTTTTTGTTTATATTATAGCCGCCACTTGGCAGTACATGTATGGACATTTTCCTTCTTGCTTTGATCTGTTGGAAGCAATGACCAAGAAATGAAGGCATCCCACCCCTCTATTGCATATATGTTGTTTTGTTTTTTCAAATTTAATTAATTGTTTTATAAATTAGGGTTTAGAATGGACCTTAAGTCCTTGGGCTTCACACATCCCTTTTGCTGATACAACCAATAACACACCCTCCTTTTTTTTTTAATTCTACTTTGTTGTCTAGTCTTTATTAGTAGCCTTATTATTTTATTGATTTTTAGCATAAATTTAGTTAATTTATTTTTAGATTTTTAATCTAGTTATCTTTGTTTTTAATCTAGTCTTTTAGATTATGAGTGATAACTAACATGCTTAAACTTTCAATTTATTTATCTTTATTAATACTAAAATACATTTTCTCATCTAATCCAAATGCAAGAATACATCTTTCATCCTGTTTAATTCAAAAACACAAAAACAATAAAGAACACAAAATATTTAATTCTTCTTAAGCACCGTTAATGACAACTATACAATTTTATAATGAAATTATAAAAATGGCCAACGTTGTAGACATTATGTAATTTAAAGGATTGATATGTAACAAAAAAAAAAAAACTTAAAGAACCAACTTGTTATGATTGAATAACTTAAAAGATCTAATAATGTAATTAAGTAAAAAATCTACATACAGGATCACTATTATATGCAACAAAAAAAATCTTTTAGATTTATTGAATAAATAATATATTTGATTATTATTATTATATTTCAGATACATCAATCATCATATTGAACGTAAAAAGAAATTATTGATTATAATAATGACCAAAAAAATGTATCTTAAAATATAAACCTAAAAGTTATAGATATTAATATTTAAAATTATGGTTAATTGTGTTAATAAATAGTAGTTAACAAACTGCAACAATTTTTCTTATAATCAATTACATTAACGATATTTACAGTAGAATTTGGTGTTAAAATTTTGTATGGAAATATCATTTCTCAACCAATCATATAGTAGTATACAGTAATGGTAATTCCGTGATGTGCACGTGGAATGAGAAATACAACTAGTTAACCCTAGATTTCCTCCGGGTGTAAAATTAATATTGATATCTTTCCTGTCTCCGCCGAAACGAACCGTTACTTGCCGCTACCGACCACCATACACAAACTCTCTCTTTTTAAATACCCTTCTTTCTCTCACACACAAACACCTCCCTCTCTCTCTCTCTCTCACTATCTCACGCCATGACAATGAAAGGAAGCCCTAAACCTTTATCGTCGTCCTTGTCCTTATCCCCACGAAGGTACCTCAAGCCAGGAGCTCTGGCAAAGCTCAGAGACTCCAACAAAATCAAATCCAATAGGAAGCTGCGAAATCAAATGAATTTATTAGATCTCTCTCAACTCTTACCGATTATGCAAAATTCATCGCTACCGCCACAGAATTTGGATAACGTCGTTCCTTGCTTCGATCCAACTTTCATTAACCGCCCTCGCTGTCTCGGTAGAAAGAAACTCTGGGCTGTAACACCCATTTTTACTGAGCATACAGACACATATTTGTTTTAGATCTACGTCTTATATTTATATCATCCTTTTGTCTCATTTCTAGTTTAAATCCATTATAAATACAGGAGGAGTTGTTGTTCTTTATTTTATATATTTTTAGGGTTTTTTCTGCAAGTTTTACGATGTGTAAGTGTGTGTTATGGAGATCCCGATGACGCTGAATTGACTAGAACGTGTATGGGGATATTAATGACTGATCGAATGATCCACAATAAATCATGTCTATCGATTTGCGATTTAATTGTTTAATTATTTAATGCAATTAAAGGGTGCAAAGAATATTTAATGTGCTCAACAATCATGCATGCATCTTTGATTAATTTCTCAAGGGTGTAATTCTCAAGAGAAAAAAAAATCCACACATAAAATAGGAGACTTGAGTTGGTTCCCTTGATCGAATCTATTTCAATTGATTGATATTTTATCAATTTGTTTTGGTGGCAAAAGGAAACTATATAGCCTAAACTAATGTCTCTATCATATATTTTACTAATTTTATTTATAGGAGTAAATTAATATTTTTATTCATTGAATAATGAATGTATATGTTTCATTGTACAGTCCATATATTTTGATTATTTAATGAATTTATATATAGAATCATAGGTAGTAATATATTACTCCCTCCGTTATAAGCATTGGAAACTTCATCTAACATGTCCTCCTCCCTAACTTCAACTTCTTTCTATTACACGACAACCATATAAAAAAACCTCTTTTACGACTTATGTTCAAAGTTTTAAATGACGGTTGTCATCGTGTTACAGTAGTATACAAATCTTGGTGATTTGAGTTAGTACAGGTGTTACATTATTTTTTGTGGTCATTACGGTACTAGTGTCGTTATAAACCATTTTTTAATACATTAGTTATGTCTTGTAGAGAGGCCAAACCCGATTTTGGTGGATGATACAAATTGAGAATCAATTTTCAAGGTTTACCAGAGAGTCTGATAAACAATCCAAGGTGGTTAGGTAACAAGTCTGCGGAGAATGATTCGGGGAGGTGGAGATACACTAAAGATGATTCCTTGTATCTGGCGTCCGCTAATGAAGTCCTAATTAAGAGTGTGGAGTATGTATTATCAAACCTCTATTATTTGGGATAGTTGGCCCACTATATGGTACACGTTTTTTTTGGGCAACTTCTGCGAGATAAATTTTCTTCTAAAGAAATTATGTTAAACGGAACGTTATTATTGATTTCGAGGGGACTTCTTTTACTTTTTATGGGGAACAAGTAGTTTAGTTGCTAGTGCCTGGTATATGATTTTTGGGTAGTTAGGGGTGTAACATTCCCTGCCTAGGGACCTTTGTCTTGTTTTTAAGTTTTTATTCTCCTTACATCCTAGGTCTAAGATGAGGGATATGTTTATTTTGATTTGCCATGGTGGCATGGACTATTTGGTTGACTTGTAATGGTAAGCTTTTCACTGATGTATCATCTAATACAAAAGAGTTGGAGGACAAATGTACTTTTTTTGCCTTGAGTTGGTTCCATCATAAATCTAATGAACTCTTTATCCTTCAACGAAATGCATCAAAACCCTATCTTATGTCTGATCCAATAGAGGATCGAGATTCTTGGCTTAGCTCCATGGTTTTATGTGTTTGTTGTTCATTCATATGGACCTGGTTTGCTTTTAATGGCCTACTGGATGAGATTTAGCTTGGTTATATCAGGGCGGTGTTATCATGTGGGGTAGATGCAAAATTCTCCCTGTATTTTTTTGTTTGTTTGGTGTTTTGGTTGTGCTTTCTTATGTTGCGCTTTTCTCTGTTTTTTCAATGTTGATTGTTTTTGTTTATATGTAGTCTTGTGACTTGGAACGCTTGTGTTTTTATTGTATTTTAACACATTATTTTGTGTTTTTGTTATTTTTTACACATTATTTCATCATTAGAAAAATTATTGGTCCGTAATAAGAGAGTAGAACGGTAATTTTTTGGGTTGTACACGGAGATGGGGTGGTGGGGAAACTTAAAAAGATAAAAAAAAAAGTTAAGCCTGGTGGAGGTGGAGGGGGACTAATCGATACACTATCAAATTGCTTTGTTGCCACTCTAGTTCAATCCATGGTTTTAAATGGCAACCCCAATACTATTGATGCAGTAACCTCGAGAACAATATAAGTTTGCAACTATAGTGCGATTGTTACCACATAAGATGATTTTAACTTTTAAATTTTACGAAAAATTAAAAATTAAGAATCCTATATCCCAATTTTAGTCTAATCTAATGAAAATCTTAATTTTAACCACTTCTAAATGATGTATTCCAAGTATCTCTCCATTTATATCCACGCCGCAAGATCCACAATGCACACAGTAACAACAATAATGACTACAATCACAATATCTATAAACGCAATCATGATTTAAAAATACGATTTCACCCTTTGATGTTGTGTTTTCACATGACGAATTACTCAATGAGGGTTCTTGTCTATAAAGGTGGTTCCCGTGGAGAATCTCACTTTCCATCATTACTACAAAACACACATTTCGTAACAAAGTATAACTACAACATTTTAACTAACCAAAGTAATATATGTTCATTAGACGTCTTTCATTTTTTTGTTGTAAATTTCATATAACCACGACTCATAAAAATAACAGTTGTGATATTTGAAGTAGTGACACGCTTCCACTACTACAAATAATACATTTCATGACAAACCTTTCACCACACCCAATTAAAAATCAAGGTAAAATGTCAAGGCGGACCATGTTTATTATTTTTTTTAATAAATAACATATATTCCCTTGGTTTCTAAAAATAATCGCGCGAAAAAATAATTCAGGACATTCTTTAAATTCTAGCAACAACAGTTTATGTTTTTAATTCTTTATAAGTGGTGTATTTATTTTTATTTTATTTAATTCTTTAAATTAATGATCTATTCATTTGATTATATTTAATAACCGAGGGATTAGGTTATCATATATTACTATAAAACCACTCGACAATTATATTTTATCCTAAACTTAACTTCTGTATAGCCGCTCCAAACTTGTACACATCATTATTTGAGATGAATTATAAGATAGAAAAAAATTAAATGCTCTTCCTAAGCTGTCAATCAAAGAAAACATTGAGAAATTTACTTCTAAACACATTACTACAAAACACACATTTCGTAAGATAATGAAACCTCTCTAGGATGGATTGCAAGTGAAGAAAATATTTTTCTCTTGGTCGAAACATATAACTTATAAGAAATTCGAAAAGATTTGTTGTTCTCCAAGAATCCATTGTCAAAATATGGATTTGTGTAAACAATTTATTTTAATATTCTGTATAAACAATGTAATTTAAAAAAAAAGGTTTTCCCCCCGTTTTTTAGTAGAAATCGAGAGGTATGTGGCGTTTGGGATAAAACATATTTTATTGTATTTTTTATCAAAAAGGATAAACATTTTACCTCGGTTTTTAATAATAACCGAGGTAAAATATTTTATTGGAACATATTTTCCTGAGGTAAAATGTAAGCGTGTATTCACCGTCCTTAACTAAATCTTTGTTGTCCATTTAATGAGCATCAACGCTCAATAAACTTCCATTAGTAATCTTCGTGAAACCTAAAACCCTCATTTTAAAAGTATTATCAATATTAAAATTTGATAGTAGTGAATCAATAAGAAAGTCAATCAATTTTGTAAGACCCTCTAAGTTTAATCAGAGCGCCGTGAGATTTTACAAAGTAAAAGTACCACTGTGATAGATTGCAAGAAAAGAAAAAAATTAGGTTTATTTAATATGTGGTTTGTGATAGTGTATTTACTTTTCCAAATATTTATGTGATGGATTGTAAGTACAGAAAAAAATTTGATTCAAAGTTTTTTTTCTAACATAATCTCTTATCATGTAACTGCAAATTTATTTTATTTATCTAATCCTATTTTAATTTTATATTAGAAACAAGTGCATGCAATATCCAATATTTTTCATCCACAAAGTTAAAATAGAGCATAATACCAGTAATTGTCACCCCAGATTTATAGTGATGAAGATGATTCCAACATAGATGAATATTATACTTGTAGATTGAAATGATAGAAAACCTAAAATAAGTAAGTTTGTATATTAATGAAATATGATATATATATCTTCTATTACTATACCTTTAATAATTTGTTGATATTTGTTTATTTGATGTATGTTGTGTATATAGTATATGCTTTCTATGTATGCATAATATATCTCATTCAGCTGAGCATTACATTTATTTGTGTATTGTATTGTTACCCTGATTATCTCATTCATTTGCATCATAATATTCATTGACATTAAAAAAAAATTCCATTAAATATCTTGCATTAGACATTTTATTAAATTCATGCATCGAGTATTGTTCTTCATGTGTACATGACATTCTTCATTCATCCATGCATCTTTAAAATTATTTTTTCATTTTGCGTTAACCCTCTTAGCATTTTCATTAAAATTATATAGTTTTTAAAAACCTCAATTACCATTTTTGAAATTTCTTAAAAGCTAGTTTTCATTCCTTTAAACTTTTAATATTTTTGCTTCATAAAAATTCGAATCACCGGACATCATGATTCAAATTAAGACCTCTTTATTTTTCTATAAAAGTTACTAGTTCATTTGATTCTACTACACCACTATCTGATTCGAATCATATATGGCTTCTCATAAAAAATTAAGTACTTGATTTGTATCACATGTATACACAATTCAAATCATAGCTTTCAATTTTTAATTTTAGCGCATGTCTCTTCAGTTTTCATTCAATCATTTTAACTCATCATTAAAATCTTCCTTTTTATGAAAACTCTCATTTTCTTTCATTCATATCATTTAATTATGTTACATGTGTATATCATACTATTTACATTTTTATCATTCATCATCTCTTTTCATCTTCTTCAAAATTATTTTCTTTATCTAGTTTTTGCATTTTTGACTACATTTTTTTTTGCATTTTAAATATTTCCAAGTTCATCCTTGACTATGTTTAACCATTGTATGCTCATATTTCATGCATTATTTATCCCTCTTCCAATATGATTTTGAATATGAATTAACCATTGTGTTTTGCTGTTGAGTATTTCATGTCGTTGTTGTGCATATTTTTGCATTTGAAATGCGTCCTCTTTTGTATATTTGTGATATCATTTTCTTTGTTGTATATTGTTCATTAGTTGCTTAGATTTATTTCCTCTTGATTATTTGTTTTGTTACTGGTTATTTTGCAATTAGATTCATTAATAATTATCTATTTTTTATCTTGCCAAAGGGTGAGAAGTTTTAAAATGAGTATAGATTTGATTTATGTGTTTTAGAAAAAATTTATATGATGCAATATTTCAGGGGGAACATAAGTGAAGTCCTTGATCACGCTTTACTAAATCCTCATGTCGACTCAATTACAATGCAATTTTGCTTAGCCTAAAAAATGGGGAGACTAAAGTTGCTCTTCCCTATAGAGCTTTCATTTTCTTGCTTGTCTTGTTTATTATTGTTTATCATTTATCGCTTTCTTAATTGAGTTTCCTCTAGTTAGATATTTGCAAATATCTTAATTGAGTGCATTACTTTTTAAATGGTATTTTGTATTAAATCGAGTTTTGTATGCATAAATCAAAGTGTTTGTATTTGAGTATGATCATTATCTTTTAATTAAATTGGTTGAGCTAATGGAACAAGAACCCGATTTTATATTGGTTCAAGTTATGTGGGAAGTGGAAACTCAAACTATTTTGAAATACTTGAAAATTTGAGATTTCTTGTGTGTGACTTGAATCACTCACAAGCTATGACTCAAATTAAATCAAATAGAGGAAAATAGGAAAATTTGGGTGTGTGTGACTCGAATCACACTTTACAATTGATTAAAATCTCATAAGTCTTATTAGCCACTGCCCAGTTTGATTCGAATCACACTTTACACATGACTCGAGTCACACCGTTTTTTACATTTTCCTGTTTGGCTCTTTCCAAATTGATTCAAATCAAGGTTTATACTTGACTCGAATCATGGCTCTTTATATATCGAATCATAGCTATAACCTGACTCGAATCACATGATATGGGTCACTTTTCTTTATGTTGACCTTGTTCAACTCTACTTGTTCATTTGACTTAAACCAACAAATGTTCTTGACTCGAATCAAATATGATTTTCACTCATTTTGCGCATTTTCTCAAGCACCTATATAAATCATTTCCCTCTAACCCTCATCATTAAGAATTTTTTTTACATTATCATTTTTCATTTCACACTATAATAATGAGAATGGTTATGTGATGATAATCATATCTTTGAAAGTGTTTCTAAAAACTTGGAAACATACTTTTAAAGAACACCTTTTCACATTTATCTTTAGCATATGAACTCACCCTCATCCTCTAGAAAGATTAACATCATTATTTCTTCTCAATTATATGGAGTGTAAGATATATTATTGAAGAAGTTAATTCATGTTGATATTTGTGAGGTTCTTCAGTTACATGTCAAGATTCAGAGTGTGCGGTGTTTCTAGAGTTTGAAAATCCATTAGGAAAAAAGTGTTTTTCCAGGATTACTTAGGCAGGGTTGTGTGGAAGCCTACTAATGAATTCAGAGTTTCTGTGTTCTTATAACACGTCATCGATTTAAGAAATCGGTGGGATCTGAGGTGATTGTCACACACGAAGACGTGGAGAAGTATGGTGATTCTGAAAGAGTTAAGTGAAGATCAGGTGGATCTTGCTAGATTGGCGAAGCAGGTGTCGTGTGCAACAATAGAGGATCAAGATAAGAAGACTATCTTTTTTTTTTCCAGAATTATCTTATATCAAATGGGTATATAATTTATGTAAAAATAATTGCCATATTATTTATAGTGGAAGACCAAAAAATTTCCAATGGGAAACCATTAAAGAGTGAATTAAGCTTTGACGAGGAAGATAGAGTTGAACCACTATATATTCGGTTTTGCTCTATTCTCTCTCTTTCTCTCTCTCTCTCTCTCTCTCTCTCTCTCTCTCTCTCTCTCTCTCTCTCTCTCTTTATTTTTTAGTATAGTTTTGAATGGTTTGGTTTGTATCGCTTTCGTAGAATAACATCTTGTTAGGATTTATCTGCTTAGATTGATTTCGTGATTAAAGTTTTGGTATGTGATAGATCTAATCATTTGAACATTTTATCTTGTAATTATTGTTGTATTAACTATTTTTGTTAGATTGATCATTCGATTAATAAAATTCAATTTGAGCTTTGTGAGAAAATTGAATTATAATAATTGTTGAATTACTTGTTTAAGAAAATCACATTTCTCTATTGTTTTTATTTAGATAATATTAGTTAACTGTAATATCCATTTAACTATGCTGCTATATTTTTCTCCCATTTGTAACATGCTTTCACGGTATCAAGAATTGGCCTTAGAGTGTGTAATATGGGCAGTCGTTGGTAAAACTCTGATTTTTTTAAAAAGGAAATGTCCCAAAATGTGTTTAAAAATGGTTTTAGGGGAATGGTCTATCCACCCCCCTCTAGACCGTTTTTATCCCCATATCCTCCACCAATAAATGGTATCATAGCTAGTTTTTTTATCAGGTCTAAGTGTAAGACCCCAATTTTGACCCTAACATCCCTCATGCTATCTCATCATTTGCATTGGCTTTGGGATCACATCTTGGCATCCTCCTTACCCCCCATTCATTGGGTTTGTATTGGGAGAGATCACCAAACACATTTGATTGTATCATACTTTATTTTTTCTTTGTTTACTAACCAAAATACCAAAAATATGTCTATATATAGCTTTGTTTCTTTTATTGGTAGTGTGTGCATTCACTTGTGCCTCATCAAACTCACATCTAGGTTTTGAGACCCTCATGACAAAATATCAATCCAAAAATGGTTCACAATGGTTCTAAACATATATATATATATATATATATATATATATATATATATATATATATATATATATATATATATCCCCATTTTTTATATATATATATATATATATATATATATATATATATATATATATATATCCCCATTTTATATATATATATATATATATATATATATATATATATATATATATATATATATATATATATATATATATATATATATATATATATATATATATATATATCCCCATTTTCTTAATTTATCATTTTGATCAATAGTTCATCAAGAGTTTGAAGCTTGTTTTCCTTAGAAGCCCTAGTTCATCTAAGTATCTTGTGTGACTTCCTCAGTAAGTTTCTTCAACAATTGGTCATATATTTCAAGGGATACTCTATTATACATCATATTATGCATATATGATCCTCCATGAGTCTCAAATATCAATAGAACTTCAAGTTTTCAAGTTGGTTCAAAGAGGTTGACCAGAGAAAGTCAACTGGTCAAAACTGGGGTTCCTTAGACCCTATCTCCTACATTTTTTGTCATATGAAAATTATTCTAATATAAAATTTACTCTTTATGACATTTAAAGCAACTTTCATGTTGACATAAAGAGCTAGGTTTTCTTGGAAAGTCATTTTTTATGGTGAAAGATTATAGGTCATTTTGTTTATACCCTAGTTAGGAGGTCAACTTCCAAGAACCATAACTTGCTCAATTCTTATGATATGAAGGCCATCCAAGCTTCATAATCAATTTCAATATACCTTATAAAACTTTTATTCTTTGATAAATGTAAAATTCTACTTGCAAGGGCATGTGCCAAGAGGAAACATTATAGCTCATTTTGGGCCATCATCATTGAACAAGCAATTTTCCTCAACTTCTAAAATGTATAACTCCCCCATGAAAAATCCAAATGATGTCAAATTTGTAACCAAATTGAATAGGGATGAAATAGATAAAACTTTGATGAAGAAACCATTTTCATTTGGAGCTCATAGCAAAAGTTATTCAAAGTGGAAGAAGTGGTCATTTGACTTGGTACTTAGAAAATTTTCAATTATGTTTAGTTTTTCCAGCTTCCACCTTAAAATTCATCATGACCCATGCTACAAATGGAAAAGTTTTCAACATAAAAGTTGTTCCCCTTGATGTTACCTTTCCAAAAATTCCCAGATCACTTCATTTGGACAAGAATTGAGGGACTTGCGCATGGTTCCTTTGTTGGGTTTGTTTTGGCTATTTTTGAATTCAAATGACCATTTCCTATTGCATGCTTACATGTTATTATTTCAGTACACATTGTGCACGAATTGGAGTGAGACTACATCATGAATTGGGACCAAATTAATGCCCATGCATCCATGCACCAAGGTTACTAAATCTGGCAAAATTTTCAAGTGTGTGAAAAGTAATGTATAACCCTATAAATACATGTCCATTGTGATCAGAATAGAGACCCATTTTGCCCAAGCTTTAAACAATTACCTCCTTAACCTCCATTAAAGGATAAACTTAAAGATTTCACTTGAAATCGAGTTTCAATTCTCCTTCTATTTTGAGATTAAAACTCCAAGAATCCAAGCCTTTGACTGATCCATTTCACTTCCTGCAAGCTTCTAGAGTCGAGCCAAGGAAAATGGGAAGCAAGATCAAGCCAGATTCAAGCTACCTGAAGGTGAATTTTTAGAAACTTTGAGCCTTCGATTGTATCTCAATTCTTCACCATTCTCTTTGATTTTTGGTTGGCTGAAGTCCTACCAATGTAGGCAACAAGGTTGAGTTGCTTTGAGGTCAAATCGAAGCAACTCAGATCATGCACCTCAAATTTCAAATCCATGTATCTTTCAATATACTTGGAAATGGATAAAATGAAGGTCAAATTCGAGCTCCTAAGCATTTTTCCTTTAAAATCATGGCCTTGCTTTTCATTCTGGTGAAGGTTGGCGGTGGACCAGTACGGTGAGGTTCACCGAAGAAGAAGACCGGAGCCCCATCTTTGGTGGTGCGTTGGCACCTTCCCAACCTTCTGATTTATTTCAAACGTTTTAATCATGTCCCCCTTTCTGATTACCACGTGTGTACACGCGTTGACTGGGGAACACGATGGAAGTGCGCACTTGGCCATCATATCTACCATCTCAATTAATGACTAAGATCTGATGGCCCTTGTTTTTATGAATTTTATTTTATTTTTTGAATTTTCATTTAATGGCCTTATTTTGTTTAATTCATAATAAATCCATTTTTAATCCAAAAAATATGAGACTTTCGCCAAAAATCTTTAAATATTTTTCCCTTCCATATTCTGAATTAAAATATTTTTTTGATTAATTTTGGTATTTTTCATGAATTAAATGTTTTTGTGCATATTTTTAATTATTTTAAAATTCTTCTAACTTTCTAAGAATTGTGAAATTTTTTGTCTAAGGTCCTTTGACCTTGTTTGACCTATGATAAATCCCCTGCCCATTTATTTGGTATTTTGAAGGGACTTAAGGTTTTATCCAAATTAAAATGCATTTTAATTCATTTTAAATGTGATTTTTAATTGATTAAATTTTTAAAAATTATGTTGAGCCATTTTTATGGTCTTGTGATGTTTGACTTTCTGTTTGGGCCTTGTTCGTAGTTGATTTGACCTTTGTTTGATCAAACCCATTAGATTTAGGGGATTGATGAAATGTATATTTCATCTCTCAAAATCAATGGATGATATTGATCAGATGAAATTTTTCTCATGATCAATTTGTGTTTCTATTTCCCCTTCCCTCTTCATCTTCATCTCTACTCTTCCCCAATCCCTCATTGACCAATGAAATCTCTTTATGTCTAATGGTAGTTGATTCATCAATGACCTTGTGTCAGATGAATCAACACAAGTCTGACTGAGATAAGTCCTTCCCATTTCTTTTAGTGTGTGGTATGTTTTAGAAGTTTGGTTCTTTGTACCGAATCTCTAACATGCATTAACACCTATATTTTGAATGCCCGGCCTCAGATAGTTGTGACTTCTACATAAGTCCAATTACGATGCTTAACATATAGCTAAATATGACCCTCAAGGCATAGCATTCTAGTAAGTGAGATTGTAAGTCTCCCATTCTTCATGGCATTGTGTGAGAACTTGACCATTTTTTCCTTTCATGGTAGCTCGTGGCATACTTGTTGAATTATCCAAGTTATGTCCCTTCTCATGGAAGATGTCTTGGTTTAAGGACTCATACTTGTGAATGAATGGTTTAGTGTTCTCCGAAGAATGATTTAATCAATTAAAACTCATCACTAACATTTGACTAACCGTTGACTAACTCTTATTAATGTTGCTTTACTTTCAAGTCTTTTACTTTATGCAATTTAAATTTCAGTACCTTTATCATTCATTGCCATTTACATTTCATGCAACTTGTTTATGTTTCAAGTCCTTTTCACTTTGCTGACTTGAGCCATATCTTGTGATTTTATATATTGTTTGCTTGCTTTTGTTTTGTTTATGGTCTTAGGACCTTAAAACACCTAATAACAACAAAAACCCTAAAAAAAACATTTTGGTGGACTGTTAGGATTTGATTTGAGCTTCTGGACTTAGAACTAGACAACATTCCCTATGCTAAAGGACTTGGCCAATGCCAACATTTGAGACTGAGCTATATTTTACTATGTTTTCATCTGATGCAAGACCTTGGATCTTCTTGATTCACCTGCTACTCTGTCTTTATCCTTAATTGTTATTTTGTTATTATTGTCCATGTCTGATGTTTTGTTCTGAGTTGATTAAGGAATATTTCATCTAATACATGGGAAGACACTGAAGACTGCTAGCTATTATAGTGCTTTCTTGGATATGGCTATATTTATTTGATGCCTTGATCTTCATGATGTCTGAATATTGCTCATTTATTATTGCTTATTGCTTTATTAAAGTCCAAAGGAAAATAGATTTCTATATGACATTCTTGTCTGTTGGATTGCATCTCATTGGTCAAATCTTTTCAACTCTTAACTTTTAATTTTTGCTTAGGGTAGTATCTCCATCTCCCCCCACTTCTTTAATTTCAAAATCTCTCCCTCTTTTCAAAAACTTTCTTTGCTTGTGATTTCAAACTTAAACATGTTTTAATGATTAGAAACTTTGGCCTTATGTCATTGAATTTTTTAAACTTTTTCTTAAATCAAACTTGTAAATAAACTTAATCATATTGACTTAAATTTCAAAAGACAAAAAGAATTAACAACTCCATTCAAATTTTTGGCCTTTTATGCTTTTTCTTGTTAAACTTTTGTTAAAAGCAATTCACTAACTCCGTTGAAATTTTTACCATGAACTATAGGGTTTTGATCCCTCATTTTCATGTTGGTATGTAGGTATAAGACCGAAGGTCTTGTCAAACACAAAAATATAATCAATCCGTTCTTTTCTCATCCCAACACTCTATATTTTACCAAACATAATTTATACCAAAAAATATATCCACACAAAAAGGGATCCCTAGGAGTACCTAGGACACTTTGGATGCTAGCACATTCCCTTTGTGTAACTAACCCCCTTACCTGTAATCTCTGACATTTTATTAGTTTTGATTTGAAAACTTTTTATCTTTGGGTTTTGTTCGTATTTTTCCCTTTTCCTTTGGAAACAATAAAAATGCGGTGGCGACTCTGGTTTTATTGATGTTAAGCTTATCCATAGCTTGATGGTCATGAATTTACCGCTACTCTAAGTGAATAAAAAGTTAAGGACATGGGCTTGAACGATGTGAAGGGTGTGTTTAAAAGAGCTCCTAAATTCAAATAGTATAATTTATGCGATTAAATAAATATCACATTTCTTACTTGTTATCAATATATTAAATGAATTTGAGTTATTTGAAGCAATCTAATATCATTATGTTAACAATTTATATAATCATAAGTTAGAATTTTGTGTGACTTTATCTAACCAGGATTGGGCTGATAAAGTGTTAGGGTATATGTGCAGGAATGACCACCTAGCCATATAACTTGAATACTTTAAATAATTAAATTATGTTTAGAAATATGACTTATAATGAATCTTAAGGTATCTCAATCTAATAAAAAAGAACGAGAAAAGTATTGTTAAATTAAAGTAGTAGCATATCCTTGAAGACCTACACCTGCAAGGTCATCGTGAAGGAAGATGAAGATAGTTTCTATGAAGATGTTGGTGTGTTTGTTAATTGTTCAACAATCATATGAGAAGAATCAAAGTAAAAATATTTTGAGTTAGCTCAACTAATTTCAAATGTTGAATAAGTTATCCAAGATTCTCGACGCAAAATTCACGCAACTAAGTAATCAATCATTGCTAGATGGGAACACACAAGCAAATATAATCAGAACATGCGCCATTTCAATTAATTTGATATCTTGGTAAGAAGTGTATAATAATTTCTATCTAGATGTGTAAAGGAAGACATATCCAATTGTATTTTATTTTGATTGCATTATGATTTTTCTTAAGTTTTGTGTAATAACCATTACTTGTGCAACTAGTTTGAGCCTAGATCATCAAATTGGTATGATTGTTTCACTTTCCTTTACCTTCTATTACTCTACCTTTAATTATTTGTTGATATTTTTTATTTGATGTATCTTATGTATATAGTATATTCTTTATATGTATGCATGATATATCTTATTCAGCTGAGCATTACATTTATTTGTCCATTGTATTGTCACCCTGATTATCTTACTCATTTGCATCATGACATTCATTGAAATTTTAAAAAAAATATTGCATTAAAATATCTTGCATCATACATATCATTAATTTCATGCATCGAGTTGTTGTTCTTCATCTGTATTTGGCATTCTTCATTCATCCATGCATCTTTAAAATTATTTTTTCATTTTCATTAATCCTCTTAGCATTTTCATTATAATTCTCTAGTTTTTAAAAACCTAAATTACCATTTTTGCAATTTCATATAAGCTAGTTTTCATGCATTTAAATTTTTAATACTTTTGCTTCATTATTCGAATCACAAGACATCACAATTCGAATCAAGTCCTCTTTATTTTTCTTGGAAAGCTATTGGTTCATTTGATTCGAATAACACCACACTCTGATTTGAATCACAACTGGCTTCTCATAAAAAAATAAGTACTTTGTTTGAATGACATGTATACCTAATTTGAATCATAGCTTTCAATATTGAATTTTAGCGCATGTCTCTTCAGTTTTCATTCAATCACTTCATTTCATCATCAAAACCTTTCTCTTTTACCAAAAAATCACATTTTATTTCATTCATATCATTTAATTGTGTTACATGTGCATATCATACTATTTTCATTTTTATCATTCATTACCTCTTTTCATCTACATTAAAATTATCCTCTTTATCTTGTTTTTGCATTTTTAACTACGTTTATTTGCATGTAAAATATTTCTAAGTGTATCCTTGACTATATGGATGAACGTAACAACCAAGCTTAACCATTATATGTTCATATTTCATGCATTACTTATCTCTCTTCCGATATGTTTTTGTATGTCAATAAACCATTGTGTTTTCCTATTGAATGATTCATGTCGTTGTTGTGCATATTTGTTGCATTTGGGACATGCTGCCTTCCGTGTATTTGTGATATCATTTTCTTTTTTGTATATCGTTCATTAGCTATTTATCTTTACTTTCTCTGGATTTTTTGTTTTGTTACTGGTTATTTTGCGATTAGACTCATTAGCATATATCTCTCTTTGATCTGGTCGAAGGAGGAGAATTTGTAAAATTAGTCTAGATTCGATTTATGTTTATGAAAATTTGATATGATGTAATGTTTTAGGGGGAGCACAAAGGAAAGCCTTGATCACACTTTTCTTAATGCTCATGTTAACTCAATTACAATGCAAGTATGTCAAGCATCAAAATGAAGGAGACTGAAGTTGCTCTGCCCTCTAGGGCATTGGTTTTGTTGCTTGTCTCTTTTATTATTGTTTATCATTTATCACATTCGTAATTGAGTCTCCTATAGTTAGATCTTTGCAAATATCTTAGAATTGAGTGCATTACTTTTTAAAAGGTATTTTCCATTAAATCGTGTTTTGGATGCATAAATAAAAGTGTTTTTATTTGAGTATCATCATTATGTTTTAATTCAATTGGTCTAGTTAATGGAACAAGAATTACATTTGATGTTGGTTCAAGTCATGCAGAAAGTGGAAACTGAAACTATTTTGAAAAACTTGAAAAATTGAGATTTCTTGTGTGTGACTCAAACCATTCACAAGTTATGACTCGAATCAAATTAAACATAGGAGAATAAGAAAATTCTGGTTTGTGTGACTCGAATCACACTTTACACGTTATTTGAATCACGCAACTCTTGTTAGCCACTACCTAGTTTGATTCAAATCACACCTTACACATGACTCGAATCACACAGTTTTTCACATTTTCATGTTTGGTCCTGTCCAAATTGACTTAAATCCAATTTTATACATGACATGAATCATGACCCTTCATGTCTCAAATCACATCTATAACCGGACTCGAATCACACGTGATGTTCAGTAATCAAAAGTAAGTATGTGTTTAATTGAAGGGTTTACATGATATTCTATTGCCAAAATTAAAGGATTGTAAAACAATGGATGTTTGAGAAAATTAATAGATATATAAGCTTGTCGGGATTAGATTTCATTAACCTATCTAACATGTATTCTCTTGACCAGTTGTATGAATCTTAGTTATTAACTGCTATTATCGCGCTCTTCGACATCGTTTATGTCTGAACAATGGTGAGGGTTCTACTATATTTTTTAATCGAAAATCTCTCATCCTATTAATCAATATGGTAGCATTAATAATCGATATAAGGAGTGAATATAAAATCCAAATCTATGTATAGAATTTAGCTTTTGATAGATGATTCTCTTAAGTCAGGGTTCGAAAAGTATTTCTCAACAACGATTCAAATCCATAGAAATAATATGTAAATAATGATAACATCAATATTGATTCATAACTAGTTCATAAAACCATGATCAAAATAAAAACATACGATAACAGTCAACTACCTTTGATCCCAACAAGAGAGGAGTTAGCTACTCATGGTAGCTTGATACAAGTCAGAAGAATAGAGATGCATCATAATCAATCTTGATTTCTCGATGATATATGTATATTAACGTTCCGCGAAAAATACATGAGCACATCATGCACTCGAAGATACAACATAGTTAACACCAAACTTTATTTATTCTAAAAAAAAGGGGAAATATCGATAAAACCCAAGGGGAAGTGAGATAGGGTAAGGAAGTAGGTTATGCAACGGGAAGGTATTAGTACCCCTCACATCCGTTTTACTCAATGAGATCCATTTTGATTGTTCTTTGCTAGAATGGGTGTTATTATCTAAAGGTTACTTGCTATTAATTAGGGGGAAATAAGTTTATAACTAATGTGCTTGCGAAGGATTTGAACCCTCGTGCCTACGTATTCTGATAGTGCAATGAGAAAATCATAGCTCCGTAGTTCATGGTAAAAAATACATATTTGTTGGTTGTTTTTAGGGATCATTTATAATCGTATCCTAGAAGTGTGTATTTGTTACCTGATTTTGATCCTTGTTTGAATGCTCTAAGCTTTTAGTATGGCTGCTAAGGAACGAATTATAACAGTTCTTTCATGAAAATAAAGAAATTTGTTTTGAAAAGGTTTGAGTGATAAAAAGAAAGAGTCGCTTTAATTGAATTAAAAAAGAGTTGTGAATGAGGAAAGTGTTACGTTGGATGTAGTGAAAGTATGGTTGTAGTGGTGCATTCATGACCATCCAATTATGGATTGAAAAATCAGAGTCGCCACCATGCTTTTATTGTTTCCAAAGTAAAGGGGAAAAGTACGAATAAAACCCGATGATAAGAAGTTTTCAAATCAAAACTACTAAAATGTTAGAGATTACAGTTAAGGGGGTTGGTTACACATAGGGAAGATATTAGCATCCAAAGTGTCCTAAGTACTCCTAGGGAGCCCTTTTTTGTGTGCAAGTGTTTTTGTTGAAACGACGTTTGGTAAAAATGGAATGGGGGATGAGAAAATAATTCATTCATTATATTTTTGTGTTTGACAAGACCTTCGGTCTTATGCCTACCTACCAACATAAAACTGAGGGATCAAAACCCCGTAGTTCATGGTAAAAATTTCAAAGAAGTTGGTGGGTTAATTTAATAGAGGTTTATAAGAAGAAGGCACAAAATGGCCAAAAGGTTTAAATGAAGTTATTAGTTCTTTTTTTCTTTTGAAATTGGGGTTACTATAATTAAGTCTATTTACAAGTTTGATTAAGAAAATGGTTTTTAAAATCAATGGCGTAAGGCTAAAGTTTCTATTCATTAAAACATGTCTAAGTTGAAAACACAAACACAAAAAGTTTTTAAAATGAGGGAGAGATTTTTAAATTTAATAAAGAAGGTAGGAGATTAAGGTACTACCCTAAACAAAATTAAAAGTTAAGAGTTGAAAAAATTTGACCATTGGGATGCAATCTACAAGACAAGAATGTCAGATAGAAACCCATTTCATTTGGACTTTTGAGCAGACAATAAGCATAAGCAATATCCAAGCAATTATATAAAGGCCAAGGCATCAAATAAAGATAGCCATAACATCTAAGCAAGCACTCCAATAGCAAGCATCCTTCAAATGCTTTCCAATGTAACAGATGAAATATTTCTTGGCAAACTCACAGAAATAATCATCAAACATAACAAAGATAACAGTAAATCAATTAAGCATAGAGACAAAGTGACAGAGAACCAAGGGAACTCAAGGCTTTAATAAGATTAAAGGTACAATCAAGGATGGCTCAATCTCAAAATATTGGCATTGGCCAAATCCTTCAAAGCATAGGAAATATTGTCTACTACTAAGTCCAAGAGTTCATATCAAGTCAAGGATAGAGGTCCAACAGTCCACCATCATATTTTTTAGGGTTTTTGTTGTTATTAAGTGTTTTAAGGTCCCAAGACCACAAACAAAATTACAAGATATGACTCAAGTGAACAAAGTGAAGATGACTGAAACATAAACAAGTTGCATGAAATTTAAATGGCAATGAATGATAAAGGTACTGAAATTTAAATTAAATTAAGTAAATGACTTGAAAGTAAAGAAATATTAATAAGGAGTTAGTCAATTGTTAGTGAAGAGTTTCAATTGTTTAAGTCATTATTTGGAGAACACTCAACCATTCATTCACAAGTATGAAGACACGAACAGAGACATCATCTATGAGAAGGGCTCCAACTTGGATAAATCAACAAGTATGCCATTAGCTCTCACAAATGGAAAAAAGGTCAAGTCTTCACACAATGCATGAAGAATAAGAGACTTACAATCTCACTTACAAGAGTGCTTTGTCTTGTGGGACAGATTTAGCTCTATGTTAAGCAATCGTAATTGGACTTATGTAGAAGTCACAACTATCTGAGGTCAGGCAATACAAATATTGGTGTCAATGTACGTCAGAGACATAGTACAAAGAAACATACTCCTAAAACATACCACACACAAAAATAAAGTGGGAGGGGCCTATCTCAATCAGGATCATGTTGATTCATCTGACCTAAGGTCATTAATGAATCAACTAGCAATTAATACTTGAGGTTTCATTGGTCAATGATGGATTGAGGAAGAATAGGGATGAAGATGAAGAGGGAATGGGAAATGGAAATACAAATTGATCACAAGAGGAAATTCATTTGATAAATACTATCCATTCATTTTGAGGGATGAAATGTACATTTCATCAACCCCCTAAATACAATAGTATTTATCAAATGGAAGTTCAAATCAACCATGATCAAGGCCAAACAGAAATTCAAACATCACAAGGTCAACCAAATGGCTCAACAATATTTTTAAACAATTAAACAATTAAAAATCAATTTTAAAATGATTTAAAATGCATTTTTTAATGGACAAAACCTCAAATCCCTTCAAATCACCAAATAGATGGCCAAGGGATTTATCGTAGGTCAAACAAGGTTAAAGGACCTTAGACAAAAAAAATTAGAATTTTTGGGAGGTCGGGAGTATTTAAAAAAAATTTAAAAACAAGTCAAAAATCATTTAGTTCACAAAAAATATCAAAATTAATCCAAAAAATAATTTTTATTCAAAATATGGAAGATGAAAGTATTTCAATATTTTTGGTGAAAGTCCCATATTTTTTGGATTAAAAATGAAATTTCTATGTATAAAATAAAATAAATGGATTAAATAGAAAATAAGAAATTAAAACAAAAAGGGAAAAAATATGGGTCATCAGATCTCCTCCATTAATTGAGGTGGCAGATCTGATGGCCAAACGCGTATCATCCATGGTACACCTCAGTCAACACACTTGAAACATGAGTCAACTGAATCAAGGGTCAGGATTATAACATGGGATCATGATCAAAGGGAGGGGAGAGTGCCAACACACCACAGAAGCCCTAGCTTCGATCTTCTTCTCAAGTGAATCTCACCGGACTGGTCCACCATAAACCTCCACCAAAACGAAAAATGCGTGCACTATTTTGAAGGAAACATTTCTAGGAATCCAAATTTGCCCTAAAAACTCTCAAATTCTCATTATATTGAAAGATACATGGAATTGAAAATTGAGGATCATGAATTGAGTTACTTCGATTTGACATCAAAGCAACTCAATATTGTTGCCTACATTGGTAGGACTTCAGCCAACCAAAAATCAAGTGAAATGATGAAGAGTTGAGGGAGAATCTAAGAAGAAAAGTTTCACAAAATTCACATTTTGTTTGTAGTGAGGAAGCTTGATCTCGATCTCAATTTTCTTGGGCTTCCTTCTACCAACTTGCAGGATATGAAATGGGTGATTTAGAAGCTTGGATTCTTGGAGTTTCAATTCCAAAACAGAATGAGAATTGAAACTCTATTTCTAAAGAAATCTTCAAGATTATCCTTTAATGGGGGTTTGGGGAAGACAAAGGTCGAAGCTTGGGCAAGATGGATCCATTTTTAAGCTCAAGGCTCTTGTATTTATAGCATAGCAAGTTGCTTTTCACACCATTTCAAATTTGTCCAAAAATAGAAACATGGTATGCATGCTTGCATGGGCGTGTGATAGGCCCAAAGAATGATTAGAATAGGTCCAAAATTGTGCATGAATGATGTCAGAACCTTAACATAAGACCATGCAATATGGAATAAAAATTGGTCATGAGAATCTTCCAAATGGGGCCATGCAATGCAACCATGCGCATGTACTTCAAAAATGCTCCAAATTCCATGATCTTGGATGCTTTGGAAATTTAACATGAAGGGGAACAACTTTTTTGTTGAAAACTTTTCCATTTGGAGCATGGATCATGATAAATTTTGAGGTGGAAGATGGATAAATCAAACATAATGGAAATTTTTCTAAGTTAAAAGTCAAATGACAATGCTTTCCACCTTGAATAACTTTTTCTATGAGCTTCAAATGAACATGGTTCCTTCATTAAAGTTGTATCTCTTTCATTCGTCTTCAATTTGGTTACAAATTCAGCACCATTTGAATCTTTCATGAGGAAGTTATGGATTTTACAAGTTGAGGAAAATTGCTTGTTCAATGGTGATGGCCCAAAATGACCTATAATATTTCCTCTTAGTAAATGCCCTTGAAATTTGAATTTGACATTTCTCAAAGAAGAAAAGTTGGAGAAGACATCTTGAATTAGATCATGAAACTTGGATGGTATTCATATCATACAAATTGAGCAAGTTATAATTCTTGGGAGTTGACCTTCTTTCTAGGGCACAAACAAAATGACCTATAATCTTTCACCATAAAAAGTAACTTTCCAAGAAAACTTAGATCTTAATGTCAACATGAAAGTTGTTTGGAATGTCATAAAGAGTAACTTTTATCTTGGAATCATTTTCATATGATAAAAACCGTAAGAGATAAGGCCAGGTCAACCTCTTTGAACCAACTTGCAAAATTTAAGTTCTCTTGCTCTTTGGGGATCATGGAGGATAATATATGCAAAAGATGATGTATAATGAAGTATTCGTTGAAATATTTGACCAATCATTGAAGAAACTTGATGAGGAAGTCACATAAGATGCCCAGATGAATTAGGCCTTCCAAGGCAAACAAGCTTCAAACTCTTGATGAATTCTTGATCAAAATGATAAATAAAGAACATGGGGATCCATATATGATGATTAGAACCATGGTGAACCTTTCTCTAATTGATCCCTTGCATTGAGGGTCTCAAACCCTAGACGTGAGCTTGGTGAGGCACAGGTGGACAGACACACAACCTACAAAAGAAACAAAGCTACACTAGACATATTTTTGGTATTTTGGTTAGTAAACAAATAAATAAAGTATGATACAATCAAATGTGCTTGGTGATATCTCCCAATGCAAACCCAACGAGAGAGGGGTAAGGAGGATACCAATGTGTGATCCCAAAGCCAATGCAAATTATGAAATAGCATGAGGGATCTTAGGGTAAAAATTAGGGTCTTACAGCTTCCCCTATTTAAGGGCATTCTAGCTGAGGATGTGAAGGTTAAAATCTTTGTATCAACTCAGTAGAATGGACTTAAATAACAATATCAAGAAACAAATTTTGGTCCCTAAGAGACCTCACGATACGTATGATATGAATGCTAAAATAATATTTGTGGGGAATATATTGCCACAAAGGAAAAGAATATGGAGAGATTGAAAATCCATAGGAGCACAATGTATTTCATAAGGAAAACTCACTGGGGAGGCAGGAACTTTGGGAATAAAAGGCTATGTGTAGGCTAGGCTACAACTTAAAACTACTGGAGACACAAGGGGATTTACGTGAAAATACATCAATGAAAAGACATCAATGAAAAGACTCGGACTGGGGATAAAGCTATCTGCAGTGGACGAGAGTAGATCGGAACAAAGCTGAAATATTTAGGCTAAAGGAAATTCAATTTCACAAAGAAATACGAATCCAAACTCAAATGGGGAAGAAAAACTTCAACACATGAGTAAAATAGATATATTATTGGCCACTGGTAACTGGGTAGGAAGATAATACACTCTGACAGAGGCACATCCGTTACCAGTTAGGGTAAACATATCAAGGATGACTCGTTGAAGAAAATGAGGAATATTCATTACCGGTTACTGGGTAAGAATAACCTACTGGGGAAAAGAAACCAAATAGGAATTATAACTACCTTTACTAGGTAGAAGACCAAAAAGAGAGTATTTGTCACCGATTAAGATGAACATATCAAGGATAAACTCAAAGGGAAGAATATTTGTCATCGGTTAGGATGAACATATCAAGGATAGACTACCTGGGGAGAGAGGAAGGATATCCGTCACCGGTTAAGATGAACATATCAAGGATAGACCACCAAAATAAATAGGATTTACAACTACCGGTTATTGGTTTGAAGATCGAAAAGAGAGTATCTGTCACCGGATAAGATAAACATATCAAGGATAAACTCGGAGAAAGAATATCCATCATTGGTTAGGATGAACATATCAAGGATAGACTTTGCTAGGAAAGAAGGGATTACAACTACCTTTTAACTAGGTAGAATACCAAAAAGAGAATATCCGTCACCGGTTAAGATGAACATATCAAGGATATACTCAGTGGGGAGAATAGGACTTATATCTTCCATTACTGGACAAAATACCGCAAAATAGGAATTACAACTACCTTTTTACTGGGTAGAATACCAAAAAGAAGAGAAAATCCATCATCGGTTAAAGTAAACATATCAAGGATAGACTCTCTGAGGAAAGAATAGGAATTATAACTACTTTTTTACTGGGTAGAAAACCAAAAAGGAAGAATATTCATCATCGGTTAGGATGAACAAATCAACAATAGACTTGCTGGGGAAACGTAAAAACGAATTCATTGGGGAAATCAGAGAAGAAGTAAATTACCTTTTACCGGTTACTAGTTAAATTAACACAGGTAAAGTACTCAACATCAAGAAGGATATTTCCAGTTACTAGGTAATAAACTCTTGGGGACCAAAAAATCTATCTAGGTAAGAGCTAGAAAGAAACGGTCACACAAGACTCCACCCAATGAGGATATAACTGAAGGGGAGTGGTTTCATCCAGATAATTAACTAGGGAGGAAATTGAAATAATAATCATCCATGAGGAAATAACTCAGTGGGGAAGAAGAAAGGATAAAATCTTTCTGCTTAAGGGGCTGACACTCTACAATTGAAGGAGGACAGACACACTAAATCTGCATGGGAAATAATATCACCAAAGTAGGGGATCGGAATAAAAGGTCAATGCGACAAAAATGCACAATGAAATATCTGATGTTATGTTATATATATATATATATATATATATATATATATATATATATATATATATATATATATATATATATATATATATATATATGATTATGCTGACAAACGAGCACAAATATGAAGATTTGAATCATCATAACTAGATACTCAACTAATTTCAACAAAATGGCAACACCAATTGGAGAACCTGCCAGGAATGAAAATAAATCATCGAGGATAGGCAAATCCAAAATATATATATATATATATATATATATATATATATATATATATATATATATATATATATCCGGATCAATCAAAAGGATAGGAAAATCCAACTCTAACTCGACTCTCAAAAGAGGAGGGGGTACTGCTAAAGAAAAGCCAATATTAACAAAGATCTTTCTTAAAACTCAAAACTCTCTATAAGAGGAGAAAACTGCACACTGGCAAACTCTGCGGGGGACGAAAGCACTGCTGAAAATATCAACCGATATGCTGAGTATAAGGGAGATATATTGAAGATCCACATCCCAAGATGAGGGATACATATATATTTCAAAGCAACAAGTCAACTTTGCAGGGAATTTTAGGTCAACTTCTATCAGAAGATGGAACTCTACAGGGGATCCAAGTCACAATAAGAGGAAAAACTCTGAGTGGGGAATCAGGAAAACTATTGGGAATTCCATCAAAAATCAACTCTGTGGGGCTTCGCTGGGAATTAACAATTTGCCATGACAAATCAAAGGCCATACAAGGATATAAATAAACAAACATTCCTCAAAAGGAAAGCTATAGTCATCAGACTCTTCTTGGATGTTGAGAAATAAACCAATTCCAAGGTATAAAACCGAATCTGCAGACTCACGCAGGGGAGAAACTGCCATGGCTATGCAACAACCAAATTAAGGTACTAAGGATCTAAAAACCAAATAAAGGTTCCATGGAGATCCAGGGTTCATTCAACAACAAAAGAAAATGAAGGTCATAAATCCTCGACTGGGGACAAATGATGAACTTCAAAGCGAACAACACGTCAGTTCTACTAGAGATAAACGATGAACTGCTTATGGAGTAACCCAATCAATGCTATCGGGGAAGATAAATTGCTTGGGGAGAAACTCATCAACCATGAATGACGAACTGTTGGGGAGGTGAAATCACAAACCAACTGCTTGGGGAAGACAACAATGCTTTACTCGTCAAGACTTTACCATTCTTAGATTGCGGTTGACAATCCTTTTTTTGAAATTGATTGTTCTTAAAGTAAATTCCTTACTATTTCAAAAAAATGATATTCATTGATTCATTTATTTCAAAATTATCATCATAAAAATTCAATTTTAAAATAGAAACAAATAAGAATAGAAATAAATGGATAAAAAAGCTCAACTTTATTTAATAGAATGGTAGTCCGTAAATAGAGGGACTCCATGGATCTTTAGAAAAGTTGAAAAATGGTAATTTACATGGAAAAGGGCTTCATTGAATACAATGACCACTATTCTCCCTACCAACTTGGAAATCCACTATGATATTGTCTTTGGTTGAGAATGATGAATCAGAACCAAATGACCGCTTCAAAACTGCCTCAATAATCATGACCAACCGTGATGATGCAGTTACTTGCCATAATCCCTAATTTTTTCCTAGATTTTTCCAAGGTGGGGTACTCAATCTACCGTGATGAATTGTTATGTTTTATGTCTCTAACTTTTTCCTGGATCGCCCTTTCGGGTTTGCGATCCACCGAGATGATCATTTTTGCCTCAACCTCCTTTTTGGGCTTTCAACTTAGCAGGCTGTTCTTTTTTTAGGCGAAGTATTTCTTGACTGCATCGACGTTCATAGGACGTGTGACCTCTTCACCATCCATAGTTGTAAGAATCAATGCACCTCCTGAGAAGGCTCTCTTAACAACACACGGGCCTTCATAATTAGGAGTCCATTTTCCCTTAGCATCAGGTTTGAAAGATAAAATCTTCTTGAGCATGAGGTCACCTTCTCGGAACACATGAGGCTTGACCTTCTTATCAAAAGATTTATTGATTCTCTGCTGATATAACTGACCATGACACATGGCAGTCAATCTCTTCTCTTCAATTAAATTCAACTGATCATATCTGTTATGACACCATTTAACTTCTGTCAACTTAGATTCCTTCAAAACACGCAATGGTGAGATCTCAACCTCCACGAGTAACACAACTTCCATGCCATAAACAAGAGAGAAAGGGCCCGCCCCTTTTGAAGTGCAGACAGATGTACGGTACCCATGCAAAGCAAATGGGAGCATTTCATGCCAATCTATGTACGTCACAACCATCTTCTAGATAATCTTCTTGATATTCTTGTTCGCAGCTTCAACAACCCCATTCATCTTAGGTCTGTAGGAAGAAGAATTATGACGTACGATCTTGAAGTATTTACCAAGAGCTTCCACCATATTATTATTCAAGTTCAATCCATTATCACTAATGATCTTACTTGGCACACCATAACGACATATAATTTGATTCTTGAAAAACCTTACAATAACTTGCTTGGTCACATTCGCATACAATGCCGCTTCGATCCACTTAGTGAAGTAGTCAATAGCCACTAAAGTGAAACGATGTCCGTTTGATGCTTTGGGCTCAATCATGCCAATCATGTAAATTCCCCACATGGAGAAGGGCCATGGAAAGTAAATAACATTCAACAGTGTTAGAGGAACATGTATCTTATCCGTATAAATTTGACACTTGCGGCATTTCTTCACAAACATGCAACAGTCAGATTCCATTATCAGCCAATAGTAACCTGCTCTCAACATCTTTTTTGCCATAGCATGTCCGTTGGAATGAGTACCAAAGGAACCTTCATGGACTTCATGTTGGTGTAAGCCCTAGAGGCCAATACTTTTGGTACTTGTATCGAATTATTTATTAATAATAAAAGGTTTTTTCTTTATTATGTTTATTTAATAAAGTCCCTAGAATAGCTAGTCCGTTTAATGTATCAAGTATGACGTAATCATGAGATCACATTAAACATAAGGACACTATTCTTAAAGTATCTGTAGTCAAGCTTTATTGTGAAGTGGGATAACATTAAAGCATGAAGACTATTATGTTTATAGACTGATGATCACATCTCATGGATCATGGATAAAGAGTTATCAAGTCTTAAACATAGGTATGAATATTAAGAGTAATATTTATACTGGATTGACCCGCTATGAGAATACTATATAGAATGTTATGCAAAGTGTCATAAGTTATTCTCATGGTGATAATGGTGTATACCACCCTTCGACCTGAAACCACTATGGACCCTAGATGTAGAGTCGAGTGCCTTATTGCTGATCAAACATTGTCCGTAATTGGATGCCCATAAAGACAGTTGATGGGTACTCCACGAAGCATGCTAAGGGACATGAGTGACCTAGATGGAATTTGTCCATCCTGCATAACAGGATAAATGTCTATGGGCCCAATATTGAACTAGACAAGGATGACACAGTCTATGCCTTGTGTTCAATATAGACATAAGGGCAAAAGGGTAATTATACACATAATTATTATCACAGAAAGATTTGTCAGATCACATGATATTTTCGTGTCTTAGGTAGCAGTGATGTGTTGCTAGATACCGCTCACTGTTTATTATGTTAAATACGTGATTTAATATAATTGTCAATGCCGCGAAAACCTATAGGGTCACACACAAAGGACGGATTGATGAGAGATAGAGTAATTAAGGAATACTGTAATGTACGGTGCCCTTAAGTGAATTATAGAACATCGTAAGGTACAATGTACTTAAGTAGAATATGAAATATGGTAAGGTACCACGCGCTTAAGTGATTTTGGCATATTATAAGATATGGGCCATATACACTTGAGTGGGCTTTTTAGCTTGCAGCCCATACAAGTGGTTCTATAAATAGAACCCTTGTGTAGAAGCATTGTTGCAGTTGCAATTTTGTTTCTCTCTCTCTCTCTCTCTCTCTCTCTCTCACACACACACACACACACTCAAAGCCTTCATTCGTAGCAGCTAGCACTGAGATTGAAGGAATCTGTTCGTGTGGACTGAGTAGAGGCGTTGTCATTGTTCAATGTTCGTGATCGCTCTGTAGATCTGCATCAAAGGTTATAATCGCCACAAGAGGTAACAATTCTATCACTGATCATGCCCATTCGTAAGGATCATTAAAGGAGAAATTTTAAATTCCGTTGCGTTTTGGATCGCCCTTCTCCTTCACTTCAATCATAAATAAGTATGCTTCGTCTCTATCCACGCATCAGAGCAAAACCATATCGAAATTTCTCTTGTAAAGCACATCACCATTCAGGTAGAAGTTGTCAGCTAATCTGCTCAAAGTCTTCTTATTTTTCAAAGATACCCTAGACGGGTAAATTTGACTTTGGAGGAACATTTAATATCATAATACCATAGTTTTTATCTTTGATCTCTTCAACATCAAATACATGAACTGCCCTATCAATATGCATCACAATCAAATTGGAAACTTTATTCCAAAATTTCACCACAACCATTGAAGCCAACATTGCAAGAGCATCTGCCATCCGGTTTTCATCTCGAGGGATATGATGAAACTCAATCTTTGTAAAGAAAGTTGATATCCTCCTCACATAATCTCTATACGGTATCAAACCGAGTTGATTTATCTCCCATTCACCTTTGATCTTATTAACAACCAGAGCTAAATCTCCATAGACGTCAAGATATTTGATCCTAAGATCAATGGCTTCTTCAAGTCCCATAATGCAAGCTTCATACTCAACCATATTGTTCGTACATTTGAAGGTTAATCTAGCTGTAAACGGAAAATGAATGCCTTGAGGAGTAATAATCACGGCCTCAATGTTATTACCATACAAATTAATAGCTCCATCAAACACCATGCTCCAACGAAAACCAGGTTCTGGCCCTTCTTCAAGCAATGGTCCATCACAATCTTTCATCTTCAAGTATAAAATCACTTCGTCAGGAAAATCATTCTGCACTGACTGATAATCTTCAATAGGTTGGTGAGCCAAATGGTCAGCCAAGATACTACGCTTAATATCTTTCTGAGCTCGGTATTCAATATCATACTTAGATAACAACATTTGCCAATGGGAAATCCTCCCAGTTAAAGCAGGTTTCTCAAAAATATACATGATTGGATCCATTTTGGATATCAACCAAGTAGTATGATTTAACATATACGGACGCAGACGCTTAGCAACCCAAGCCAATGCACATCATGTCTTCTCAAGCATAGAATACCGAGACTCACAGCCCGTGAGACTCGGTATTCTATGTATGATATTGAATACGTGAGATGGCCTGTCAAGATGCATTACGGTCAAATATTGTTAAATGTTATTATCTAAGTATGATATTGAATACCGAGCTCAGAAAGATATTAAGCATAGTGTCTTGGCTGACCATTTGGCCCACCAACCAATTGAAGAATAATAGTCAGTGTAGTATGAATTTCCTGACGAAGATATTTCGTACTTGAAGATGAAAGATTGTGATGAACCATTGCTTGAAGAAGGGCTAGAACCTGGTTCCCGTTGGGGCATGGTATTTGATGGAGCTATTAATTCGTATGGTAATGGCATTGGGCAGTGATTATTACTCCTCAAGGTACTCAATTTTTGTTTACAGCTAGATTAACTTTCAAATGTACAAACAATATGGATGAGTATGAAGCTTGAATTATGGTGCTTGAAGAGGCCATTGATCTCAGAATCAAGTATCTTAACGTCTACGGAGATCCAGCTTTGGTTGTGAATCAAATCAAAGGTGAATGGGAGATAAATCAACCCGGTTTGATACCATATAAATATTATGCGAGGAGGATTTCAACTTTATTTTCAAAGGTTGAGTTTCATCATATCTCTCGAGATGAAAACCGGATGGAAGATACTCTTGCAACGGTGGCTTCAATGATTATGGTGAAATTTTGGAATAAAGTTCCCAATTTGACCGTAATGCGTCTTGACATGCCAAATCATGTATTTGTTGTTGAAGAAATTAAAGATGAAAAGCCATGGTATTTTGATATTAAGTGTTTCCTCCAAAGTCAGATTTACCCGCTTGGGGCATCTTTGAAAGATAAGAAAACTTTGGGAAGATTAGTTGGAAACTTCTACCTAAATGGTGATGTGCTTTACTAGAGAAACTTCGATATGGTTTTGCTTAGATGCGTGGATAGGCATAAAGTAGACCTGTTGATGACTGAAGTCCATGAAGGTTCCTTTGGTACTCATTCCAATGTACATGCTATGGCAAAGAAGATGTTGAAAGCATATTACTATTGGCTGACAATGGAATCTGACTATTGCAAGTTTGTGAAGAAATGCCACAAGTGTCAAATTTATGCAGATAAGGTTCATGTTCCTCCGACACTGTTGAATGTCATTTCCTCTCCATGGACCTTCTCCATGTGGGGAATTGATATGATTGGTATGATTGAGCCCAAAGCTTTGAATGGAAATCATTTCATTATGGTGTCTATTGATTACTTCACAAAGTGGGTTGAAGCGGCATCGTATGCAAATGTAACAAAGAAATTCGTTGTGAGGTTTATCAAGAATCAGATTATATGCCGGTATGGTGTTCCAAGTAAGATGATTACCGATAATAGATCAAACTTGAATAACAATATGGTGGAAGCTCTTTGCAAGGACTTCAAGATTGCACATCATAATTCTTCTCCCTACAGACCCAGGATGAATAGGGTTGTTGAAGTTGCGAATAAGAACATCAAGAAGATTATTCAGAAGATGGTTGTGACGTACAAATATTGGCATGAGAAGCTCCCATTTTCTCTGCATGGGTATCATACATCCATCCGCACTTCAACAGGGGCAACCCCTTTCTCTCTTGTTTATGGTATGGAAGTTGTGCTCCTAGTAGAGGTTGGGATCCCATCATTGTGTGTCTTGATGGAAGCCAAGTTTACTGAAGCTGAATGGTGTCAAACTAGATATGACCAGTTGAACCTAATTGAATAGAATAGGTTGACTACCATGTGTCATGGTCAGTTATATCAGCAAAGAATGAAGAAAGCTTTTGATAAGAAGGTCTAGCCTCGTGTGTTCAGAGAAGGTGACTTTGTGCTCAAGAAGATTTTATATTTCAAGCCTAGTGTCAGGGGAAAATGGACTCCTAGTTATGAAGGCCCATATGTTGTGAAGAGAGCCTTTTCAGGCGTTGTTTTGATTCTTACAACTATAGATGGTGAAGAGTTCACTCGTCTTGTGAACGCCGATGCAGTCAAGAAATACTTCGCCTAAAAAGAAAAGAACAGCTCGCTAAGTTTAAAACCTGAAAGGGCAACTTAGGCAAAAATGAACGTCTCGGTGGATTGAAAACCCGAAAGGGCGATCCAGGCAAAAGTTAGAGACATAAAATAGAAGAATATATCCCGCTAGATTGAGTATTCCACCTTGGGGAAATCTAGGTAAAAATCAGGGATTATGGCAAGTAACTGCATTTGTTTGGTCATGATCATTGGAGCAGTTTTGAGCAAGTCATTTGGTTCTGATTCATCATTCTCAACCAAAGCCAAGAGCACAACAAATATTGAAGTTGGTAGGAAGAGTAGTGATCACTGTGTTCAATGTAGCCCTTTTCCATGTAAATTACCATTTTCAACCTATTGTAAAGATCTATGGAGTCTTGTCATTTACAGTCTATCATTCTATTAAATAAAGTTGAGCTTTTTATCCAATTGTTTCTACTCTTATTTATTTCAGCTAACTAAAATTGAATTTTATGATGATTTTGAAAGGAATTAATAAATTAAAATCATTTTTATTAAGAATATAAAAGAAATTATTTTAAAAACAATCAATTTCAGTAAGGAATATCAACAGTAGTCTGAGGACAAGTAAGTCTTGACATGCGAAGCCTTGTTGGTCTTCCTCAAGTAGTTGGTTAGGTGATACTTCCCAAACAATTCTTCATTTATTCCCCAATAGGAAGGAGTTGGTGATCAGTTCCTTTTGCAAGATTTTCCCAACTAAGTTGAAGGCTCACATCCTTAGCAGTTTACCCAGATCCTCTGTGCAGAGTTTTATCTCTTGTTCTCCCCAGCGAAGTTCATCTTCAGATATGGCAGTGTTAATCCTAAGAAGTATTTGACTTGGTCCCCTGCGAGGTTGTCTCACATTTAATATGGTGTTCCTGCAGAGTTAAAATACAACTGATCTTTTCTCTTTCCCCAGCCAAGATTGAGATATTCAAAGACAGATAATTTGTGTTCATCCCCAACATTTTTTCTCCAGTTGATGTTTCCATCCTGTTGAGATTAGCCGAGTGTTGCAGCGGTAATTCAAATCTGTGATATTTGTACCCTTTGTGTTGTTTTGTCAATATAATCATAATCATATATATATACATATTCATGCATAAAATACAACATCAAATATTTCATTATGCATTTGTTATTGCATTTGATTTTATTATTCTGATCCCCTGCTACGGTGACATTATTTCCCCATGTAGATTTGGCATGTCTGTCCTCTTTCAATTATAGAGTGTCAGTCCCTTAAGCAGAAAGAGTTTAACCTTTCTCATTCCCCACGAGTTATTTCCTCGTGGATGATGATTATTTCAGTTTCCTCCCCAGTTAATTATCTGGATGGAACCACTCCTCTTGAGTTATATCCTCATTTTCGTTGAGTCCTTGTTTGACCGTTTCTTTCTAGCTCTTACCTAGATAGATATTTTGGGTCCCTTGAGAGTCTATTACCCAGTAACTGGTAACATTCTTCTTGATTTTTGAGTACTTTACTTTTTTCAAATACTCGGTAGAAGTAATCTACTTCCTTTACTTTTCCAGCGGATTCGTTTTCATGTTTCCCTAGGCAATCTATCCTTGATATGTTCATCCTAACCGATGACGGATATTCTCCCTTTATGGTTTCCTACCTAGCAAAAAGGTAGTTGTAATCCCTATTTCATTCCCCAGAGAGTTAATCCTTGATATGTTCACCTTAACCGATGACAGATTTTCTCCTCGTTGTGGTCTTCTGCCCAGTAACCGGTAGTTGTAAATCCTTCTTTCCCCTGCTGAGTCTATCCTTGATATGTTCATCCTAACCGGTGACGAATATTCTCTCTTCGGTATTCTATCCAGTAACTTATAGATATAATTCCTACTTTTCCTCGGTAGTCTATACTTGATATGTTCATCCTAACCGATGACGTATATTCTTCCTTTGAGTTTATCCTTGATATGTTCACTTTAACCGGTGACGGATATTCTCTCTTTGGTCTTCTGCCCAGTAACTGGTAATTGTAAATCCTATTTGATATTTTCTCTAGCAGGTTATTCTTACCCAGTGACTGGTAACGAATACACCTCTTTTTCTCAGCGAGTCATCCTTGATATGTTTACCCTAACCGGTAACGGATGTCCCTCTATCAGGGTATACTATATTCCTACCCAATAGCCGGTAATAGATAACATACTTCTGGTACTCTTTTGTTGAATATTGTTCTTCCCCAGTTGAGTTTGAGTGCGTATTTCCTTAGTGAAGTCGCCAATCCTCTGTTTGGTTCAGGTATTTCAGTTTTGTTCTGATTTACCTGTTTCCCCTACAGATTTTCCCTTACCCCCAACTGAGTCTTTCCCTTGATTTATGGAATTCCTCTCGTGTATCCAGCAGTTTTCAAGTCGTATCCTAGCTTACGCATAACCTGTTTATCCCCAAAGTTTCTATCTCCCCAGTGAGTGTTCCTTATGGAATGCATTATGCTCTTGTGGACTTTCAGTCTCTCTGGATTCTTTTTCTTTGTGGCAATATTTTTCCCACAAAGATTATTTTAACATTCATATCATATGCATCATGAGGTCTCTTAGGGACCAAAATTTGTTTCTATATGTTGTTATTTAAGTCCATTCTACTGAGTTGATATGAAGATTTTAACCTTCACATCCTCAATTAGAATGTCCTTAAATAGGAGCAGCTGTAAGACCCCAATTTTGACCCTAAGATCCCTCATGATATCTCATCATATGCATTAGCTTTGGGATCACACCTTGGTATCCTCCTTATCCCTCACTCATTGGGTTTGCATTGGGAGAGATCACCAAGCACACTTGATTGTATCATACTTTGTTTTTCATTATTTACTAACCAAAATTCCAAAAATATGTCTATGTATAGTTTGTTACTTTTGTAGGTAGTGTGTGTGTGCACCCATGCTCCATCAAGCTCATATCTAGGGTTTAAGACCCTCAATGCAAGGAGACTAATCAAGAGATGGTTCACATTGACTCTAGACATCATATATGTATCCCCATGGTCTTCACATATCATTTTTATCAAGAATTCATCAAGAGTTTGAAGCTTGTTTGCCTTGGAAGCCCTAATTCATTTGGGTATCTTGTGTGACTTCCTCAACAAGTTTCTTCAACATTTGATCAAATATATCAAGATATACTTCATTATACTTCCTCCTACACATATATGATCCTCCATGAGTCCCAAATATCAAGAGAATGTCAAGTTTGCAAGTTGGTTCATGGTGGTTGACCAGAGAAAGTCAACTAGTCAAAACTGGGTTTCCCTAGACCCTATCTCCTACAATTTTTGTCATACAAAATGATTCCAAAAGAAACTTTACTCCTTATGACATTCCAAACAACTTTCATGTTTAAGTCAAGAGCTATTTTTTCTTAGAAAGTCGTTTTTTATGGTGAAAGATTATAGGTCATTTTGTCTGAACCCTCGCTAGGAGGTAAACTTACAAGGACCATAACATGCTAAATTTTAATGAGATGAAATCCATTCAAGTTCTATTATCAAATTCAAGATGTGCTTTTAAACTTTTATGTTTGGAAGAAGTTCAAATTCAACTTACGAATGCATGTGTCAAGAGGAAACGTTATAGGTCATTTTGGGCCATTACCATTGAACAAGTGATTTTCCTCCACTTCTAAAATTCATAACTTCTTCATTCCAAATCCAAATGAGGTGACATTTGTGACCAAATTGAATAGGTTTGAAATAGCTACAACTTTGATGAATGAATGTTTTCCATTTGAAGTTCATAGCAAAAGTTATTCAAGGTGGAAGAAGTGAACATTTGGCTTGGTACTTAGAAAATTTTCAAATATGTTTGATTTTCCAAACATCCACCTCAAAATGAATCATGATCTAAGCTTCAAATGGAAATGTGTTCAACATGAAATGTTTTCCCCTTGATCTCACCTTTCAAAAAGTCCAAGATCACCTCATTTGGCCAAGGATGAAGGACTTGCGCATGGGTTCTTTTCAAGGGATCATTGGATGGATTTCACCTTCACATTTCAAATTCAAATGTATGGCCACATGACATGATTTCAGCATGATACACAAGCATTTTTGGATCTGAATACATCACTTGATGGGCCTATCACACACCCATGCAAGCATGCAATTAAAATTTCTAAATTTGGCAAAATTTGGAAGTGTGTGGAAATGAATCACATTGGCTTTAAATACAACCCTCTTGGCTCAGAATTAAGGACCTCATGCCCAAGCTTTGAACCTGCAATCCAAACCCTCACCACTAAAGGATAATCTTGAAGGTTTTCATTTGAAAATTGAGCTTCAAATCTCATTCTGTTTTGAAATTGAAAATCCAAGAGTCCAAGCCTCTCTTTGATCTTAATCACCTCATACAAGCTTTTAAAGCCAAGCTAAACACAATTGGGATCAAGATAAAGCAAGGTTGAAGGTCCTTCGAAGGTAATTTTTCAGCATTTCCATCTCTTCGATTCTTCCTCAATTCTTCACTATTCTTTGTGATTTTAAGTTGGCTGAAGTCCTACCAATCTAGGCAACAAGATTGAGTTGCTTTAAGGCCAAATCGAGCTCCTGAGCATTTTTTCTATACTTGGAATTGGAGAAAGTTGAGGCCAGATTCGAGCTCCTAAGCATTTTTTCTTTAAATCCATGTCCTTGTTTTTAGTTTTGGTGGTGGTTGGTGGTGGACCAGTCCGGTGAGGTCCACCGGAGAAGAAGACCGGAGCCCTAGCTACGGTGATGTGTTGGCAATGTTCTGAACCATCAGATCTTCCTCCTATCTTGTAATCCTGGCCTTCGCTTCTGATTACCACGTGTGTACACGCATTGACTGTGGTACATGATGGAGTGGGCGTTTTGGCCATCAGATCTGCCACCTAAATTAATGAGGGAGATCTAATGGCCCTTATTTTTTTGATTTTCTTTTTAATTTCTGATTTTATGTTTAATCCATTTATTTTGTTTAATTCATATTAATTTCATTTTTAATCTAAAAAATATGAGACATTGACTATAAATCTTTAAATATTTTTCTTTTTCATTTTCTGAATTAAAATTAATTTTTGGAATAATTTTGATATTTTTCATGAATTAAATGTTTTTGTATATATTTTTAATTGTTTAAAAATACTTTTGACTTTTCAAAAATGATGAAATTTTTTGTCTAAGGTCCTTTAACCTTGTTTGACCTAAGATAAATCTCTTGGCCATTTATTTGGTGTTTTGAAGAGATTTTAGGTTTTGACCAAATTAAATTGAATTTTAATGCATTTTTAATTTAATTTTTAATTGATTAATTGGGTAAAAATTATGTTGAGCCATTTTTATGGTCTTGTTATGTTTGACTATTTGTTTGGACCTTGGTCAAGGTTGATTTGACTTTTGTTGGATTAAAATAATTGGATTTAGGGGATTGATGAAATGTATATTTCATCTCCCAAAATGAATGAATGATTTTAATTTGATAAAATTCCTCCCATGACCAATTTGTGTTTCTCCCCCCCCCCCCCCCCCCCCCCCCCTCATCTTCATACCTATTCTTTCCCATTCCTTTCATTAACCAATGAAATCTCAAATCTCCTAAGGCTAAGTGGTTCATCAATGACCTTGTGTCAGATGAACCAATACAAGTATGGATGAGATAAGTCCATCCCTTTTAATTTTTTTCTTTTAGTGTGTGGTATGTATTAGTAGTTTGATTCATTATACCAAATCTATAACATGCATTAACACCTAAATTTTTATTGCCCAACCTAAGATAGTTGTGACTTCTACTTAAGTTCAATTACGATTTCTTAACATAGAGCTAAATTTGACCCTAAAGACATATCATTCTAGTAAGTGAGATTGTAAGTCTCCCATCTTTCATGGTATTATGTGGAAACTTGGCATTTTTTCCTTCCTATGGAAGATGTCTTGGTTTAAGGATCCATGCTTGTGAATAGATGGTTGAGTGTTCTCCAAAGAATGACTTAATCATTTAAAAAGCAAAACACCACTAACATTCAATTAACCTTGACTAATATTTGACTAACTCTTATTAATATTACTTTACTTTCAAGTCATTTACTTTAAGAAATTTAATTTTTTAGTCATTTATCATTCATTGCCCTTTACATTTCATTTAATTTGTTTATATTTATGTCATTTTCACTTTGCTCATTTGCGCCATATCTTGTGATTGTATATATTGTTTGGGTGTTTCGGTTTTGTTTGTGGTCTTAGGACCTTAAAATAATTAATAACAACAAAAACCCTAAAAAATGTCTGGTGGACAGTTGATCTTGATCTGAACTCTTAGACTTGGAACTAGGCAGCATTCCCTGTGCAAAAAGGACTTGGCCAATGCCAACATTCTGAGACTAAGTTATTGTGAACTGAGCCTACATCTGATGCAAGCCTTGGACTCTATTTGAATTCATATGCTACATTGTCTTGATGCAAACTGTTATTTTGATCTCATGTCTAATTCTTTATTCTGAGTTAATCAAGGAGTATTTCATATGATACATGAGAAGACAAAGAAGACTGCTAGCTATGGGATTTGCTTGCTTGGATATGGCTATCTTTATTTGATGCCTTGATCTTCTTGATGTATGAATATTTATGATTTCTCCTTAATTATTGCTTGATTCAAAGTCCAAAGGGAAAGTGGATTTTCTATATGACATTCTTGTCTGATGGATTGCATCCCATTGGTCAGATCTTTTCAACTTTTAACTTTTAATTTTTGTGCTTAGGATAGCCTCTTCATCTCCTCCCACTTCTTAAATTTAAAAATCTCCCCCCCCCCCCTTTTCAAAAACTTTCTTTGCTTGTGATTTCAAACATAGACCTTATTCTAAATAGAAACTTTGGCCTTATTCCAATGGATTTTAAACTCTTTCTTAAATCAAATTTGTAAATAAACTTAATCATATTGACTTATAATTTCGAAAGACAAAAAGAACTAACAACTTCATTCATACTTGTGTCCCTTGGTGCCCTTTTTTTGTTTAAACTTTTGATTAAAAGTAACTCACTCAATTTGAAATTGTTACCACGAACTACGAGGTTTTGATCCCTCATTTTTTATGTTGGTACGTACGCACAAGTCCGAAGGTCTTGTCTAACACAAAAATATAATCAATAAATTCTTTTCTCATCCCGATATTCTATTTTTTATCAAACATCTTTTATACCAAAAACACATACGCACATAAAAAAGGGCTCCCTAGGACACTTTGGATACTGACACCTTCCCTCTATGTCACCAACCCCTTTACCTGTAATCTCTTACATTTTATTAGTTTAGATTTGAAAACTTCTTATCTTTGGGTTTTGTTCGTACTTTTCCCTTTTCCTTTGGAAATAATAAAATGCACGGTGGCGACTCTAGTTTTTATTGACGTTAAGCTTATCCATAGCTTGACGGTCATGAATTTACTGCTACACATAGGATAAGGATTTTTATTCACAAAAAAACAATTACTTTGAATGATGTAAAATGACAGGAACGTCTAAAACAATCCTATTGTTGCATGTATGGCCATGTGTCACAAAGTTGGCATAAGCTTCGTCTTCATCACTGTCTTCAATGATAGAAACTTAGTGTTGATCATCCTTATGAATGAACCCTCCACTGCGGAAAACTTCTTGCATAACCTTGACGTTGGCATTGAATAACCCTTGCTGAAATCCCAGCCCTGCCATGTTCTTGTTTTTATCAATTTCCACAACACGGCCCCACTTGTCGGTGTTTCCAGCCTGAATAGCCTCACGTGCATCCTTCAGAGGAGATATTGATACCTCAGCCTTCAATTCATCAATAATAGCAAAGGTTGGAACGATGTTCCAACTTCCTCTTTGGCTTCCACATAGGTGAAGGATGATAAATGGATTACAAGAAGTGTTTTCTCTCCACCAACAACGACAAGTTTTCCGTTCTTCACAAATTTCAGCTTCTGATGCAGCGTAGGCGTTACAACACCAGCCTCATGGATCCATGGCCTTCCCAACAAACAGCTGTAGGCCGGGTGAATGTCGATTACTTGAAAAGTAATTTGAAAATCACTCGGACCTATCTTCACTAGAAGGTCCACCTCTCCAATGACAGTTTTTTGAGAATTGTCAAATGATATAACCATAACACCACTATACCTCATTGGTGCACCTCGATATGACAACCTTGCTAATGTTAACTTGGGCACCACATTCAATGACAAACCAGTATCAACCAATACATTGGGCAGAGCGTCCTCTTTGTAGTTCATTTAAATGTGAAGCGCCAAGTTGTGATTTTTGCCTTCCTTAGGAAGCTCTTCATAAAAAAAGCACAGATTATTTCATGAAGTAATGTTGGCAACAATATGGTGAAACTGATCCACGGTAACATCGTGTTCCACGTAGGCTTGCTCCAACACTTTCTACAAAGCCTCTCTATGTGCCTCACAGTTAATTAGCAATGACAATACATAAATCTTTGATGGCGTTTGGAGCAGCTGCTCCACAATGTTGGACTCACTCTTCTTAATCAGGCATAGAACCTTATCATCATCATTAATCTTCACCTCGCTGGACTTTCCAGACTGACAAGTTGGAGCATTAACTGGATCAACTGCAGGAACATCTGCCTTCTTACCCACTATAATATCTTTCACCACTCTCGGAGGTACAGGGCCAAAAACACGACCACTACGGGTAACCTTTACTACATTTACAATGCTTACCACTGAATTTGCAACGGGAAGAGGAACCTCTTGCCCATTCTCTATCATGGTGGAGTTGTGCTTATAAGGCACAACTTTATCAGATGAGTAGGGGATGAGGCTCGTTAACCTTATAACCAACGGCGATACCGGTTTGTTGACACTTCTGCTATCAAACTGAATAACTACCCATTCAGGGGTCTTGAATACCGGTACGATAACACTCACATAATTTCCCTAATCTCAGGACTGGTTGACTTGAATAAGACCTTCATCCATCAATTTTTGATTATCCCTCTTGACTATCACGTATCCTCGAGGGTTCATGCTACAGATCACACAACCATCATGGTCATGTTCACACTCACTAACCAAACATATATCTTTATGAATCTCCACCAAAGATCTTCGGATGTGAAAGACATCATAAACTATGAATTCACCAGGACAACCGTCCACCATATTCATAGAGGCACTTACACGAGGAGGCAATGAAAGCTTCACCCAAGTCATTAAAAGTATGAACATTAGCACTGTCCAAGCCCATATACCATCTAAGTGCAGCACCGGTTAAACTGTCTTGGAAGTAATGGATGAGTAGCTGATCATTGTCGGTCTGAGTAAACATCTTTCAGACATACATGACAAGATGAATCAGAGGGCAAGTACTCCCCTTATACTTTTCAAAGTATGGGACTTTGAACTTCGTTGGGCTCTTGACATTAGGTACTAAACATAGACCAACAACATTTTTACCAAATAAATACTTCCCCTTGAGGTCTTCAATTCCTTTCACAGCTCAAGAAATTGGTATTTCATCGCATTCATCTTCTCGTAAACACCGGGACCTTCAGAAGGCTCGGATTGATAGATGGTTTCCTCAGCACGGGGAAAAGTATGCACAATGGGAGGAGGCACAGACAGGACCGAGCTAGATGCCGACATAGAAGCAAAGGTTGGAGCGTACCCCTCAGGAACAAAGTTAGGTGGAATTCCCCACGGGAATCCAGCAGGCATGGCAGACACAGACTGGCTAGAAACCACAGGCATAGATGCTGAAGCAATCTCGGAAATAACAGTCTTCTAAGGAGGAGGAGATACAGGAGGGGGAGATGGTTGATTCTGAGCAGCAATCACGGATCCCATCAAGGCAGTGAGTCTGGCTATCTCATCCTTGAGCTCTCTGTTCTCTTATTCAAGATGCTTCATTCTTCTCAAATGATTAGCGCGAGTGTAGTAATGATGAGTCAGCTTGATTGATACAAAGAAGAAGAACTGATAAGACATCTGGCAAAAGAAACCTGCTTATGCAAATGATGCATGAAATGCAATGTTTTTTATTTTAATTTTCAAGGAACATATCAAGTCTTATTTGCAAATATTTCAATTAATAATAATAACAATTCAATTGACCATAAAATCTCTTTTTATTCATAAAATTTGGAAGGATTACACTGAGTACAATTTCATAAACCAATAATACATATACAAGAAAAAAGGAAAATGTCATCCTAAGGATCCCTAGCAATTGAATCAGTTGAACTAACCAAGGGAATATACTTCCTTCAAATGCGTCTGATCTGTGTCTCAAAGGCATTCTACATCTGAGCTTTCTCGAGGACGAGTCGGTTAACAATCTTCTTCCAAGCACTGGAAGGATGAGGAGTACCAGAGGAAAATAAATCCTCGGGCTCTCTCTGTCTCTCCACTCCACTCTCTTCAAGAACTTCAATAAGTGCATCCTCGTCCTTCGACTCAAACTGCAACTCAACATGTTCTCGGTTCAAGGCATGGAACCGCTCATCCTAAAGGTCTCTCTCTTGCTTCATCTTGGAGAGTGCATCTTCCAACTCCTCTACATCTTATTTAGGGAGAGTTAATGGCTCAGCCATAACCACAGACATAGGTCTTTCATAGGCGTACGACATCTTTAACTCCAAAGCTCTCTTCTTCACCCAAGTAGTCTAAGCTTCAAAAGCTACACAGTTGCACGGACCAAGCTAGGATCTTCCTTTCCTATGTACGTTGTGCCAAGCATGCACCATCCTATTCTTCAAATTTTGGGGATATTTACCCTCTTGATAGAATGTACCTTATAACTGAACGTTATTAGGTTTATCTCTCAAGGGGAACCCAAGCTGACAACGAGCCAATGCAGGGTTGTAGTTGATTCCTCCTTGTGTACCAATAAGAGGCACATTAGAGAACTCACCACAACTGTTAATAATCTCCACGCCAGTAAAAGCATAATCAAACCAAATAATATAATCATTAGTCAGAGACATAAGTCTCTGAGACCACCATAGACATTGTCGGTTCTCCAAGAAAACTGGTGTCTTCGGCAAGTGCGAAATAAACCCCTTATACAAAAGAGGAATACAACACACAATAGTTCCACCATCCTTAAAATTCCTTAAATGCAAAGAGAAGTAAGTGTCACCCAAGAGAGTTGGAACATGATTCCCAATGAAAAAAATTATAATGGCGTTAATATCAACAAAACCGTCAATATTAGGGAACAAAGCTAAGCCATAGATGAGCAAGACAACTATGGATTTAAAATTATCCAAGCTACCGGCTTGAGCAAAAGCAGTAGTTCTACCAATGAGAATCTAAGAAGTTAACCCTTGAATCCCTCCTTTCTTCATCAAATTAATATCAATCTCAGATTTCTTCAAATTAAGAGCTTCAGCTATGTCATGAGATCTGGGAATCTCCTCTAATCCATTGAAAGGCACCTTGTCAAATACGGGTATACCCAAGAGATGGGCATACTCTTCATACATGGGCATGAGCTGATAATCTGGAAAAGTGAAGCACCGGTAGAGAGGATCAGAGAACTGGACCAAGACACTCAAGAGTCCTTCCATAACCTCAGCAGGCAATACAGACAAAACCTTCCCATGACTTTGTTTAAAATCCAAGGGATCTAATACAAAGGATGACAACTTCCTTAACTCCTTCAAATCAGGACATCTGAAACTGTACTTTTTAGTGTTCCTTCATCCAAAATTCATGGTCTAAAAATTATTTGCAAATACGACGTTAATTCCTTGAAGATTTATTGTTGTGATGAATGTTATGATGTGCATGAATGCAATAATCATACACAAGGAAAACACAAACAAAGGTCACAGGATGGATCAAGTCATCATCAAGATCAATCATCCATTTTGGTGGATTATGGTTTTCACCTTATCAACACTCAAGATCCATTGATATTAATGAGACCGATCAGATCATTAGAGAATCAAAGGGTTAGTTGTGAGTCACAAGCATGGAGTTGGGTTAAGAACCATCCCAAGGGAGTGTACTATGGACAAATAACCTGTAGAGCATGTTCTAAAAAGTTCCCAGAGTCGTGTTCCCATCTATCAGATACTATAGGTTTAGATGAATGACTCATCAACCCATAATATTCTCTAGAGAAACTCGTCTGAGTGTAGTATCACGTAACAACTGTTATCAAGTCTACACTTGAACAGTCTCTGCACTACATCCTAAATAGGCCTAGTTGGGTTAAATGTTCTATGGTCCTCAACTTCTCAGACTCCCAAATCAGAAAAAGGGCCTATCCATGATTTACTCGTGTGACATCAATAATTCCAAGGGGGTCTCCACTGAGTAGATGGGTCTCAAGCCAACTCATTAAGAACTACTCCACATGAGTCGAACATGACTATACCATCCTCCTTTCTTAATTTCCCTCAAGTTCAGGTTAGAACTTATCTCACCATTCAGAGATCATCGAGCAAAATAAACAGATTATATTACACAAACAATATATACTAACAAACATCAAATATCAACAAAATATTGCACACAAAAAAGTAGTCTAAATCCACTGAGGACTACTCCCCACCAGGGTCGCCATTTTATTTCTGTAGCGGAGCATTCGTGACCATCGAGCTATGGAAAAATCTGACGTCATTGAAAAGTCAGAGTCGCCACCGCGCTTTTATTGTTTCCGAAGGAAATGAGAAAAGTACGAACAAAACCCGAAGATAAGAAGTTTTCAAATCAAACCTAATAAAATGTCAAATATTACAGGTAAAGGGGTTGGTTACACAGAGGGGAGATATTAGCACCCAAAGTGTCCCAGATACTTCTATGGAGCCCTTTTTTGTGTGAAAGTGTTTTTGTTGAAAAGATGTTTGGTAAAAATGGAATGGGGGCTGAGAAAATAATTTATTCATTATCTTTTTGTGTTTGACAAGACCTTCGGTCTTATGCCTACGTAGCAACATAAAAATAAAGGATCAAAACCCCGTAGTTCATGGTAAAAATTTCAAAGTTGGTGGGTTAAGTTTAACAGAGGTTTATTAGAAGAAGATACAAAATAGACAAAAGGTTTAAATGAAGTTGTTAGTTCTTTTTGTCTTTTGAAATTGGATTTAATATAATTAAGTCTATTTACAAGTTTGATTAAGAAAATGGTTTTGAAAATCAATGGCGTAAGACCAAAGTTTCTACTCATTAAAACATGTCTAAATTGAAAAAACAAAAACAAAAGATTTTAAAAGGAGGGAGAGATTTTGAAATTTAAGAAAGAAGGGAGGAGATTAAGGGACTACCCTAAACAAAATTAAAAGTTAAGAGTTGAAAAGATCTGACCAATGGAATGCAATCCACAAGATAAGAATGTCAGATAGAAATCAACTTCCTTTGGACTTTTGAGCAGACAATAAGCATAAGCAATATCTAAGCAAATATATATAGGCCAAGGCATAAAATAAAGATAGCCAGAACATCCAAGCAATCACTCCAATAGAAAGCAACCTTCAAATGCTTTCCAATGTATCAGATGAAATATTTCCTTGGCAAACTCACAGAAACAATCATCAGACATAACAAAGATAACAGTAAAACAATGAAGCATACAGACAAAGTGACAGATGAACCAAGGAAGCTCAAGGCTTGCATCAGATGAAATCATAGGAAATACTCCCTACTACTAAGTCCAAGAGTTCAGATCAAGTCAAGGGCAGAGGTCTAACAGTCCACCGACATATTTTTTAGGGTTTTTATTGTTATTAAGTGTTTTAAGGTCCTAAGATCACAAACAAAATCACAAGCACACAATATATACAATCACAAGATATTGCTCAAGTGAGCAAAGTGAAGATGACTGAAACATAAACAAGTTGCATGAAATGTAAATGGCAATAAATGATAAAGGTACTAAAATTTAAATTGCATTAAGTAAATGACTTGAAAGTAAAGAAATATTAATAAGGAGTTATTCAAATGTTAGTGAAGAGTTCCAATTGTTTAAGTCATTCTTTGGAGAACACTCAACTATTCATTCACAAGTATGGAGACATGAACCAAGACATCATCTATGAGAAGGGTTCCAACTTGGATAAATCAACAAGTATGCCACTAGCTTTCACAAATGGAAAATAGGTCAAGTCTTCATACAATACCATAAAAAATGGGAGACTTATAATCTCACTTACAATAATTCTTTTCCTTGTGGGACATATTTATCTATATATTAAACAATCGTAATTGGACTTATGTAGAAGTTACAACTATCTGAGGCCGGGCAATAAAAATATTGGTGTCAATGCATGTTAGAGACATGGTACAAAGAACCATACTCCTATACCACACACAAAAATAAAGTGGGAGGGACCTTACTCAATCAGGCTCATGTTGATTCATCTGACACAAGGTCATTGATGAATCAACTAGCAATTGATACTTGAGATTTCATTGGTCAATGACGGATTGGGGAAATAGAAACCCAAATTGATCACAGAAGAAAATTCATCTAATCTAAAGAAACCTAAATTGATCACAGAAGGAAATTCATCTAAACAATACTATCCATTCATTTTGAGGGATGAAATGTACATTTCATCAACCTCCTAAATTCAATAGTATTGATCAAGTGGAAGTTCAAATAAATCATGATCAAGGCCAAACATAAACTCAAACATCACAAGGTCAACCAAATGGCTCAACAATATTTTTAAACAATAAAACAATTAAAAATCAATTTTAAAATGAATTAAAATGCATTTTTTAATGGACAAAATCCCAAATCCCTTCAAATCACCAAATAAATGGACAAATGACTTATCCTAGGTCAAATAAGGTCAAAGAACCTTAGACAAAGAAATTTAGAATTTTTGGGAGGTCAGAAGTATTTAAAAATATTTAAAAAAAGTCAAAAATCATTTAATTCACAAGAAATATCAAAATTAATCCAAAAAATGATTTTAATTCAAAATGTGGAAGAGGAAAATATTTACAGATTTTTGGTGAAAGTCTCATATGTTTTGGATTAAAAATGAAATTTTTATGAATAAAATATAATAAATGGATTAAATAGAAAATCATAAATTAAAATAAAAAAGGAAAAAACATGGACCATCAGATCTCCTTCATTAATTGAGGTGGAAAATCTAATGGCCAAGCGTGTATCATCCATAGTACACCTCAGTCAACGCGCTTGTAACATGAGTCAACTAAACTAAGGGTCAGGATTATACCGTGAGATCATGATCAAAGCGAGGGGAGAGTGCCAACACACCACCAGAGCTCTAACTTCAGTCTTCTTCTCCACTGGACCTCACCGGACTGGTCCACCATCAACCTGCACCAAAACGAAAAATATGTTCACTATTTTGAAGGAAAAATTGTCGGAAATCTAAATCTACCCTCAAAACTCTCTAATTCTCATATAGTGAAAGATACATGGAATTGAAAACTCTCTAATTCTCATTATATTGTCAGAGATTTTGGACAAGTTTGTTAGACTTAGGGAAACTGTTATGGTTAATGGATTCAAAGAATGAGTTAGTTTAAAAGTTAACTCCGTTAAACTTATGTTAATGACAGTTCGTTGGGCAGTTAGTGTAGTTATAGATAATTGTCATGTTAGAGTGAATGAAGAATTATATTAGTTAATGACTTGAAACTATTAATAAAGTTAGAACTGCTAGAGGATATCTGAATTAATTTTTCAATTAGTCTATGTTTTAGTTAGTTATTGATAATGGAAAGAGTTAATTAAATGTATTAGTAATTATATTCTGATATTTGAAAAATGAGGTTAATGAATTAGTTTGATGTAAAAAAATAGTTTGAGAGTTTGTGTTAATGAATTGTAAAATTAGTTAGTTAGTTATTTTGTATTTTAAAGTTAGTTTTGAAGCATAATTGGAAGTTCTATGGTTAGTGAAAACCAGTTGGAATATCGTGACATTTGGATGGCTAGTTAAAGAAAAATTAAAGTGTGAACCAGGTTAGTGTAAGTTAGTTTGAAATTAATGATTAATTGAAGTTGGAGTGTTAAGTGATGTTAGTAGGTTATATAGGAAACGAATAAGGGGTGAATTAAGAAATGGATGGAGCTAGTCAAGTATTTAGCTATCAAAGTTAGTTAGTTGTGTTATGAACATATGTCGAACTGGTGAATGTTAGTTAGATATTGAATTTGAAGTCAATTTAGGGTTATGTGACCGTTAGAATTATAGTTAGATATTGAATTTGAAGTCAATTTAGGGTTATGTGACAGTTAGAATTAGAGGTTAAAATTGTATTAGTTTGAATTAGAGGTTATGCATTGCTATGACATGTATGTCAACTATTAGTGGTTTTTCAATAATGCAATGTTGAGATTTGTCATAGATTGTCAAGTGGTCATGCTATGACGGGTTGCATTGTGCTCATGCTTGTGTGTTGAATCTATTTATTGCAGGGATGACATCAAGTTTGATGTGAGGCAAAGTTCATGAAGCTCTTGGCATGGGACAAGGAATGAAGGAACGAGTTATGAAACAAGTCATGTTATAGTGAATAAGTTTTAGAAAAGATCAAGAATTATGAAGAACTTGAAGGATTCTTGTGAATGAAGAAAATATGAATAGGGCATAGGTTTAGGTAGTTGACTTTGGTCAACTGCTTCACCAAAAAGTCAACGGTTGACCAAAAGTCAACTCTATGTAAAAACATGTAATTTTGTATGTAAGCTTATAATTTGGATCTTTTTGTTGTGAAATTGATGTTTTTTGGTAATGAAATGGATTTTTAAAATGAAATGAATATTGAATTGTGTTTCAAGAAAGTGCATTCCCTCAAAATCATGAATTTGAATTTGATATTATATTGAACTCTTGAATGAATCTTTAATTTGATTCTCTTGATCACCTGAATGAAGTGATGTGACATGCATCAAACAAATCAAAGTCCAAGATAATCCCTAAGTAACCTCAATATCCAATGCCATGATGAAGTCAACATAACCAAAATCATATACCAAAGATTAGGGTTCCACAAGACTTGATTCAAGAGATGAGCATCTCAACCCAATATAACCTAATCTCATAAATTTGATTCCTAAGTATGCCATAGAAGAAACTGTAGCCCATGGAGCTTGGAAAGGCACTTGTCATGATTCAAACACTTGTGTCATAAATAACAAACCTTTGAAAAAATGATGTTTCTCTAAAAATGCAATTGTAAATGAATGCCCTAAATGATTATCAATATGAAGCTGAAGTGAGGATCATGAGCCAGATAAAAAATGGCAAAAATAGTAGGGAAAATTTTGGCGTATGGCAGTTGCCCCTATTTAATCATCTTGGACCTGAATGTATGAATGGGGATAGCTTTTCGGGCATTCAAGGTAGAAGAGGATTAAATACAAGAATATAAAAAAATGTCTGTTGAGAATGAAGTGGATGTAATATAAGGAAGGTAAGTGTAATATGGGGACTTTGTTTGTTGGGTATTGACTAGAATGTTATGTTGGGGAAATAGACCAGTCGCAAGAGAAAATGTTTGATATGCATGATATATGCAATGTATGATTGATTTACATGATGCATGAAGTTATGTGTGTTATGTAATAATGTGAGTTATTTTTGTGAGAGAAATGATTGATATCTACAAGGGTGAGACTTTTTTTTGCGTAATGGTAGACTTCAATTCTCCGACCTCTGATATCTGAACCATAGAATTTGTACTTCGAAGAGAAAAGGAAGGTAGAAGTGCTTATTAATTTTTTTGCCTCTTTTAATGAGTTTTGGCCAGTATTAGTAGTTGAGATATTCCCGCGGGGTTCCACAAAGGTAAGGATTTATTGTGTACTTGCAAAAGGCAAGAATAAAGAGTGTAGAGACAATTTGTAAAAGGTATTGAAAATTATTTTCCAGACAGGAACTAGGCTTTGGAATGATTTTTCAGACCGGAACTGGGCTTTGAAATGATTTGGCTGACGGGAACTGGGCTCTAAAATGGTTCCCCAAACAGGAACTGAACTTTGAAATGATTTTCCAGACGAGAACTGGACGTTGAAATGATTTTCCATATGGAAACTGGACTTTGAAATGATTTTCCAAACGAGAACTGGACTTTGAAATGATTTGCCATACGGGAACTAGACTTTGAAATGATTTGTCAGATGAGAAGTGGACTTTGAATTGATTTTATAGATGAGAACTGGACTTTGAAATGGTTTTCCAGATGAGAACTAGACTTTGAAATGATTTGCCAGACGAGAACTATAATTTGAAATTATTTTCCATATGGGAACTGGGCTTTGACATGATTTGCCAGACGAGAACTAGATTTTGACATGATTTTCTAGAAGAGAAGTGGACTTTGAAATGATTTTCTAGACGAGGAATGGAATTTAAAGTTATTTGTCAGACGAGAACTGGGCTTTGAAATGGTCTTCTAGATGGGATTTGGGTTTTGATATGATTGGCCATACGAGAATTGGGCTTTGAAAGTGTGTCAACCAAAGTTGGACTTTGATAGGGAATTTGTTGGGAATATCAACTGGTATTTTTTGTGGATAATATTCTCTTTGAAGGTACATTATTGTTGGGTCATTCGTGCGAGGTACCAAATTTGGCCTATTCTTTGTATGCATGTTTGAATTTATATGGCGTAATGCTCCATATTGATATATATGTTATGGGGGTTTAGAGATGCAATGCTATGTAATGATGATTACTATATGCAGATTGCTAGTATAGTTGGACTTTATGGAGGTTCTAGGCAAAGTCTGGCTTTTAGAAGGACCAAGCAAGGTTGGACTTTATGGGTGTGCAAAGTATGATTGGGCCTCGAATTTTCTCGTTTGTTTTACAAGGCTACATGGCATGCTAGATGAATAGGATGATATACATGAGTGAAGAGATATGATTAATGCATGACAATGATTCATGCAATGGTTTTGGGGTTCGAAAAGTGCCCATGAGGTGGGTAATGTATGGTTGAAATGGGGAAGTGTCCTGCTTGGCTACAAGACTTGTTGTTGAAAAGTTATGGGATGTGCTTAGCATGAATTCCCAACATTCGTCTTAAACTTAGCAGTTTCTTATGCATGACAGAAACATGCTTGAGCAGCTCTAAAGGTATGGAGAAGAAGTGCCCCTCTATAGCCATTCTTTCCCTAGTTAGTAGGATCTTTGAAGGAATTTGGCTCGAAAGGAAATTTGGGACATTTGTACCATAATGAATTCAGATGGTCTGCCTTAGTACTTAGTAACTTGGAGCAATGCCCTGATTAACCGATTCTTGGAGAGATTTATCGAATCTCGCCGTGATTGCCCCAGATTGATTGAGTCTTGAAGTGGCTTGCCCTTTTTCTTAACGGATTTTTTAGGAATTTTGCCCCTTGGTGTGATCATTCGAAGTGAATTGCCCCCACTCAATGAATTCCTCAGGCGTTTTCCCCTTAGTATGATAAAACTTCTCAATTGATGCTCATTGTGGAAACTTTCTTGATGCCAAGTACTTATCCGCGAATAAAATTGTTCATTTTGAAAATGATGATTCTAATGTTATGCTTATGTCAGTTTTGAAATCCAAGTGTTTTGTATTGAAATGATATTGCGACATTCAGTGAATGAATCACTACTTAGAATGCAATATTGATTTTTATATGAAATATGATACGATATCAACACAAATGATAAGAAAATATTTATGACTCAATTTTAACGTGATCTTGCCGTAATATGCTTTTGAAATAAAAGGATTTCAGAATAAAAGGATTTTGAGGGTTGTACCGTGGCCTGGTTCACAATTTCAGAATAAAAGGATTTATGGCTCAAAATTTTATTTTAAGGCACTCGTTCATCTGTATGTTCTCCAGTCCTATGTTCATTTTTCAAAAGGATTTTGAATACTTAAAATAACGGTTATGGAACCAATTCGGTTTTTGAAGTGGCAGTCACCCACCTTTTTGTTTTTTGTTTGTAGTCACACGAATTTGTTCTTGCTGAGGATTTTTTATTCTTCTTTTTGTTCTTTTTCATTTTCCCTAATTTTTACGTAGAATGATTTTTTTTGAGTTTGCAGTCCATCGGGATGCCCTAATTTTTCCCCAAGTCACTAGTTTTCGACTTAGCGGGCTTGTCTCTTTTTTATTTTTATTTTTATTTTTTTGCATTTATCGTTTTGTTGGATTTGGGTAAAAATTGTATGACATTTATTTGTTTGGTTTGTTGAAAGGGTTGTGACTACCTCGTTCCTTTTGTTGGTGAGGGACAACCGTTGTGGATTTGTGATTTTCGACCTCGTGGGAGGGATAAGATGTGGTTGATCCTTAAATGGGATGCTCCTCTTTTTTCCTTTTGAAATTTGAACGCATGGTCAAATTAACTGAAGACTACCTTGCCCCTGGTTAAGGTTGAAGGTTTTTCATATATAAAGAGACTTCTACTCTTAGGCTCAAAGGGGTTAACTAAAGATTATCTTCCTTATACCTATGGGGTTTAGGGATTGAAACAATACCTTACATTGTCAGGGATGTCTTATTCAAAAGCATATTGTCGGTGATTTCGTGTATTTTGATTTCATATTTCTCCTTTTGATTTTGCCTAAACAAGAGTCTGATATTGATGAATAAAATACGAGTGAGCACGAATGGTTTGATTCAAAACATGCATATTCATTTCATTATTATTATCATTTTAAAACAAACAAGTTTTTACAAGTGAATAGTACTTAACAAGCAAAAAGATTACAAATGAAAATGATTGAACAATCTAATGATCACCGAGGTGATTAGCCTTTTTATCCACCCACTGGTTGGAGTCATCATGCTTGTAGAAGTTGATGTGATAGTCCCCAAGGGGGTTCACTTCAGACTCTTCCGATGGATACAACCTATTCGAATCTATCATTGCTTCCACTTGCACTGGTTATGGCATTGCAGTTGTGCCTGCATGTAGGAGCATGGGAGTTTTCATGATGTCCAAGTCATTTGGTGTGAACATGACATCCTTTGAATCAATCAGGTCTTGTAATTTGTGCTTTGGGGCTTTGCGACTCTCGATTGAGTGGTCGGGTTCCCTTGAGTCAAATTCATATCTAGCATTCACGTCGTGTCTTTGAGGAAGAGGTGTTGGAGGATTCCTAAGTTCACTAATGAGCTTTTGAGAAAATGAGGCAGTAGTTAACCATAAGGCATGAATTGGGTCGAATCTTCTCTATGGCCTCCTTGGTCTTGGTTGGCCTTTTTAAGCATAAGAATTTTATTGCTGATTCAAACACCGATTCTGATTCTGCACTTGGTTCCTCATAATTAGTTGGGGAATAGGCAATGGTTGTTGGTGGGGAGGCAGTGGAAGTCTGGGTTATGGATGATATTCGTGAGGCATCCCATGATATGAGGTGAAACCAGGAAGATGTAAAGGAGTGACCATCTCTAATGTGGAAATTGGTGTGGGATTGCCTTCCTTTGTCAATAATGCTTGTTGGATTTCCATAACTAGGCTCATCTGAGTTTTCCGTTGGTAGGCCTCCTCCCTCAATAATTCATGGCCTTGTTGAAGTTTGTCCATAGCCCTTTGAGAGATGCTTCCAATTCTAAGTGTATGTCGGATAATCAGCTATCTAGTTATAGACGAAAGGCGATATGAGTTTTTCTTTGTTTGGTGGGAGGATATGCATGCATGTTGACGAATGCATGAAGAATGCAGTTATATGTAATGTTATGCGATAATTTAGGTTTTAAAGGTCCAACACCTTCAGGATAATCTGTATATACTCCTCAATGCAGGTTCAAAGGCCCGACATATTCATGATAATCAAGGTATGTAAGGTCTTGGTTTCCTGCAAAAACCCATATCCCCTTACAAGTAGGTACTAGTCTTCAAAAGAAGGAGTTTCCTAAAAAGGTGTCTAGAGTCATGGACCCATTTTGAGATACCACTGCCTGGGGCGAATGAATCGTTGAACAATGATGCTTCCAAAATGATCTACTCTAGGCGTGGAGTCTCATGTTGAACTTGATCAAGGCATAACTCCAAGTAGATCGGCACCACTATTGCCACATACTATGATGTGTGTATACTCAAGCTCGAGTATAAAGCTTCTCTCTCATGTAACATTGTAGAGCCCAACCCAGAACAGAGAATGTAACAGATATCCAACATGTAATATATGAAAGCAATAAAGATGCAATAAAGTAAATTAAAGATAAAGCAAGTAAAATGATAAAGATAAACACCCAACCAAACAAGGAAACAAACAAAACTAGGCTTGACTTACTTAAGGACTCTCCAACATTATCGTCAACTATCGCGCCGCAAAAAATACCTGAGCGTATCGCATGCTCGAAGATACAACACAGTCTCCACTAAACTTAATTTTATTCCAAAGTAAAGGGAAAATATCGATAATGAAGGAGAATTGCCATCCAAGGCGCAGCGGAATTTAAAAATTTCTCCATTTAGTGATCCTTACGAATGGGCATGATCAGTGATAGAATTGTTACCTCTTGTGGCGATTCAAATCTTTGGTGCAGATCTCTTGTAACGATCAAAACCTTGGATACAAATCCACGGAGCGATCACGAACGTTGAACGATGACAACATCTCTACTCAGTCCACACGAACGGGTTCCTTCAATCTCAGTGCTAACTGGTATGAATGAAGGCTTTGAGTGACAGAGAGAGGGAAACAAAATTCCAAGTCTTCACTTGAGTTTGAGTCTGAGTGACAATGCTTCTACCCAAGGGTTCTATTTATAGAACCACTTGTGTGGGCTTCAAGCTAAAAGCCCACTTAAGTGTATTTTGGACCATATCTCATAATATGCCAAAATTACTTAATTATTTGGTACCTTACCATATTTCGTATTCTACTTAAGTACACCGTACCTTACGATGTTCTTTAGTTACTCTATCTCTCATCAATCCGTCCTTTGTGTGTGACCCTGTAGGTTTTCGCAACGTTGGCAATTATATTAAATCACGCATTTAACATAATAAACAGTGAGCGGTATCTAGCAACACATCACTGCTACCCAAGACATAAAAATGTCATGTGATCTGACAAATCCTTCTGTGATAATAATTATGTGTATAATTACCCCTTGGCCCTTATGTCTATATTGAACACAAGGTATAGACCATGTCATCCTTGTCCAGTTCAATATTGGGCCCATAGACATTTATCCTGTTACGCAGGATGGGCAAATTCCATCTAGGTCACTCATGTCCCTCAGCATGCTTCGTGGAGTACCCATCAACTGTCTTTATGGTTATCCAGTTACGGACAACGTTGGATCATCAATAAAGCACTCGACTCTACATCTAGGATCCATAGTGGTTTCAGGTCGAAGAGTGGTATACACCATTATCACCATGAGAATAACTTATGACACTTTGCATAACTTTCTATATAGTATTCTCATAGCGGGTCAATCCGGTATAAATATTACTCTTAATATTCATACTTATGTTTAAGACTTGATAACTCTTTATCCATGATCCATGAGATGTGATCATCAGTCTACAAACATAATAGTATTAATGCTTTAATGTTATCCCACTTCACAATAAAGCTCGACTACGGATACTTTAAGAATAGTGTCCTTATGTTTAATGTGATCTCATGATTAAGTCATACTTGATACATTAAACGGACTAGCTATTCTAGGGACTTTATTAATCAAACATAATAAAGAAAAAGCCTTTTATTAATTAATAAATAATTCGATACAAGTACCAAAAGTATTGACCTCTAGGGCTTACACCAACAATCTCCCACTAGCACTAGAGCCAATCAGGCATACCCCTAATGCCCATTGATCTAGTATGGCCATCATGCTTCTGCTGCGCAAGAGACTTTGTCAGTGGGTCAGCAATATTGTCAAGTGTAGGTACTCTACATATTTTCACATCTCCTCTATCTATTATCTCTCGAATGAGGTGATAACGCCTAAGTATGTGTTTGGATCGTTGGTGAGATCTAGGCTCCTTAGCTTGTGCGATAGCACCATTGTTATCACAATAGAGACCAATGGGATCCACAATGCTAGGAACTATGTCAAGTTCACTAATGAACTTTTTGATCCAAACAACTTCCTTTGCTGCACTTGAGGCAGCAATATACTCGGCCTCAGTTGTAGAATCAGCAACTGTATCTTGCTTTGAACTTTTCCAGCTCACAGCGCCACCGTTCAAGAAAAACACATAACCAGATTGCGATCTAAAGTCGTCCTTATCTGTCTGGTAGCTAGCATCGGTGTATCCAATTACAACCAACTCTTCCTGACCTCCATATATCAAGAATGAGTCCTTAGTCCTTCTCAAGTACTTAAGGATATTCTTGACAGCTACCCAATGGGCATCACCAGGATCAGATTGGTACCTACTCGTTGCACTTAAAGCATACGAGACATCTGGTCGAGTACATAACATGGCATACATGATAGATCCTATTACAGATGCATATGGAATCTTATTCATGCGATCCCTTTCTTCCTTAGTTGAAGGGGATTGTGTTTTTGATAGACATAGGCCATGTTGCATAGGTATGAATCTTTTCTTGGAATCATGCATGTTAAAGCGTCTTAGCACTTTGTCTATGTACGTACTCTGACTTAGGCCAAGCAGTTTTTGTGATCTATCTCTATAGATTCTGATTCCTAATATATAGACTGCTTCACCTAGGTCCTTCATAGAAAAGCATTTCCCCAACCAAGACTTTACTTGTTGCAGGGTAGGGACATCGTTTCCAATGAGTAATATGTCATCTACATATAATACCAGGAAAACGATCATGCTCCCACTAACCTTCTTGTAGACACAAGGCTCATCTTCGTTCTTGATGAATCCATATTGTTTTACTGTTTCATCAAAACGAAGATTCCAGCTTCTGGAAGCTTGCTTCAGTCCATATATTGATCTTTGTAGCTTACATATCTTTTGGGCTTCTTCTGGTATGTCAAATCCTTCAGGATGTGTCATGTGCACATCCTCAACAAGATTCCCATTAAGGAAAGTAGTTTTGACATCCATCTTCCATATTTCATAATCATGATATGCAGCGATAACAAGTAAAATTCGAATAGATTTAAGCATTGCAACTTGTGAAAAGGTTTCATCATAGTCAACCCCATGAATTTGTTTATATCCTTTTTCAACCAGTCTGGCCTTATAGGTATGTACCTTACCATCCATGTCAGTCTTCCTTTTGAAGACCCACTTGCATCCTATAGGGTTAACTCCTACAGGAGGCTCTACCAAGGTCCAAACTTGGTTTGTGTACATGGAATCCATTTCGGATTTCATGGCTTCTAGCCACTTCTCAGACTCGGGACAAGTTATGGCCTCTTGGTAGGTCACAGGCTCATCTTGATCCATGAGTAATACATCACCTTGATCTGTTATGAGATATCCATATCTCTCAGGTAGGTGACGTATCCTGCTTGACCTACGCTGGTCTTGTTCTACTTGAGCAGGTTGCTCTTCCACAACTACTTGTGTTTCCTGCTTTAATTCCTCCATAGGTGTATCGATGCTTTGTGATTCTTGAATTTCTTCAAGCTCTACTTTCCTCCCACTGATTCCTGTAGAAATAAAATCCTTTTCTAGGAAAATTCCAGTTCGAGCGACAAACACTTTGCTCTCTGAAGGATTGTAGAAGTAATACCCTTTTGTTTCTTTAGGATACCCCACAAATAAGCATTTGTCAGATTTGGGCTCAAGCTTAGTTGAAATTTGTCGTTTCACATAAACTTCGCAACCCCAAATCTTCATGTAAGACATATGTGGTTTCTTACCACTCCATATCTCATATGGTGTCTTCTCAACCTTTTTGGATGGAACACGGTTAAGTCTGTAAGCTGTTGTCAATAGTGCATGTCCCCAAAAGGAGTTTGGAAGATCGGCGTGACTCATCATGGATCGGACCATGTCTAACAGGGTTCGATTTCTTCTCTCAGATACACCATTCCATTGGGGTGTTCCAGGAGGAGTAAGTTGGGATAGGATCCCACACTCTTTCAGATGGTCAGCAAACTCTAGGCTTAAATACTCACCACCTCGATCTGATCGAAGAGTTGTAATATTCTTACCTAGTTGGTTTTGTACTTCATTCTTGAATTCCTTAAACTTTTCAAAGGACTTTGATTTGTGTTTCATTAAATACACATAATCATATCTATTGAAATCATCAGTAAATGTGATGAAGTACTGAAAACCTCCTCTGGCTGGTATGTTCAGTGGTCCACATACATCAGTATGTATGAGGGCCAAAAGATCATTAGCTCTTTCACCCTTTCCTGTGAATGGAGACTTTGTCATCTTTCCAATTAAACAAGATCTGCATGTCTCATATGATTCATAATCAAAAGAGTCCAACAGTCCATCTTTATGGAGTTTGGAAATGCGTTTCTCATTTATGTGGCCTAATCGACAATGTCAAAGGTAAGTTGGATTTAACTCATTAGGTTTCATCCTTTTAGTATTAATGTTATAAATAGGCATTTCAAGATCAAGGACATATAGTCCATTGTTCATTTGTGCAGTAGCATAGAATATATCATTCAAATAAATTGAACAACAATTGTTCTTTATTATGAATGAAAAACCAAACTTGTCCAAACAAGAAATGGAAATAATATTCCTGCTAATTGCAGGTACATAATAACAGTTCTCTAATTAAATTATTAAACCACTAGGTAAAGTCAATACATAAGTTCCTACGGCTAAGGCAACAACCTTTGCTCCATTGCCAACTCGTAGGTCGACTTCACCTTTTGCCAAATCTCTACTCCTTTTTAGTCCATGCACATTTGTACAAATGTGAGAATCGCATCCAGTATCTAATACCCATGATGCAGAAGTAGATAAATTAATTTCAATAACAAAAATACCTGAAGTTGGAGTCTCTACTCCATTCTTCCTATCTTCTAGGTACTTTGGGCAGTTCCTCTTCCAGTGTCCGGTCTTACCGCAATAGAAGCAGGTGCCTTCTTTTGCTATGCCTCCACTAGGCTTCAAAGCAACAATAGTGGGTTTGGGTTTGACAACTTCCTTGCCTTTCCCTTTATCATGTTTGAGGACAATCCTCATGTTTCTGTACCAATCTAGAAAATTTGTCCCAGACAATTTTTCCTTCTCAAGGATTGATCGCAAGATGTTGTTAGAGGTGTTTGTTGTCATGGTAATCTACATAAGGATTAATGAAAATATAAGTATCATTGACATATTTAATTAAGCCTTTAATTAAATATGCTCCCACTATTTTACTCAAAACAAATGACCCTCATCATCTGATTCGGAAAATCCCGTTGGAAGATTTTCTAGTGGGTCGAGATCCATATTTCACTTTGTTATAAGTCCGCGTAGGCGGATTACACAAAACTAGGTTATTTAGGTAGGAACTCCTTCCAATTGTATCTCATACAACTCTCGAAAATTTTAGTTGGGTGAATAACTCCTTATTCCAATCCATCATATGGATCATTCCCAACTCTTGCTTCTAGACATATATAATATTATTATAATTAAGTTTGACCCATCGTTTTAGCAGTTGGATATTACAATTATCGCATCGCACCTTACCAATATAGAAAATGCACCTCGCGTAGGCGAAACCTACATTATCCTATACTAGTCTTGATGAGTGCTAAAACTTGGAAAGCAAACACATATAATATTATTATAAATTGTTTAGTTAAGTTTGACCCATTGCTTTAACAATTGGTATTACAATTATCCCATCGCACCTTACTAATATAGAACATGCACCTCGCGTAGGCGAAACCTACATTATCCGATACTAGTCTTGATGAGTGTTAAAACTTGGAAAGCATAAACTTAATATTTAATTTAAGGGAATTGCAATTTTTTTTGATCTCACCGGCTTATTTATCATATAAATCGCCTCTAACATGCATCAACATACATTGACATGCATCAACATACATACATACATAATGAAACATTTATGGCCCCTAGCGCAATTGTTCTCCCAAGCCAATGAGAGAACCTAAGCTAACCTAACACTGATCTAAGCTTCTCCAAGCAAGATCTTCAAGGTTGTCCTCCTTTGGCACTGACTTCTTTGCTTTCTTCATATCATTACATTACATAAAGGAAACTCGTTTTACATACGAGGGAGTGAGATGAGAAAAGAAGTTACATTGAGAGATTAAAAGAGAGGCACGACACGCAGGTCGTATTTTAAAAACCAAAAAATAATAAAGGAAAACTAAGGCCATAACCGATCACCACAAGACAATAATAAACACATTGTTATTATTATCGATTTTAATTCTTTTAATTAATTAAAACCAAATTAAATCTCAACGACCGATCACATTACGCAGAGTTAGCCGAACGGGTGAATTTTGCCTTGCGTTAACCGGTTAACCATATGCGTTAACCGGTTAACACTATTTGAAATCTGTTCAAAAATTGTTTTCTGCCTTGCGTTAACCGGTTAACCAAATGCGTTAACCGGTTAACACTGTTTGAAAATCTCTTAGAAAACTGTTTTCCATCTTGCGTTAACCGGTTAACACTATTTGAAAAATGTTAAAAATTTTATTTCGTATTGCGTTAACCGGTTAACCATACGCGTTAACCGGTTAACACTGTTCCAAAAAGTGTTTAGAAAGCACAACTCTTGTGCAGTCATAACCCCAATCGCATAACTCTCTTGACAACACAACCCTTGTGCCGTCACTAACCCTGATGCACCAATTTCAGACCGTCAAACACATCTCGATTGTTGATTCAGTATGATTGATCAACATGTCATTGCTTCACCATACTAATGTCGGATCAAAAAGCAAACGACCATTGATCGCTCAAAGGAAAAAAACTATTGAGTGTTTGAATGAACGAAACGAGAACACTATATCATATATAATGTATTTTGCATCAGGATTACATATATCATATATATAACTTGATCGATCTCAATTTAATTTTTGATTCATTCTGTCTTTAATCGTATTAATACAGAAAATAAACAGTTATCAGATTCATGGTTTCGTAAGTGGCTCTGATACCACTGAAGGAGAATTGCCATCCAAGGCGCAGCGGAATTTAAAAATTTCTCCATTTAGTGATCCTTACGAATGGGCATGATCAGTGATAGAATCGTTACCTCTTGTGGCGATTCAAACCTTTGGTACAGATCTCTTGTAACGATCAAAACCTTGGATACAAATCCACGGAGCGATCACGAACGGTGAACGATGACAACGTCTCTACTCAGTCCCCACGAACGGGTTCCTTCAATCTCAGTGCTAGCTGGTACGAATGAAGGCTTTGAGTGAGAGAGAGAGGGAAACGAAATTCCAAGTCTTCACTTGAGTTTGAGTTTGAGTGACAATGCTTCTACCCAAGGGTTCTATTTATAGAACCACTTGTGCGGGCTTTAAGCTAAAAGCCCACTTAAGTGTATTTTGGCCCATATCTCATAATATGCCAAAATTACTTAAGTATTTGGTACCTTACCATATTTCGTATTCTACTTAAGTACACCATACCTTACGATGTTCTTTAGTTACTCTATCTCTCATCAATCCGTCCTTTGTGTGTGACCTTGTAGGTTTTCGTGACGTTGGCAATTATATTAAATCACGCATTTAACATAATAAACAGTGAGCGGTATCTAGCAACACATCACTGCTACCCAAGACACGAAAATGTCATGTGATCTGACAAATCCTTCTGTGATAATAATTATGTGTATAATTACCCCTTTTCCCTTATATCTATATTGAACACAAGGTATAGACCGTGTCATCCTTGTCCAGTTCAATATTGGGCCCATAGACATTTATCATGTTACGCAAGATGGGCAAATTCCATCTAGGTCACTCATGTCCTCAGCATGCTTCGTGGAGTACCCATCAACTGTCTTTATGGTTATCCAGTTACGGACAATGTTGGATCAGCAATAAAGCACTCGACTCTACATCTAGGATCCATAGTGGTTTCAGGTCGAAGAGTGGTATACACCATTATCACCATGAGAATAACTTATGACACTTTGCATAACTTTCTATATAGTATTCTCATAGCGGGTTAATCCGGTATAAATATTACTCTTAATATTCATACCTATGTTTAAGACTTGATAACTCTTTATCCATGATCCATGAGATGTGATCATCGGTCTATAAATATAATAGTCTTAATGCTTTAATGTTATCCCACTTCACAATAAAGCTCGACTACGGATACTTTAAGAATAGTGTCCTTATGTTTAATGTGATCTCATGATTAAGTCATACTTGATACATTAAACGGACTAGCTATTCTAGGGACTTTATTAATCAAACATAATAAAGAAAAGGCCTTTTATTAATTAATAAATAATTCGATACAAGTACCAAAAGTATTGGCCTCTAGGGATTACACCAACAGATAAAACCCAAAGGGAAGAGAAACATGGTAAGGAAGTTAGTTATGCAAGAGGAAGGTATTAGCACCCCTCATATTCGTTGTACTAAATGGAAACTATTTGGATTATTCTTTGTATAATAATGTGTTATTATCTAAAGGTTACTTGCTATTGATTAGGGGAAAATAAGTTTATAACTAACTTGCTTGCCAAGGATTCGAACCCTCTTGCCTACGTATTCTTATAGTACAGTTAGAAAACCAGTGCTTCATAGTAATGGTAGAAAATACAGATTTGTTATTTGGTTTTAAGGAATTATAATCGTATCCTAGAAGTGTGTAGACATTAGATGATTCTGATCCTTATTCGGATGCTCTAAGACTTTAGTCTTACTGCTAAGGAACGAATTATCATAGTTTTTTTTATGAAAATAAAGAAATTTGTTTTGAAAAGGTTTGGGTGGTAAAAAGAAAAGGAAAGAGTTGCTTGAATTAAATTAAAATCGAGTTGTAAAATGAGGAAAATGTTTTGTTGGATGTAGTGAAAGTATGGGTTGGACCAAGGTTGTGTTGTTTGAATCCCTAGGTATGTGTATAAACCAAAGAGTATGACGTTAAACAATAAATGGTAATTAACCAATACAAAATTGTAGGTTTTTTCCTCGATCTGGTGATCAAGTCCTACAAGAAAGGGGGTTGCCTAAGCACATGGATTATTGGGCAAAAATGAAATGAGGTTGCCTAAGCATAGAGCTTAAAAGGCATAATGATTTTCCAGAGCGCGGAGATCATAAGGCAAGAATGAAGGTTGCCGAAGAAAGGAGTTTCATAGGGCAATGCGTGAAGGTTGGCGGAGCACGGAGCTCCACAGAGAAATGCATGAAGGTTGCTGGAGCACGGAGCTCCATTGGGAAATGCATGAAGGTTGCCGAAGCACGGAGCTCCACAGGGAATTGCATGAAATGGTATTAGTTCAAAGATGGATGTTTAACAATGAGATGATTAACCCAAAGAATGTATGGATGTCAAAGAGCATGTTGTGTTTTTCCAAAGAGACAAGTATTGTGAAATGTTGATTGATGAAGTGTTAAGGTGTTGTCTTTGGGCAAGATAACTTGAAATTTATATGATTTGAATTGCACTAAAGTATATGAATAGAGGTGAATTCTTTGAATAACAAGGACTTACATATTGTACTCAAATGTACTCAGAACAAGGGTAGGAATAATCCCTCTCGTTCTTCTCTGTTGCTTAAGGCTCGTGGCGCAGAATTCACATCATAACTAACAAGTGCCTGAAAGAATAGAAGAGTCTTTTGGTGCACTTGAATGATGAAGCCCAACAGTGATAAAAGCCTTGACGTACAGAGTCTTCCGAGTCTTGAATATGTGTAGTCTTGAACTTGAATGATCCAGTGTAGTGCAAGTATATAGGTCTAACCCAATCAAGTGAACCAAGGACTTATGATCACTTGACTGGATGGGAGAAGCAGGAAAGTTATCTAAGACAAGTTTAAGACAAGGACCAATATCGAATGTGATTAATTAATCAAGGATGACCTTTGTAACACCCCAAAATTTGCCCTCCTCATTCATGCATTCATTTAGCATTTCATATTGCATTTCATCATGTCAATCAGAATTAGATCCAAGAAACTTTATTTAAAAAAATAATAATAAATAAATAAATAAATAAATAAATAAAAATAATAATAATAAAAAAAATATAATAGAAAAAACTTGGACTTGGACCTCTCTCATTTGAGCCCACAAAGCCATGAAAATCAGGTTATAAAAGAGGGAGATCAGACAGAAAAAGGAAGAGAAGCAAAATGCTCTGAGGTTTCCTTGAAACAAAACCCTGAGGAAAAAGATAGTGAGAGAAGAGCTAACAGAGTTCAGAGCAGCCTCCAAACCCTGAAGGGAACTCAACTGCACAGAATCACCTCTGCCTCACACAAACCCTAAAGATTGTTTTGTAAACCTTACGGGTGCAACTCAATTTCAATCAAGCTCTCCAATCAGGTTTGCCTTTATTCCCATTACCTTTTTCTTTGAAGTTGAATACTCTGAATGTTTGAGGTATGATGGATGAATTTCATTAGGTTTTTGCCCACGGGTTCATAATTATGTATGAATGTATAAATAATGCCTTGAATGCTTAATCGTTTAATTTCTGAAGTGTACGCCACAGGGTTTGAGGTTTCTGAAACCATACTGTTATCCATGAAAAAAATGCTTATGGTGTTTCACTAACCCTTTTGTTGAGTTTTTGTGAAGGCTCACATGACTTTTGCAGGGATAACTTGCGTGGTTTTCCACTTTATTTGTGGGATACCCCTTGGAGGTTCATTCCGATTACCTGTACTGACTCACCTTTCTTTGATGGCATTAGCTTGGGAGATCCCTGGGTTTCTTACTCCTTTAATTGCTGTTACTTCGGATCTTTATCCGTGTGGTACTTTTACCTCTTTTCCGCATTTTATCGCTTTCTTAGCTGGAAGACCTCGATAGGAGGCATTTGTTTTCTTTTGTTTATTTACTTCTGAGCCCCTTGTTGGCACATTTACTTTATACATGTTTGTTTTGTATGTGTTCGTATCCCTGCAGGTAGCGCGGTTCCTTCGTCAAGGACTGCCTTTTTGCCCTTGAGCATCCCAAACCCTAAAACCCAAAGCAACACGTTAACTCCTTCTACTACAGGCGAGTAAGTCTCCAAAGGTCGAGCATCCGGTAGATTGCGTAGTGACGTCGTTCGTCCAAAACCCAATCCATAACCCCGTAGTTAGACGAACTACGACTTGCTCTGATTCTCATTCCAGATGAGATACGTAGACATAAGACGCGATGTCTTAGAGAGCACACATCCCCTAACCCATAGGTCAGCCGAGCTACGAAGACTCTGATTCTCATATTCAGATGAGGTACGTGTGCAGTGGATGCGACATCCGTGCGAGTCATTTTTATTTAACCCTTTTTTTTTTGGTAAACATCACAAGATAAACTCACACCCTTTAGACAAGAACTACAAAAGTGGATCCCGTAGAGTACTACGGATGCGTAGGGGTGCTAATACCTTCCCTTCGCATAACCGACTCCCGAACCCAAGATTTGGTTGCGAGACCCCGTCTTGTCCTTTCCTTTTTCAGGTTTACTTCGAGCGTTTCCTTTCCCTCCTTTGGGATGAATAACGCACGGTGGCGACTCTTCTGTCATTTTCTTTCGCCGGTTGTTTTTTTCGCGCACTGTATTTTTCAGGTTGCGACAGCTGGCGACTCTGCTGGGGACTGAAAGAAGTTGACCTCTTGCTGGTCCATCTTCCCTAAGCGAGTCCCTCCTAGCTTTTGTGAATTTCTTGTTTATTGGGTGTTCATTGCTTTTGTACATTTATTTACTCACCTGCTTGCATTCATCTACTGTATCTGTTGGATCTGTTGGTTTGTTTGTTGGGATGGGATGTTCTATGAGAGATAAGCCCATTACCCAGGCTTGAGTGTACACACAGGTTTTAGAGTGGATAATCATGAGGCTTGCGTGGCGTGTTTCTACGTTAAGTCGTTCGTGAAGAACCACACCCAGACGAGGTTTCTTCTGGATATATTATGTCTTACGGGTGTTCAGTAACGGCAGGATGTTCCTCTAGAAATCGTCGACTCTGGTGACCATTTCCCGAGAACTCAGTCGAGGCCTCTCCTCCGAGACGTTATTATGTTAGCTCTGGTGGGCGCATTCTCGCTGCTCAATCCGAGGATCCCGAGACTAGGAACTTGCTATTAGGATGTCCTGTTGAGGGGAGTCAACGGAGGTCTTTTGTCCCGTAATAATACCAAACCTTCAGTGGTAAACGTATTATTCGCGACTGAAGGGCTGAAGCTGACGAACTTTTGTTCTTAGAACTTCTGTTCTCTCCAGGCAGTGCAACCTGACAGATGTTCAAGCGGATCCATCAGTTCTGATTGACATGCCTTTGCATTGCATAACATCATCTGCATATTTGCATCCAATATCTCATGCTTATTCATTTGCAGGGTATTCCCTTTCAAAACGGGGGTGCCTTAAAACTGAACAAGCAGTGCATCGCATACCATGCATATTAACCCTTGTCTGTTTTGCAGGTGTCACCGCAGTGTCTAATGTTTGTTCCCTGTATCAGGCAGTTATTGGTCCCAAGCGAGTCCACAGGTACCCGACAAAGGAAAATCGTCCACAGCTAGCGATGGACCAAGTACAGAAAGAGCTGGCTGATATGCGTGAAAGGATGGATCAGTTCATGACATTGATGACTGGTAAGGCAGAAGGCCAGGAAAAGCTGAGGGAATTGGTTGAGCAACCGAGACCCGATCCGGAGGTGGAGATACCAAATGCTGAGGGAAACCCTGGTAACCCTGGGAACGCTGATAACCCTGTGAACACTGGTAACGTGGGTAACGCAAATGCTGATGGAAACCCGGGTAATGTTGGCAACACAGGGAATGTTGGAAATGGTATTGGCGGAAGGTACAATGTGAATCAAGGAATTCGGATTAACGGGCGCCCCGTTACTGAAGATTATCAGTATGATCAATTCTCTTTGCACGACGAGGCCCTCGAGACCACTTGCCGTATAGATGAGCTTGCTGAGAAGCTCAAATCTTTGGAGTCTCAAAATTCCTTAGGCTTTGATGTCACAAATCTTGGTCTGGTTCAGGGAGTAAGGATTCCTCACAAGTTCAAACCCCCTACTTTTGAGAAATACAACGGGGCTTCTTGCCCACGCACTCATCTCCAATCTTATCTAGGAAGGTTGGGAGCTCACACGGAAGATGAAAAGCTGTGGATGTACTATTTTGAAGACAGTCTAACTAGAGCTTCTCGTGAATGGTATTCTCATTTGTCTCGTACTACCATCAAGAGCTGGAAAGACTTGGCAGAGGCTTTTGTCAAGCAATATCAATACAACTTGGACATGGCTCCAAATTGGACCTTCTTGCAAGGTATGTCTCAGACTGCCAAGGAAACCTTTAGAGAGTATGCTCAGCGTTGGAGACCGATTGTTGCGTCCGTCCAACCCCCTATGTCTGAAAGGGAGATTGCGGACATGTTCATGAACACTCTTCAAGGCAATTATATTGAGAGATTGGCTGCTTGCCCGTCAATCAGCTTTGCAGAGATAGTAATTGCTGGAGAAAGAATCGAGAGTCTGTTGAAGATGGGCCGAATTCAAGACAATAGTGCTTCCAACTCATCAGGTCCCAAGAGACCGTTTGCTGGTAACGGTCAGCGAAGAAAAGAAGGCGAGACAAGCGTTGTGTATGCCAGCAGAGGCAGGGGTAGAGGACGTCCTAATTATTATCAAGATCAAGTGGCCGCCGTCACTATTCCAACACCTGTTCCTCAACCGCAATATCATCCGCAACAACAACCCAGGTACAACAATCAACAACAAGGAGGTAATCCGGGTCAGCGGAGACACTATCAACAACGTCCAAGGCAGACGGACCGGGTCATCGAGCCAATCCCGATGCCTTATTCAGTATTACTTCCCAAGTTGATTGACATGAATCTGGTTACGTTGAGAACTCTGGCCCCACCGGTCGATCCCAACAATCTGCCTAGAGGTTATGATGTCAATGCCAGATGTGCTTTTCACTCCAACGCACCTGGCCATACTACAGATAATTGCAAGGCTCTCCAGTTAAAGGTACAAGATTTGAGAGATGCCCAGGCTATCAATTTTGCTCCGGTGCCTAATGTTATCCAGAACCCGATGCCGGCTCACGGCGGGCAGAAGATTAATGCTGTTGATAGTGGGGAAACTTTGAATTTGGTTTCTGATGTGACTAAGGTGAAGACTTCGCTATCGGTGGTTAAAGACCAACTTCTGAAAGGACAGATTTTCCCGGGCTGTGGGGAAGAATGCAGAAATTGTCAAGCTGCCGAAAACGGATGTGACAGTTTGAAAAGGGGTATTCAGCAACTGATAGATGAAGGTTGTCTTCAGTTCGATCAGGCCCATCCAGTGAAGAATGATGTATCGACGGTGACGTTTTATTTCAATTCTGAAGAAATATATGTTCCCGAGAGACTCACTCCGACAACAATATATTTCCCAGAAAGTACAGAACCAGCAGCGATGAATATCGAAAGTTCAGCACCAGTTGCAATTTACTCTGACAGCCCTCAACCGGCTTTGGTTGGTCCGATCACTATCACAATACCAGGACCCGTTCCGTATGAGAAAGACAGTGCTATCCCGTGGCACTATGGGGCTGATATCTACTGCCAGGGGCAGAGAGTTAACGAAGAAGACATTGATATTGGTAGCTCCACTGTAGACAATGTTGGAGGGGTTGGTGGCTTCACTTGCAGTGGACGCCTATTTACACCATCAACATTACGCGCGAATACTGAAGCCGAGGCAGCTGCCAAGGCTAAAGGGAAACAGATGGCCGCCGAAGAGGTTACTACTGAGGAAGATCCTCCTAAGACCGCATTCGAGAAGGAAGTGGATGAGTTTATGAGGATTATCAAGAAAAGTGTCTACAAGGTAGTCAACCAGCTAAATCAGACACCCTCAAAGATCTCCATTCTCTCACTATTGATGTGCTCTGAGGCGCACAGAGCAGCCTTGTTGAAAGTACTGAATATGGCCTATGTTCCACCGAAGATAACTGTTAACCAGCTGGAGTCGGTAGTTTCCAATGTAAACGCTAGCCGGGGGCTAGGTTTCACCGATAATGACCTGACATCTGAGGGCAGGAATCACAACAAAGCCTTGCATATCACAATGGAGTGCAAAGGGGTGATGCTTTCCCATGGTTTGGTTGATACAGGCTCTTCTCTGAATGTTCTTCCAAAGAAAGCCTTAATGAAGTTGGATTGCGATGACACCATCCTGAGGCCAAGTAACTTAGTTGCGAGGGTTTTTGATGGCTCTAAGAGAGCTGTCTTTGGCGAAGTTGAGTTGCCAGTTAAGATTGGACCGCAGGTGTTCGAGAGCACCTTTTATGTGATGGATATCCAGCCTGCCTACAGCTGTCTGCTAGGTCGGCCTTGGATTCATGTTGCCGGTGCTGTTACTTCTACCCTCCACCAGAAGCTCAAATATGAACTAGAAGGTCAGGTCGTCACTGTCTGTGGTGAAGAGGATATTTTTCTTAGCCACCTGTCTACATTTAAGTATGTAGAGATGGATGGCGAGATGCATGAGATGCTGTGTCAGGGCTTCGAAGCCATAAACATCAATGAGGTCGCGCCCGAAGCTGTCTTTTCACCTGAGTTTGAGAAGGTCGGGACTTCTATCTCTTCATACAAGCAAGCTGTCGAAGTGGTTAAAGCTGGTAATGCCCAAGGTTGGGGCAAATTTGTGGAGCCAGTCATCAAAGAAGACAAGTTTGGATTGGGGTATGCTCCGGGATCTCAGAAGAAGGAAACCGGTACTCTCTCCAGCGGGGGTTTGGTTTCTCCCCACATCGTCAATGCTGCAGATGAAGACAAGGCTGACAGCGACTGTGACTTAGATAGCTGGATTCGCCCGTGTGTCCCGGGAGAAAAGCTCGACAATTGGTCGTCTGAAAAAATCGTCCGGGTTACTCTACTGAAAGAGTGATTTTTATTGTTTTCCTTTATTACATGCATAATAAAGTCTTACACTTTGCCCAAGGTGTAACGGCTCATTTGTAGGGCCATCCATTTAGTTACATTTCGCAATTATTTTTATCATCAATAAAGGACGGCTTTTGCAAACAATTTTGTGTTCTCTTTCTTTCAGTTTTTTTTTTACTTTTACAAAAAAAAATGGCAATGTTTCTTTTTTCGTTTTTTCTTTCTTTCCAAAAAATAAATCTCTCACTCTAAGGTAAAGCATGATCCTCCATCACGCAGAGCGGACCACCCGGATCTCACTACTAACGACACTGCTATGGCCAAGTATGACTTCGACAATCCTATCTATTAAGCCGAAGAAGGGGTTGAGGAAGATTCTGAATTGCCTGAAGGGTTAGCCAGATTGTTGAAACAGGAGGACCGAGCTATTACACCTTATCAGGAGGTGATTGAGACCGTCAACATCGGTACCGCAGACGACAAGAAAGAGATCAAGATCGGGGCAAGTCTACAGGCCGAGAGGAAAGACCGTTGATCATGTACTTGACTATGTTAGAAAGGTCAATGGGTTGTGTGCTCAGTCAGCATGACGAGTCAGGTCGAAAAGAGCATGCAATATACTACCTTAGCAAAAGTTTACCGACTGTGAACAAAGATACTCATTGCTCGAGAAAACTTGCCGCGCTTTGGCATGGGCTGCTCGCCGACTAAGACAGTATATGTTGACTCACACGACTCTATTGATATCAAAACTGGATCCAGTCAAGTATATTTTTGAAAAGCCAGCACTTACCGGAAAGGTTACTAGGTGACAAATGATACTGACAGAGTATGACATCCAATATACTTCACAAAAATCCATCAAGGGAAGTGTCTTGTCTGACTATCTTGCAGAGCAACCGATTGATGATTACCAACCTATGAGGTTTGACTTTCCTGATGAGGACATCATGTTTCTCAAATCGAAAGATTGAGAGGAACCACTCCCGGAGGAGGGGCCTGACCCTGAATCCAAATGGGTTATGATGTTTGATGGGGCGGTCCACGTCAATGGTCGCGGAGTTGGTGTAGTGTTGATCACACCGGAAGGGGGTTCATATGCCATTTGGTGCCAGAATAACTTTTCCCTGCACCAACAATGAAGCCGAATACGAAGCTTGTATCCTAAGACTTTAGGAAGCCGTCAATATACAGATTAAAACCCTGGATGTATACGGGGATTCAGCTTTGGTCATCAATCAAACCAACGGGAAATGGTGCTATGCTGGAACTACGTACCCAGAATTGACGTATCTCGGTCAGAGACGAATGAAGAAAGCATTTGGTCAGAAAGTGCGCCCTCGGGGGTATCAAGTCGGTGAATTGGTACTCAAAAGACTTCTTCCTCCCAACACAGATCACAGGGGCAAATGGACACCGAACTATGAGGGTCCGTACGTGGTTAAAAGGATTTTCTATGGCGGAGCTTTGATGCTAACAACCATGGATGGCGAAGGATTCCCGTCCCCTATTAACTCAGACGCAGTTAAAAAAAAGTACTTCGCATAAAATAGACCTGCTGGACGATAAAAAGAATAGTCCAGGCAAAAAAAGGGCATCCCGACGAACCAAAAAAAAAAAGAATAAAGAGGTTCGGGCAAAAATTAGGGATATTAAAATAAAAAATGTACACCCGGTGAGTCGAAAACCCGAAAGGGCGGCTCAGGCAAAAAAGGGTATCCCGGTGGATTGAAAACCCGAAAAGGGGGCGATCTAGGCAAAAGTTAGGGAATAAGCGAATGACTGTGATCTGAGTTCATCAGTGTTATATCACCGTTTCATTCAATCCGGCAATCTTCGAAGGTTAAAGATCGACTAATCATCCACTTCAGAAAGCAAGATGAGCAGAGCGTCTTGAGGACATACGAGTCATAGCAGAGTCGATACTCGGTGGGACCCCGTATCCCCATTGCCATTAGGATAGTTCTCTTTTTATAGCGATCACCTCTTTTCAGGGATCAGCTTCCTGATACCCTCGCCTATTTCTGACACAAATTTTCTCCCCAGTAAGAGTCGAATAATTCAGTTAAAGAGCCTCTTTATTTTTTATTCATCAGTTTGTTTGCAAAAATATCTGAATTTTTGATAAAACATATTGCATATGAACATAATGGTGGCTTTTGCAGATGATTTGCACAGGAAAACATTTAAAATTGCTTTGAATGTGCTTAATCCCGGACGGTGAATTCAAACCGAGTAATAACCAACAGATGAGAGGGTGGTGTTCCCAGTGTTCATCTCATTCCCCAGCAGATTATTTTTAACAGATTTGTTAATCCCCGGCTTGAGGGCGATTAGCAAGTTCATATCCCCAGCAAAGGTCGTTTCCTACGATATTTCCCCAGGAAGTGTTTTCCCCACAGACTCTCCTCACAGAGCCTCGCCGAACAAAGTTTCCATAGTTGATACTCCCCCCGCAAGGTCAACTTTTCAAGCAGCCAATTTATTTTTGGTGGCTCATTGGTCCCGGCAGACGGATCATTCCCCACAGAGCATTCAAGGATTGATACAGCGATTTGTTCCCTACCGGAGTTTGCTTCCCCAAGCAGATTTCTTTTTACACCATGCATAACATTTGCATTTGCATGCATATCATATCAAGCATACACATAAGCTGATAAATAGGTTCTTCCAAGCAGACTGAAGAATTACTTTACAACCAAGGTCATGAGATCCAGCCAGAGGATCAAGCGTAAGTGATCCAGCCTGAGGGTCGTTTTGAAGATTCAGCCTGAGAATCGTTTTCCAGTGATCCGGCCTGAGGTTTATTTTGAAGATTCAGCCTGAGAATCGTGTTCCAGTGTTCCAACCTGAGGTTCATTTTGAAGATTCAGCCTGAGAATCGTTTTCCAGTGATCCAGCCTGAGGGTCATTTTGAAGATTCAGCCTGAGAATCGTGTTCCAGTGATCCAGCCTGAGGGGCATTTCGAAGATTCAGCCTGAGAATCGTGTTCTAGTGTTCAAGCCTGAGGGTCATTTCGAAGATTCAGCCTGAGAATCGTGTTCCAGTAAGCCAGCCTAAGGCTCAATTTGAAGATTCCCCAGTGAAGTCGCCTACAAGCTTTATTTCCCCAGCAAGCCCAATTGAGGAGTCGTTACAACATGTTCTAGCCCGAAGAATATGTATGAAGCCCAAAAGTGGAATATTCTCGAAGCTGCATATCTAATATGAAGGTTGGGTGTAGATTTCAAAAGAGGGTCAACCAGCGCATGCCTCAGATGCGGGATCCTAATGATGGGAATTTATCATCAAAACAATCCAGATCTAGCCAGAAGATCGAAGTAGATTCAGCCAGAGAATCGAAACAAAGAAGATCTAGCCAGAAGATCGAAAATCGCAACAATTCAGATCTAGCCAAAAGATCGAAGTAGATTCAGCCAGAGAATCAAAGGAAATAGATTCAGCCAGAGAATCGAAACGAAGGAGATCTAGCCAGAAGATCGAAGAAGATCTAGCCAGAAGATCAAAATCGTATCCAACCCAAGGATCGAAATTAATATCCAACCAGAGGACTAAATTGAGTATAGGTTCAGCCAGAGGATCGAAACTCCAGATTAAACCAGAAGACTGATTCAGATCCAGCCAGAGGATCGGAAGAAAAATAAACAGCGCGGTGTATTTCCGCGTTTTTGTGGTGTTCTCGGAGCGCAAATTTTCGGTCTGTCTTTGGTATTGAATCACAACTCACCCCGTTTGTCTGATAAGTTGTTCGCTTTCATCCTACTCGGGTTAGCTGATGATTGAATAGGGGCAGCTGTAACACCCCAAAATTTGCCCACCTCATTCATGCATTCATTTAGCATTTCATATTCCATTTCATCATGTCAATCAGAATTAGATCCAAGAAACTTTATTAAAAAAAAATAATAATAAATAAATAAATAAATAAATAAATAAATAAAAATAATAATAATAAAAAAAATATAATAGAAAAAACTTGGACTTGGACCTCTCTCATTTGAGCCCACAAAGCCATGAAAATCAGGTTATAAAAGAGGGAGATCAGACAGAAAAAGGAAGAGAAGCAAAATACTCTGAGGTTTCCTTGAAACAAAACCCTGAGGAAAAAGATAGTGAGAGAAGAGCTAACAGAGTTCAGAGCAGCCTCCAAACCCTGAAGGGAACTCAACTGCACAGAATCACCTCTGCTTCACACAAACCCTAAAGATTGTTTTGTAAACCTTACGGGTGCAACTCAATTTCAATCAAGCTCTCCAATCAGGTTTGCCTTTATTCCCATTACCTTTTTCTTTGAAGTTGAATACTCTGAATGTTTGAGGTATGATGGATGAATTTCATTAGGTTTTTGCCCACGGGTTCATAATTATATATGAATGTATAAATAATGCCTTGAATGCTTAATCGTTTATCATCTGAAGTGTATGCCACAGGGTTTGAGGTTTCTGAAACCATACTGTTATCCATGAAAAAAATGCTTATGCTGTTTCACTAACCCTTTTGTTGAGTTTTTGTGAAGGCTCACATGACTTTTGCAGGGATAACTTGCGTGGTTTTCCACTTTATTTGTGGGATACCCCTTGGAGGTTCATTCCGATTACCTGTACTGACTCACCATTCTTTGATGGCATTAGCTTGGGAGATCCCTAGGTTTCTTACTCCTTTAATTGCTGTTACTTCAGATCTTTATCCGTGTGGTACTTTTACCTCTTTTCTGCATTTTATCGCTTTCTTAGCTGGAAGACCTCGATAGGAGGCATTTGTTTTCTTTTGTTTATTTACTTCTGAGCCCCTTGTTGGCACATTTACTTTATACATGTTTGTTTTGTATGTGTTCGTATCCCTGCAGGTAGCGCGGTTCCTTCGTCAAGGACTGCCTTTTTGCCCTTGAGCATCCCAAACCCTAAAACCCAAAGCAACACGTTAACTCCTTCTACTACAGGCGAGTAAGTCTCCAAAGGTCGAGCATCCGATAGATTGCGTAGTGACGTCGTTCGTCCAAAACCCAATCCATAACCCCGTAGTTAGCCGAACTACGGCTTGCTCTGATTCTCATTCCAGATGAGATACGTAGGCATAAGACGCGATGTCTTAGCGAGCACACATCCCCCAACCCATAGGTCAGCCGAGCTACGAATACTCTGATTCTCATATTCAAATGAGGTACGTATGCAGTGGATGCGACATCCGCGCGAGTCATTTTCATTTAACCCTTTTTTTTGGTAAACATCACAAGATAAACTCACACCCTTTAGACAAGAACTACAAAAGTGGATCCCGTAGAGTACTACGGATGCGTAGGGGTGCTAATACCTTCCCTTCGCATAACCGACTCCCGAACCCAAGATTTGGTTGCGAGACCCCGTCTTTTCCTTTCCTTTTTCAGGTTTACTTCGAGCGTTTCCTTTCCCTCCTTTGGGATGAATAACGCACGGTGGCGACTCTTCTGTCATTTTCTTTCGCCGGTTGTTTTTTCGCGCATTGTATTTTTCAGGTTGCGACAACCTTGATCAACTAATAAAGGGTAAACGATCATGCTAAAACAAGTTAAGTACATGGATTTTTTGAAGGTTTAAAGCATAAAGAAAAAAGATTAGCATGAATATACTAATTTCTAAAGAACTTAAATTTGAAAATTTAAAAGGAACCAACTCTAAAAATTAAATCTAATTAATCCTAATCATAATATAATCATGCATTAAGCTTTACTATGTTTTTAAAAGGAATTTTATGTATTAAAAAGTTCTAACAAAAACAAAAAAAACTAAAGAAAAGAAACTAATATAATAAAGATTAAAATAAATAATCACAATTTTGAAGGGGTGTGAATTCGTCAGGAGGTGTGGTATGGAATGGCATTGGGCCAAAGCAAATAAAGCCCTAAATAAAGTTCTTATGGTTGTTGATTCAACAAAGGTGTAGTGGCAAAACATGGGTGTAGGAATTAAAGTCTTTGGGTCTGGTGGCCCGAGCCCAAGCGCGAGGGGCATTGTTTGAAGGGAGTAAAGTCAAAAGCAATCCAGTTCATGCTTTCTTTGTTTTCAATGCGTCACAGTTCTCTCCCTCCATATCAAAAGTCTCATCACCGAAGTTTTGCTCTATCGCGCTAGAGGCAGCAGTACTGGTCCAAAGCAACCAATAGTACCACCATTCAACACCTCTTACCCTTCTTTCTCTCAATCTAACAATGATTTCTCCTAAAACTCAAGCCAATTCCTAAATCGAACTAAAATATCCAGGAACCCTAAATTTCAAAACAAAAATTAAAGGGTGTTAAAGAGGAATTAGATCCTGATAAGTTGGGGCTTTGATTATCCACACCTGAAACTACATGTGGTAACCTCTTGAGGACAAAGAAGATGGAATAAAAGGAACTACCAACCTACAGAGTGAAGATTTACTCTGGTAACAGCTGAAGATAAAAAAAGATACCTATGAGAAGAAGACTAGAGACTTGACTAGGTATGTGTTCAAATTCTTCACCCTTATGTGTTGCAATAGTTTTCTATTCTTCTTCACTTTGTTGTAGCCTGTAGGTTTAGTTATTGTTGTTGTTGCGTGTGAATTGGAGAGTCTAGAAGGAGTCTAAGCTCTGTTGCAGTAAGCTTTAATTTGAAGCTTAATCAATAATAGGGAAATTGAGCTTTGGCAAGTGGTGAGGGAGAGTGATGAATTGCAGAGAGAAATTTCAGAATAATCAAAGTTTGTAGAATGATTAATGATGATGATCATTAAAGGTGAGTGAAGATTATATAGAAGGGTGATGTAACATAATCAATCAGAGTTTTTGGGAAGGTCTGTTTGAGTTAGGGAAACCGTTATGGTTAATGGATTCAATGAAGGAGTTATTTCTAAGTTAACTTCGTTAAACTTATATTAATCACAGTTAGTTGTGCATCTAGTGTAGTTACACATAATTGTGATGTTAGAGTGAATGAAGAATTAGATTAGTTAACTACTTAAACTTTTTAATGAAGTTATAACTGGTATAGGCTATCAAAATTAATTCTATAGTTAGTGTATGTTTTAGTTAGTCATTGACAATGGAAAGAGTTAGTTAAATGTATTAGTAATTAGATTCCGACATTTTAAAATTGAGGTTAATGAATTAGTTTTGAAATTCTGGTATCAGATATGAGATGTCGAAGGTAATGTCATGACACTAATATCTGAGTAATGCAAACAGAATAAAGATAGAGAATAGTAATGCAAGAGACACAAGCAATTGTTAACTCAGTTCGGTCCAACTCACCTACATCTGGGGGCTACCAAGCCAGGAAGGAAATTCACTAAAATAGAATCAGTTCAAAGACTCTCTGTACACTTCAACAAGTTACAGTCTTTCTCACCTAATCTCTACCCGTGCAATTTCTACCTAAGCACTCTTAGATATGAGAACCCACTCACTTCCCTACAATCACACCTGTGATATTAAACAAAAATCCCTTGAGAAAAGAAAATACTTTTCAATAACACACTCTTGATTTTACTGCACAGTTTCAATCAAGAAGACACACACTTGATCTTGCTTCACAACTTTGATCAAGTAGACACACACTTGATCTTGCTTCACAACTTTGATCAAGTAGACACACACTCTTGCTTAACAGCTTTAGAGTGACAAATTACAACCACAAATTAATCCAATTCAATCATCAAAAGATGACTTGAATGGCTTACAAGTCTCACGACTAAACAAGACACAAACCCTAGCTCTCTCTCTATATTTCGCTCAGTATTGGTTGTGTTTAAAACAGGTTTTCTAAGTTCCTTTTTATAGAAGCTTTCAGATGGGCTTGGAAATCTTGAAAACCCTAAATCTATTTTCCAATTAAATCTTTTCATAACAGCTGGTTAGATCTCATTGGAAAATAAGTATATCAGGTTGTAATCCATGATTGAATGCGCCTGCAAATCAGATCTTCAATCATACATAGATTGCCATTAATTGCGCAATCACATAACACCAGACATTCACACTGAATGTTCTGTGTACAGGATGTCATGACATCGGGTCTGACATCCTGGAACAATCCTGCATAATTCCATAATTCTTTTTATAATTTCCAGGAGGTACATACATATCAGATGCCATGATATTGTGTATGACATCCTGAAATAATCCTGCATAATTATGTTTTCCATTTAAACTCCAGCAGGTACATATTATCAAATGCCATGACATTATGACATTCTGAAACAATCCTGCATAATTATGTTCTTGAACTCCAGCAAGTACACAGGATATCTTATGTTAAGACATCACACATAACATCTTGTGAACACTCTTTGTTTTACCAAAATTGCTGCCAACACTTAGAACCAACAAACTCCCCCTTTGGCAAATTTTGGCTAAAACATATATCTGTCCTTTTTGTTCACAAGAAAACTATCAGTAGTTAAACAACATAACAACAACTTAAACAGTAGCAGAAGCAAACACAATTACTAGCTATAGCTACTAGTAATACACACATGCACAAGGGTACTTCTCCTCCCCCTAAATCTGTGCAACACAAACAAAATTACTAGTTATGGATGCAACTAGTAAGACACACAAATGGACAAGGGTACTCCTTCTCCCCCTAAATCTGTGCACACAGCAAACATCTTCTTTGATAATAACAGCACCTGTAACCACAACACCTGTAACAATCAGACTGTCATTCTGACATTTGTTTCAACATCAACACTTGTGCACCATATCAGACATCTCCTTTGACATCTGTAAACAGAATAGCATTCTGTTTTACAACAAGCATATCTCCTTCAATAATAGTTGTCCATCTGTTCAGCTACATACATCTCCTCACAGCTCCACAACTTTAACTGCTTCCACATCAACACTTCTCCCCCTTTTTAGTCAAAATTGACCAAAGGTGACCAATTAGACAAAATAAATGTCAATTAGCCTACAGAGAATGTCAGATCAGATGTTATAACATTAAAAATGTTAAAACATAATTGTTCAGGAGATACAAACCATCATCATACACAGCTGTGATAGTTGAGATAATGAACAAATCCATGGAACTCATTAAGAGCTCAAAATATTACAAATAGGCATCAATGAGGACTGCCACAAATTACACATTTTTCAAAAAAAACAATAAACTTTAGCATCCGAACACAGCAGGGGGACAACTTCCATAACATCAGCCACACATCACCAACCAAACTAGAACAGTCTTCAACCACATCACACCTCACACAGTCTTCAACTTCAGTCTGCAACACAAGGGGGGACCATTAATCAGAGGAAGAAGTATCATTTTCACCTTCAGAGTCTTCAGAGCTTTTAGAGCTGCCACTAGATTGAGCATTTGACCCCTCACTTGAGGTATTGGCATCTGAGTCTTTGGTCTCACCAGCCTTCTCCACCTCTTCCTTCTCTAGGACACTAATAAGAGCCTCCAAAGCCTCTTTTCTTGCTTTGGAAACCCTAATACCATTCTCCAGTTCCTTGCAGGTTTCCTTTAATTGATCAATTAAGCTCCCTTGAGATGCAGGCTCCTTTCTAGTAGATGTCATGACAACATCATTGACATGACTTCCCTCAAACAGCTTATAATGAATGGATAGTGAGGGCTTTCTTCTACTTGGAATGTCAATAGTACTCAGAATGCCTGGTTGTTGGCTCAAGATAATACCACAAATAAGGGATGGGAAGGCAATGGGTAGCTTCACAGCATTTGTGGAGGCATGTCTGATAGTTTGATAAAACATAAACTTTCCAAAGTCAAAGTCTATCCTGGTTCCAATAGCATGAATGATTCTTCCAAGACCAATGGAGATGGTAGAGATATGGTTAGTATGCACCCAGTTGGCTGAACCAATCTTGTGTAAGATGGCATACTTGACAGTTAGCTTGCCAGTTGATAGGTGATTCCTACTAGGCCATTCCTTAACTTGGCCAACTGTAATAGTCCTACAGACCTCATTGTCTGTAGTCTCTAAATCCATTCCTCCGTCAGTTCCTCTCCCTAGGAACTTGTTGATAATGGTTGGTGAGAATCTCACACATCTACCCCTTACAAACACCTTACAGAATCCACTGCTGCTTCTTTCAAAAATATCCTCAGGAATATTCACAATAAACTCTTTTACTAACCCCTCAAAACATTGGGGAAGTGTAACCACAGTCTTCATCAGTCCATCACTTTTGATCAAGTCCGTTACTTCCTTTATCTCAACAGCCTCGTTTCCCAGCTCTCTTTCAACAGTTACCCTCTGTAATGAGACAAATAAAAAATAAGGAATTAGAACATGCTGAGTCACCAAGGAATGAGTGGAGGGACCCACAAGAGGATAAATTGGTTACGTTCAATCCGGAATTGCAGGGACTGCGCAGGAGCAACCGAACGCGCAAGGCCAATATCAAATTGAGGAATTGTGTGACTACATGAGTAATACATATAGAGCAGTAGGGATCTTATTATTGGCTATGTGAATTGTTAAGTCTAATTTCTCTCTCTCTTTTCTAAACTTTTCTATTTCACATCTTGTAACCAAATCTCTCTGTTAGCAGAGATTGATATTTCGTTTCAATCAAAGGCTTTTATTTTCCATTCCACCTTTAAATTCTAATATTGTTACATTGGTGCTTTCATCGTCACCATGGCAGATTCGAAATACAAGGAGATGGACACAGAAATCAAGCGCACTGCGGAAGCTTTGAAACAACTCCAGGAGGATCTCTATGCACGCATGGAACGAATGGAACTCTCGAACGAGTCTCGATTTCAGCGGATGGAAGCGATTCAGACGAATACTGATAGTAGATTCGATCAGATTCATTCCGCGTTTGATATTCTGATTCAACAAACCCCGTCGAAGACTTCCCATAATGTTGGACTCACGAACAAACAACCCTTCCAGGTGAGAAATGTTAAGCTCGAATTTCCCAGATTTGATGGTAGTAATGTTTTGGAATGGATTTTTAGAGCTGAGCAATTTTTCAATTATTACGATACTCTGGATCACGATCGATTAAACATTTCTTCGGTACATCTTGATAAGGATGTAATACCATGGTTTCAAATGGTTCAAAGATCCACTCCATTTCAGTCTTGGACTGAGTTTACCCGAGCTCTAGAGCTAGATTTTGGTCCTTCTGTGTATGACTGTCCCCGTGCTACACTCTTTAAGTTAAATCAAACGGGTATTGTTGCTGAGTATTATATCCAGTTCACATCGTTAGCAAATAGGGCATACGGTATTAGCAATGATGCCTTGATAGATTGTTTCATTAGTGGCTTAAATCCAGAGATTCGGCGTGATGTGTTAATCCATACCCCCATTTCCATGGTGAAAGTTGTATCCCTAGCAAAAGTGTATGAAGAAAAATATAATACTGCCAGTAAACCACAAAAAGCCTACCAAAATCAATATATCCCTTCACCTTCTAGAGCAACCTTCAATTCAAACAAACCAGAAAATGTCCAGAAAAATACAACAACACCAATCCTTCATACACCACCTACTAGACCTATGAATCCATACCAAAAGAACCCAAATATTAAAAGAATTTGCCTAGCCGAAATGCAGTTAAGAAGAGAGAAAGGACTTTATTATTGTGTGATGACAAATTTTCATTCAGTCATAAATGTCCCAATAGACAATTGATGATACTGCAGTATGATGATGATTCAGAGAAAGAACAAGAGGCAACAGAACCACCAGATCTGACACAAACAACCTTACCCTAAACCAACATAGAACATCATTTATCTTTAAATGCTATGAAGGGAGCTAACAGTTTAGGGACATTGCGATTCTTAGGAAAAATTGGTAAACTTCAAGTACAAATTCTCATTGGTGGGGGAAGTTCCGATAACTTTGTACAACCAAGAATAGCTCATTTTTTGAAGTTACCAGTGGAACCTGCACCATGTTTTAAGGTGTTGGTGGGGAATGGATAGACTATGACAGCTGAAGGAGTAGTGACACAACTCCCGGTGGTGATACAGAACCATGAAATGTTGATTACCGCATATTTATTACCAGTTGTTGGAGCTGATTTAATTTTAGGAACTGCATGGTTAGCCACTTTAGGGCCTCATGTGGCAGATTACTCTGCATTAACACTGAAATTGTTCCATAAAGGTAACTTTATCACCCTACAAGGTGACACTAGCATGGTACCCAGACAAGCGCAGTTGCATCAGCTCAAAAGAATGCAGAACACTAACAGTATTGATGAGCTATTCACGGTTGAACGAATTCAGATAGAGGTTGAAACAGATGTGTGGAATGAATTACCGTCAAAGTTGGCACTAGAAGTGGCTATGATTCTAGACACATACAGAACAATTTTTAGCACACCAGAAGGTCTCCCCCCTCAAAGGCTTCAAAATCATGCAATTCCTCTAAAAGAAGGTACAAGTCCAGTGAAGGTTAAGCCTTCTAGGTATCCCCACAGTCAAAAGGAGCGAATTGAGAAGATGGTACTAGAGATGCTTGACCAAGGTATCATCCAAGCCAGCCATAGTCCCTTTTCATCACCAATTGTGTTAGTCAAGAAGAAAGATGGGTGTTGGAGATTTTGCACTGATTATAGGGCCTTAAATGCCATTACAATTAAAGACAATTTTCCTATGCCTACGGTGGATGAGTTATTAGATGAGTTATTTGGTGCAAAATACTTTTCTAAACTGGATCTGAGGTTTGGTTATCATCAAATACTAATACAACTGGAGGATAGGTTTAAAACGACTTTCCGAACACATCACGGTCACTACGAATGGCTAGTTATGCCATTTGGCCTCACGAACGCACCAGCCACCTTTCAATATCTCATGAACCAAATCTTTCAGCATGCGTTGAGAAAATATGTACTGGTATTTTTTGACGATATACTAATTTATAGTGCTACGTGGAAGGACCATCTTACGCACTTAGAATTAGTACTTCAAATTCTGCAGCAAAATGTGTTGTATGTGAAGCTGACCAAGTATGCCTTTGGAGTAGAAGAGATAGAATATTTGGGTCATGTTGTATCAGAAAAAGGTGTGGCAATGGAAGCAACAAAGGTGAAAGCAGTTCTAAAATGGCCAAGACCTACTAACCTGAAACAATTAAGAGGGTTTTTAGGCTTGACAGGGTATTATAGAAGGTTCATTTGGTCCTATGCTGGAATAACAACTCCTTTGACTGACTTACTAAAGAAGGACTCGTTTTGTTGGAATGAGACAACACAAACTGCTTTTGAGGACCTACAACATGATGTCACATTTGCACCTGTTTTAGCTTTGCCTAACTTTTAACAGACTTTTATTTTGGAGACAGATGCTTCGGGAATCGGAGTAGGAGCAGTTCTCCATCAGAATGGACATCCCACAGCTTTCTTTTCAAAAAAATTGGCACCAATAATTCAAAAAAATCGGCATATTTTAGGGAGATGCTGGCTATGTCAGAAGCGATCGCTAAATTTCGACACTATTTGTTAGGTAGTAAGTTTATTATTAGAACTGATCAAAAAAGCTTAGGAAGTCTGATGGATCAGAGTCTACAAACTCCCGAGCAGCAGGAATGGTTGCACAAGTTTTTGGGATATGATGTTGTGATTGAATATAAGCCTGGCAAGGATAACATCGCTGCAGATTCGTTGTCTAGGATGTTTGCGCTGTCATGTCGGAACCCAAAACACAGTTCATGTAAAAACTACTTGTTGAAGTTCAAAGCAATGTTAAGTTACGAGAATTAATAGCACAGTGCCAGAATGAACCACAACTGAGGCCTCACTACACCACTAAGGGCGGACTGTTGTACTGGAAAAATAGATTAGTAATTCCCGAAGGCTCTGAGTTGATTCAAGTAATACTGACGGAAAATCACAGCTCTCCCATTGGAGGACACTCGGGAAATGCGAGAACAGTAGCAAGAATTTCTTATCAGTATTTTTGGCACAATATGAAGAGAGATATTGAAGAATTTGTGCAACACTGTGCTATATGCCAACAAGCCAAAAATTAACATACACTACCAGCTGGATTACTATAGCCTTTACCTATTCCCTCTCAAGTATGGGAAGACGTAGCCATGGACTGTATCACTGGGTTACCACCCTCCTTTGGTTACACTGTGATAATGGTGGTGATTGAAAGACTGACAAAATATGCCCATTTTACACCACTAAAGAGTGATTACAATAGCAAAGGGGTTGCAGAGGCGTTTATGAATCAAGTGGTGAAGCTCCATGGCATGCCAAAGTCTATTGTGTCTGACAGAGACAAAGTCTTTACTAGTAATTTCTTGAAAAAGTTGTTTGAATTACAGGGCACTAAGCTAGCGATGAGTTCCGCATACCACCCTCAGTCAGATGGACAATCTGAGGTTCTCAACAAGTGTTTGGAGATGTTTCACTTTTGAGAATCCTAAGGCATGGTATAAGGCGTTAACTTGGGCGGAGTACCGGTACAATACTGCTCATCATACAAGTATTGGTATGACACCTTTTAAAGCACTATATGGAAGAGATCCACCATCTATAACTCGTTATAGGCCGCAAATAAATGATCCCATATCAGTGCAAGAACAGTTGGGAGAAAGAGACAAGATTATACAACAGCTCAAAGTTAATCCGGAAAAGGCACAAGTTTATATGAAGAATCAAGCAGATAGGAAAAGAAGAGATGTAGAGCTACAAGTGGGAGACTGGGTGATGGTAAAGCTACAACCTTATAGGCAGCAATCTGCTACGCTGCACAAGAATCAGAAGCTTGGAATGCGATTCTTTGGACCTTTCATGGTAATAGCTAAGGTAGGAGTGGTGGCCTATAAGCTACAATTACCAGAGGAAGCAAAAATACATTCATTTTTCCATGTATCCCAATTAAAGTTGTTTAAGGGAGGGACCACAGAACAATACATGCCATTACCGTTGACAATGACAGAAATCGGCCCTATCATACTACCATCAAAGTTTTAGAGGCACGCGTGGTTCAACAAGGAGAAGTGAAAAATCCACAGGTTCTTATCCAGTGGACTAATATGTCAGTTGATGAGGCCACTTGGGAAGACGTAAAGGAGATTAAAGACAACTTTCCAACTTTCAACCTTGAGGACAAGGTTGTCTCAAATGGGGATGGCATTGTAATGAGACAAATAAAAAATAAGGAATTAGAACATGTTGAGTCACCAAGGAATGAGTGGAGGGACCCACAAGAGGATAAATTGATTACGCTCAATCCGGAATTGCAGGGAGTGCGCAGGAGCAACCAAACGCGCAAGGCCAATATCAAATTGAGGAATTGTGTGACTACATGAGTGTCATACCCCAAAATTTGCCCGTTCATATTACAAGGCATTTTTCAAGGCGCTCCAACTTATTTTTCAAGGCATTGACCTTAAAGGAACAAAAGCCCAGCACACAACAGGCCCAATCCAGAAAAAGGCCCAAACTAGCTTGCTCGCTAGGCGAGCAACTCCTTCGCCTAGCGAAGCTTGCGAATACCAGAGTTATTGGGCTTCATTCTGAGCCCATTAGGTCACAGATGGCCTGCTCGCTAGGCGAGCAAATCCTCCGCCTAGCGAACCCTTCGCTACAACACTCGCCTAGCGAAGCTTGCGATATATCAGAATTTTTGGGCTTCATTCTGAGCCCATTAGGTCACCACAATCACTATAAATACCGACACTTCAGTCACGAAAGGGGACGACAGACGAAGACGGACAGAAACCCTGGCATAGAAACCCTGGAGACTATCTCAGAGAATTCCGAGTAAAGAAACCCTGAAGGCCGCTCATCCGCACCGAAGTTACCTCCGCCCAACTCCATCTGATACCAAGAGTGGTCAGTCCCTTCAACATCGCAGCTCAGTTACCAACAGGTTTGCGCATCACTACTATTTTATGCTCTTAATCGGTAATCTCTACATACATAAGGCGTCATGATTAAATTTTCGGATATGTAATTTGATTTCACATGTGAATTTAAGTATGCCTGAATATCCTGAATGTTTGTCCATGTTATTCCTGTAATTAAATGCCATAAAGTTCAGGGTGCTGGAGATCATGCTGCTATCAAACTCAAAACCCGTAGCAGCTCGCTAGCACATCGCTAAGCGAGCCTGTAGCGAGCACTCGCTAGTCCTTCGCTAGGCGAAGCAGGAGCGAACGGGACAGTGGCTGTTTTGTTTCTTTTCTGTTCTGCCTTATGTTTATCTAATCAAGATTTATTATAATTCTGCATTATTTGGCCTGACTTTATGACTGTTGTGTTTATTTTGTGGTGCAATTTTCAATTGTACTTTATCTCGATGTTCTAACCCGTGTGCTAAATTATGTAAAGGCTTACATATTCCCGAGGAAACGGCCGGCTAGGTATTCCACTTTATATGTGGGATACCCTTATGGAGATGGGTTATGAATTACTTAATTTTAATGTGGAGATTCATCCTAAATTACCTAGTTGATTTTAATGTATTGATTTCATCGATTTTAATGTGGACCTAATTACTTAATCGATTACGGCTATCTAATTAATTGTAAAACTTTGCCTTTAAATATGCGATCTTGGACCTCTCTTTGTTACCCTACGATATTACGGTATTATGGTCATGTCCCGCGAATGTGAGGATGCACTTAGCCAAGACCCTTCGGTTAAATCATCATAGTCCCTCGAATGTTGCCTTTGTCCCTCGATGACCCTTCGGTATAGCCTACGGTTAAATGATGATCGTCCCTTCGAATGCTAAGGTATCCTTACAAATGTTGCCTTCAATGACCAATCGATGACCCTACGATGACCCTTTTACATCCAAAGGATAAAACTACTTACTTCTCAATAGTAAGGACAGTTTTACCCTCATAAGGATAGGAAATGCCCATAAAGACCTTGGGTAGGTATAACTCCTAAATGCTTGCTCACAACTGAAACTACTTTTCACACCTCACACTTTTCAAAACCTCCATTAGAAAATCACCACTTGGCATACATTCGCACTAGAATCATTGTCAAGTTATATTTTTCTAAATAACTTTCAAAACTAAACGAGATAACCACTTCGTATACATTCATGCAAGAATCATTACCAAGTTAAATTCTCTTTTCAAAACATTTTCTAAACAATTCACAACCATTTTTTCCAGACAAACATAAGTGATCAAGCAATTAAGAGCACATGGATAACCATGGATACAAAGGGTGCTAACACCTTCCCTTTGTATAATGTACCTCCCGAACCCAAAATCTAATTAAGGTCTTTCCTGTTCTTTTCCACCTTTCCTTATTGGATAAAATAAAAGTCGGTGGCGACTCTTGCTAACCGCGACATTTGCTTTCCAAAGCAAAAACACATAAAGTCAGTTCACCGTATGGCAATGAGTAATACATATAGAGCGGTAAGGATCTTATTATTGGCTATGTGAATTGTTAAGTCTAATTTATCTCTCTCTTTTCTGAACTTTTCTATTTCACATATTGTAACCAAATCTCTCTGTTAGCAAATATGGATATTTCCTTTCAATCAAAGGCTTTTATTTTCCATTCCACCTTTAAATTCTAGTATTGTTACACCCTCCTCTGAATGACAAACTTCCATTTTGCAGCACCATCTTCTAAATGAAAGGAGATATTGTCTAAGTGCATAGCAGCAGTTTTGCTTGGAGACTTCTTAACAACTTGCTTTTTAGCAGGGGTGATGTCTGGGACATCGTCTTCGACATCCTCTTCAGAGTCAGAACTCTCTCTTTCTTTCCTCTTTCTAACCTCCACTTTACTCCAAGACTTGGAGGGTCCTACACCAGCAATCTTTTTCTCTCTTCTTGTTGTCCTCATTTCTGCCATAGTCTTCCCTTTTCTGGTCCTCAGTTTCTTAGCTACACTCGGTTTCACATGGTGGACCAAAGTGTCATCCTCTTCTTCAGAACTTTCTTCCTCCAAATCAATACTATCCTCAGCAGTTTCATGAGTCATGCTTCCTGGTTTCTTGCTAGGTAAATTTTTACCAAGAGAACATAATCCCTCAGCAGCTACTTCCTTTTCTGACTTAGATGAGTCATCATCTTTCTCAGCTTGGGTTTCCACCTCAGAAGAGGGATCCCTTCTGGACAGAGGGGTAGAAACACCATTGTCTGCATGCTCTTCATTTAGAATCCTAGTAACTAGGTTTCTAATAGTACGACCAGTAAAGTGTATGTCCTCTTTATGAGGAGATTTTTCAAGAATGTTACCTTGCTTACTTCCAACCATGGAAGAAGAACCTGGGGCGTCACCTTGTATCACACAGAGAGGAATAACATCTAACACATCTTCATCTAAAAACTCCATGGAGGGAGTCCTTGCATGATGAGTGGGATTTGATCTAGACGATGAAGGATGTTGAGACATGTTGTTGAGCTTTTGAGAGAAATTTCTTTGCCCTAGTAGAGGTTCTCTGAGAAGTTTGATGAAGATGGAAAGAGTTGTGTTCAGGTAGAGTGTGCGCTTGGCATAGATACTATTTCCAATGCTAGGGAATGATTCATTATTAATGTGGCTCTTTCTTTTAATTGGGTAGACAATACTTTTGTTACCTTTTCTACTCCACATTAATTGCCATAATTCTTCAAGAACCCAAATCCCTAATTTCCCCCTTACATATTCAAACTGATTATTACTCAAGTCCCTTGCAAACTTGTCAGCTGATTGCATTTCATGCTTTAGAGCTATGAATTTGTCTTCCACCAATTTTCTAATGGAGAGATAACAACAATTAATGTGCTTGGTCCAACTATGTTGAATAGAATTTTTTGACACAGTTGTAGCATTCAAATTGTCATAATACAATGTCAAGATATCGTGTGTAACATTGTATGCAATCATCAGTAGTTTCCACCAACCCTGTTGAGAACAGCTGCCGCCATCTGCTAAATCTTCAGCATACACGCCATTTTCATCTCTCAAATGTGTAGGAGAATGTGTCCTTTCACTCTCCATCTTCTCAACATTGCTCTTGGCACTTTTGCTTTGAGATAGATACATAGGTCCTTATATTTGCTTGACTTGTATCCCAAGTTCAACAAAGCTCTTTCCTACTTTAGACTGTATATGACTAGTAACATGTTCACCCATCTGATCCAACCTCCTATCTATTTGAGCCATCATGAGCTTTTCTTCTTTGACAGTGATGTTGAGTCTGAGCTCTTGGTGTGACATCCTTGTCTAACATTTCCCACAGACTTGTCTTTCATCACTCTTGAGAGTCCCTCTAGCAGATATACTCATCTTCATTCCTTTGACATAGGTACCCTTTGAGGAATAACCAATTTGAGAGTTCCACCTGTAACAGTTGTCCTTGGTCCTGATTCCTTTCATGATCACTTCACTGTCTTTGTCAGTAATCAAACACTCAGTTTTGGTGAAGTTGACATTCAAACCTTGATCACATAGTTGACTGATGCTTATTAGATTTGTAGTCAAGCCATTAACCAGTAGGACCTTGTCCAGTTTAGCCACTCCAGGACAATCAAGCATGCCTATCCCCTTGATTTCACCCTTTGCTCCATCACCAAAAGTTACATAGCTTATGGCATGAGGATGAAGTCCAGTTATCAGGTCTTTGTTTCTAATCATGTGTCTGGAACATCCACTATCAAAATACCATTCTTCTTTGGCTGAGACTCTGAGGGGAATCTGAGCTAATAGACTTGTAACATTAGTCTTAGGAACCCATTGCTTCTTGTTGATAGGCATGTGCTGTTTGGGTCTGGGTTGATAGTGAGTCTAAACAGGGCTAGGATAACCGTATAGCTTATAGCAGAAGGGCTTCAGGTGACCAAATTTCCCACAGTAATGGCATCTCCATCTTTGGTGTATCCCTTTCTACTGTCTTCTCCTCTGATGTTGTGACATATGATGTGACATCACATGTTTAATTTTACTAAGGATGCACTTAGGTTTGGTTTGAGGTTTGCAACCAGTGTAACTGCTCTTAGAATCATTATACCCAATGCCAGATTTGTCTCCTGTTATTTGTCTAGTTTGGAGAATCTTGTCTAAAGAGTAAGAACCATTGCTTAACATCCTTACATACTTGGTCATCTCTTCTAGTTTAGAGAATCTTGTCTAAGGAGTAAGAACCATTGCTTAACATCCTTACATAACTTTAGTTTTCAACTTGGAGATGGTTTTCACATGGTCTGCCTTCTCACTCTCCAGCTGTACTATCTTCTGACTTTCAGCTTGTTGATTTTCATCTAGCTTGACATTCAGAACCACTGCTTCTGTTTGTAATTTGGAGATGGTTTCCAAGTATTCTACCTTCTCATTCTCAAGTTGAGTTATTTCCTTCTTCTGGCTTTCAACTTGTTTGCACAGCTCTACACTTCTGTGACACAACTTTCTGTAGGTAGAGGCCAACTCTTCAAAGGTTACTTCATCATCACTTGAGTCTTTATCAGAACCCCATCTTCCTGTCAAGGCAGTTACCAGATTTGCAGCTTCTTCTATTCCACTCTCATCAGACCAAGTGGCAGCAAGACTCATCTTTTGCTTCTTGAGGTAGGTTCCACATTAAGTTCTAATATGTCCATACCCATTACATTCATAACACTGTACTTCTTTTCCTTCTTTGGGCTTATCATCTGACCTTGCTCTTCTTTCAGCATTGTTGGATCTACTGATGTCAGGTGAGATGTTCTTGACATTAGCCTTGGATCTTACATCCATCTTTTTCAACAGTCTGTTGAACTTTCTTCCCAACATTGCTACTTCTTTTGACAAATCTTCATCAACGTCCTGACTGTTTTCATCTTCTGTGTTTGACATGAAGGCCATGCTTTTGGTTTTCTTTTCAAAACCATCATTTAATCCCATCTCAAATGTTTGGAGGGAACCAATTAGCTCATCAACTCTCATGTTGGAGATGTCTCTGGATTCTTCTATGGTTGTTACTTTCATAGCAAATCTCTTAGGGAGTGACCTGAGTATTTTCCTTTCCAGCTTCTCATCTGACATCTTCTCTCCAAGGGCTCCTGAGGCATTAGCAATTTCAAGAATGCTCATATGAAATTCATGTATATTTTCATCTTCTTTCATCCTTAGATTTTCAAACTTGGAGGTGAGCAGCTGTAGTCTAGACATTTTAACCCTAGATGTGCCTTCATGAGTGGTTTTGAGAATGTCCCAAGCATCTTTAGCCACTTCACAATTGTTTATCAACCTGAAGATGTTCTAGGTCTACTCCATTGAATATGGCATTCAATGCTTTAGAATTTCCAAGGACTAGATCATCCTCCTCCTTGGACCATTGTTTTTCAGGCTTCTTGTCAGTTGTGGCTGCTCCTTCCTTAGTAATTACTAGATGAACCCGGCATGTTAACACAGCCTTCCAAGCCTTATTATCCAGAGATTTTAAGAAAGCTACCATTCGAGGTTTCCAATAGTCATAGTTAGATCCATCCAAAATTGGTGGCCTGTGAACAGATCCTCCATCTCTCTCCATTGTACCAGAAAGTATTGCCCCTAGATCTCACCCAGAACTAGAGCAGGATGCCTGCTCTGATACCAATTGAAATTCTGGTATCAAATATGAGATGTCGAAGGTAATATCACGACACTAATATCTGAGTAATGCAAACAAAATAAAGATAGTGAATAGTAATGCAAGAGACACAAGCAATTGTTAACCCAGTTCGGTCCAACTCACCTACATCTGGGGGCTACCAAGCCAGGAAGGAAATTCACTAAAATAGAATCAGTTCAAAGACTCTCCGTACACTTCAACAAGTTACAGTCTTTCTCACCTAATCTCTACCCGTGCAATTTCTACCTAAGCACTCTTAGATATGAGAACCCACTCACTTCCCTACAGTCATACCTGTGATCTTAAACAACAATCCCTTGAGAAAAGAAAACACTTTTCAATAATGCACTCTTGATTTTACTTCACAATTTCAATCAAGAAGACACACACTTGATCTTACTTCACAGCTTTGATCAAGTAGACACACACTTGATCTTGCTTCACAACTTTGATCAAGTAGACACACACTCTTGCTTAACAGCTTTAGAGTGACAAATTACAACCACAAATTAGTCCAATTCAATCATCAAAAGATGACTTGAATGGCTTACAAGTCTTACGACTAAACAAGACACAAACCCTAGCTCCCTCTCTCTATATTTCGCTCAGTATTGGTTGTGTTTAAAACAGGTTTTCTAAGTCCCTTTTTATAGAAGCTTTTAGCTGGGCTTGGACATCTTGAAAACCCTAAATCTATTTTCCAATTAAATCTTTTCATAACAGTTGGTTAGATCTCCTTGGAAAATAAGTAAATCAGGTTGTAATCCATGATTGAATGCGCCTACAAATCAGATCTTCAATCATACATAGATTACCATTAATTATGCAATCACATAACACCAGACATTCACATTGAATGTTCTGTGTACAGGATGTCATGACATCGGGTCTGACATCCTGGAACAATTCGGCATAATTCCATAATTCCTTTTATAATTTCCAGCAGATACATACATATCAGATGCCATGACATTGTGTATGACATCCTGAAACAATCCTGCATAACTATGTTTTCCATTTAAACTCCAACAGGTACATATTATCAGATGCCATGACATTATGACATTCTGAAACAATCCTGCATAATTATGTTCTTGAACTCCAGCAGGTACACAGGATATCTTATGTTAAGACATCACACATAACATCTTGTGAACAGTCTTTGTTTTATCAAAATTGTTGTCAACACTTAGAACCAACAAGTTTAATGTGAAAAAATAATTTGATAGTTTGTATTAATGAATTGTAAAATTAGTTAGTTAGTTTGTTTGTATTTCGAAGTTAGTTTTGAAGCTTAATTGGAAGTTCTATGGTTAGTAAAAACTAGTTAGAATTATGTGATTGTTGAATGGTTAGTTAGTGAAATATTGAAGGGTGAACTATGTTAGTTAAGTTAGTCAATGCAGGTTAGATTGAAACTAGTGATTAATAGAAGTTAGAATGTTAAGTGGTGTTAGTAGGAAATATAGGAAACAAATAAAGGGTTAATTAGGAAATGCAGGTTAGATTGAAACTAGTGATTAATAGAAGTTAGAATGTTAAGTGGTGTTAGTAGGAAATATAGGAAACAAATAAAGGGTTAATTAGGAAATGTATGGAGCTAGTCAAGTATTTAGCTATCAAAATTGGTTAGCGGTGCTATGAACATATGCTAAACTGGTGAATCTTAGTTAGATATTGAATTTTAAGTCACTTTATAGTTATGTGACAGTTAGAATTAGAGGTTAGAATATAATTGAAATTTAATGAATTAAATGAATTATTTTAGATTTTGAAGTTAGTGAAAAGAGTTAACTAAGGTAAAGATTTGATGCTTCAATGTTAGAAATCAGTTGAGAAATCTTTTGAATAATGTCAATGAAACACCAATTAAAAATATATGGTTTCTTGAAACCATATCTTTAGGGTTTGAGAAATCTTTTAATTGCAACTGTTATGGACCTCTGGTAGCAATCTTGTGAAAAAAATGTGGGATTTGAACTCACATCCATAATTTTGCTAGCATCTTGATCAAATTATATATTCATCTAGGAAAAACATTATGAAAGCGCAAAAGCGTAGATCATTAAGGTCTTTCAAGGGTTGTAATGGGGCTAGAGTACCAAGGAAATGTCATATATATGGCCAAGGATTCCAAGTAGAAAAGTTTATACGAGAATTCAAATATTTGTAGCTTCAAATTGATACTTCTCTAACCACCATTCCTTTTTTGATTACACCCTTGATGATATATGCTTTGAACACAAAAACATTCTCGACATTTCTTCTTTTTCTTTCAAGCTTATTTTCTATTTTATTTTCTTTTTCGCTCATCACATGTTCAATTCTTTTCTTTTCTCTACTTTCCATGATGCTTGCTTTTGAAGTAACCTATTTTTTTATCTCCCCAACTTGAACCAATATTACAATTTCACTATAATGCTCTCCTATCTTAAGGCAAGGTACAAATTTTAAAGATGGTTTCGCGTTTGATTGTTCACAAGAAAAATTTAGAATCTATTTATGAATCAATTATCAACTAAATTTTCAATGAATCGAGAAGGTTCAATAAGTGTTTGTCTTACTTAGTGAATCTATACAATTCATAATTGATGATATTATGTCCATTAGGCTCAAAAGGGTTATCAAATACTTGCTCGGTCACAAGGTAGGTTACTTTATGAAAGTGTTTATGCTCGATTCAAAAAAAATTCCTTGATCATTTCTATGCTTTCATATCATTCACATATGGTTGCAAGATTAAACATAAATTGACCGAGTTAAAACAAACAATCATGGTCTCATATGCATATAGTGAACAACGAAAGCTACCTCACATTTAAGTTTTGTTCTAAACTGATTCAATAACAAAACATGTTATTGCAAAAGAATGTATGAACTAAATTTGTCAAAGATTCAAGTTTCATTTTCATGTTATGCTCTAGAAAGCAACAAACATGTACCTTGCCTTGTGCAATTCATTCAAATTCTTATAATTACCACTGCACTTTGTTGATTCACTCAAAAATCTTGAGTGCTCATTCTTTGCATCTTCAAGCAATTCTGAAAGACAAGTTTGAACACAAACATCAAAATGAAAATATGTGACAAATTGAAATAACAATACTACTAATTCTTGAACAAAATCAATAAAATATTTATATAACATAAACCACCAATTAAAAATATATGGTTTCTTGAAACACCAACAAAAATCATGCTTGAGTGGTGGTTAAATGAGAGTAAATTGCATTAAATGTTGTTTTTGGTGTGTACTGTCAGGTGGGCTTAGCGCAGAAAAGTTGGGCTTAGTGCAGAAATGTTGGGCTCAGCTAAGTGACGCTTAACACCAAATTTGGTGGCTAAGCGTGCACATCAGTGTAAGACCCCAATTTTGACCCTAAGATCCCTCATGGCATCATAACATTTGCATTTGCATTGCCTCAAGGATCATAAGCATCTTGGCTCCTTACCTTTGAGTGGGATCTCTTCTTGTGAGTGGTTTGAGATCACCAAGCATGCTTGAATTGTATACCATTGCTTTTATCATTTTTGATTATTAACCAAAAGCACAAAAATATGTCACTAACATCTTTTGTTTGTAGCTTGAGCAATCACACGGTCAAGAGCTTCAAGGAGATCCTTTGTGCAGAGATATGGCCAAGTGAAAGATGATAGCAAGCATGGTAATGGTTCCCAAAGCTCTCATCCATCAAATATGCCTCACTAGCATCTCAATTCATCATTTTGATCAAAGCAAGTCAAAGGGTTTGAGGTTTGTTCCCCAAGGAAACCCTAGTTCATCTGATCATCCATAATGCCTTGCTCTTGAAGCAACCTCAGCCCATGATCAAATACAATCAAGGTAAGTTCTTTAATTCATCATTTCATGCATATTTGAACTTATTTGAGTTCCCTCAATCTTTAATTCATCAAGATATGAGTCATGGACTTGAGAAGTTGATCAATCAATTCATCTGACTATTTTGAAATGCACTGAGACCTAACTTTTTATGTGTTGGTCAAATGGAGATGATCCCAAAAGTAAAAATGTTCTTAAGGACAATATGAACAACTTTCATGTTCATAAAAAATTGATTTGAAGCTTGGAAGGTCATCTCCCATGCCAAGACATTATAGGTCATTTTGACTGAAACCCTAATTTTGGGTCAACTTCCCAAGAACATAACTTATTCATTTTTTATGATTTTTAGGTGGGATAAAATGAATTGGAAAGCTTAAGATGTATACTTCAAATTTTATGTTGAACAAAAGTTCAAAATCTCAAACGAAATACATGTGATAATGCAAAACATTATAGGTCATTTTGGAACAAATGCATTGAAAGTCAAAAAAATCCAACTTCAAGTGCCCATAACTCTTTCATAAAAAATCCAAATGATGCAACATTTAAGTCCATTTTGATTGTCTTGAAACGATCTACAACTTTGATGTTGGAGGTTTTTTCATTTGAATCTTGAATCATCAAAACAGACTGGCTTGAACATTGGCCAAATTTGGAAACTTTGCCTTTACATGTTTTGCACCTTACACTTTAAACTAAAAATTCACTAATTTCCACACTTCAAATGGATTTTTGCCCAACATAACATTTGTTCCTTACATCAAGACCTTTCCAACCATTACTCACATGCTCATGTTTGGATTTAGGAAATGGCATTTTCGAAGAGGGGAAGTTTTTGGTTCAATTATGCATAACATATCAAAACTCCATGCACAAGCCAATTCACTCCGAGCTACACGTCCAAATAATCTCACATTCATTTCAAATTGCATTTGGCATTGAATTTGTGCCTTTTGCATGATCATGCAAGCCCATGCAATGAATATCCAATTCCATGCACACGAGTTTGATCACACTTGCCTTGCCTCTCCATCTATAAATAAGAGCCTCACTCCATTCAAATTTCATCCATGAATCAACCTGAAATGCTACTGAACTGAAAACCGAGCCATACCAAATGAGCTATTTCACTTTTCTTCAAATTTTTCAGATCTAAAATTCAACTAAATCCGGTTGAATATTTAGATCTAAAGCTCCTAGACCTTCATCCTTTAGTCCATTGCATTTTTGTTTTGCCAAAGGAAGCAAGGAAACAAGCTCAAATCTCCAGAATCCAAGGTTGTTCATCAACTGGTTTTTTTCTTCGAAACTCACCATTTATTGATCTATTTGCTTGGATTTTGTGTTGGCTGAAGTCCTCTTCATAGAGGCAATTGTTTTGAGTGCTCAATTGTTGAAATCCATGAAGTTCAGTATGAACACCATGATTTTCTCTCTCTGATTTTTCTCTCTATGAGGATCTAGAGGAGAAACCAATGGTACAGGGATGATGTACATCATCCCAGCTTTCCAATGATGTATGGATCGTGTATTTTTGTTAAGATTTTGAAACCTGCAATTCTGGCCGGAAACTGTGATGTTCACCGGAGAAGACGGTGGTTTCCACCACCGTCCCCCGTGGATGAGTTTCAACCTTTGGATCAAGCTTCCCAAATCTAATCTTGGCCATTGCATGTTATGACTTTTTTTTAATTCAGCATGTGACGCATTTGACTCAAATAATTTCTAGTTTCTAATTTTGATTTTTAATATTTTTTATTTTATCATTTGATATTTTTGTGAATTTTCTTTTTTCTGGTTATTTTTAATTCATTTTAAATAGTTTTTGATATTCAAAAAATACAAAAATATTTTCCTAACCTATTTGAATGATGATGAATTTATGAAAAATATTCTCATCAATTTTTTAATTGATTTGAGATTTATTTGAGATTTTAGTTCAATTAGGTTATTTTATTCATTTTTTAATTGATTAAAAATAGTTTCTGACTTTTAAAAATGCTGAAATTTTTTGTCAAACTTTGTTTGACCTTGTTGAACTTGGGATAAATCACTTGGACCTTTCTAGGTTGATTTGAAGTGATTTTGAAGTTTGACCTTTCCTTTTATTTTTAATTCAAGTTTATTTTAATATTAAAAATGCCAAAAATATTTTGCTTATTACTTGAATTCCAATCTTCATCCCATTTCTGATTTCTCATTGTTTGACTTTGACTTCTAATGTCATTTGGTCAACACACATGGATTGGTACATTTTATTTCACCTTATGCACTTTATTCTTTCCATTTCCTTTTTCATTATTCGTCTCTTTCTTCTTCTCCTTCTTTTTTTTCTTTTTGATCTATGAGTTGAAGGTTTATAAGTTAGCATTGATTAGGGAGACTTAATCTTCCTTGATTCAAATCTAATTCATCTTGATCAATTGATCAAGTGAATGGCTTTGCATTAAGGATAGGTTGTTTCCTAAATCATGCAAAAGACTTAAACCAATACAAGATCATTTCTCTTCTTCTTTTTGGCATGGCAAGTTGTTGGAACTTGGTTCACTAATCAAGACTTCTAACTTGTGTTGTTGCCTACATTATTATTGACCGGCCTCAGATAGTTGTGACTTTTACATAAGTCAAATTACGATTGCTTAACATAGCGCTAAATTTGCCTTATGGCACACTAACTACTAACACTTGTCGCACATCAAAAAATGATGATAATGCGATCCCTCGCGATAGGACGCGGAAAAAATGTTCGAAACAGAGTCGCCACCGAACTTTATTCATTCCAATGAAGGAATAGGAAAATATCGAGAAAACCTTTAAAAAAAAGAATAATGGTCGTCGCAACCATATTCGGGTTCGGGAGTCGATTACGCAAGGGGAAGGTATTAGCACCCCTTACGTCCGTTGTACTCAACGGGAACCTCTTAGTCTGATTTTGCTATTTGACTGTTAATTGACTGTTTATCTGTTTGCTTTGAGTGATTAGAATTGATGATAGATGTGGATGAAGACCTCAGGAGGGGGAAAATGGGAGGTTTTTTATTAGTGTGCTCGCGAAGATACAGCAATCTCCTGCCTACGTATCCTTATGGTGCAATAAGGAAATCAGAGCATTCGTAGTTCGGGCTACTACGAATATTTGGTGTGTTTTGTTTTGATGAACGACTGTGTAGGTCGGCGTTCTAACGGCTAAACGTTGGCGTTGTCTACTCTCGGGGGAGGCTCTAGCACGGGTTTGTTGTGCGCATTAGAAAGGATTGACAGTGTTCTTTTGAAAGTGTTTTGGTCACGCGGGGGTGACGAGTTGAATTGATTTGTTTGGGTTTCGATTGGTTTCGATCGCTCGGGGGCGAGAAATTAGATTTAATGTTGGAGATATTTTTGGAAGAACGACGAGAGATTGAGCAATGTGGTGTTCACCAATCGTCCAATTCTTTCGAGGAGTAACAAGGCGTCCGCCTTCTAATCCCTTTTCGTTCGAATTATTTTGAAAGTTTGTTTGTGGATGTTGAATATGCACGGTAATGAGGCGTACGCCCCCTACTTGCTTATTCAAGGAATAACGAGGCGTACGCCCCTTATTCCTTTATCCAAGTTTATTTAACGTATTTTAATCGGAAGTCGATAATTTGTGCAATATGGCGTTCGCCAATTATTCAAATAATCGAAAGATGGCGAGGCGTACGCCTCTCATCTTTTATCATCCGAAGTTTAAATTGTAAAAGATATGTTTGGATGTCGTATTTGATTTGTGAAAATAAGTTGTATTTGAATTGGTAGGTTTGGTTTTGGTATGATTTGAGTTTATTCGATTGTGTTTTAATTTGATGACGAAGATTCGAGCAATATGGCGTACGCCAATTATTCGAATAATCGAGAGATAATGAAGCGGATGCTCACTATTCTCTTTTTCATCTGAAATGTGGAGTTAAAAGGATTAGGATTTGTAATTGATTTGAAACATTATGATTTGAAGTCGTATGATTATTAGGGTTTTAATTTGATGACGAAGATTCAAGCAATGTGACGTACGCCAATTATTCGAATAATCGAAAGATAGTGAGGCGTACGCCTCCTATCCTCTTTTCATCTGAAATATGGTATTAAAAGGATTTGGAATTTTGTAGAAGTGTTTTGAAATATTATGATTTGAAGTTTAATCGGGTGACAAGAACTCGCGCAATATGGCGTACGCCAATTATTCGAGTAATTGAGAAATAGTAAGGCGTACGCCTTCTATCTCCTTTTCATCCCAAATTTATATTTGAAAGAGAAAAAACTTTAGAAATTGAGTTGATTGGAAAATGATTTGAATTTGTGTTGATGAATGAAATGTATTTAGTGTATTATTTCATCTACTCGATTAATCAATAACCAAGTAGGTTTCATTGTAAGAAAGCCCAAGAGTAAGCTATGTGAGGTTGATGGCGATGCGAATAGAAATCGACTTACAAGGGTGTTTTAAAAATGGGCTCGATATTAAATCGAGAATTGTATGATTTGTGTTTTTTTGAAATTGGTTTATGTTGGATGATGAATTGAAATCGAAATAAAATTGGAAATGGTTCATGAAATGATGATGGAAAAGAAAATCCTTTGATTATTATCAAATTTTAAGTAAGTTGATTAATCAAATTAATTAAAACTAATTATCAAAATTATTTAATTATCTCAAATAATTAAGTTAATTAAGGTTAATTAATTAAAACCATTAATCAAACAAAAATTCAACTAATAATATTTTTTATGACAAAGAACAAATTAGTGACAAATTTGATTTAGAAATCGAATCGGAATCAGTTATAAAATGTGTTCAAGAACCGGTTTATACATAGCAACAATGAATCGGAACGTCGAATGTGAAATAGAAACGCGGTAAAAAAAAATGAACAATTGATGTGTGGAATTTTGGGTGGTAAACCAACATGATATTGCCGAAACCACTATCAAAGATATGATTTAACAATAGACAAACTTATTTATAGTGACTAATGACCGAAAATATCCTATCATTTTAATATAACCGCAGGCATACTATGGCAATGTAAGCTGAAAAACTCAATTAATAGAACAAACTGCAGGCAACTAATACATTCATGGTGGTGTAAGTCTCAAACTTATCGTGCTACAAACAAAAACACATTTATGACCATACACACCCTAAAAAGCCAATGTGTTGCAGTAACAAAATGCAAGTAGCTGCGTATTACAGAGAAAAAATGTTCGACATTCTATTCAAACCAACAAGAACTTCAGCACTGTAACAAATATTAGGTCCATTGTTCGGTTATTTGAAATCTCGCTTGTTCTGTTATTTAAAATCTATAATTGCAACAGGCCACGGTTAACGTAAAGTATTACAAAAAATACCAGTTGCTCAATTGAAATTCAAAGGTATCAAAACAGCATAAAAGCTAATAACCAAGATGATCACCAACACATACCCTACTCAAAATGGTATGGAGCAAAACAAATTCCATATTCAGAATCAAAACGGTATAGGGTACACAGAAAAATAATTACCCCAATAATAGCTTCAAAATGATCCGTAAATTCAACCAGCTTAAATACCCAGAATTAAAACAGTTAAGCATGTACATACCCTATACATTCCAACCAATATAACCAACAATAAGTTCTATTTAGCAGATGATTAAATTGGATGAGAACACCACTATTATACAGTCAAAGGGACTCGAAACCGTTACCCTAAACGAGGATCTCCATCGCTGTAAGCTGCTGGCGTGTTGTGTCGGAATGGACGGTTTGTGCTGGACGGCCTTAGACGGTCGGATCAAGTGATGAGCTTCCAAACCGATCCACAATCTTGAGCCAAACTTTTCTATCTCTGCTTCGATTTTGACGCTTTAACCATACTGAACATAGAAATCGGCCCTTGGCGCTTACGAGAACAAAGTCGCCGAAAGGAATCGACCTGCAAAATAGCAATAAACTTATAACCTATCCAAGGTCCAAAACAGCCGTTAGCATGATTTTAGGGTAGCGGTTGTCGAATAGGTGGCGGTGCCGAGATTTGGTTGTTGCTGTCGGAGGTGTGGTAGCGATTTGAAGGTAAACGGTGAATTTAGGTTGAAGGACGGTTTAGGTGACGGATGGCGGCGGCGGTAATGGGTTTTTTGAGGGTTGGGTTTTGGAATGAACGAGGATGAAGGTGGCGTTTCCGGTTTTACACGGCGGAGAAAAAAAAGTGAAGGGTTTTTGAGCTATGTGAGGAAAAAGGGTTTGGAGGATGGAGATGAAGTGTGAGGGGCGGAGTCTTGAGAGTGAATGAGGGAGTGAAAAAAAGGTTTGTGGTGATGAATGAGTGTAGCTTTTCTGAGTGAGAGTTGAGAGAGGATTTGTGTTTTCTGCTGAGTGTTGTGTGTCGAGGAGAAAGAGAGTGAGGCGTGGAGGGATATATCGAGAGAGAGAGGGACGCGTGGAGAGCTATCAGAGAGTGAGTGGAGTGAGGTGATTAGTAGTGGAGAGTGAGTGGGGAGAGACGTAGCAGACCGTTGGGAGTGGAGAGGAATGAAGTACGTGTGTGAGGTGAGTGATGTACAAGCTGGCACTGAGTGAATTTTTTGTTTTTTATGTAAGTAAAGTAAAAAGGATCCAATGGACCTAAATATATATATATATACATATTATTTATAATAAATCATAAAAAAAACTAACTAATAATTATTTTAAACTAATTAATATTCAATGTACACTAACTAATATTTAATTAAATAACTAATATTTAAAAAAACTAATTAATATTTAATATCATTCTAAAAAAATATTTGACCAATTAAAAAAAAAGAAATCGAGTACCATTTTCATTCGGAAAATTAAGCCAGTCACACTAAACTTGTCAGGACAAAATATACTTATTAAAAATACAGTCTTTCCTCAAATTTTGACAATTCAACCGATTTTTCTGTATTCCCAAATAAATTCATTTTGATTGATATTTTAGGTATTATTCATGATGCAAATGTATGTTATGCTATGCATAAGATGCTAACTAAAAAATGAAATTAATTCTATGACAATTTAAAAATGCCCGGACAAAATTGGGGTACGACAGCTGCCCCTATTTAATTATCTTGAATTAGAAGGTAAGAATGACAATGGTCATCATACATTCGTGGTGGAAGGTAATTAAATAAGAAAGGATCCAAATTTTGTCCTTTGAAATGCAATGGAGAGATGCAGATGAAAATGCAATGGACACCAAGGTAATAGGGGTAAAATGTCAAATCAATGCCAACCCTCGAGTCAACACTCAAGTCTTGCAAAGGTCATTCCTGATGTAAAGACAAAACTGTACATGTTTTCTGGCACCAAAAGGATGACAGTAGGACTTGCTATCACCAAAAGGATGATAGTAGTTCAACATGATTGTCAGGATTGTCATCCCCAAAAGGATGATGGAAAGATCCAAGCTTCAACAAGTAGTCATCACCAAAAGGATGATGGTTACAGTGGCTACAACAAAGATCACCGTCACCAAAAGGATAAATGGTAAGATTAACAACAAATCTCGCTATCACCAAAAGGATGAAAGCTAGACACAATCCAAATATTTCCATCACCAAAAGGATGATGGTTATTCTGATACAGTTTCCCATTACCGAGAGTATAATGTCAAGGCTATCACCAAAAGGATGATAGTTGACTCATCAACTTCAAAGATCACCGTCACCAAAAGGATGAAGGTAAGATCCAACAAAACTTGTTATCACCAAAAGGATGATAATAAGTCAAATAACTTCAATGATCACCATCACCAAAAGGATGAAGGTATAGTCACACAACAACTTGTTATCACCAAAAGGATGATAATAAGTCAAAACTCAATGATCACCATCACCAAAAGGATGAAGGTATGATACAAGATAAAACTTGTTACCACCAAAAGGATGATAATAAGCACACACGCAATTGATCACCATCACCAAAAGGATGAAGGTAGGATCAAGACACAAACTTGTTATCACCAAAAGGATGATAATATGTCAACAATCACCATCACCAAAAGGATGACGGTATTGTCAAACGACAAAACTTGTTACCACCAAAAGGATGATAATAAGTACACAACACAATTGATCACCATCACCAAAAGGATGAAGGTAAGACCAAGACAAACTTGTTATCACCAAAAGGATGATAAGAAGCACACAACAATTGATCACCATCACCAAAAGGATGAAGGTAAGATCAACAACACAGACTTGTTATCACCAAAAGGATGACAATAAGTCAACAATCATCATCACCAAAAGGATGAAGGTATAATTAAAAGACACAACTTGTTATCGCCAAAAGGACGATAATAAGTACACACGCAATTGATCACCATCACCAAAAGGATGAAGGTAAGACCAAGACAAACTTGTTATCACCAAAAGGATGATAATAAGTCAACAATCACCATCACCAAAAGGATGAAGGTATTGTCAAACGACAAAACTTAGTACCACCAAAAGGATGATAATAAGCACACACACACAATTGATCACCATCACCAAAAGGATGAAGGTAGGATCAAGACAAACTTGTTATCACCAAAAGGATGATAATAAGTCAACAATCACCATCGCCAAAAGGATGAAGGTATTGTCAAACGACAAAACTTGTTACCACCAAAAGGATGATAATAAGTCACACAACTCAAAGGATCTCCATCACCAAAAGGATGATAGTAAGATCAAAACAAAACCTTGTTATCACCAAAAGGATGATAATCACCATCACCAAAAGGATGAAGGTAGGATCAAGACAAAAACTTGTTATCACCAAAAGGACGATAAGAAGTCAACAATCACCATCACCAAAAGGATGAAGGTATTGTTAAAAGACACAACTTGTTACCACCAAAAGGATGATAATAAGCTGACAATCACCATCACCAAAAGGATGAAGGTGTTATCAAACAACAAAACTCGTTATCACCAAAAGGATGATAATAAGTCGACAGTCACCATCACCAAAAGGATGAAGGTACTACAAACAACAGGACTCGTTATCACCAAAAGGATGACAATGAATCAACAATCACCATCACCAAAAGGATGAAGGTGGAATCATAACTTCGAAACTGGTTACCACCAAAAGGATGATAATAAGTATAATAACTTCAAATATTACTGACACCAAAAGGATGACAGTGCGGTTGGACTTTCCAAATGTCACCATCACCAAAAGGATGATAGCTTAAACCAAACTCCATAATCTTTATCACCAAAAGGATGATATTTAGATTGAACTGGACGTCATCACCAAAAGGATGATGATTGAACCAGAATGACAAGGATTGCTTATCACCACAAGGATCGGCGACACCAAAAGGATGACGGTAAGTTGTAATAATTGCAGGGGTCGACATTCACCAAAAGGATGAAGGTTGAACCAAAACTTCAAGGATCTTCGACACCAAAAGGATGACAGTAAGATCACAAATGTCAAGGATTTACCATTACCACAAGGATAACGGTTATTGTAAACAGGGTGATGATTAATATTATTCCTCAATGGTCTTTCACCAAAAGGATGATAGCGAGAAAAATATTGGAAAAATAAGGCTACTGTCAAAGTTCAGTAAACCTGATTTGTTGGGTAGTGTTGGAACATTGATGGGTAAGACTTGCTTGGGGTATTGACAACAAAAGGTTGCAAAGCCAATATTCTCTGGGGAGATGTAGTTTCTGTCAACAAAAGGTTACAGGAAACGACTCATTGAGGGACGCTCAACGCGAAACAAGGTAAGTGTTTGGAGAAACATTTCTTGGCTTAGCTGAGGATAATATCTTATCAACAAAAGGTTGAAAGATGTAACTCGATGGGGGCGCCCAACAATACAAGGTAGGGACTCACTCAGAGGAAGTGACAATGACTCGACTGAGGGTTGGCCTGGATGCCTACAACTAAACCTTAGATTTTGATTCGTGTTATGTACATGAATGATATGTATGTATTATGTATGAGGTAATGCATTTGATGCATGTGATGCATGTTTGAATGCAAAGAATGATTGGTTTGTTTGGGATTGGCCTCCCTTTTTAAAGGCAGTGTGTTTTCTGGAAACCAGTACTGATTGTATTTGGTTTTATGTGGATGCCACCAAGGTGGGCTTTGGTTCTCCCAGTAATTGCCACTGTGACTTGGACTGTTGGTTGGTGGGAGGATCTGACTTCCCGACACTCGGTAGTTGATGATGTGATGAACACGCAATGGATGCGGAAACTCTTGGTGCCCCAAGTTTGATCTCTTGCTGATATGTTGTATATTTGTCTTTGAGAAGATCTCGATTTCTTCTGATGCATTTGGCCAGCCTGTAACTGAGCATAGCGACTTGATCAACGCATGATGATTGTGCTTTTGACAGGCCCTAAGGATTCTTGTCAAGGTATGATGTTGTACTGGTGTGGACTTTTGACATTTTTGTTGTGAATTCAAACAGTCGCTAATGTCTTGATGCAATCTGCTTGACTGACTTGAAGATATGAAGGGAATTTGCCCCTTGCTACTTGTCTTGCCCCTGATTAGCATTTGAGGGACTTGCCCCAGACAGACTGAGTATTGAAGTGCCTTTCCTCCCTGATCAACCGATGCTTGGAGATTTGTCTTGTACTGACTACTTCTTATGTCAATATGATCAAAAGATGCCATGCCCCTGATTCATATGATGGTCTTGATTCGTGTCAGCACCAAAGATCAAGTGCCCCTTGAATTGCCCCTTGTTGGAATTTCCTTGATGTCAAGTACTGACTGACAATTAAGAATTGTTATCCAAGAAATGGTGATGTTAATGCAACAGTTATGCAAGTTTTGAAAAGCAATCATTCACTTGGAGTGTTGTGGTAGTGTGAGGCGAGTGGATCATGAGTCCAAACGTGGTGCTAATTTTAGCTAGTGTGTGAGTGATATAGAGAGAATAGAATATTAGCAAATCTTTCGGAGTCAGTTTACTCAACCTTGCTATAATATGCTTTCAGAATAAACCTTACTTCAATTAGGTCTTTTGAGGGTTGTAACGTGGCTTGGTTCATGGTTATCGAAACGAAAGGATATAAGGCTCAAAGTTTATTTTAACCCACCCCCTTCTTCATGATGATCTCCAATCCTACGTTCAGTTAATTCACACACATTCGTTTTTTTTTGCGGGTGTAAGGATAAAGATGGTGATTCAAGGTCTCTTGGAATGGCAGCCACCTTATTTTGTTGTTGTTTTTTTTGATGTCGGTGACCCTTTGATTTTGGTATGGTGGTCACTAAATCTTGTTTTATTTTGTTGGAGACTTTCATTGTCTCTTTCGATTTTTGTTTTGATCCCTAACTTTTGCATGGACCGCTTTGTTTGAAGCTTTAGTCCATCGGGATTGCCCCTGTTTTTGCCTAAGTCTCCTTTTAGGGTGGTGGACTTAGCGGGCTCTTTTTTGTTTTTGATTTTTTTTTGAAAATGGGACTGCCAAGTCATTGGTCATTGCAGAACAACCGACATAAAATTTGGATTTGTACGGTTCCTTCGACACTTCAAGATGTGTGCGAAGAGTGTCATATGGTTGATCCTCGTATGGGATACTTCACCTTTGTAATTTGTATGTGTAGTCAGGTTAACTGAACACTACCCTGCCCCTGGTTAAGCGTAAGGGTTTGTTTAGATCTGAAAGAAACTCCTACTTCTAGGCTCGAAGTGGATGACTAGGGATTAACTCCTTATCTCTCCAGTGTTTGGGGATTTGAAACAATGCCTGTACATCATTAGCAGGATTTTATCCGAAAGCATACAATCAGCAATTACGAGTATTGCGAGTTCGTCATCCTCCTTCCAGCATTTGCTAACAATAGTGTGATGAAGAAAGTGAGGTGGAAAAGTATGTGTTTGTGATGTGCAAATGTGATAGATGAGTGAATATGAAAAATTGATTCAAAGCATGCATAATCATCACATTAATAAAACCAAATACAAATAACAATGTTTAAAGCATACAGTACTTAGACAAACAAGATCAAATTACAAGAATGCAAAATGGTAAAATTGGCATAATGATCGCCTTCATTCAAATGAACAGGCCTTCATCTTTGGATTCTTTGGTGGAATTGCTCTGCTGATCAGGTTGGTGAGGAACATTATCTTCGAGCTTCACTCGACTCTACATGCGCTGGCATAGGGTTTGTTGCGACATTTGGCCTCACTGGAGTGAATGTAAGTGCCTTACCATCAATTAGGTCCTGGACCTTGTGCTTGAAAGCCTTACAGTTCTCTATTGTGTGCCCTGGGACACCCATGTGATACTCACAGTGAGCATTGGCATCGTAGCCTGGAGGATATGGCGGAGTTGCAGGTGTTATCTCCTTCAGAACAACCGATCCATCCTTTAGCAGGTAGGGGAGGATCTTGCTATACGATACTGGCAAAGGATCAAAATGTCTTTCTGGCCTTCTTGCCCTCTGCTGGTTAGGCTGACGTTGTGGAGCACGTTGCTGTTGATTCTGATGCGGTTGTTGGTGAGCCGGCTGTTGATGAGGCTGTTGATATTGTTGCTGATAGGGTTGCTGATATGGTGTCGGGATGACCGCAGAAACCTGATCGTAAGGCATAGGAGCATATGGACGTGTCCTATATCCTCCTCCTCTCATTACAGCATTGGTCTGACCTTCTGGCTTCTTTGGGAGATTGGGATAGGGTTTCTTCATCCCACCTGAAGCGTTAGCAGCACAAGGTAGCTTTCCCTTCTTGATTTGGCTTTCAATTCGTTCTCCCACGGAGACAACCTCAGCAAAAGTTGGGAAGCTGGATCCTACCATCTTCTCCATGTATTGGGTATGCAGGGTTCCCATAAACATATCAATTAGCTCTTTGTCAAGAAGAGAAGGTTGGACACGAGCTGCTAGCTCTCTCCACCGCTGGGCATATTCCTTGAATGACTCATTGTTGCACTGAATCATGTCTTGCAGCTGTGTGCGATTGGGTGCTAGATCAGTATTATACTGATAATGTCTGAGGAAGGCTTCAGCAAGGTCTCTCCATGATTGGACATGTCCTCTCTCTAGTTGCATATACCACTCCAAAGATGCCCCACTGAGACTATCTTGGAAGTAATGAATCAGGAGTTGATCATTACCGATGTGGGCAGCCATTTTACGACAGTAGGCTCTGAGGTGAGTTCTCGGGCAGCTGATCCCTTTGTACTTGTCAAAGTCCGGGACTTTGAATTTCTGCGGAATCACCAAACCTGGCACCAGGCACATATCAACGGCGTCCAAACCAGGAGTAGTGTGAACCTCCAAGGATTTAAACTTTTCCTCCAAAACATGGAGTCTATCAACAGCTGGGTCTGGGAGATCTCCAACAGCAGGTTTGACGGGTTGTGGCATGAAGAAGGCATCGTATGGATCTTCATCACCCATCATCGATCCATGTCGAGCAGATATAGCAGAATGCTCATGGGGGTTCATGTTGTCCATGGGAACAGTAATGGGGATCGGTCCTCCTCTAGGCTGGGCAAGATTACCATCAAGGTTAGTTACTCCAGGGATGCTAAGTGATGGCGATCCAAACTGGGCAGCGACTTTCCTGGCTTCGGCGTTAGTCTCTGCATCCTTCTCCTTCTGGGCTAGGAGCAACATGGTCTCAAGCAAGCGATCCATTTTTGCTTGCATGGAGTCAATGTCTGTTCTCATTGAAACCTGGTTGGCTTCAAGCTGTTCAAGTGTCATCTTGTAGTTGCGGCGTGTCTCGTACCGGTGTCGAGTAGTCAGCGTTACTGGACAAGGGGAGAAGATGGTGTAAGTTTTTTTGTTTCTGGAAGATGATATGCAATGCATGTTGATGATATGCAGATGCATGAAGTTTGCCAGGTTTTTTGCAAAGGAATACAGACTCAAGATTATTCACACGTCAGGTACGTCAGGATAAAAGGAAGAAGCAAAGATTTCTCTGATCACAAGAAATTCCCCAAAGGTAGGTTCTAAAGTTATGTTTTCAAGGAAGGAACTTAGACTCACGGATCAAGTTCAAAACTTCCTCGCAATGGTGGGCTAGCCACATCATGATGGGAGTTCTGAAATGATCTAATCTAAGTGGGATTCTCGTATTGTACGAACAGGGTGTACACCCTTCGGTTCAATACTACATAATCACCGATTATGAAAACAAAACTTGGTTTTAAGGCGAGGTCCCTAGAGTCACGGATCGTGTTTAGAACCTCCACCGCAATGATGGGCTAGCCATATTGTGATGGGAACTCCAAACAGATCTACTCTAGGTGGAGTCTTCGTATTGTCCCAATGAGGTGTACACCCCCCGGTTCAATACTACACAACTCCGGGTTCTATGTTTTTTCTCGAAGCTCGGGTATGGAGCTTATCTCACAACATACACCAAGTCCCATATCAAAGTATCAAGATAAAATACATACAACATAAGCAATCAGAATAAAATACAGAGAAATAAACATGGAAGAAAAGAATATCTTCCAACAGTCCTAGCAAAATCAGACTAAGTTAGGCTAGACTCTCTCTTGCTTGGAGCAGTCTCCCCAGCAGAGTCGCCAGTCTGTCGCACATCAAAAAATGATGATAATGCGATCCCTCGCGATAGGACGCGGAAAAAATGTTCGAAACAGAGTCGCCACCGAACTTTATTCATTCCAATGAAGGAATAGGAAAATATCGAGAAAACCTTTAAAAAAAAGAATAATGGTCGTCGCAACCATATTCGGGTTCGGGAGTCGATTACGCAAGGGGAAGGTATTAGCACCCCTTACGTCCGTTGTACTCAACGGGAACCTCTTAGTCTGATTTTGCTATTTGACTGTTAATTGACTGTTTATCTGTTTGCTTTGAGTGATTAGAATTGATGATAGATGTGGATGAAGACCTCAGGAGGGGGAAAATGGGAGGTTTTTTATTAGTGTGCTCGCGAAGATACAGCAATCTCCTGCCTACGTATCCTTATGGTGCAATAAGGAAATCAGAGCATTCGTAGTTCGGGCTACTACGAATATTTGGTGTGTTTTGTTTTGATGAACGACTGTGTAGGTCGGCGTTCTAACGGCTAAACGTTGGCGTTGTCTACTCTCGGGGGAGGCTCTAGCACGGGTTTGTTGTGCGCATTAGAAAGGATTGACAGTGTTCTTTTGAAAGTGTTTTGGTCACGCGGGGGTGACGAGTTGAATTGATTTGTTTGGGTTTCGATTGGTTTCGATCGCTCGGGGGCGAGAAATTAGATTTAATGTTGGAGATATTTTTGGAAGAACGACGAGAGATTGAGCAATGTGGTGTTCACCAATCGTCCAATTCTTTCGAGGAGTAACAAGGCGTCCGCCTTCTAATCCCTTTTCGTTCGAATTATTTTGAAAGTTTGTTTGTGGATGTTGAATATGCACGGTAATGAGGCGTACGCCCCCTACTTGCTTATTCAAGGAATAACGAGGCGTACGCCCCTTATTCCTTTATCCAAGTTTATTTAACGTATTTTAATCGGAAGTCGATAATTTGTGCAATATGGCGTTCGCCAATTATTCAAATAATCGAAAGATGGCGAGGCGTACGCCTCTCATCTTTTATCATCCGAAGTTTAAATTGTAAAAGATATGTTTGGATGTCGTATTTGATTTGTGAAAATAAGTTGTATTTGAATTGGTAGGTTTGGTTTTGGTATGATTTGAGTTTATTCGATTGTGTTTTAATTTGATGACGAAGATTCGAGCAATATGGCGTACGCCAATTATTCGAATAATCGAGAGATAATGAAGCGGATGCTCACTATTCTCCTTTTCATCTGAAATGTGGAGTTAAAAGGATTAGGATTTGTAATTGATTTGAAACATTATGATTTGAAGTCGTATGATTATTAGGGTTTTAATTTGATGACGAAGATTCAAGCAATGTGGCGTACGCCAATTATTCGAATAATCGAAAGATAGTGAGGCGTACGCCTCCTATCCTCTTTTCATCTGAAATATGGTATTAAAAGGATTTGGAATTTTGTAGAAGTGTTTTGAAATATTATGATTTGAAGTTTAATCGGGTGACAAGAACTCGCGCAATATGGCGTACGCCAATTATTCGAGTAATTGAGAAATAGTAAGGCGTACGCCTTCTATCTCCTTTTCATCCCAAATTTATATTTGAAAGAGAAAAAACTTTAGAAATTGAGTTGATTGGAAAATGATTTGAATTTGTGTTGATGAATGAAATGTATTTAGTGTATTATTTCATCTACTCGATTAATCAATAACCAAGTAGGTTTCATTGTAAGAAAGCCCAAGAGTAAGCTATGTGAGGTTGATGGCGATGCGAATAGAAATCGACTTACAAGGGTGTTTTAAAAATGGGCTCGATATTAAATCGAGAATTGTATGATTTGTGCTTTTTTTGAAATTGGTTTATGTTGTATGATGAATTGAAATCGAAATAAAATTGGAAATGGTTCATGAAATGATGATGGAAAAGAAAATCCTTTGATTATTATCAAATTTTAAGTAAGTTGATTAATCAAATTAATTAAAACTAATTATCAAAATTATTTAATTATCTCAAATAATTAAGTTAATTAAGGTTAATTAATTAAAACCATTAATCAAACAAAAATTCAACTAATAATATTTTTTATGACAAAGAACAAATTAGTGACAAATTTGATTTAGAAATCGAATCGGAATCAGTTATAAAATGTGTTCAAGAACCGGTTTATACATAGCAACAATGAATTGGAACGTCGAATGTGAAATAGAAACGCGGTAAAAAAAAAATGAACAATTGATGTGTGGAATTTTGGGTGGTAAACCAACATGATATTGCCGAAACCACTATCAAAGATATGATTTAACAATAGACAAACTTATTTATAGTGACTAATGACCGAAAATATCCTATCATTTTAATATAACCGCAGGCATACTATGGCAATGTAAGCTGAAAAACTCAATTAATAGAACAAACTGCAGGCAACTAATACATTCATGGTGGTGTAAGTCTCAAACTTATCGTGCTACAAACAAAAACACATTTATGACCATACACACCCTAAAAAGCCAATGTGTTGCAGTAACAAAATGCAAGTAGTTGCGTATTACAGAGAAAAAATGTTCGACATTCTATTCAAACCAACAAGAACTTCAGCACTGTAACAAATATTAGGTCCATTGTTCGGTTATTTGAAATCTCGCTTGTTCTGTTATTTAAAATCTATAATTGCAACAGGCCACGGTTAACGTAAAGTATTACAAAAAATACCAGTTGCTCAATTGAAATTCAAAGGTATCAAAACAGCATAAAAGCTAATAACCAAGATGATCACCAACACATACCCTACTCAAAATGGTATGGAGCAAAACAAATTCCATATTCAGAATCAAAACGGTATAGGGTACACAGAAAAATAATTACCCCAATAATAGCTTCAAAATGATCCGTAAATTCAACCAGCTTAAATACCCAGAATTAAAACAGTTAAGCATGTACATACCCTATACATTCCAACCAATATAACCAACAATAAGTTCTATTTAGCAGATGATTAAATTGGATGAGAACACCACTATTATACAGTCAAAGGGACTCGAAACCATTACCCTAAACGAGGATCTCCATCGCTGTAAGCTGCTGGCGTGTTGTGTCGGAATGGACGGTTTGTGCTGGACGGCCTTAGACGGTCGGATCAAGTGATGAGCTTCCAAACCGATCCACAATCTTGAGCCAAACTTTTCTATCTCTGCTTCGATTTTGACGCTTTAGCCATACTGAACATAGAAACCGGCCCTTGGCGCTTACGAGAACAAAGTCGCCGAAAGGAATCGACCTGCAAAATAGCAATAAACTTATAACCTATCCAAGGTCCAAAACAGCCGTTAGCATGATTTTAGGGTAGCAGTGCCGAGATTTGGTTGTTGCTGTCGGAGGTGTGGTAGCGATTTGAAGGTAAACGGTGAATTTAGGTTGAAGGACGGTTTAGGTGACGGATGGCGGCGGCGGTAATGGGTTTTTTGAGGGTTGGGTTTTGGAATGAACGAGGATGAAGGTGGCGTTTCCGGTTTTACACGGCGGAGAAAAAAAAGTGAAGGGTTTTTGAGCTATGTGAGGAAAAAGGGTTTGGAGGATGGAGATGAAGTGTGAGGGGCGGAGTCTTGAGAGTGAATGAGGGAGTGAAAAAAAGGTTTGTGGTGATGAATGAGTGTGGCTTTTCTGAGTGAGAGTTGAGAGAGGATTTGTGTTTTCTGCTGAGTGTTGTGTGTCGAGGAGAAAGAGAGTGAGGCGTGGAGGGATATATCGAGAGAGAGAGGGACGCGTGGAGAGCTATCAGAGAGTGAGTGGAGTGAGGTGATTAGTAGTGGAGAGTGAGTGGGGAGAGACGTAGCAGACCGTTGGGAGTGGAGAGAAATGAAGTACGTGTGTGAGGTGAGTGATGTACAAGCTGGCACTGAGTGAATTTTTTGTTTTTTATGTAAGTAAAGTAAAAAGGATCCAATGGACCTAAATATATATATATATACATATTATTTATAATAAATCATAAAAAAAACTAACTAATAATTATTTTAAACTAATTAATATTCAATGTACACTAACTAATATTTAATTAAATAACTAATATTTAAAAAAACTAATTAATATTTAATATCATTCTAAAAAAATATTTGACCAATTAAAAAAAAAGAAATCGAGTACCATTTTCATTCGGAAAATTAAGCCAGTCACACTAAACTTGTCAGGACAAAATATACTTATTAAAAATACAGTCTTTCCTCAAATTTTGACAATTCAACCGATTTTTCTGTATTCCCAAATAAATTCATTTTGATTGATATTTTAGGTATTATTCATGATGCAAATGTATGTTATGCTATGCATAAGATGCTAACTAAAAAATGAAATTAATTCTATGACAATTTAAAAATGCCCGGACAAAATTGGGGTACGACAACACTAACCATTAACAATTAACATTTACTTTTTGCTCTTTACTTTTATGCAATTTACTATTCTTGCACATATTATTCATTTTCTTTTTCCCTTTGCTCATTTGAGCACATGTTTATGTTAATGCAATTTAAATTTGGTAACTCTAACCAAAACCTCTTCTGCTATCCCTGACAGACGCATGATCGATTTGTCTACTAGTTGTAATTTCATCTTCAATTGTTTCACATCAAGATCGCCTACCTGCTTAACCACTAATAATGGTATCATATTTATGCTAGAACCAAGATCAATCAATGATTTTCCAACATTTATGTTTCCTTTCGTAATAGTAAACGTAACTCTTCCATGATCTTTTTCTTTATGTAGAAGTGTTTTCTGAATAATGGCATTGTAGCTAACATCTATATGAATTGTTTCTTCATTTGTGTACCTCCTATTCTTTATAAGAATTTACTTCATGAATTTGGAATATGTCAACATCTGTTCCAAGGCTTCAAAAAATAAAATATTGGTTTATAACCTTTTGAAACTATCCTGAAACCTTGAATATTACCTCTCTTTGTCTTTCTTTGTATGAGCGTGCAAATACGGTAAGTGTTGCATCGACATATTTGTCATATTTTCTTTCAGTTTCCTTATTTTTTGATTTTTCATCTTACGCTCCTCATTCAATTTTTCTTCACTTTCTTATTTTTGTTTTTCCATTTTCAAGTAAGTCTTCCTTTTTTATTTTCTTCTTCTACTTCCTTCTCACTCCCTTCTTTTTCCTCCTATTGTTTTTCTCGTGTATCATCAACAACTTGCTCTATTTCTGGATTGTCATCAATTCCCTTGTTAAACATTCACCCACTTCTGGTTGTGATTGTGTTGTGGTGCTCCCTTGGATAAGTTTGTGTGTTATTGGCAGTAAATTTTCCTTGTTGTTGATCTTATAAGCCAAAATGTTCAAATATATCACATAAAACATTCTATCACCAAAATCATTAAATAAAAGGCATTTAAAATTCAATTAAATCAATTAATTTAATTTTGGGGCGTTAAACACGACATCTGCCTATCATGACGTTCTGGAACTGAGTCTCTATATTTTAGATCCATGAAGGGAATCAACATGGCTGGCAACCTTCTCGTCAAGGTCTCTAAATTTTTATCCCCCTCTTCCATCATATGAGCCATGAGGGTTAGCTCCTCCCAGAGCATGATGGTTTTCATGGCCTTCGTCCCCAGTCATTTTCTTTGTTTTTATCTGATTCCTTCCTTAATTGGCGCCAAACATTTTGTTCCTATAATGCAAAGCAGAAGATAACTGATTGAAGTAAAAGGAACATAAAAGGATGCTAAAATCTACTAAAATCAAGTCACTTAAAACGGTAAAACACTTGTTATCACAAGTGTGGGCTAATACCTATCTTGAGACAACTTAGGATCCTTTGGTTGCCTTGTTGGAAAAGAGTCTTAACTCTTAGAAGGATAAATATGTCAGCTTAGGTTGTAGACTGGTTCTCCTTAATTATGAGTTTAATGTTATCCCCATCTTCTACTTGTCCTTTTTAAAAATGCATGTTATGGTTTTGAAGAAGATTTTGAAGTTGCAAATAATGTTCCTAGGAAGGGTGGGGGTGGGGTGAAAGGAGCTTCTAAGATTCCTTGGTTAATCTATCCCTTATGGGAAAAGGGAGATTAAGGTTGCTTATATGAGATCTTAGGCTTTGCATGAATATTCTTATAGCTAGATATGGTGCTACTTTTGTTTCCTCACTTAGAGAGGGCATGGTTAAAAGTTCTCACTCTTCTTCTTCCTAGTGGAAAGAGGTTTCTCTTCTTAGGGAAAGAGTTGATGGAAACACATATTGGTTTACTGACAACAAGGGAAGGAAAGTAGGATTGGGTTATCAAGCTTCCATTTGGAAGGACCTTTGCTTAAGGATCATCCTTTTAAAGTCTAAGTTCCCTTGTTTGTTCTCCGTTTCTCTTCAGTTTGATGGATTAGTGGGAGAATCAGGTGTGGTTTTTGATGGGACGGATCTTAGACGGAAGATATCCTTCTTCCTTAGAGATGTACCAGTTTTTGATTAGTTTCTATCTTTGCTCCAGGATGTCACTCTTAATCTAGAGAGATAAGTGGATTTCGAAGCACTCTAGAGATGGCACTTTTTTCCGTGGCATCCACTTACCTAACTTAGAGGTTTAATTTGGTCATTTCTTTGGATTTGCCACCAGAAGAATGCCAAATCCTTCCCCTCACACTACTACGAAAAAAACCTTTTACCTCGATTGAAAGAGGGATTTTACCTTTGTTTCATAGGCGAGGTATTGATGGGTGTCATAAAAAGTCGCCACTTTTTCCCTCTATTTTGGATGCACCAAGGGATAATTTGTACTACTCAAGGGTTCGAACCCCAACAACAACAAATTGATATTTTATTGAAAAAATGTCATTTTTCCTATATCTTTTTAAAATACACACACACACACACACACACACACACATATATATATATATATATACATTTTTTTCATTGAAATACAATTTTTCATAACTTCATATTATTTTTGTTTAAATCTACAAGTACACTTTTGAAGAAGAATCCTAAATTATCTTCATCATCATCCTTGTAAATTTTGGTGAAGATCAAATGCTAATATTTGTTGCATATCCATATTTTACAATATGTTCTCAATTTCTTTTCACTCTTTTTTTATATATATAAAATTAACAAATGTTAGATAAGGAAGCTGATTTATCATGTATAAAGACAAGATATTATGTATAAATTACAAACATAACCAATACTGTTTTCTAATTTTATAATCCGTCACAAAGACTGTTTCCACGCTCCTTTAAGTTTCACTTTTTCATTACCAATGTTTGTGATTCATATATATAGTATGCCATTCACATTCTCAATGGGTGTCGTGACGATTTCACGTGGATCACTAATGTTTCTTGTGGATTAATGTGTTGGCAGTATCTTACTCGTTGATCCTCAATAAATGGCCGAAAAGTTTTATTTATAGACAACAAAAATTAGTTTATGGACGACAAAGATATAGTGAGATAAAACTTTCTCACTTTTCCCGTTGGTTTATACAAAAAAAACCAAGGTAAAATGTTATTTCTTTTTTAAATAAAAATTAAATAAAATAGGGACTTTCCCTCGATGTTTAAATCAACCGAGGTAATAGATTACTTTTATTGCAAAGAAAATTGGCGAATAATTTTTTTTAAAGAAATATATACTCTTTCCCTTTTCAATTTTTTACCATTCACTAATTTATTTGTATGTTGCAATAATTCAACAAAGGACTATATTCAAAAAAAATTGCAGTATGATTAGAAATAAATTTCTCAATATTGTAAATCAAAGAAAGCAATATGTTATTGAATTTTTTCGTTGATCGACAATATTTTGAAGTTATTCCAAAATATAAAAATATTTTATTTTACCATTAAACATTGGAAATAGGTGGACAACAACAAAAACAAAAACAAAAGTAACAATATTATGTGAGATAGATTGCAATAACAGAAACATGTTTTGTTCAAGGTTTGTGTTAGAAGAACAACAACACATAACCAACTTATTTTTATGTCTTGCAATTCATTCCAAAGAATAATGTTTATGAGTATGGAGCGGTTGTATATGGGATAGGTTTAAGGTGAAATTTAGTGAATGGATCCTTTTATAGTCAAATATGTGTATCATACCCCTTAGTTATGAGCTTAACCGAAGGAATATATTGTGTAATAATTAAATAAGAATAAAATAAAAAGAAAGGCATAATTTTTAAAGAAATAAAAATATCAACTACAGTTGTTGGGATTCAAATCATGTACCCATAACTAGTTTACCCCTCGGTGATCTACTACAACCGAGGGAATATATGGGTTTTATTGGAAAAATAGCTTGGAGCGTCTAGGAATTATACCTTGTTTTTCATTGGGTGAGATGAAAGTTTTATTATAAAATATATTATTTGTAATAGTATCATCTGGAGTACTTGAGCTCCCTCTAAAATCTTAGTCTTCTCCTAGCAACCTTTGCGAGATATACTTTCATTTAGAGTTAACTTGTCTAAAAGATGGGTAATTTGGTATCCTAATAGGGTTTATTGTCCTTTGTGTGGGTCTTTGGTTGAGAAATCTCTCATGTATATGTTACCTATTAGATAACCTTGTCAGTTTGGTATAGAGTTTTTAAGTGGTTGGGACGACATATTGTTGTCCCTGACAACCCTGGTGACCTTTTTTAGTCATTTCTTTATTTAGGGGTAGAGCTAAGAATATGGGTAAACCATCTTATGGTTTTTAGCACTATAGTCTAGTCTATTTGGAAAACCTGTAATGATGTCATCTTTAAGGGAGTCACAATTTCAGTGAAAGACATGGAGGAGAAAAGTATATTTTTTGTCCTGAAAATGTTTTTTTTTTGTAGATCTGGGATGAACTTTAGCACCTTCATATATTGGATTCAGAACCCTATTCTCTCTACTTGCACCTATAGAAGATCTAGTTGGTGTCGGCTTTCTTTTGTTTTCTTTTGCTAGAATTTGATCTATCGATGGTGGATTTGGCTTTTTTGAGATCTAACATACGAGTAGCGAGGCAGTTATTTAGTAGTTGTGGTACTTTTTTTGGATGGTACTCTTCGTAGTAGCGTGGGCTTGGTTGTTTTATTTTTATTTATTGTTATCGTTGTATATTTTTTTTTATCATTTGTTATCTTCAGGCACTTCTTGTGATTTGTGGACTTTTTCTCTTATACATAGTTTTTCTCCCTTATTAATATATTTTATTTGTCATTTAAAACAATTATCATGAAAATAATAATAAAAAGTGAATTGATCGTATGAAAAACTTTTAAATATTCGATTATAACATTTGTTAAAAAGATATTACCTAAAAGGGAACAAACTAAAAACCATGAACCACTGTCAACTTCATAACTAGGGCAGACTCTCGATCCAGTGTTAGTTTAGGCATATAATAGGTTAAAGAAAGTGCATGAGTTCACATCTACTCTACTTAGAAACCATTCTAGAAAAAAATACTTTTCTCATCCCTTTCCTTTAGAATTATTGAAACATCTTTAAATATACCATGGTTACGAACTATCCAAATAAATCAGACAACAACAATGTAAATCATAACAAAACCACTCCCTAGACTTGGACTTGTCACCTAGAGAGGGGAAATATTCAAACAAGACTATATGTTAACAAGGAATAACCACCTACCAGCCTATTAAATAAAAGATCATATACCACACTAATAATGCTAACTTATAACTGACAAAGAGATGGAAGACCGACTCAATATATCTTCACACAAGGTATATAAAACCCATTAATATCAACAACCACCTCCCTTTTGAACATAGTTTTCCTAAAAAGAAGTCTATCTTACAGAAGAAGCTGTCAAAAGAAAATTATTACCTAAGAAGGCACCAACGGATCTTGATTAGAGGAAGTGTCGGTTCTCAACCATGTCTGGAGATAAAGAATGGGTATTGAGATCCAGCAGAAAGTAAAAAAAAAAGAATTTCTTAATACACCTTATATATTACTTAGGCACCACATGAAAATATAAAAATTTCCCCTAGTTTCCAAAGATGCATCTCCAGATGCATACTGAGTTCATAGAAATCTAACTTAATGTTAAAATATTTCGAGATGCATCTTCAAACTTATTTCAGAGATGCATCTCCGGACGGTATTGGAGCTTAAATCGCGTCAGACCATTCTCCTTCCTCATTTCTAAGAAAACTCAAAACACTCTCAAACTCTTTAAAACAATTTCCATCAATGGTAGTTTATACATACTATAAAACATGTTTGTTGGTTGAAAATAACGACCAATCCATTATTTTTGGGGTTTATATGTATGCATTTCCGCCATTGACGGACTTGAAGAGTTGCAAAAAATTCAGGAGATGCATCTCTAAAATTTTTCAATGTTTAGTTTCCTAGTAACTAGAGATGCATCTCCGGAAATTATCACTCTGTTTTTTTTCTTGCTTGTAGTGTTGCTTGTACTAATTGTCTGGTTTACTTACATGAATTATGGTGGATTGCACAACATGCATCAGTGTGCAGGGAGAAGAGTGAGGTTTCAGAGGCTCCTGTTCACTCTAACCATGTAGAGGAATCTACTTCTAGGACTCATGCTTCTCCATGTTCTTCTTCCCGTAAGAGATGGGTTTCGACTACAGACGCATCGGCCCCTCCACCCTCCTGCATGAGACAGGTTTCACCTATTTAGACCCCAGAAGTACCCGAGTCACTGGTGGTACTTGAGGCACCAGTGCCACCTCTGACTGATGATGCTTCTGGCCAGTGCCACCTCCGTCTATTGAGGTTGTTGAGCCAGTACCACCTCTAGATGGTGAGGTTGTTTTGAATGATGATCCATAGCCACCTCAGGCATTTGAGGAAGGCCCTGTAGAGTTGTCATTGTTGCCCTGTATCTAGACCATATTGCAAGACATATCTGGGATAGAGAGGTAAAAAAGTTGGATTAATTTTTTTAATTTACGTTTATTATTATATCACAAGTTTCAGACGTAAATTTCTTTTCCTGCAGGATCGTGATTGCTGAAGATTATTAGCCATGGGAGGAAGATTACTAGCTTGCCTCAGCTGAATGAGGAGTGGTTTCAGGCTCCTTTGTCCCTAACTGTGATGAATGAATTATGCATTACCAATTATATTACGATCATTCACGTGATGGTTAATGCACTCGTGGAGAGATGACGCATTGAGACCTTGTCATTTCATCTATCGCTTGGTGAGATGTCTATCATACTTGATAATGTGTCGTGTTTGCTCCATCTTCTGATTAGGGGGAAACTTCTTGATCATGGGAGGATTATCAAAGACGAGGCACTCAAGGTAATGGTAGACTATTTGAGAGTTGACCCAGAGACTTTCATAAGGGAGTTTGAAAAAAGGTATGTACATATGAGATCATTAGAGCATAGAAAGCTAGAGGGGATGACGGGCAGGTGGGGTTCCATATACCATATGCTATGAGAGCACAACTTCTATATTTGGTTGGCACTGCTACTTTTGTGGATAAGATTTCCACTTATGTGGATGTCCTCTACGCATGATACTTCGAGGACTTCGAGCGGATCCATGATTATAATTGGGCGACGCTTGCTTAGTCTACTTGTACTCAAACTTATCATAGGGTTGTATATGGATGACGAAGAAGGTCGTAGGATACATCACACTACTGATGGTAATATTTATTTGTCTTTTAATATTTTTGTGTCTTTTTCATTGATTTTTGCAACACTATTACTAATGGTTCGAGTGTTCCAATACTTTTTAGGCTTGGATCCTCCAGCACTTCCCGCGCATCTCCGGATGGTCTTGTGTGTCGACTTATACTGAGGATATGTCACGTGCGTCGCATTTTCCACACTCAGAGGGAACTAGTCGATAGAGCCGTTTAGAGTTTATCTTGATCGCTTGGTTGCCAAGGACATGAACTTCAACAACTATGGCGATCACCTTGAGACACAGTTATTTTATGACATAGTGCTATACTCAGTATGGTTGGCTTACAAATCATATCTCATTTCTCCTCATCTTCCTGAACGTGATACGACAATTCGGCTACACTCAGACCATTCTTAGACACCTTGTTGTCTCTGTTCCTCCTCTTTTGACACGTAGAGAGATGGATGCCATGTTTGATGATTATCTTAGTCATTTGGTACATGACGAGGCAAGAAGTACCATACTTGAGAGATATTGGAGGTACGTCGATGGGTACATCTGGTGGTTCTTCAGAGGGTGTCACATCCGTGTATGGTGCAGGCTTCTCTAGGAGATCCATCAATGCCAACTTATCAGGAGATACTAGAGGAGGAGCAGACACATTTAAATCATGCTCATGATGACTGGCCTAGATGTCGTCGCATAGTGAGAACGAGTGCTATTGAAGGCCAAGGAGTCCGAGGAGCCAGAGGAGTCATATGAGATGTAGTCCGATATATGCAGTAGTGCAATAGTATATAGTAGTTGTACTTGGATTCAATGTGGGTTGTATTTTATTTTTACTTCATTCTACTTTATCGTGTATTTCGACTTTATTTACATATGCCATTTTTGGACCATATATGTCATTTTTTGCATATCAATTGTATGATTTAAATCTCAATACATAATAAGATTTTAAACATTTATAAATCATCACTTTCAGCTGCGTAATCTATAAAATAAATATGACCTGTACTACTCTGATAAAGTACGGAGATGTATCTCCGTAAAATGCCTTTCAGAATGGGATGTATGATATATATTTTAAAATATTACCGAAATGCATCTCCAGAAGAGTTAACATTTTAATATAAGACATGGTGCGTCTGAAGATGTATCTCCAGAATCTGAAAGACATTTTGAGTTTTTCATAGGGTATTTTTCGATTGCATAGAATGATGTAAGAAATTTAAAAATATATATATTTTTAGGTTGTAAGCACTATGCACAAAGAGTATAATTGATTACACCGAAGACAATGCATCGAAGTTAATTTTTTTTTAGTAATGTCTTTAAAATTACAAAATTTTACTGTTTTATGTATTATTATTTCTGCAATGCTATGTTAAAAAAGAAGACAAAAGAATATTAAAGGAAAAATGACAGAACTGAAATAATTTCATTGGCAGTAAAATTGAACACTCCTTTATGTACTTATATGTGCTATTGAAATGAAAGGTTTCTTGAGTAATCTTTTCCTATATAAAAACTGAAGGAAAAGTAAACTAAGAAAAAAAAAATTATTGGCAAACCCTAACTTAGGCCACTCCATATTGCTCTTCATTCTTTTTCTAATTTGTCATGCCACAATTGTAGCAATGAGTAGTACTAATAGAATGACTAAAACTAACAAGGTTGACCGACACGACATACTAGGATTCCAGAATACCTTGTAAGCCTTCCAACATAACTTCCTGGTTTAGCTTTGATCATGTCTTTCCTTGAAAATGGTCTATTCTTTAGCTCCGGTCCGGAGTTTACAAAGAATGCTCCATTCAAAAACTCGTCGTTGATGGATCTCCATTGCCAGCTTGACCAATGTTTTGCGTCTGCGTATTCCCTCTTTGTTATCTGTTTAGCATTGATTTGGTCCTTGCCTATGAATTTGTTTTCAGGGCCAATGAATCTGTTACCTTCACTAATAATGGTAGGGTTCATGCTACCACCGATGGCATACATTTCCCAATGAGTATAGTCATTGTTAACACAATGGATGAAACCAAATCTTGCTCTTGGCATTCTTTGGACTAATCTCTTTCCAAAGTGGTTGAATGCCAATGTGATTTGCATTATTTTGTCTTCAGGATATGAGTCACTAGCACCGAAAAGCATCACCTCATTGTGGTCGGTGAAATGGCTGTTAGAGATGGTAATAGCAGTGGAACCCATGATAGCATCAATCAAACCATCGGTGCAATTTCTCATCGAAACATGATCGATCCAAATATTATTAGAACCAAAGATGGAAATACCATCCCCATCACTCCTAGTCCTTAAACCAAAATGACTCTCAGAATCTATAATCATGCCACCTTGACGAACTTGAATGTTGTAAATCTTGATTCCGTGGATGATAATATTCTTAACAAATTGAATGGTGAATCCAGCTCCATTGGCAATGTAAACATCAACTCCTCTACCATCAATTGTCTTGTTGCTTGTCATGATAAGCTCTTGTTGGAGTGTGATCAACATGCTGCGAGCGAATATGATCCAAAGGGGACCGTTACGTGTGACTGCATGACGGAGAGTGCCGGGTTTTGGATCCAACAATTCGTTATCGGAAGGATCAGTGACAACATAGATTGGACCGCCTTTACCTCCGCGGGTGTTTCTGCCAAATCCTTGGACACAGTCTGCTAGCTTCTGACGGTTCTTAGCCCAATTTGGGTCACACCTCCAGCATCTATCAACAGGGTTTGTGGCCAAACATTTTTCGCCTTTTCCTCCCTTCAAGTTCCTTCTTGAGCTCTTTAAAGTTATGATTCTGTTTGTCAAAAATATCAAACACATTTAGTTTGTTTTATATAGAATTTATTGTATGGATTATAAAAAAGTGATTTTTTCTATGATATGAAATTGAATGGAATGTGTTATGAACATGAAATGATTTGATATATGGTGTAATTAGCAAAATACTCACTCGGAAATAGAAGCAGTAAAATTGCCGGAGACTGCATAAGGATCAGGAAAATAAGCTGCATGATTATCTTGTTTTGCAATTTCAGCCTTTTCCTGCCAATATGAATCAAACTCGGGCCGCTGTTCTTTCCAATACTCACTACTCTCTAATTTATTGGCATTCAAGGTAGGAGTGATTATTGCCAAACAAACTATAAAAAGAAGAATGTCTAATGATCTCCCCATCTTGTTTTCCTGTAAGTTCTTTTTATTCTGTTGACCGAAAAACGGGGTTAACTCGTGGATTAAAGTTAACCCCAAGGTCAACCGGATAATTAAAAACGAACTGTGTTATTGGGTACAATTCAAATATGATGAATAATAAATGAATATGACCCCAATAATGATTTCAATGTTGTATGGGTATATTTATATACCAAAGCCAAAGCCAATTTTGGGGCATGATAGAAAAACACGAGGCTACGAAAACGGGTTACTTATCTTTGAAAATGAACGTTTTTGAGGTCATGATTTGCAATGGATTTTCAGTCATTCACTTGAATTCTATTTATAGGAAATACTTGTGATTACAATTTGCAATTCCATTGCCATAGCCCTAAGAAATGGACAATCTTTGTTAACCTTTAAATCTAAAAATAAAAAGAGGAAGAGTGTTTTGTCTTGGTTACTTACTTGCATAACAGTTCATTTCACAGATATAAAGAGATTGTGTCCAATTGATTTTGGAAATAATATCAGTCCAAGTTCATCCAAAATTTTGAAATGATTATAATGGGCACCAAAAATTTTGGATAGTTAAGTATCCAACATATAAGAGTATTTGGAAATTAAATGATGATTTATGTCGGTTCTTCTTTGCATGACAAATTAAATAATTTTAGGAAGGTATTTGGAAAATGGTCTCTTACACTTATTGAAATAGAGATGTTTGTTTGAAATTTTTATGTAATGAAAACTGGAAACTTACATAGATATGTTGTTGTGAGGGTTTGGAATTTTGCTTATGAAAAACTCTGTTAATTTTCTAAATCGTCCAATTTCAACTCAAACACGGTACAACACGAATGTTCAATGTTGGATTAGAACTGAAGGTATTCCTCTTGAATATTGGGGGCCTAAATACTTCTGTTATTGCCAAGGATATTCCTCTAGCATTAGATGTAGCCACCGATAGCAAAAAGACACTTGGATATTTTGCTAGAATATTGATGGATTTTGACATTTTAAATTTTTTATCTAAGTTTCTTTTGGTAGAAAGAAAAATATATGTATTTAATATTGATGTAGAATATGCTAGACTACGTTTGTTTTAGAAATCTTATTAAATAATTGGACAATCTTGGACCATTGTTGTAAACAAAATAATGGGGAAGAAAAATCTACTCGAAAAGATATTGGATAAAAATTTATTACTAAATGCACTTTTATTCTTCATATTATTGTAAAAGTTAATTTTTAGCTCTTCATTTTAAAAATCATTTTTTTCTTTGAACTTTGCATCACTTTAGATTTACATGATCCCATCTATTTTGTCATTGCGAGCAGTCTCACTAATGATGTGGCAAAGCACTTGTGACGCCATATCATATTTTTTCATATTATTTAATTAAAATGTTTGATTTCATATTTTCAAATAAAAAATATTTTGTATTCCATTAAAAAATAATTCGTCCTAATTAAATAGTCAGAACTCAATCCAAAATTAACTTACCTCATTCCACATTTCTGAAAACATAAGAGAAGAACTCTAATTCCAAATCCCAAATCAAATTTCGGGAAATCACATGAAAAACCTTAATCCTAAATCCCAAATAATATATACCCTCATTCAACATTTCTTCAACATTTTTGTGAAGCACCCGAAGAATCCAAAAAAATTGAATCCTAAATCGATTTTGGAAAAGCACGCGAGGCACGCGAAGATGAGCAACAAATTTTTTGGAAGGAGTGATGAAGTAAATTTATGTTTAAGGTATGTTCTCTTGTCACCATCATTGTCGTTGTTATGCAATGGTCCACCATTTTTAGTTAAACATGTGGTCCCAAATGTTTGTCTTTGTCTAGCAAGTGGTCCACCATATTTATTTAATGTTACTTGTTGGACCCACATTGCATGTTAATTTATTCCATTTTTTCAATTAATTTGCAGCCTTCTCAGAGCCATAAGGTTAGGTTAAGAATACACCGGAGGAGTAGACTAGTTTTTGAACCTGTGAAGTGGTATGTTGATGGATGTGTATCTGAGATGAATTAGAAGTGGGATGTGGATTTCATGGCATGCATGGATTTGGAGAGGCTGGTTAAAAATGAGGATTATAGCAACATAAGGTGTATGTGGTATTGGAATCCTAGGTTCAGTTTTTCTCGTGGTCTTAGACCTTTGAATAATGATAATGATGTGCTGATATTTTCCAAAGATGTCATAGAGTATGAGGAAATAGTTGTTTATGTGGAGCACAATGTAGAAATTCCTGAGATTATAGATGATAGTGAGTTAGGTACTACCATTGATGATGATGAGGTACAATGTATTGGTTTTAAAAATGTTACTGAAGAAATGAACAATCCTGATCATGTTGAAGTTAATGGTCAAGATGTTGAAGATGATGGTAATGTGGTTGGTGCTGATAATATTGAAGATGATGTGGTTGGTCCTGATAATGTTGAAGATGATGGTAATGTGGTTGGTGTTGATAATTTGAAGATAATGTGGTTGGTGATGATAATGTTGAAGATAATGTGGTTGGTTATGATAATGTTGAAGATGGTGGTGAAATGAGTGTTGTTGAGGATTACGTTGCAAGTGAGTTTAGTGATGAGGATAATGATTTTACATTTAGTGCAGAATCTGAAAAGGACTTTGACTGAACCAAGGTTTTATCCCCTGACTTAGGTGAATGTTCTAGTGGCAACAAGGTACATATGAGGGACATGAAGAATCTGAAGATTCTGATAATTTATACACACGTACTGAGACTGATGATGATGAAGAGGTAGTTAAGTATCCAACATATAATAGTGGTGTAAGAGTGAAGTTTCATTTAGGGATAATATTCACCAACAAGGAGATGATTAGAGAGGAAATCAAAGACTATGGAATGGAAAGTCAAAAGAACGTGTTCATAAAGAAGAATGATTTCAAAAGGATGGTGATTAAATGCATGGTTGGTTGTAACTTTTATGTGAGGTTCAATAAAATGAGTGGGCAGTAGTATTGGTAAGTAGTCAGCTTTTTTGATGATCATACATGCCACAGAACTGCACATAACAGGAACGCAAAGACTAATTGGCTTGCAAAAAAATTGCTAATATCCTTAGAAATACCCCTTACATTAAACCAGCGGGACTGATAGGTGAGTCCATTAAAAGGTGGGGAGTTAAATTATCATTTGATCAAGCTTATAGGGAAAAAGGGAAGGAAATGAAGATGATTTAAGGTGTTGGAACTGAGCAATTCAACCATTTGAGAAGCTATGCGAATGAGTTATTGAAATCAAATCCTAATAGCATTGTGGTTATAAAATATGGTGAAAGCAATGGCTCTCATGTTTTAGAAAGGATCTATGTGTGTCTAGAATCCTGCAAGGTAGGATTTGCAAAAACATGTAGGTCATTCATAGGGTTGGATGCTTGTTTCTGAAAGGTGACTATGGTGGTCTATTAATGGCATCAGTAGGCATGGATGGTAATAATCAAATTTATCCAAATGCATATGTTGTTGTTGACTCTGAGACTAAGGACTCATGGGAGTGGTACTTACACATTCTAATTGAAGATTTAAATCAAGTCAATCAAAGAGCATATCCATTTATATTTTCCTTATATGAATTGCTTACATCTTATTAAATGGTAATGCCTTTATGTGTGATAGGGATTGGTCCCTACAGTTCAAGGTATTAACACCCCTGTAGAATAAAGACTAAGTGTCAAGCATCTTTATAGTATTTGGAAGAAAAAGTGTAATGGCTTGGAACTAAAGGAAGTCATGTGGTTAGAAATGATCCAAGCTTAAAATGGAAAAGTGTTCAACATTAAAGTTGTTCCCCTTGATCTCACATTTCCAAAAAGTCCAAGATCACCTCATTTGGCCAAAGATTGAATGACTTGCACATGGATTTTCTTCAAGGTTCCATTTGGATGAATCTCATTACCATTTCCCATTTCTAGTTGCATGACTTCATGACACACTTTCAGAATTTCTCATGATCAATTTTGGACCTTTTGACATCACTTCATGGGCCTATCACATTCCTATGCATTGATGCAAGTGAGAATTACTATTTTTGGCATTTTGATGGAAGTGTGTAGAAATCAATTGCATTGCCTATAAATACAACCCCTTTTGCTCAGAATTAAGGACACCTTGCCCAAGCTTTGATCCTGCAACCATACCCCTCACCATTAGAGGATAAACTTGAAGGTTTTCAATTGAAAATCGAGTTTCAATTTCACTTCTGTTTTGAAGTTGAAACTCCAAGAATCCAAACCATTATTTGATCCAATTCACTTCCTGCAAGCTTCTGAAGTCAAGTCAAGGCGAATTGGAAGCAAGATCAAGCAAGATTCAAGTTCCCTCGAAGGTGATTTTTCATAAACTTTCTTTCTTCAATTCTCTCTCAATTCTTCACCATTCTCTTTGATTTTTGGTTGGCTGAAGTCCTACCAATATAGGAAACAAGATTGAGTTGCTTTGAGGTCAAATCAAAGAAACTAAGTTCATGAACCTCAAAATTCAAATCCTTATATCTTTGAATATACTTTGAATTGGAGAAAATTGAGACCAGATTCGAGCTCTTGAGCATTTTCTCTTTGAAATAGTGTAATTGTTTTCCATTTTTCATTAAGTTGAACGTGGACCAGTCCGGTGAGGTCAACCAGAGAAGATGATCGGAGCCCCAGCTCCGGTGGTGTGTTGGCATGCCTCCTGACCATCTGATCATGTTTAAATGTTTTAATCTGAGCCATTCCTTTTATGTGTGTGACGCGTTGACTAGAGCGCATCGTGGATAGCACACGCTTGGCCATTAGACCTGCCACCTCAATTAATGAGGGAGATCTGATGACCCTCATTTTTTCCAATTTCTTTTTATTTTTTGAATTTTCATTTAATTTCTTTATTTTGTTTAATTCATAAAAATTTCATTTTTAATCCAAAAAATATGGCATTTTCACCAAAAATCAATAAATATTTTCCTCTGCCATATTCTAAATTAAAAAAAAATTGATTAATTTTTCTATTTTTCATGAATTAAATGTTTTTATGCGTATTTTTAATTGTTTAAAATTACTTAAGACTTTTCAAAAATAGTACAATTTTTTGTCTAAGGTCCTTTGACCTTGTTTGATCTAGGATAAATACCTTGGCTATTTATTTGGTGTTTTGAAGGGATTTTAGGTTTTTACCAAATTAAAATGTATTTTAATTCATTTTTAAATTGATTTTCAATTGATTAAATGTTCAAAAATGTTGTTGAGCCATTTTTATGGTCTTGTGATGTTTGACTTTCTGTTTGGGCCTTGGTCAAGGTTGATTTGACTTTTATTGGATCAAAACCATTGGATTTAGGGGATTAATAAAATGTACATTTCATCTCCCAAAATAAGTGGATGGATTTGATTTGATGAAATTCCTCCCATGATCAATTTGTGTTTCTATCTTCCCCTCCCTCTTCATCTTCATCCCTATTCTTTCCCATTCCCTCAGTTGACCAATGAAATCTCTAATGTCTAAAGGTTAATTGATTCATCAATGACATTGTGTCGGATGAATCAATATAAGTATGACTGAGATAGGTCCCTCCGTCTTGATCTTTTCTTTTAGTGTGTGGCATGTTTTAGGAGTTTTGTTCTTCGTACCAAATCTCTAACATGCATTAACACCTAAATTTTTATTTCCTGACCTCAGATAGTTGTGACTTCTATATAAGTCCAATTACGATTGCTTAACATAGAGCTAAATTTGACCCTCAAGGCATAACATTCTAGTAGGTGAGATTGCAAGTCTCTAATTCTTTCATGGTATTGTATGGGGACTTGACCTTTTTTCCTTTCATGGGAGCTAGTAGCATACTTATTGAATTATCCAAGTTGGAGCCCTTCTCATGGAAGATGTCTTGGTTTAAGGATTCATACTTGTGAATGAATGGTTGGGTGTTCTCAAAATAATGACTTAATAAATTAAAAATCACCACTAATACTTGACTAACTTTTCACTAACATTTGACTAATTCTTGTTAATATTGCTTTACTTTCAAGTCATTTACTTTATGCAATTTAAATTGCAATCATTTATCATTCGTTGCTATTTACATTTCATTTAACTTGTTTATGTTTATGTCATTTTCACTTTGCTCATTTGAGCCATATCTTGTGATTGTATATATTGTTTGTGTGTTTTAATTTTGTTTATGGTCTTAGGACCTTAAAATACTTAATAACAACAAAAACACTAAAAAAGATATGGTAGACTGTTGATATTGATCTGTATTTTTGGACTTAGGATTAGGAACATTCCTGATGCAAAAGTACTTGTCCAATGCCAACATTTTATGAACTGAGCCTTCATCTGATACAAGCCTTGGGATTTGTTTGAATTCATCTGCTAATCTGTCTTTTTGCCTAATTGTTATGTTGATCTTGTGTATGATACTTTGTTCTGAGTTGATCAAGGAATATTTTATCTAGTACATTGAAATATAATGAAGACTACTAGCCAATGGAATGCTTTCTTAGATGTGGCCATCTTTATTTGAGGCCTTAATCTTCATGATGTATGGATATTGCTTATTTCTTGACTAAAGTCTAAAGGAAAATGGGTTTCTGT